>NC_053389.1:533442549-534042549 GCF_905171765.1 Bufo bufo
CAGACACAGGGTAAGCAGCTCTTCAGACTAATTCATCAGCTAGACTCCTGAGGACAACCTGTTGGAAAGAGCTCCTGGGGTTGCAAAATAATTCCTGGCAGACCCCACCCAGATCCCCAGCCTGGCTGCACACCAATTCACTTACCTTGACAAATGGATACGATTTCAGTTGGGTGTGGTCACACGTGATGGAAAGAATAGTGGAAGAGTCAGGTACGGATTCATGGCAAAAAAACGCACATATTAGGGTGGGTTCACATCACCGCTATGGATTCCGTCATAACATGGTAATAACGGAATCCATAAGACACGAACGTGTGCTGCCAGTTGCCGTATTGCGGACCCATTCACTTAAATAGGCCCGCAAATCCGAACACGTGGAATGGTGCAGAACGGAAGCACGGAACGGAACCCTACGGAAGCACTACGGAGTGCTTCCGTGGGGTTTTGTCCCGTAATTCCATTCCGCAAAAAGATAAAACATGTCCTATCTTTTTGCGGAACGGCCAGATCGCGGACCCATTAAAGTGAATGGGTTCGCGATCCGCTGCGGCTGCCCCACGGTCGGTGTTCGTGCATTGCAGCCCGCAACACGGCCACAGGGCGCAGGAAGCCTAAAAAAAAGACATTCCGTTTTGATCCGTCATAATAGAAGTCTATGGGCAATCATAATTGAACCGCCTGGTTTCCGTTATGCAGGACAAACAAAAAAGTCCTGTCGACAGGACTTTTTTGTTTGTTCTACATAATGGAAACCAGGACGGATCAGTTATGATTGCCCATAGACTTCTATTATGACGGATCAAAATGGAATGCCTGTAAAAGGCTTCCGTTTTGATTTCCGTCTTATGGATTCCGTTATTTTCCATTATAACCAGGTATATCGGAAAGCCATAACGAAATCCAGAGTGCAGATGTGAACAAGCCCTTACATGTATTTTTTAGCCGTGGAAATGGTTGTGGGTTTCAACCTCTCTGCTGCAAGGGGTGAAAGTATAAATTGACATGCTGCTAATTTTTTGCGCTCATTTTGGATTGTTTACGCCTCAAAACAGCCTCCCATTCCTTTTAAGGCAGGGCTTGACAAATTTCCTTGGAATCTAGGAGCCAGCTAAAAAAGTTAGGAGCCAGGCGGAGCCACATCATAAAGCCCCAATAGATGCCCCCATAGTGCTCCCCCCCCACTTCTCCATAGAGCCCCCCAATAATGCATGCCAGTACATAGGGCCCCCAGTAGATGCCCCCCATAGTGCTCCTTCCCCTCTTCTCCATAGTGCCCCCCATAATGTGCCAGTATATAGGGCCCCTATAGTGCTTCCCCTCTTCTCCATAGTGCCAGTATATAGGGCCTCATAGTGCTTCCCCTCTTCTCCATAGTGCCCACCCCCCCCATATTGTGCCAGTATATAGGGCCCCCATAGTGCTTCCCCTCTTCTCCATAGTGCCCCCCATATTGTGCCAGTATATAGGGCCCCATAGTGCTTCCCCTCTTCTCCATAGTGCCCGCCCCCCCCCATATTGTGCCAGTATATAGGGCCCCAACCCTCTTTTTGCCACAGTATACTATAAATCATAAAAACAATAAACACATATACTTAATCTTATGCTCCTGCCAATGATGTGATGCAGGCCTCTTCCGGCCTGTGTCCCGCTCTGTACGGCTCAGGCGGCGCGATGACGTCATCGCGCCGCCTGCACCGGCCTCTGAGGTTACAGGCACTAGGCCTGTAGCCCATCAGAGGAACGGGCAAGGGAGACGCCTCTCCCCTGCTCCTCCGCACCATTCATCTGTATCGCTGCCCTGACGACGGCGATACAGATGAATATGAAGGTGAGCGCTTCTACAATGGAGGCTCTCATCTCCACTCCTGCTGCCTCCGGACAGAACAGGCACCCCTTTGGAGCTCCGCACCCGTCGCCCGGGCAGCTTTGAAAACAGGCTGACAAATACCCAAGCGCCAGGACCAAATTCCTGATCGCTATGGCGACCTGGCGCCTGGGTTTGTCGAGCCCTGTGGAAGTAGCACTTTTTTTTCCCCATGTGGAAAAAAACCAAGCAGCATGCCCTATCTTTTGGCGGAATCTGCACCCAATCTCCCACTGAAATGATTGAGAAGCATAAAGAAACAGCTCCCTGTACTTTTGCGCATTTTATGTGAGTAAAACCACAAACTGAAAATGCAGTTTGGTACTGAAGTGAACACCCAAAAAAATAAAAAAATAAAATAAAAGACCCCATCAAAAACTGCACAAAAATAAAAATAAAAAAATTAAAAAAAAATGAAAAAAACGCAGATTTTCAAAAACCTGTGTGTGAACATACCCTTACACTGCAGAATTTTTAAAATTTCTTAAAATCTCATCCACTTTGCAGGTACTGTACAAGCTATGGATTTGACCGTGGACGTTTTTTTTTTCACTCATCAGTTCTGCGTTGCGTGAGAATCGCAGCATGTTCTATATGCTGCGTTTTTCAAGCAGCCCTGGCCCCATAGAAGTGAATGGGGCTTCAGTGAAAAACGTACTGTACGGGTGCAATGCCTTTTTCACTGAAGGTTGCAAAGAGACATTGTTTGTAAACCTTTTTTTTTTTTTTTTCACACGCGTGAAAAACGCATCAAAGCTGATTGAACCCGCGTGGAAAAAACTGAAACACTGAACTCAAACGCAGACAAAAATGACTGAACTTGCTTGCGAAATGGTGCGAATTTCATTGAATGCACCCTGAACGCATTCTTCTGACACAATCCGTATCGTTCGTGTGAAATGGAATCCTAGTTCTGTCTGTGGTTTTTACTAGCCATTGGTAGGAGATGCTTTGGAAATCCCCTTTTCAGCCTACCAGTGTATGCGAAATACGGATGACACATGGAAAAAACAGACATACAGACCAAACACTAAGGCCTCTTTTACACGAGTTAGGCTACTTTCACACTAGCGTTCAGAGCGGATCCGTCTGGGGTCTGCCCAGATGGATCCGCTCATATAATGCAGACTTTGGATCCGTTCAGAACGGATCCGTCTGCATTATATTGTAGAAAAAATTCTAAGTGTGAAAGTAGCTTCAGACGGATCCGTCCAGACTTTACATTGAAAGTCAATGGGGGACGGATCCGTTTGAAAATTGAGCCATACTGTGTCAACTTCAAACGGAATACATTGTAAGTCTGGACGGATCCGTTTGCCTCCGCACGGCCAAGCGGACACCCGAACGCTGCAAGCAGCGTTCAGGTGTCCGCTTGCTGAGCGGAGGCTGAACGCTGCCAGACTGATGCATTCTCAGCGGATCCGCGTCCACTCAGAATGCATTAGGGCAGTACGGATGCGTTCGGGGCCGCTTGTGAGACCCTTCAAACGGAGCTCACAAGCGGAGCCCCGAACGCTAGTGTGAAAGTAGCCTGAGTTTTCCGCGCGAGTGCAATGCATGAGGTGAACGCATTGCACCCGCACTGAATCCGGACCCATTCATTTCTATGGGGCTGTGCACATGAGCGGTGATTTTCACGCATCACTTGTGCGTTGCGTGAAAATCCCAGCATGCTCTATTTTGTGCGTTTTTCACGCAACGCAGGCCCCATAGAAGTGAATGGGGCTGCGTAAAAATCGCAAGCATCCACAAGCGATTTTCACGCATGGTTGCTAGGAGACAATCGGGATGGGGACCCGATCTTTATTATTTTCCCTTATAACATGGTTATAAGGGAAAATAATAACATTCTTAATACAGAATGCTTAGTAAAATAGTGATGGAGGTGTTAAAAATAAATAAATAATAATTTAACTTGTCTCATCCACTTGTTGGCGCAGCCCTGCTTCTCTTCTTCCGTCTTCTTCTTTGATGACCTGGGAGAAAAGGACCTTTGGTGACATCACTGCGCTCATCACATGGTCCGTCACACATTTTCCCGCGACGCATCCGCATCCTATCCGGCCCTCACACGCAACGCCCGTGTGAAAGAGGCCTAAGGACCCTTGCAGACGAGCGTGTCTGGATGCGTCGCGTCTGCGATCAGGGAAAATCGTGCGAGTAGGTACGCAATTGCAGTCAGTTTTGACTGCGATTGTGTTCCGATGTTCAGTTTTTATCGCACGGGTGCAATGCGTTTTGCACGCGAGTGATAAAAAACTGACTGTGGTACCCAGACTTTACTGAATTTCGGGTTTGGGTTAGGTGTTCTGTAGATTTTATTATTTTCCCTTATAACATGGTTATAAGGGAAAATAATAGCATTCTTAATACAGAATGATTACTAAAATGTGGCTTCAGTGGTTAAAAAAAAAAAAAAAAATTAACTTACCTCATCCTGTTGTTCGCGCAGCCAGCATCATCTTCTTTCAGGACCTGCTAAAAGACCTTTGATGACGTAATCACGCTCACCATGCAGACCCATTCATTTCTATGGGGCTGTGCACATGACCGGTGATTTTCACGCATCACTTGTGCGTTGCGTCAAAATCGCAGCATGCTCCTCTTTGTGCGTTTTTCACGTAACGCAGGCTCAATAGAAATGAATGGGGTTGCGTAAAAATCGCAAGCATCCGTAAGCACGTGCGGATGCGGTGCGATTTTCACGCACGGTTTCTAGGTGACGATCGGGATGGGGACCCGATCATTATTATTTTCCCTTATAACATGGTTATAAGGGAAAATAATAGCATTCTGAATACAGAATGCATAGTACAATAGGGCTGGAGGGGTTAAAAAAAAAATAATAATAATAATTTAACTCACCTTAATCCACTTGTTCGCGCAGCCGGCATCTCTTCTGTCTTCTTTTGTGAGGAATAGGACCTTTGATGACGTCACTACGTTCATCACATGGTCCGTCACGTGATCCATCACCCATGTTATAAGGGAAAGTAATACAATCTACACAACCTTGAACCCAAACCTGAACTTCTGTGAAGAAGTTCAGGTCTGGGTACACCATTCAGTTTTTTATCACGTGCGTGCAAAACGCATTGCACCCGCTCGATAAAAACTGAACGGAACGCAATCGCAGTCAAAACTGACTGCAATTGCGTACTTACTCGCGCGGGTTGGCCGCAATGCACCGGGACGCATCCGGACACGCTCGTCTGCAAGGGGCCTAACTGGCTTTTAACCTGCATTTTTTGGTGTAACTCCAGCCAGGCTCAGTTATATTTTTTAAAATGCAGCATGCAGAAGCTTTTGTATTTTTTATTTTTTTTTCCTTTAGAGTTTTGATATCTCCTCTAGAAAGTAAAGGGAAAAAAAACAGCAGAAAAGAAGATATGGTTCAAAACTACTGTACCTGCGTCCAAGAGTGATGCAGGAAATCTGCTCCGTGTGACAGCAGCTTTTTCCAGACGGAACCCTGCTCCTGTGACACGAACTCACAGCATTAAGCCTCATGCACATGGCACTTGAATGGGTCCGCAATCCGGAGCTGCGGTGCGGAAGGGAGGCACGGAACCCCACGGAAAGCACTACAGAGTGCTTCCCTGGTGTTTTTGTCTGTGCCTCCGCACCGCAAAAAAATAGAACATGTTCTATTTTTTTGCGGTGCCGACGGATCACAGACCTATTCAAGTTGAATGGGTCTCAATCCATTCCGGCCCCGCACAGACGCTGCCCGTGCACTGGAGAACCCAAATTGCGGTCCCCAATTACCAGAACGGCCGCACAACATGTGTGCATGAGGCCTTATAATGATTGTACTGACAGCATTATGTTAGAACAATTCAGTAGATACAGGTCTGGCAGGGACACACAGCATTATAAATCATTATAATGCCTTGTGATCCCAGCAGAGGTCGTCTGAAACTAGCCTAAGGGGGACATTAATCTTCCCCTGTATGCCAGAAAACTGGTGTAGATTATACCTGAGATACCATGCTGGTGCAGATTTCAGTTTTGGCGCATTACCCTGCACAGATGCACCAGCCGGGCTGGCTCCTTCTCTGGCTTGGAGATCTTGGGCGAGTGCTGGTCACTGGAGTGCCAGCGCATGTGCACTGCCCTGCCCATATGGGCACAGGCACCGATCTTAACAGAGCGCATACACGAGCCCGGTGGTGACCGGCTCTCGCGCAAGATCTCCAAACAGGAGGAGGAGTGCAGGCCAGAGGACCACAAGAGTAGCGCTTATGTGGGCACATCAGAGAGGGGCCTTGGCAATTGTGGCCTGCACTCCTTGCAGGCCAATTGGGGCCTTGGCAATTGTGGCCCTCCCTAGGCACTTGCGGGACCAAATTTGCATATCTTTATAAAAGTGTTATTTTTCAGCTTCTAGACGTGGGACAGACACAATAAGGGTCCATTCACACGTCCGTTTTTTCTTTCCTGATCTGTTCTGTTTTATGCGGAACAGATCTGGACCAGTTCTGTACCCATTCATTTTCAATGGGTCCTGGAAAAAAAATCGGACAGCACAATGTGTGCTGTCCGTTTCCGTTGTTCCGTTCCGCATGTCCGAAAAAATATAAAACTTGTCCTATTCTTTTCCGCAAAAATCGGATCCTGGACCAATACAAAGTCAATGGATCCGCAAAAAACGGAAGACATTCGTATGTCATTACGTATGTCATCCGTTTTATGCGGATTCCGTTCCTGGAAATTAAATGGCACCTGAGGTAACACATAACTAGACTTTTATTCACTTTTTTTTTCAATTTTTTTTCAAAGAAATCCAAACAACTTTATTTGCTTATTGAAATTTATACATGTTTCAGTTTTTTGCGGATCCGCAAAAAACGGATGACATACGGAAACATTTTCAGGAACAACGGATCCGCAAAAAAACGGACCTAAAATCGGGATATAGAAAAATACTGACGTGTGAATGTAGGTACTATTTTTATGTTGGGCAACTGTGCTATAACGTGATATGAACGGTCTAAAGCACTCAAAGTAGGTGACAGACTCCTTTTAACCCTAAGTTCACACCTGAGCGTTTTACAGCGCGTTCCTACGCGCTGTAAAACGCACAACAAGGAGAAACCAATGCTTCCCTATGGGAATGGTTCTCACCTGGGCGTTTTACAGCGCGTACGATCGCGCTGTAAAACGCCCGACGCTCAAACAAGTACTTGAGCTTCTTTGGGGCGTTTTGTCGCGCGTTCCCGTACATAGACTTTCGGGAACGCGCGACAATGGGCGTTCGCTTGTCTCTGTATGCACGCTTGTAAACGCCCGTACAATCGCGCATACAGAGCGCTCCTTTCAGAACGCTCAGGTGTGAACCCAGGGTTATATTTGTGGTGCATCTATGGTGTGCCGTTTTCTTTTTAGTAATAAAAATAATGCGTGTAAAGGAGTCCTTTGAACAGTGCCTACATCAGCTATTCCCAAAATGTGAAGAAAGGGATGCAAATAGCTCTTAAAGAGGACCCTTCACGTGTTTTTTTTTATTCCACCCTGAATTTTTTTTAAATAAATATCGCTCCTACGCCCGGCTGTGCCCCCCTGTAGTTTTGCCGCTCACTATGCTAATACGGAGCATCGGTACAGGGAGGAGGAGACGCCAGGGTTTCTCAATGGGCGTCTCCTTCTCCCTGGCTGAGCCTCGATCCAATCACAGCAGAGAGGGGGTAATCATAGAGGGGGTGATCATAGGAGAAAGCTTCTCAATAGAGAAGCTTTCTGGATTTTCCAGCTTGACTCAAGGCAACCTAATGGTTTAAATAAAAGGCACGATCTGATTTTGCAATATTAGGGAACTTTGCCATTATTACTGTACACTCATTTATTTATTTTACTAGGAATGTGTCTGTATATGGCACTTAGGGAAGCGCAGGCAGTTCAGGGCTTTAGGTATAATGGGCTGGTTGAAAAAGTAGCTCTTTATGCCGATGACATGCTCCTGTTCCTAGATGAATGGAGCTCCTCTCTTCCAGCGGCCATGAGTATCATTAATGGATTTAGTGGCCTCTCAGGGTTGAACATTAACTGGTCCAAGTCTGTACTGATGTTGTTGTCAGAAGATAGAGGGGACAGTCACTGCCAGATGGAGGGCCTACAACTAGTCACTTCTTTCAAATATCTGGGCGTCCAGGTTACTGTTGATGTCAGAGATTATGAAAGACTGAATCTAACAATGCTGCTGCAGAGATTCCGACAGAAGGTACAGGTTTGGACCAAATTACCACTCTCGGTAATAGGGAGGGTTAACCTTATAAAAATTATACTGATGCCACAACTCCTTTACTTGTTGCATAATGCACCTATATGGGTTCCTGCCCGATTTTTCGTCACAGTTAATGCCATATTCAGGGATTTAATCTGGAAGAGAGGGGTTCCACGTATAAAACTGGCTACGCTTTGTCGACCAAAAACTGATGGGGGACTTGGGGCTCCGGACCCGTGGATTTATTACTTAGCTGCCCAACTGCAGCATCTGCGCGGGTGGGGGATGGAGGAAGACATTAATAAGTCGGGGAGAATTGCGCAGACTTTAGTAGGGGGGAAGAACTTACTGACTGTGTTAGAGGATGGATCCCTAGATAAAGCGGGGAAGGATATTCCGATACTACGGGTAATCCACAAAGTCTGGTGGAAGGTGAGGAAAGTAGCAGAGATAAAAGGGTACACGAAGTTTACTGTAATATGGCCCAATCTCATGTATGCAGAACTCCATAAAATACCTGCTATCCAGACGTGGGGGCGATACGGACTTTCCCACATGCATCAACTTTTTGAAGGGGAGACTTTAAAAGAATATGCTCAATTACAACGTGAGTTTCAGCTTCCGCATTCCCAATTCTACATGTATTTACAGCTTAGGCATGCCATCCACGCGCAAGGTAAAGTGGAGAGGATTAAACCGGCCTCTAAACATACGATCATAGATTTGGCAAGTTCTAAGGGTACCACTAGCGGGGTTATATCGTTGCACTATAGCAGTCTTATGGAAACGCTTTTTAAAAAGCAGCCTCTCCGATTGTATGACAAATGGTGGGATGATATTACTGAATTAACGGAAGATCAGTGGAACAAAGTGCTAGAAGGATTCACGGATATAGCGGTGGGTGAAGCACAAAGAATGTCGCAACTGTTATTACTACATAGGGTTTATAGGACACCTGCTCTATTAAGGAAAATGGGGTACAGAGAGGAGGACTTATGTCCCAGATGTGGTGCACCCAATGCTACGTTGATACACCTTATGTGGAACTGTCCTAGGCTGAGAAGGTACTGGGGGGAGGTGGTGGATACGATACAAAAAGTGTATGAAACTCAAATTGGGGTTAACGCCAGGGTGTGTGTACTTGGCTGTGTTGACAGTTATTCAATATCTTCTGAACATAAGTTGGCGATTATTCGTATACTATATCAGGCAAGAAAGGTGATCGCGTATCACTGGATAGATCATGACCCTCCTAAGGTTCAAGAGCTCATTAATAAGGTTCATACCCTGTTGCAAATGGAGAGCTTTGTATATCAAAAGAGGAATAACCTTAAGAAGTTTGAAAAGATTTGGGGCAGGTGGAAACAGTATTATAACACTGAGGATTGAGCTGGAGGGTGTGGTTGCATTGGAGTAGGATTTCTGTATCATGACGCCCCGATATGACGCAGGTTTCTGGGTGTTATTTTTCAGAAATATAGGAGACCGTAGTTCAGGGTAACAAGTGGGATGCTGAGGTTTCTGGGCGAAGGGGAGTCTCCTTATGGGAGACCTTTCTGATACATGTGATTCTCTATCTATTCTTTTGATACCGTTGTAATATGCTGTCATGAGAGTCGAATGTATGATTTGATGGATATGCCATACCATTGTAGAATATGTATTCGAACGCAATGAATCAAACTTGATTTTTGTTTCTGCTCTTCCGGATCGGACTTTTCACCTGAGAGACTGTCGATATTTCTCCAAAGGACTATGGGACTTTTGGGACCAAGGAAGGGAGGGGGGGGGGGGGGGGGGGAGGATGGGGGGGATTGTTTTGTATTTTTTCTGTTGTTGGGAAAAAAATAAAAATAAAATCTTTCAATAAAAATAATCTGATTAAAAAAAAGGAATGTGTCTGTATTGTATAGACCCTACCTGAATATTTTTAGAAGTATTATTTCTATACTTTGATGGCTTTTTTATGCTAGATGTGTTTGGTGTGTTGATTGCTCCATATGTGCTCCCACCAGTCACATGATCCCATGATTGTGGGGCCAGGTGTGTGGGGAGCATTTAGGCAGCAATCCATTGAGATTTGTCATGTCATGAGGAAGGACCTTAAATATATGATGGTCTGAAATGCATTGACTTAGTCGTCCTGGATTGAAGATTTTATCCTCCGCACAATAAAGATACATATTTTTCTACCACTATCTCTGGAGCTGGATATTTTCTGTTTTTTTCGCTACTTATCATCGCCTCCAGGTGCGACTTCCGTGCTCAATTTAGTGGATGAGCAGGTGAGAGCAGTCTTCTACTTTACTGGGACTGTAATCACAGCAGAGAGCGTCACAGCCAGGGAGAAAAAAAAAGCTCACCTTTTCCCTGGCGGCGACGCTCTCCACTGTGATTGCCATTTATCTAGAATAAAACAAAACCGTAAAAGGTCCTTTTTAACAAGCTCTGCCTCTAATGCCACCTAATATCCAGAGGAGCATGTATGGCCTATAAGTCTCCTCACGCCAATTAAGGCGCTCTCACCCCAAGGAGAGATAGTACCCCCAATTCCCAAAATTTGAAACAAATAAATAAACAAACTCACCTGGTTGCGCCGCTGCTGATCCCACTCTTTTATCCACTGTTCCTATCTGTGTGCGGCAAATTGATGATCTACAAGCTATTTTGGGTGTTGCCTCAGTAGCTAGTATGCTTACCCCAGTATCTAGCGGTCCAACAGATGAGCCCTGCTGTCCCGTTTTCTGTTTCATTGGGGATAGTGTTATGCTAATGTCTGTACAGCACTGTGGAATATGTCAGCACTATACAAGTAAGTAAAACCAATAAATCTGCATGAGGCTCCAGGACAGGTTCTCGAGTGGAGATCTCATGAGGGTTATAGGTGCCCGCTACCTGGTAAGGTCCCAGACTTAATATTCATGTTTTTTTTTTATACACTGCTCAAAAAAATAAAGAGAACACTTAAACAACACAATGTAACTGCACGTCAATCACACTTCTGTGAAATCAAACTGTCCACTTAGGAAGCAACACTGAGTCACAATCAATTTCACATGCTGTTGTGCAAATGGGATAGACAACAGGTGGAAATTATAGGCAATTAGCAAGACACCCCCAATAAAGGAGTGGTTCTGCAAGTGGTGACCCAGACCACTTCTCAGTTCCTATGCTTCCTGGCTGATGTTTTGGTCACTTTTGAATGCTGGCGGTGCTTTCACTCTAGTGGTAGCATGAGACGGAGTCTACAACCCACACAAGTGGCTCAGGTAGTGCAGCTTATCCAGGATGGCACATCAATGCGAGCTGTGGCAAGAAGGTTTGCTGTGTCTGTCAGCGTAGTGTTCAGAGCATGGAGGCACTACCAGGAGACAGGCCAATACATCAGGAGACGTGGAGGAGGCCGTAGGAGGGCAACAAACCAGCAGCAGGACCGCTACCTCCGCCTTTGTGCAAGGAGGAACAGGAGGAGCACTGCCAGAGCCCTGCAAAATGACCTCCAGCAGGCCACAAATGTGCATGTGTCTGCTCAAATGGTCAGAAACAGACTCCATGAGGGTGATATGAGGGCCCGACGTCCACAAGTGGGGGTTGTGCTTACAGCCCAACACCGTGCAGGACCTTTGGCATTTGCCAGAGAACACCAAGATTGGCAACGGCCACTGGCGCCCTGTGCTCTTCACAGATGAAAGCAGGTTCACACTGAGCACATGTGACAGACGTGACAGAGTCTGCAGACGCCGTAGAGAACGTTCTGCTGCCTGCAACATCCTCCAGCATGACCGGTTTGGCATTGGGTCAGTAATGGTGTGGGGTGGCATTTCTTTGGAGGGCCGCACAGCCCTCCATGTGCTCGCCAGAGGTAGCCTGACTGCCATTAGGTACCGAGATAAGATCCTCAGACCCCTTGTGAGACCATATGCTTGTGTGGTTGGCCCTGGGTTCCTCCGAATGCAAGACAATGCTAGACCTCATGTGGCTGGAGTGTGTCAGCAGTTCCTTCAAGACGAAGGCATTGATGCTATGGACTGGCCCGCCCGTTCCCCAGACCTGAATCCAATTGAGCACATCTGGGACATCATGTCTCGCTCTATCCACCAACGTCACTTTGCACCACAGACTGTCCAGGAGTTGGCAGATGCTTTAGTCCAGGTCTGGGAGGAGATCCCTCAGGAGACCGTCCGCCACCTCATCAGGAGCATGCACAGGCGTTGTAGGGAGGTCATACAGGCACATGGAGGCCACACACACTACCGAGCCTCATTTTGACTTGTTTTAAGGACATTACATCAAAGTTGGATAAGGCTGTAGTGTGTTTTTCCACTTTATTTTTGAGTGTGACTCCAAATCCAGACCTCCATGGGTTGAAAAATTTGATTTCCATTTTTTTATTTTTGTGCGATTTTGTTGTCAGCACATTCAACTATGTAAAGAACAAAGTATTTCAGAAGAATATTTAATTAATTCAGATCTAGGATGTGTTATTTTTGTGTTCCCTTTATTTTTTTGAGCAGTGTATATTCTCTATATAGTGTATATAGATAACTTCACACAGACAGCATTATGTCAGTGTTATCCAATAAAATTCCAGCAGAACGTGTGTGTGACCCGTCCCTGTGCTGCGGCCCGCAAATAGCGGGCCGCAATGCACAATCGCCGGCCGTAGGTCAGTCGCAGGTCAGCCGCATCGGATCGCGGACCCATTCACTTTAATGGGTCCGCGATCCTCCCGTTCCGCTAAAAGATAGAACATGTCCTATCTTTTTGCGGAACGGAAGTACGGGACGTAACCCCACGGAAGCACTCCGTAGTGCTTCCGAGGGGTCCCGTCCCGTGCGGCCGTTCCGCGATTCCGGATTTGCGGACCCATTGAAGTGAATGGGTCCGCATCCGTGATGCGGAATGCACACGGAACTGTGGCCGTGTATTGCGGCCTGCGATTTGTGGGCCGCAATAAGGCCAAGGATCACACACGTTCGTGTGAACTTAGCCTAAGGGTTACATAGCATCATAAATCAATATAATGCTATGTGACCCCGACAGTGCTAGAAGTTCAGGACGGGTGCTGTGCTGCGAGTTCGGAGCATGACACTGGCTTGTCTGAAAGCTGCCAATGTCTTTCTTGAGAGTAACAACATTACATGTTAGAGCTACCAGATACTGATTGGACAGTTCACATCAGATACATTATGCTTCAATCATGGCAAAACCAACACCACCCGTGAAGAGACGCGAGGCTAGTTTCTCACAGGGCAATATGAGGTCTTTTTTGTTTTAAAGCTGAACCCAGGACTGCATCCTAAATGGAGGAAAAGTATAAAGGAAATACTGTACAGTGTGAACATGGCGACCCTAAACCTAATGCAGTAAATTGTGTGACATTTGTACAGGCCATTTGGAAAATGCAGAGAACACTCCCAACTGAAAGGGTTAAAAAAATTGCGCAGAAGCCCTAATAAGTGTGAACATTTTATGGATCTCCCTCTGTGACTGAAGGACAACACTTTGCTCCCCAGCAGCCGGGGCGTCGCATTGCCTGAGTGCACAACAAACTTGCCCTCCTTTTCTGAAAAGCTGTTTACACAAAGACCTCATTTATTCCACCTACAGCTAAACTGGGCCAGTACAATCCGCTAATGTCATCCTGTGTCATTTGAGCATCAGCAATCAGATAGTACTCATGTGCCCGGATTTTTATGAGCATTAAATTTCCAGAGTAGCGGTCAGACGATAAAATTTGTTTTATGGTGACTGTAAATCTAACACTTAATGCTTCACAGTGTCGTCACTACATGCAAAATAAACAAGGGGAATTACATGTCTATTTTTACATCTATATAGTCTTATTGCGCATGTAATGGTGCTTTTTATTATTACGTCTGATCTCTTGTTTTACAACTGCTCTGAACAGTTACAGTGGTGAGAACCTGACAATGGCTTTTACCAGGCACAGCACATTATCCTTCTGCTGTGTCTAGTACGGAGGCTCAGCCCCATTAATAAAACTTCCAAAGTGTCAGTGTAAACCTGACATTTAGGCTACATGCACACGGCCGTTGTTTTGGTCCGCATCTTATGAGCAGTTTTTGCGGCTTGGATGCGGACCCATTCACTGTCCGCATCCGTTGCTCCATTCCGTGGTCCGCAAAAAAAAATATAACCTGTCCTATTCTTGTTCGTTTTGTGGACAAGAATAGGCAGTTATATCAATGGCTGTCCGTGCCGTTCCGCAAATGGCGGAATGCACACGGACGCCATCCGTGTTTTGTGGACCGCAGAACACACAATGGTCGTGTGCATATAGCCTTACAATGTATGACAATAATGAAAACATCACCTCATCCCACAAAAACAAGCCCTCGCACAAGACAATCGCCAGAATAAAAAAAAAAAACAGATGCAGAATATTTTTTTTTTTCAAAAATGCTCTTAATATGTAAAAGTAGCAAAACTTAAAAAAATTATATAAAACTGCCTGTTATTGCTCTTGATTCTGCGCTATTGTCAGTCAGTTGGAAATTCCTTGTCCTTTCTCCACTTTTTTGAATGTACAAGCCTTTAAACTTCAATAAAATACTATATTTTTAACCCTATAAGACGCACCTACTGTAGGTTTTAGGGGAGGAAAATAAGAGAAAATATTTTTCATCAGACCTCAGCTCAGACTCCCAATGTTTCTAAGTACCCCAATCAGACCCACATGTCAATAAGACCCCCATGTTAACCCCTTCAGGACCTTGCTTTTTTCACCTTAAAGGACCAGGCCATTTTTTGCAAATCTGACATGTGTCACTTTATGTGGTGATAACTTTAAAACGCTTTTACTTATCCAGGCCACTCTGAGATGGTTTTCTCGTCACGTATTGTACTTCATGACAGTGGTAAAATTGAGTCTAAAAAAAATATTTTTATTTATAAAAAACAATTCAAAACGTTACAAAAAATTTAGAAAAATTTGCAAATTTCCCCCAAAAAATTTTCTCTACTTTTATAATATAATATCTCCAAAAATAGTTATTACTTTACATTCCCCATATGTCTACTTCATGTTTGGATCATTTTGTGAATGCAATTTTATTTTTTGGGGACATTAGAAGGCTTAGAAGTAAATCTTGAAATGTCTAAAACCCACTTTTTCAGGACCAGTTCAGGTCTGAAGTCACTTTGTGAGGCTTACATAATACATTGCTCAAAAAAATAAAGGGAACACAAAAATAACACATCCTAGATCTTAATTAATTAAATATTCTTCTGAAATACTTTGTTCTTTACATAGTTGAATGTGCTGACAACAAAATCACACAAAAATAAAAAAAATGGAAATCAAATTTTTCAACCCATGGAGGTCTGGATTTGGAGTCACTCTCAAAATTAAAGTGGAAAAACACACTACAGGCTGATCCAACTTTGATGTAATGTCCTTAAAACAAGTCAAAATGAGGCTCAGTAGTGTGTGTGGCCTCCATGTGCCTGTATGACCTCCCTACAACGCCTGTGCATGCTCCTGATGAGGTGGCGGACGGTCTCCTGAGGGATCTCCTCCCAGACCTGGACTAAAGCATCTGCCAACTCCTGAACAGTCTGTGGTGCAAAGTGACGTTGGTGGATAGAGCGAGACATGATGTCCCAGATGTGCTCAATTGGATTCAGGTCTGGGGAACGGGCGGGCCAGTCCATAGCATCAATGCCTTCGTCTTGCAGGAACTGCTGACACACTTCAGCCACATGAGGTCTAGCATTGTCTTGCATTAGGAGGAGCCCAGGGCCAACCGCACCAGCATATGGTCTCACAAGGGGTCTGAGGATCTCATCTCGGTACCTAATGGCAGTCAGGCTACCTCTGGCGAGCACATGGAGGGCTGTGCGGCCCTCCAAAGAAATGCCATCCCACACCATTACTGACCCAATGCCAAACTGGTCATGCTGGAGGATGTTGCAGGCAGCAGAATGTTCTCCACGGCGTCTCCAGACTCTGGACTCTGTCACATGTGCTCAGTGTGAACCTGCTTTCATCTGTGAAGAGCACAGGGCGCCAGTGGCCGTTGCCAATCTTGGTGTTCTCTGGCAAATGCCAAAGGTCCTGCACGGTGTTGGGCTGTAAGCACAACCCCCACTTGTGGACGTCGGGCCCTCATATCACCCTCATGGAGTCTGTTTCTGACCATTTGAGCAGACACATGCACATTTGTGGCCTGCTGGAGGTCATTTTGCAGGGCTCTGGCAGTGCTCCTCCTGTTCCTCCTTGCACAAAGGCGGAGGTAGCGGTCCTGCTGCTGGTTTGTTGCCCTCCTACGGCCTCCTCCACGTCTCCTGATGTACTGGCCTGTCTCCTGGTAGCGCCTCCATGCTCTGGACACTACGCTGACAGACACAGCAAACCTTCTTGCCACAGCTCGCATTGATGTGCCATCCTGGATAAGCTGCACTACCTGAGCCACTTGTGTGGGTTGTAGACTCCGTCTCATGCTACCACTAGAGTGAAAGCACCGCCAACATTCAAAAGTGACCAAAACATCAGCCAGGAAGCATAGGAACTGAGAAGTGGTCTATGGTAACCACCTGCAGAACCACTCCTTTATTGGGGGTGTCTTGCTAATTGCCTATAATTTCCACCTGTTGTCTATCCCATTTGCACAACAGCATGTGAAATTGATTGTGACTCAGTGTTGCTTCCTAAGTGGACAGTTTGATTTCACAGAAGTGTGATTGACTTGGAGTTACATTGTGTTGTTTAAGTGTTCCCTTTATTTTTTTGAGCAGTGTAGAAACCACCCAAAACCACCCATTTTACAAACTACACCCCTCAAGGTATTCAAAACTGATTTTTACAAACTTTGTTAACCCTTTAGGTGTTCCACAAGAATTAATGGAAAATAGAGATAACATTTCAAAATTTAATTTTTTTGACAGATTTTACATTTGAATCCATTGTTTCCAGTTACAAAGCAAGGGTTAACAGAAAACTCAATATTTATTGCCCTGATTCTGTAGTTTACAGAATCACCCCATATGTGGTCGTAAACTGCTGTACGGGCACACAGCATCGCACAGAAGGAAAGGAATGCCATAAGGTTTTTGGAAGGCAGATTTTGCTGGACTGGTTTTTTTAAACCATGTCCCATTTGAAGCCCCCCAATGCACTCCTAGAGTAAAAACTCCAAAAGTGACCCCATTTTGGAAACTACGGGATAAGGTGGCAGTTTTGTTGGTACTATTTTGGGGTAAATATGATTCTTGTTGCTCTATATTACACTTTTTGCGAGGCACGGAAATAAGAAAGAGCTGTTTTGGCACAGTTTTTTTTTTCTTATTTACAACATTCAACTGACAGGTTAGATCATGTGGTATTTTTATAGAGCCAAATATGACTACTTTTTCTGGTTGTTTGTTTCAGTTTTACATAAAGCATTTTTGAAAAAAATATATTTTTTAGTGTCTCTACATTCTGAAAGCCATAGTTTTATTTATTTTTTGGGCGACTGTCTTGTGTAGGGGCTAATTTTTTTTGGGATGAGATGACAGTTTGATTGGTACTATTATAGGGTGCATATGACTTTTTGATCGCTTGCTATTACACTTTTTGTGATGTAAGGTGACAAAATAAAATGGCTTTTTTACACCGTTTTTATTAAATTTTAGGGGTTAGGTCATGTAATATTTTTATAGAGCAGGTTATTACGGATGCGGCGATACCGAATAGGTCTACTTTTTTTTATTTATGTAAGTATTACACAATGATTTCATTTTTGAAACAAAAATAAATAAATTAAAAAAAATCATGTTTTAGTGTCTCCATAGTCTGAGAGCCATAGTTTTTTCAGTTTGTGGGCGATTATCTTAGGTAGGGTATGATTTTTGCAGGATGAGATGATAGTTTGATTGGCACTATTTTGGGGTGCGTATGACTTTTTGATTGCTTGCTATTACACTTTTTGTGATGTAAGGTGACAAAAAAATTTAGTTTTCACAGTTTTTATTTTTTTAACGGTATTCACCTGAGGGGTTAGGTAAATGTGATATTTAAATAGAGCAGGTTATTACGGACACGGCGATACATAAATAAATAAAAAGGTAGACATTAGGTATCGCCACGTCCGTAACGACCGGCTGTATAAAAATACCACATGACCTAACCCCTCAGATGAACACCGTAAAAAAAAAAAAAAAAAAAACATTTGTAACCTTACATCACAAAAAGTGTAATAGCAAGCGATCAAAAAGTCATACGCACCCCCAAAATAGTGCCAGTCATCTCATCCCGCAAAAATCATACCCTACCTAAGATAATCGCCCAAAAAAGGGGAAAAAAATAAAAAAAGATTGCTCTCAGACTATGAAGACACTAAAACATGATTTTTGTTTCAAAAATGAAATCATTGTGTAAAACATAAATAAAAAAAGAGTAGACATATTAGGTAAGTTTTACACAATTATTTCATTTTTGAAACAAAGAAAATCATGTTTTAGTGTCTCCATAGTCTGAGAGCCATAGTTTTTTTTTACAGTTTTTGGGCGATTATCTTAGGTAGGGTATGATTTTTGCAGGATGAGATGACTGGTGATTGGCACTATTTTGGGGTGCACATGACTTTTTGATCGCTTGCTATTACACTTTTTGTGATGTAAGGTGACAATTTTTTTTTTACGGTGTTCACCTGAGGGGTTAGGTCATGTGGTATTTTTATAGAGCCGGTCGTTACGGACGTGGCAATACCTAATATGTATACTTTTTTTAATTTAAGTTTTACACAATAATATCATTTTTGAAACAGAAAAAAAATAAAAAATCATGTTTTAGTGTCTCCATATTCTGAGCCATAGTTATTTTATTTTTTGGGCGATTGTCTTAGGTAGGGGCTGATGAGGTGACGGTTAAATTGGTACTATTTTGTCGGGCATACGCCTTTTTGATCGCTTGGATCTCACTGGCTCTCCCCCGGAAGGCAGCCCCGATGCCTAAGGAAGGCACCGCGCTGCCTTCCATGCCATCGGGTCCCCGTCACAGCAGCACGGGGACCCGATGGCAGCTCCAATCCCCGCCCGACATAGCACGTGCCGCGGTCAGCGCTGACTGTGGCACGTCAAGGGTTAATGCGCCAGCATCTGTGATTTCACCGATGCTGGCGCATGCAGCAGGGGTCCGGCTATCAGTGACTGCCGGACCCCTGCCGCTGATCGGGGTGGGCGCAGCTCCTGCACCCGCCCGATCAACATGAAGTACATGTACGTCACGGGTCTTTAAGTCCCAGAAAGAAATGACGTACATGTACGTCATGGGTCCTTAAGGGGTTAAACAGCCCTCAGATGAGAGAGAATAAATAAAATCAACTTACCTCTCCTGTTCCGGACAATATCACTGCTGAGATCCAGCTCCTGCTCTTCCTGCCACCCTGTGCTGTGAACCGACGTCCCATAGCGTGAGGTCACAGAGTGCACCATCATCCTCACGTTGTGGTCATAGCACAGCATCTGGTTAACGAAGACCAGGAAGAGGTGAGTACAGATCCCGCACAAGGAGCGCTGCATTCACCAGTTTCCAGTCCTCCTGTACTAATGAGCACTTCCATAATGGAAGCGCTCATTAGTATTCACTCCATAAGACACACTGACACTTTGTGTCATGACCGGCGTCACGCAAAGGGAGGGAAATGGGAAGGCCCTGTCCAAGGGAGAGGGAAAGGTGGTGACCCCTGACTCACCTTGAGGCTGGCACCTGACTGCCCTGACGTCCGTAGACGGGTTCCTTACCCGTACGCCGATCACGTGCCTAAACCCTGGCTTTCCCTAAGATGAGCCCTACGTAGTGAACAGGGCGGTGGGATCACTAGTCCGCACCACTGACACTAAAGGAAAACACCAAGGAGAGGACAGACAATACAGACAAAACATATAATCCCAGGTGGGTGACAACAGCAGACAACAAAAGCCCAACAGGGATCCGGAGGGTAACGCTCTGGAACAACAACCAGGGATAACAGCTACTCAGCTCCAGTGGGTCAGTATAGAAGTCCAGGCAGGAAGCTCTATATCTGGCAACCAGAGAAGTGGGAGAGGGGAATATAAGGAGGTTGGGAGTGCTGGGCAAGAAACAGCTGAGGAGAAGAAGCTACGGATCCCTGAGTGAGCCAAAAAGGGTTGCAAGGCAAACCCAGAAAGCTACCATTAAGAAACAGCACTATCTTTATACATAGAGCGCGCAGCCACCCGCTGCGACTTCCTGACCCCGGGTATAACGGAGTCAGACGTGGCTCTTGACACCCTCGTGACACTTTGATGGGGGGAAAAAGTGTGTCATATAGGGCGAAAAATCAAGTATATGCTGAAAAAAATTGATTAAAATGGGAAATCTGCAAAAAACAATTTAGAGGGTCATACATGACCAAATATATGAAACTTTTTGGCGTATATTTGGAGCAGATTTCGTCATAAAGGTGATTTGTGGCAACATCCGTGACTAATTTCCCATCCTCGTCGCGTATGCCAGTTCCAAAAGAGGGGGCAGGGCGTGGGCGGGGAAGAGGGAGGGACGGCAGGCCCATCTCATTTATCATTTTGTATGCCAGTAGAAAATGATCCAAATCTACACTAGCAAGGAAGCTTGCGTAGATTTAAGGCTGTTGTAAGTCAGTGGTGGATGCATACAAGTTATGTAGAGGACGGCGCCTCTACATAAAACTTAGGCGCATCAAGTGCTAGGGCAGGATTAAAACCAGCTAGCGCCGGTCTTAATAAAGGACACCATTCATTTTTAAATTTCACCTCCATTTTGCTTTCATTCCTGTGGAACACAAAGCTTTAACAGATTCTGAAACCAATTTTAAATTATTTAAGGAATGTGGTTTCTAAAACGGGGTAATTTATGGATGATTTCCAATACGTAAACCTCTCAAAGTCACAGTTTTGAAGTTGGTTTTGGAAATTTTCTTGAAAATTCTAAAGCCTCTTTCACACGAACGATACTGATTGGCTCCGGATGCGTTCAGTGAAACTAGCACCATTTTGCAAGCAAGTTCAGTCAGTTTTGTCTGCGATTGCGTTCAGTTTTTTTCCGCGCGGGTGCAATGTGTTTTGATGTGTTTTTCACGCGTGTGATAAAAAACTGAAGGTTTACAAGCAACATCTCTTAGCAACCATCAGTGAAAAACGCATTGAATCCGCAGTTTCCTCCGGATGCAATGCGTTTTTCACTGAAGCCGCATTCACTTCTATGGGGCCAGGGCTGCGTGAAAAAAAACGCAGAATATAGAACATGCTGCGATTCTTACGCAACGCAGAACTGATGCGTAAAAAAAAAAAAACGCTCATGTACACAGACACATTGAAATGAAAGGGTCAGGATTCAGTGCGGGTGCGATGCGCTCCTGTCACGCATCGCACCCGCACGGAAAACTCGCTCGTGTGAAAGGGGCCTAAGACTTCCTACATCCATTTATTATGAAAAAAAAAATCTAATAAAATGACATTTACAAAACGATGGCAACAAAGAAGACACTGTCACGGTCCCTCCTGTGACAAAGGTGAGAAGATCGGATAGACTTGCTGCATGTGAGGCTGACATGTCTCTCTGTTTTCCTCTATGTATGTTGTTTGGCAGGATCTCACCTCTCCTCAGGTGCCACTCGTTATCAGTGATGAGGCTCTATTTAGATCCGCCTCAGACTGGTGACTATGTGGTTGATAGTTTCTGCTTGGAGTTGCTAGTGCTAGTTTGTCTTGGATCTCCTGCTTCTCCATACATCTCTAAGCTAAGTACTTGTTGCCTTCGCTGTTTCTTATTATCTGGTGTGTGTTGTTTCTAGGCCTCAGGGAGACAGCTGGTTCCATTATTCTCAAAGGAACCAGCTGTCTCATCCCCTGCTACCTATCCTAGGGTTCGTCGGTTTTAGCAGGGCTTTAGGTATCCGGTGTATGAGTATTTCCACCATCAGGATCTGCTCATACTGGCAGGAGTTAGGGAAATGCCTAGGGATTACTAGGAGGTCACTATCCCTCTTCCTTAGCTTTTGAGGCCTAGATTGTTGTCTATTCGTTGTGGTGTGTATTTGGTGTTTTCCCTCCCCCTTAACCTATGACATTATCAACCGCCTAAACTGTTATCCTTTGTTTTATCAGTGCAGCTATGGATACTGTTTCTGCCCTGGTCGATCGTATGCAGGGGCTGTCTTTGGAGGTGGCTGACCTCCGCACGGCTGTTACACAGTTTCAGAGACCACAGGCGGTGGGTTCCGGAAGCGGGAACCAGGCCTGCCCTTAACTGAAGGTTGCTCTCCTGGATAGGTTTTCCTGGGGAAGTGACCACTTTGTTCTCTTCAGGGAATCGTGCAAATTATATTGTCCTAGCTCTTTTGGGAGAGTCAGAGAGTAGGGATTATTTTGTTGCTGAAAGGGGACACAAGTCTTGGGCTTTCTCTTTGCCAACTGGTTCACAATCTCTCCAGTCGGTAGATTAATTTTTCAGAGCTCTGGGTCTTATCTACGATGACCCAGATCGGGTTCCCCTGGCCGAATCTAAGTTGCATTGCTTGCGGCAGGGAGAGCGTTCAGCTGAGTCCTATTGCTCTGAATTTAGGAGGTGGGCAATGGTGCAGGACATTCGCCTAAAGGTGGGAGATTCTCATATTGAATCCATTTCATGTTTTGTGCTGGAGTGTATGCCTGCTCCTATGCTGTTAAGTTTACCATGGTTAACCAAACATAACCATATTATTGATTGGCAAGCGAGACAGATTCTCGATTGGAGTGATTTCTACCTTGACAACTGTCTTAACATGTCGTTTTCTGTTGTAACTACTAAAATGTTACCTACTTTCCTTTTCTGATGTATTCTCTAAGGGTGGAGACCAGGAGTTGCCTCCTCATCCGAAGTAGGATTGCCCCGTCAACCTTATTCCCGGAGCAAGATTGCCAAAGTATCGGTTGTATAATCTTTCTGAACCCGAAAGAGTAGCTATGCGAGAGCATATCACCGAGAGTTTGGCTAAAAGGTCAAATTAGACATCTCCTTTATTAAAAAAAATATATAATAATAATAATAATTAAAAAAATAAAAAATAAGATGGAACACTTAGGCCATGCTTGGACTTCCATGAGCTTAAAGGGCTTCTGTCACCCCACAAAAGTCTTTTTTTTTTGGATAGTTACATTCCTTATAGCGCGATATAGGAGAATATAATCTTATCACTTACTTTCATGCGGCCGTTTCTTTAGAAAACCTCACCGAAAGAGAAGAATCATCGGCGCAGGCGCACTGAGGGAGTTCTGAGGAGACGAGCCTCCTCATCTCAGAGCGCCTGCGCCGAATGAACAGAGGCGCACGATTTTTGGAAATACTGACAGGGCCGGCCGGAGGAGGAGATCACGGCTGGCCCTGTCAATCAACACGGCGAGGGGGCGGTTTTCTGCTGCGGCTACCAGCAAGTAGACGCCCTACTTGCTGGTAGAGACCGGATTTACATATTAAAAAACTTTGTTTTCTAAAGAAACGGCCGCATGAAAGTAAGTGATAAGATTATATTCTCCTATATCGCGCTATAAGGAATGTAACTATCCCAAAAAAAAAAAAGAGTTTTGTGGGGTGACAGAAGCCCTTTAAGGCCTCATGCACACGACCGTTTTTTTTAACCCCTTAAGGACTCAGCCCTATTTCACCTTAAGGACTTGGCCATTTTTTGCAAATCTGACCAGTGTCACTTTAAGTGGTGATAACTTTAAAACGCTTTGACTTATCCAGGCCATTCTGAGATTGTTTTTTCGTCACATATTGTACTTCATGACACTGGTAAAATGAAGTCAAAAAAATTATTTATTTTTCATTAAAAAAAATACCTAATTTACCAAAATTTTTGAAAAATGTGCAAATTTCAAAGTTTCAGTTTCTCTACTTCTGTAATACATAGTAATACCCCCAAAAATTGTGATGACTTTACATTTCCCATATGTCTACTTCATGTTTGAATTATTTTGGGAATGATATTTTATTTTTTGGGGATGTTACAAGGCTTAGAAGTTTAGAAGCAAATCTTGAAATTTTTCAGAAACTTACAAAAACCCAAATTTTTAGGGACCACTACAGCTCTGTAGTCACTTTGCAAGGCTTACATAATAGAAACCACCCAAAAATGACCCCATTCTATAAACTACACCCCTCAAGGTATTCAAAACTGATTTTACAAACTTCGTTAACCCTTTAGGTGTTGCACAAGAGTTATTGGCAAATGGGGATGAAATTTGAGAATTTCATTTTTTTGCCTAATTTTCCATTTTAACCCATTTTTTTCCACTAACAAAGCAAGGGTTAACAGCCAAACAAGACTGTATCTTTATTGCCCTGACTCTGCCGTTTACAGAAACACCCCATATGTGGCCGTAAACTACTGTACGGCCACACAGCGGGGCGTAGAGTGAAAGGTGCGCCGTTTGGTTTTTAGAAGGCAGATTTTGCGCTGGACTGGATTATTTACACCATGTCCCATTTGAAGCCCCCCTGATGCACCCCTAGAGTAGAAACTCCATAAAAGTGACCCCATCTAAGAAACTACACCCCTCAAGGTATTCAAAACTGATTTTACAAACTTTGTTAACCCTTTAGGTGTTGCACAAGATTTAATGGAAAATAGAGATACAATTTCAAAATTTCACTTTTTTGGCAGATTTTCCATTTTAATATTTTTTTTTCCCAGTTGCAAAGCAAGGGTTAACAGCCAAACAAAACTCATTATTTATGGCCCTGATTCTGTAGTTTACAGAAACACCCCATATGTGGTCGTAAACTGCTGTACGGGCACACGGCAGGGCGCAGAAGGAAAGGAATGCCATATGGTTTTTGGAAGGCAGATTTTGCTGGAATAGTTTTTTTGACACCATTTCCCATTTGAAGCCCCCCTGATGCACCCCTAGAGTAGAAACTCCAAAAAAGTGACCCCATTTTAGAAACTACGGGATAGGGTGGCAGTTTTGTTGGTACTAGTTTAGGGTACATATGATTTTTGGTTGCTCTATATTACACTTTTTGTGCGGCACCTTTTTTTTTTTTTTGTTATTTACAACATTCTTCTGACAGGTTAGATCATGTGGTAATTTTATAGAGCAGGTTGTCACGGACGCGGCGATACCTAATATGTATACAATTTTTTTCATTTATGTAAGTTTTACACAATGATTTCTTTTTTAAAACAAAAAAAGTTTTAGTGTCTCCATAGTCTAAGAGCCATAGTTTTTTCAGTTTTTGGCCGATTATCTTAAGTTGGGTCTCATTTTTTGCAGGATGAGATGACGGTTTGATTGGCACTATTTTGGGGTGCATATGACTTTTTGATCGCTTGCTATTACACTTTTTGTGATGTAAGATGACAAAAAAATTGCTTTTTTTACACCGTTTTTATTTTTTTACGGTGGTCACCTGAGGGGTTAGCTCATGTGATATTTTTATAGAGCTGGTCGATACGGACACGGCGATACCTAATATGTATACTTTTTTTTAATTTATGTAAGTTTTACACAATGATTTCATTTTTGAAACAAAAAAAATCATGTTTTATAGTGTTTCCATAGTCTAAGAGCCATAGTTTTTTCAGTTTTTGGGCGATTATCTTGGGTAGAGTATGATTTTTGCGGGATGAGATGACGGTTTGAATGTTACAATTTTGGCGTACATGCGACTTTTTTGATCACTTTTATTACCTTCTTTGGTTAGTAAGGTGGGCAAAATTTCTATTTCATCATAGTTTTTTATTTTTTATTTTTATGGCGTTCACCGTGCGGGGAAAGTAACATGACCGTTTTATAGATCAGGTCGTTACAGACGCGTCGATACCAAACATGTGTAGGGAATTTTATTTTATTCATTTTTAATCAGTGATAAATATCTTTTTTGATTTTTTTTTTTTTTACTTTTTTTTTGACCCAGACCCACTTGGTTCTTGAAGATCCAGTGGGTCTGATGTCTGTATAATACAGTACAGTACACTATATAGTGTTTTGTACTGTATTTTACTTACACTTTGTCTGAACAGATCTATGCCTTTAGTACAGATCTGTTCAGCACCATGGACAGCAGGATGCCTGAGAAGGCGTCCTGTTGCCATGGGAACCTTCCCAGTCTGCTCAGTTGTGGCCACAACTGCGCAGAAGGGGAAGGGTAAGGACTGGGGCTCCCTCCCTCTGTGACCCAATCCTGTCGGGGGGCTGCAAAGGCACAGCAGCCCCCCGATGGGAGAGGGAGGGAGCTCCCGACTGTTAACCTGTGCTTTTCCATACCGCGGTCCGTACGGACCGCGGTATGGAAAGGGTTAAACGGCTGACATCGCATCACAGATGTCAGCCGTTTATACCAGGGTGTCAGCAATGTGCTGACACTCTGGTATACCACTGTACACCAACGAATATTCAAGGGGAGGCGGGCGGGGGTTCGCGATCCCGCCTCCTGCACCGCCTTCAACACCCCCCCTGCACCTCCCGCCGCCATAATATCATTCAGGGGTGCAGGGGAGGTGACACATATATATTTTAGGTATATAAAAAGTTTCTGATCTGACCGCGGGGATCAGAAACTGCAGAAAGCGCAGCAAACCGCAGGTCTGAATTGACCTGCGGTTTGTTGCAATCGCCGACATGGGGGGGGGTCACGGGACCCCCCCGCGCATTTAGCCGAGGTGCCTGCTCAATGATTTGAGCAGGCACCTTGTTCCGATCACCGCCGACCGGAATAACACATGACGCACCGGAACATCATGGGTCTTTAAGGACTCGGGAAACATGCCGTACCGGTACGTCATGCGTCCCTAAGGGGTTAAGGTCCGCAAAAACGGGGTCCGTAGGTCCGTGACCGTTTTTTCTTCCGTGGGTCTTCCTTGATTTTTGGAGGATCCACGGACATGATGTCTGTGACCGGCCGGGCGCTCCTCCTACTGGTAAGTGAAAGGTCTGTGCGGCGCATTGCTTATAGCACAGACCTGTCACTTACCAGTAGGAGGAGCGCCCGGCCGGACACAGACATCGCAGCCTCGCAGGTAAGTATAATGCTTCTAAAAATTACTAAGTAACCATGGCAACCAGGACTGCAGTAGCGTCCTGGTTGCCATGGTTACCGATCGGAGCCCCAGCGATTAAACTGGGACTCCGATCGGAACTCTCTGCTGCCAATGATAGGGTGGGATTTTAATTAGGAGGGGGAGGGAGGGGGGTCCACTGGCCACCAATGAATCTACAGTACTACAGGGGAGGGAGGGGGGGGGCCCACTGGCCACCAATGAATTTAAAACTGGGGAGGGAGGGGGGGTGCCCCCTGCTGCCTGGCAGCACATAATCTCTTACAGGGGGCTATGATACGCACAATTAACCCCTCAGGTGCAGCACCTGAGGGGTTAATTGTGCGGATCACAGCCCCCTGTAAGAGATCGGGTGCTGCCAGGCAGCAGGGGGCAGTCATGTACACAGTTCAAAGTATATTCTAACTAGAAGCGTCCCCATCACTATGGGAACGCCTCTGTGTTAGAATATACTGTCGAATCTGAGTTTTCACAAAGTGCGGATCCGTCTGTGTGAAAGTAGCCTACGGCCACGGACGCCAATCTTGTGTGCATCCGTGTTTTTTCACGGACCCATTGACGTGAATAAAAAGAAAAAGGGGGTCAGTCAGCACATCCCAAAGCACAGGGGCACGTTGCTATGGCTGAGAACAAGACTGTTAAACAAAACAAGCAATGCAACAGCTCACTGCAAATCAAATAAGGTACAAAATTGCATCATGATAGCAAATGCTGAACTAATAAGTTAGAGATACTTGGCAAATCGTTTTGTACAAAATTATTTGAGCCCGTCTGCCGAACGTCAAGGCAATCTCTAGTTAGACGGGTTCCTAACACTAAATATACCTGTTATGTGCCATAGCGGCTATCATAAAATTCAGAAAGTGTAGGTTCCACTTTGACTTGAATGGGTCCGTGAACCGTTGTCCGTCAAAAAAATAGGACAGGTCCTATTTTTTGGATGGACAGGAAACACTGATCACAGATGCGGCTGCAAAACGGTGCATTTTCCGATTTTTCCACGGACCCAATGAAAGTCAATGGGTCCGCGAAAAAAAAACGGAAAATGGAACAACAGCCGCCCATGTCCTCCGGAATGCGATCCTCCGTGTGACGCAGCGGACGAATTCTCGCGCATGCGCCATGCGCGGCTGTATTCGGCGCATGCGCAGTGAATGTCTGACCGCTTCCCTGCTCAGACATCTCCACTGCGCCTGTTCCTTGGAGCACTATGACGTCATCGGCGCAGGCGCAGTGGAGATGTCTGAGCAGGGAAGCGGTCAGACATTCACTGCGCATGCGCCGAATACAGCCGCGCACGGCGCATGCGCGAGAATTCGTCCGCTGCGTCACACGGAGGATCTCATTCAGCAGGAGATGGGCGGGCTGGAGGGACACGCTGGGCGGTGGCTGTTTATGAAGGTAGACGGAGCCTCTAGGTGCTAATGACGCCCACATAGCACCTAGAGGCTCATTAGCATATTTATAAAAGTTATTTTTTTAGCAAAACGGCTGCCCCAAAAGCTGTTATATTAGGATGGTTGGCCAGAGCAGACATTAGCGGATCGCTAGTGTCTGAGAGCTAATTATGTCATACGAAGTGATAGAAACCCTTTAATGTCGCCGCCCCGCCTGGGTCTGGAAATCTGTTCTATAACCTGGAACTTCAATTGGGCGATTGTGTGGTTATACTTTTCAAAATGGGAGGGAACTGGTAGAAGTAAGTTTTTTGTCCTAATGGTGGATTTGTGTTTTCCAATGCGGTCTTTAACACTCTGCATAGTTTCCCCAATATATAACAACCCACATGGACATTTTATTAGGTATATGACGTTGGCTGATTCGCATGTGAAAAAGCCATCCACTGCGTATATGCGTCCAGTATGTGGGTGGTAAATATTGGGCCCTTTGATGACATTAGAGCACTGGAAACAATGGAGACACGGAAAGGTGCCCTTCCGCTGTGTAGCCAGTACCCCCTGTCGGAGGGTGCCACGGGTACTCCCAATATCCGCGCGCACTAGCTTATCTCTATAACTTGGGTTTTTCTTATTACAGATAAGGGGCGGGTTTTCCCTAATTTGGGGGTATGCTTTGCCTAACACACCAATGTTTCTTCACAATATTATCTAGTTTTAGATTAAATGGGTGGTATTTATGAATCAATGCCACTCGTAAGAACATGAGAAAAGCTTACGTGTGGCATTGATTCATAAATACCACCCATTTAATCTAAATTAGCATACCCCCAAATTAGGGAATTCCAAAACCCGCCCCTTATCTGTAATAAGAAAAACCCAAGTTATAGAGATAAGCTAGTGCGCGCGGATATTGGGAGTACCCGTGGCACCCTCCGACAGGGGGTACTGGCTACACAGCGGAAGGGCACCTTTCCGTGTCTCCATTGTTTCCAGTGCTCTAATGTCATCAAAGGGCCCAATATTTACCACCCACATACTGGACGCATATACGCAGTGGATGGCTTTTTCACATGCGAATCAGCCAACGTCATATACCTAATAAAATGTCCATGTGGGTTGTTATATATTGGGGAAACTATGCAGAGTGTTAAAGACCGCATTGGAAAACACAAATCCACCATTAGGACAAAAAACTTACTTCTACCAGTTCCCTCCCATTTTGAAAAGTATAACCACACAATCGCCCAATTGAAGTTCCAGGTTATAGAACAGATTTCCAGACCCAGGCGGGGCGGCGACATTAAAAAACTACTTTTGCGCCGGTGGATTCATACCCTTGATACCCTTCATCCAAGAGGTCTTAATCGAGACTACGAGATTATGCATATCTGATCTGTGTTTTAGTAGTGCTATCTTCTGTTCACCACTATATATATCAACTTTTGTAATTTTTGTATTATTTTTTCTAGACATCGACCATATAAATGAAGGAGTACCTCAGCTGTATTGGTATTTAATAACAATATCTAATAATATGTATTATTATTGACATGTGTTCTGATACCTGTTGCGCTTTTTTGATTCTTTGATTGACAACTTTGACTATGTTACCATGTGACTATGCATGTACCGCCCTTGCTTTGGGCGTTGACGTCACTGGGAGGTTCTTTCTTTAATCATTGATATGTGTGTGTATATATATATATATATGCTACTGACTATGTACATCTACCTGTTGAAAAAGGCAACTGAGCCGAAACGCGTCCTTTTCTATGGGACATATTGTTATATGCAATAAAACTTCATGAGCATCGAAGTCACGTCTGCTGGGATATTCTTTCAATTACACGTGGGAATCATCCTATCCCGTGCGGCGTGCATCTCAGCGTGTGCCGGGCAATTTCTTTCCTTATCTACTACCGGATCGTGCACCGCTATCAACAGATGTCTTCTGACGCTTCAACATTGAGCTTTGCAGATGTCGATGCGGAAAGGATACTCTCACAAGTGACATCTACTTCTGAATTTCTTAACATTCCCACAAGTGAATTCCAAAAGCGGCATTGGGAACGTGAACGCCGGAGACTCATCTCATATGAGTTACACGCGACTACTCTGGCAGAATACTTTAAGGTCAAAAGGATTCCTAGAGGTCTAAGGGTTCATCTACGCCCTACCTTTTTTTCCAATGATCCTGAATATACCAGCGATTTTGAGAAAATCATTAACAAATGTTCCTATGACCTGATTCTGCTGACAATCAGAGGTCTACATACAGCTATTACTGAATTACAAACACAGAATACAGCCACCGAACAACAACTGAGAGACTCCTTAACTTCAGAGGAGTTCGGGAAATTGAAGGAATCCGTGGATAACTACATCTCTACATACCGGAAGGAAACGGAGACGAAGAAGAGATCCAAGTTCTTGCGGGACAACGAGGATTACCACCTCAATCGTGTCTACAAGTGGCAAGAGCCTGCATGGCACCAGAAACCAGGTTACAGACGCCCGACAAGACCCGGATCTTTTACCTCCAGTTCCGGAAGCGAAGATACCCGTTCCGCTCCTTTTTTTCGGAAAGGCAGCCAGCGTCCACGAGGAGGAGGAGGCGAGCGGGACGCAAACACCGCAGCCGCCGCATCGAAGTCGGGACCGAGTCAAGCTGTTCAAACCCGCTCGCAGGTAAGAACCAGTCGCTCCTGATTAATCTTTCTTCACAAATATTGAGTCCCGTACAGATGTCGGCCCTCCAGAAAGGACTGTCATTCAGTCCTTCTACTTATTTTGATACTTTCCAATTTGACGTTGATTTGAATCAGTTTTTCCGCAAATTGCGATTAAAAGCCCACTTTTCGGATAAAGGTGACAGAATTGTTGGTCCAGGTGATGGCGAAAGACCTAGTTTATGCTTAAGTGATTTAGGCTTGAAGAACCCGAGTAAATTTATGCCCCCCAAATTCTACCATCCCGTTGAGACTTATATTGAACTGGTCTGTAGGGACATTAAGATACACATAGATGGTATTAAGAGGGGTGAAATGCGGTTTACATCGAACGTAACACCAGAAGAAAGAATGGCCATTAAATCATTAATGGAAGACAAGAGAATTGTTCTGAAGCCAGCAGATAAAGGGGGCGCTATTGTCCTTATGGATAGGACAAAATATGTGGCGGAGGTGAATAGTCAACTTTCAGATCATGATACATATAAATTGCTAAACGCGGATCCAGTCTTCTGTATAAAAAGAAAAATATTGAAAGTTGTGGATCACTTTGCTACAATAGGTGTCCTTGATAGCAATATGTATACTTTCTTGGTCAATCAAACACCGATAACACCTGTTTTTTACGTGCTCCCTAAGGTACATAAAACCTTAATTGATCCCCCAGGTCGCCCTATAGTGGCCTCAGTGGGATCCATCTTGTCTCCCTTGGCAATAGTGCTTGAGAAGGTTCTTACACCTCTGATAAGAGATATTCCTTCCTTCCTGGCAGATACACAGGACTTCTTGAACACTATTGCACAATTGGGTCCAGTTCCACTGGACAGTCTACTGGTGACGATTGACGTGGTCAGCCTGTATACCTCCATAGAACACAATGGAGGTGTGCAGGCTGTCAAGTCATTCCTAGAAAGGAGTAATTACTCCCGAATAGAGCGGGAATTTTTTGTAGAGCTGCTTCACCTCGTCTTATATGAGAACTACTTCATGTTTGAGGACTCTTATTACCTGCAAAAACGGGGGACCGCGATGGGGTCTAATGTGGCCCCGCCCTATGCAAATGCATATATGTCGCAATTTGAGGATGATTTTGTATACAGCAGTCAATGGCAACATAACCACATTTTATTGTGGAAAAGATTTATTGACAACATCTTTTGCATATGGGCGGTGTCACAGGAGACCCTAATGGCATTTGTCTCACATCTGAACCAGGCATGCACTGGATTACAATTCACAGTCACAAGTGATAGCCGGACGGTTAGCTTCTTGGATACAAGGGTTATCAAGGATTTGAATGGTAACCTTTCAATTGATTTATTTCGGAAGGAGACAGATAGGAATAGTATCCTCCACTTTACCAGTGCCCACCCACCGTCTCTAAAAAAAAGCCATTCCAAAGTCCCAGTATCAGAGGGTTAGACGGATTGTCTCTAATCCCTCAGTAAGGGAACTTAGAATAGGCGAGATGACCACAAGATTTAAAGAAAGAGGGTACCCACCATCTATTCTAACAAAAACCTTAAATGAATTAGAAACCCCTCATAGCTCTGAAAAAGAACATGAGAAAAGCTTACGAGTGGCATTGATTCATAAATACCACCCATTTAATCTAAAACTAGATAATATTGTGAAGAAACATTGGTGTGTTAGGCAAAGCATACCCCCAAATTAGGGAATTCCAAAACCCGCCCCTTATCTGTAATAAGAAAAACCCAAGTTATAGAGATAAGCTAGTGCGCGTGGATATTGGGAGTACCCGTGGCACCCTCCGACAGGGGGTACTGGCTACACAGCGGAAGGGCACCTTTCCGTGTCTCCATTGTTTCCAGTGCTCTAATGTCATCAAAGGGCCCAATATTTACCACCCACATACTGGACGCATATACGCAGTGGATGGCTTTTTCACATGCGAATCAGCCAATGTCATATACCTAATAAAATGTCCATGTGGGTTGTTATATATTGGGGAAACTATGCAGAGTGTTAAAGACCGCATTGGAAAACACAAATCCACCATTAGGACAAAAAACTTACTTCTACCAGTTCCCTCCCATTTTAAAAAGTATAACCACACAATCGCCCAATTGAAGTTCCAGGTTATAGAACAGATTTCCAGACCCAGGCAGGGCGGCGACATTAAAAAACTACTTTTGCGCCGGGAGGCCTACTGGATTCATACCCTTGATACCTTTCATCCAAGAGGTCTTCATCGAGACTACGAGATTATGCATAGCTGATCTGTGTTTTAGTAGTGCTATCTTCTGTTCACCACTATATATATCAACTTTTGTAATTTTTGTATTATTATTTTTTCTAGACATCGACCATATAAATGAAGGAGTACCTCAGCTGTATTGGTATTTAATAACAATATCTAATAATATGTATTATTATTGACATGTGTTCTGATACCTGTTGCGCTTTTTTGATTCTTTTATTGACAACTTTGACTATGTTACCATGTGACTATGCATGTACCGCCCTTGCTTTGGGCGTTGACGTCACTGGGAGGTTCTTTCTTTAATCATTGATATGTGTATATATATGAGCTACTGACTATGTACATCTACCTGTTGAAAAAGGCAACTGAGCCGAAACGCGTCCTTTTCTATGGGACATATTGTTATATGCAATAAAACTTCATGAGCATCGAAGTCAAGTCTGCTGGGATATTCTTTCAATGCCTTTTGGTTTGTCCAATGCTCCTGCGGTTTTTCAACACTTCATCAATGACATCTTTCATCATCTGGTGGGCAGGTTTGTGGTGGTTTATCTGGATGATATTTTAATTTATTCCCCTGATATGGAGACGCATAAGGATCCCGTGAGACAGGTCTTACAGATCCTAAGCGAGAATAAATTGTATGCCAAAATGGAGAAAGTGTGTATTTGCGGTCCCTAATTCCTGGGGTACCTACTCTGATCTTCGGGTTTTCGTATGGATCCGGAAAAACTCTGTGCTGTGTGGGACTGGGATCTACCCGAAGATCTGAAGGCACTTTTGGGGTTCACCAACTACTACCGTAAATTTATCTTGAATTACTCAACTGTTAAACCATTAACTGATATGACTAAGAAAGGCGCGGATTTCTCAGTCTGGTCTGAAGAAGCATTGCATGCTTTTTCAGCAATAAAGGAATGTTTTGCTTCTGCTCCTATTCTGGTGCAACCGGATGTGTCACAACCATTTATTGTGGAAGTTGCCGCATCCGAGGTAGGGGTTGGAGCAGTCTTGTCGCAGGGTTCTTCTCCTAGCAAATGCCCTTGTGATTATTTTTTTTCTCAAAAAACTCTTCTGCCAAAATAAATTATGATGTAGGTAATAGAGAGTAGCTGGCCATTAAATTGGCTTTTGAAGAGTGGCGTCATTGGTTGGAAGGAGCGATTTCATCCCGTTACAGAAATTACTGATCACAAAAATCTGGCTTACCTGCATTCAGCTAAACTTCTGAACCTAAGGCAGGCCAGATTGTCATTTGTTTTTTTTTTCTGATAATTTTTAGTAATTTTTTCTGCAAAAACAAACAACACAGACTCCCCTCCTTCCCCCTCCCCCCAGAACTGCAGTCCGAAGAAAGTCCATAGTGAAATCGTATGATCAGTGTTGTCAATAAAGTTTGATGATACAGTTTTTCTCTGAACTCTGTGTGGTTCCTCTTCTCATACAGGGCTCCAGATGGCGACCAAAATGGTCGCAAATGCGACCTAGAATTGCTAAATGGCGACACGACTTTTTAGTCTTGTCGCCATTTGCCCCTAGACCTCTGCCGCTTTCACATTACTGACATGGCACACGCTGCTGTCAGCGCGTGCCAGCTTCTTATCAACAGCAAAGGGGAGAAGGAGGCAGTCCTTCCCCCCCTGTACCGCTGCTGCCACCAATGGGCTGATAGCAGGGAGCAGGAGGGGAGGGGCTATGGCCACTGCGCCACCAATGAATATCGTTTATGTCTGCGCACTGCGATCCGCCGCAATTAACCCCAGGTGCGGCATCTGAGGGGTTAATAGCGGACGATTGCAGCGCGCAGTCATACCGGCTGGGTGCCAGGTATGGGATATGTCCGGCAGCCGCATGGCAGCCTGCGTTTGTATTAAGCATAAACTATATTTATTGGTGGCGCAGTGCGCCCGCAACCCCCCCCAAAGTATTATAATCATTGGTGGTGCAGTGCGCCCCCAACCCCCCCAAGTATTATAATTGGTGGCAGTGGCAGTTCCGATCGGAACCATGGCAGCCAGGACGCTATTGAAGTCCTGGCTGCCATAGTCAGCTCCATGCTGCTGTGTGCACAGAGCACAGAGCAGCAGGGAGAGTGTGACGTCCTATTCACCCTGATAGAGCTCTATCAGGGTGAATAGGACAAGGGATGAAAGATTCCAGGTTCTAGCCCATAAGGGGGTAAATAGGTATTAAATAAAAACAAACACAAAAATATTAAGTTTAAAATCACCCCCTTGCCCAGATTTACAGATAAAATATATAAACAATAAACGCCACGCCCGAAAAAGTGTGAACTATTAAAATATTAAAAAATCTCTCCTATGCGGTGAACCCCATAACAGAAAAAAAAAATTGCAATTTTTTTTGTCACCTTGTCCAAACAAAAATGAGGTTAGGACTGTTCTATTATGGTCCAGATGTTCCATAAAATCAGAAATGCACGCTGCTTTTTTGGCGTTTATTTTTTTCACGTGGTATCGAGTATCGCATTTTTTATTGAATCAAAATAGAGTCAAAATTTTGGTATCGTGACAACCCTAGGCAGGGCTCCAGATGGCAACCAAAATGGTCGCCAATGCGACTTAGAATTTATAAATGGCGACAAGACTTTAGTCTTGTCGCCATTTGCAACCAGACCCGCCGCCGCAGCTCTACAGTTGAATACAGCGGCGGGGCACAGGAGCTGATAGTTCTCTGCCCCGCCGCCGATGTTCTTCTCAGCAGCGCAGTGGAGAAGGAGTCTCTCCCTCCCCCCGTGCTGCTGCTGCCGCCAATAAGAAGAGAGACGGGAGGAGGAGGGTATGGGCTGTGGCCACTGCGCCACTAATGAAGATAACTGACCTGTTAATACAAATACAGGAGGCGGGTGCCGGAATCAAATAGCCGGCACCCGACCAATTATAACAGGGAGCTGCGATCCGCTGCAGTTAACCCTTCAGGTACCGCACCTGAAGGGTTAACTGCCGCTGATCGCAGCTCCCCGTCATAGAGGCCGGGTGCCGGCTATTTGATTCCGGCACCCGCCTCCTGTATTTGTATTAACAGGTCAGTTATCTTCATTAGTGGCGCAGTGCGTCCCCCCCCCCCCAACACCTTAGCATAATAAACATTGGTGGCGCAGTGCCAATGAGGGTTAAAAAAATAAATTTAAAATAATGAACTCACCTCCTCCAATTGATCGCGTAGCTGCCGGTCTCCTGTTCTTTCTTCAGGACCTGTCAAAGGACCTGTGGTGACGTCACTGAGCTCATCATATGGTCCATTACCATGGTGATGGATCATGTGATGTACCATGTAATGAGCACAGTGATGTCACCACAGATCCTTTGACGGGTCCTGAAGAAAGAACAGGAGACCGGCAGCTACGAGATCAGTGGAGGAGGAGAGTTAATTTTTTTAAATTTTTTTAACCCTCAATTGACCTTCTACTAAGCATTCTGTATCAAAGAATGCTATTGTTTTCCCCTTATAACCATGTTATAAGGGAAAATAACACAGTGAATAGACTTTCATCCTAGCAACCATGCATGAAAATCGCACCGCATCCGCACTTGCTTGCGAATGCTTGCGATTTTCACGCAGCCCCATTCACTTCTATGGGGCCTGCATTGCGTGAAAAACGACACAACATAGAGCATGCTGCGATTTTCACGCAACGCACAAGTGATGCGTGAAAATCACCGCTCATGTGCACAGCCCCATAGAAGTGAATGGGTCCGGATTCAGTGCGGGTGCAATGCCTTCACCTCACGCATTGCACCCGCGCAGAAATCTCGCCCATGTGAAAGGGGCCCAAGGGTGAATAGGACAAGGGTTCCAGCCCCTAAGGGGGCTAATAGTAAGTAAAAAAACAAACAAACACAAACACGTCGTCGGAACTGTCTGCCGGATCCGCCGATCTGGATGTGACTGAAAGCATTTGTGAGACGCATCCGGATGCGGATCCATCTCACAAATGCATTGCAAGAACGGATCCGTCTCTCCGCTTGTCATGAGGACAGACGGATCCGTCTCGTATCTTTTTCCACATTTTTACCGATATGTGCATGCGCAGACCGTAAGGACGGATCCGGCATTAAGGTAATTTGAAAGTCGGATCTGGCACTAAGACATTCCTATAGGGAAAAATGTCGGATCCGGCAAGTCTTCAGTTTTTTTGCCGGAGATAAAACCGTAGCATGCTGCGGTTTTATCTTTTGCCTGATCAGTCAAAATGACTGAACTGAAGACATCCTGAACAGATTGCTCTCCATTCAGAATGCATGGGGATATGCCTGATCAGTTCTTTTCCGGTATAGAGCCCCTGTGACGGAACTCTATGCCGGAAAAGAAAAACGCTAGTGTGAAAGTACCCCAAAATATTAAGTTTAAATCTCCTCTTTCCCAATTTTACATATAAAATATATAAACAATAAATAAACATATTACATAGCGCTGCGTCCGAAAAGTCCAAACGATTAAATTATAAAAAAATATCTCCTATGCGGTGAGCGCCGTAACACAAATAAATAAATACCATGCGATTCGCCATTTTTTAGTCACCTTGTCACCCCAAAAAATAGGATAGGACTGTTCTATTATGGGCCGAACGTTTCATAAAATGCAAAATGCACGCGGCTTTTTTTTTGTGCGGCTTTTTTTTTTTATTGCGTGGTATTGAGTATTGATTAAATTTTGATTCGGTTTCGATTTGGCGACTAAAAATTTTATTTGGCGCCTAAATTTTTCAGTTCAGGAGCCAATGGCTACTAGGTATCTTTTTTAGTCTGGCGCACTGCTAGGCAAGACGTGTGTTTTTTATTTTTTAATACCGTAATTATATGTATTTTAAGTTTGGCGACTAAAAATTTTTGTTTGGCTCCTAAATTTTTCAGGTTAGGAGCCAATGGCTCCTTGATATATTTATTTTAGTCTGGAGCCCTGTCATATATTGTTGGTCTTCTTAGGCCCATGTACATTCAACCCTTTCATTCATTCCAATACATAAGAGTCTACGTACTGATCCAGTGTGATAATTAAATTCCACCCAGAATATATATCACCCCAATGGCCGATATCCAATGGTATACATTACAAAGTTATAACATGCAATAACAGACATTAGTCTGCCCCAGAAGAGTACTAGCTACTAGACATCCAATGCTATCTTTTCCCGTCACCTAAAAGTATCCTTATTGTCACCCCAATAGGCTAAATTATAATGTTATAATGCTGCAACCACGAGTGCCATATTTTCTCTAATTTTTTCAGACTGTTTAGTTTCTGGTATACATATCTTTCCAATCGTATCAATGTGTGAATCTTCTCCACCAATTCCCTAACTTTTGGGGGATGTTGATTAATCCAGTAATAAGCAATCAATTTTCTTGCTTGATACAGTATACGCATAATAGCTAATCTTTTTTCTGGCGTTAATTGCAGCGTTTTAACATATCCCAAGATGCAAAGTGTTGCTGTCTGATCTACCTGTACACCAAATACTGTATGTGGCAGGTCTATAACCTCGGTCCAGTAGCATCTTAGTCCAGGGCAATTCCACATAAGAGGAATTAGATCAGTGTGTCACGGACCCATGAACCAGACGTACAACAAGAGATAAGTGAAAATAAGAAGGCTTTATTGCAAATCAAGCTATAAATCAAAAGTCCAAACGGATGGTGAAACCGAAGCAGAGTCTTTGCGTAGCCAGAGGTCAGGAAACCGGAAGGGTAGTCAGACGAAGCCAGGATCAGGAACCAGCAGGGTAGTCAGACGAAGCCAGGATCAGGAACCAGCAGGGAAGTCAGACGAAGCCAGGATTAGGAACCAGAAGCAGCAGCAGTCTTAGAAGCATGTGAACACAGGAGGACCAAGCAAGGAACTGACGCCACAGACCTCCTATATATATGAGCTAGGCATCCAGCTCCTCCCAGTGGGAAGGAGGAGCCGCGGGGTGGAAGGCTACAAGAAACCCAGAAACCAAGATGGCCGCCAGCACATGTCAAACGAGGGAGAACAGCAAGAAGGTAAGACCATGACAGTACCTCCCCCTCAAGGGCCCCTCCTCCGCGGAGCAAAAAACGGTTTCTGAGGGAAGCGTGCGTGGAAGGCTCGGAGCAAGGCAGGAGCATGGACATCTGCGGAGGGAACCCAGGAACGCTCCTCTGGACCATAACCACGCCAATGGACCAAAAACCGCACCCGACCGCGGACCAGGCGTGAGTCCAGGATATTGCTCACCTCATACTCCTCACGATTGCCCACTTGGACCGGACGAGGCCGAGGAACCGAGGAAGTGAAACGATTACACACCAGTGGCTTCAACAGGGAGACATGAAACACGTTGGAGATCCGCATGCCAGGAGGAAGCGCAAGGGCATAGGCTACCGGGTTTACCCTGCGAAGCACTCGGAAGGGACCAACAAAGCGAGGAGCCAGCTTGGGAGTGGGCACTCGAAGGTTGAGGTTGCGGGTGGACAACCATACACGGTCTCCGACCTGGTAGGAAGGAGCAGGCGCTCGTCTGTGATCAGCCTGGAGTTTCTGGCGCTGCGCAGAGACCTCAAGGGACTTCTGGATCTGTACCCAAGAAGCACGTAGGACGGAAAGGTGATCCTTCACAGCAGGAATATCCTGGGGAGAGAATACCTCCGGTAAGACGGCAGGTTGGAACCCATAATTGGCCAAGAAGGGAGACGTCCCAGAGGAAGAGTTCACCGCCGTGTTCCTGGCAAACTCAGCCCAAGGCAGGAGGTCAACCCAATTGTCTTGGTGATCGGAGACATAGCAACGAAGGAATTGCTCCAAGGCCTGATTGGATCGTTCTGCGGCCCCATTGGACTGAGGGTGGTAGGCCGAGGAGAAGGAGAGATGAATCCCCAACTGGGAGCAAAAGGCGCGCCAGAACCTGGACACAAACTGACTCCCCCGATCCGACACAATCTCCTTGGGCAAACCGTGCAACCGGAAGACCTCCCTGGCAAAAATCGTGGCCAACTCTTGTGCAGAGGGTAACTTCTTGAGAGGAACACAGTGGCACATTTTGGAAAACCGATCCACAATCATGAGAATGACCGTATGGCCTCGGGATGCAGGGAGGTCCACAATGAAATCCATCCCCAGGTGTGACCATGGGCGCTCCCCGGTAGCTATGGGTTGCAGAAGCCCCAACGGAAGGTGCCGAGGGGACTTACTCTGGGCACAAACGGAGCATGTCGCTACATATGCGGCGATGTCGGAACATAGGGAAGGCCACCAGAACAGACGTGAAACAGCCCAGGACAGCTGATTCTTTCCAGGATGCCCCGCGGTCTTGGAGTTATGGTAGATTCGCAACAACCGAGTGCGCAACTCCTCAGGCACAAAACATCTGCCGTTGGGTCTCCCAGAGGGAGCACCAGATTGAGCCGCCAAAATCTGCTCACCCAGAGGAGAGGTCAGGCTGGTGCGAATGGCGGCCAAGATCTGATTCGGAGGTATGACCGAGGTCGGAATCGACTCCTCCCTGGACAGCTCGGAGTACTGCCGTGATAAGGCATCCGCCCTGATGTTCTTGGAACCGGATAGGTAGGAGACCACGTAATTAAAACGTGACAAGAACAGAGCCCATCTGGCCTGACGTGGTGTCAATCTCTTGGCCTCAGAAAGGTAGGTCAGATTCTTGTGGTCCGTCAGGATGAGAACCGGAACCACCGAACCCTCGAGCAAGTGCCTCCATTCTTTAAGGGCCTGCACGATGGCCAATAACTCCCTGTCACCAATCTGATAGTTGCACTCCGCGGGAGACAGTTTCCGGGAGTAAAACCCACAAGGAAGCAGAGGACCCTCTGGTGTTCTACGCTGAGACAGAAGGGCGCCTACTCCCGTCTCAGACGCGTCCACCTCGAGGACAAAGGGCAACCCAGGGTTGGGATGCGACAGAATGGGAGCCGACACAAAGGCGGATTTTAGGGTCTCAAAAGCTCGGATGGCCTCGAGCGGCCAGACCTGGGAATTACTGCCCTTCCTGGTCAGATCCGTGAGAGGCTTGGCCAGCATGGAAAAGTCCCTGATGAACTTCCGATAATAATTGGCGAAGCCCAAAAAGCGCTGCAGGGAACGAAGACCACTGGGCTGGGGCCACTGTAAGACAGCCGAAACCTTCTCAGGATCCATGGAGAACCCCTCAGCGGAAATGATGTACCCTAAGAAGGTTACCTGGGATCGGTGAAATTCGCATTTCTCAAGCTTACCGAACAGCTTGTTCTCTCGTAACCGTTGCAACACTCGTCTGACATCCAGAATGTGGGCCTCCATGGATTCAGAATATACCAAGATGTCATCCAAATAGACCACCACACACTGCTGCAACAGGTCACGGAAAACATCGTTGATGAATTCCTGAAAGACTGCGGGCGCATTGCACAACCCAAAGGGCATAACCAAGGATTCATAATGACCGGTCCTGGTGTTAAACGCGGTCTTCCACTCATCGCCCGCCTTGATCCTTACCAGGTTATATGCCGCCCTCAGGTCGAGTTTGGTAAAGACCGTGGCCCCTTTAAGGCGATCGAACAGCTCGGAAATCAAGGGTATCGGGTAAGCGTTCTTGATCGTGATGCGATTGAGACCCCTGTAATCGATGCAAGGCCTCAACTCACCGCCCTTCTTTTTCACAAAGAAAAATCCAGCCCCTGCCGGGGACGAGGATTTGCGAATGTGTCCGCGTGAAAGCGCCTCCCTCACGTACTCCTCCATGGCCTCATTCTCCGCTACCGACAGTGGATAGACCTTGCCACGAGGAGGAACGGCACCAGATTGTAACTCTATGGCACAATCGTATGGGCGGTGCGGAGGTAGGGCAACCGCACGCACCTTATCGAATACATCCCGGTACTCCTCGTATTCAGGAGGCAACAGAGAGTCCGAGGAAGTACACAGCAACTTGGCAGGCCCATGGATGCAACTAGCCCCACACTGCGGTGACCACGAGAGGATCTCGGCCGATCTCCAATCGAAAGTCGGATTATGCTTCTGGAGCCAGGGGTACCCCAAGACCACCGAGTAGTGTGGAGACGAAATAACCTGGAGGCAGACCGACTCTCTGTGAACGGCACCAATGGCTATCCCCACTGGAAGGGTCTCATGAGTCACGTGTGGCGGCAGAAGGGGTCTGCCGTCTATCGCCTCAAGAGCCAGTGGGGAACCTCGAGCTTGCAGAGGAATGGAATTGGCGGCAGCGAACATACTATCAATGAACAAACCACCAGCACCAGAGTCCACCAACGCCTGGGTCGTCACCGAGCCCCCGACCCAGGAGAGGACAACAGTGATCAGTGGTTTGTCAACACGGGAAACCGGGGACGAGGAGACTCCACCCAAGATCTGCCCCCGACAGGATCTCAGGTACGAGCGTTTCCCGGACGGTTCGGACATGCCAACCGAAAATGCCCACCGAGACCACAGTACATGCATCGGCCCTCGCGTCTCCGGAGTGCCCTCTCCCCCTCGGACAGGCGAGCAAACCCCAGCTGCATGGGTTCACCCCCAGACAAGTCATCCCCAGGAGGCGTGGGAGGAGAGGGAGGCACGGGTGGGATAGCAAACGTAGGCGCCAATCTGTTAGAAGACCTCCGCAGGCTCTCCTTAAAGGAAGGTCTCTCCCTGAGTCTGGTGTCAATCAAAATCAGGAAAGAAATAAGAGCCTCGAGCTCCACTGGTAGGTCCTTAGCTGCAACCTCATCCTTCAAGGCATCCGAGAGACCATGAGAGAAAGCAGCGACCAGAGCCTCATTATTCCAGCCCACCTCTGCTGCCAGGGTACGAAACTCAATGGCGTATTCGGCTACGGATCGTGAACCCTGTCTGATGGACATAAGGAGCTTCGCAGCAGAGGCAGCACGAGCCGGCACATCGAATACCTTCCGAAGAGAAGCAATGAAACCGGAAAACTCGGCAACCACCGGATCGTTGTTCTCCCATAAAGGGCTGGCCCAGGCCAAGGCCTTGTCTGCGAGCAGCGAGATCAAGAAGCCCACCTTTGATCTCTCAGTAGGAAAGGCATGTGGCAGCAACTCGAAATAAATGCCCACCTGGTTAAGGAAACCTCGGCACTGAGTTGGCTCTCTCCCAAAGCGCTGTGGAAGAGGGGCAGAACCGGACATACCCCGAAACACCGCAGGCGCAACAACAGGTGTCGGGGTAGACTCTGGCGCAACAACCGGAGCGGCAGTAGGAGCGAAATGAGCCGTGCGTTCAAGCAGGGTTTGCAACGCCACAGCGAACCGACCCAACAGGTGATCCTGCTGATCAAGTCTGGCAACCAGCGTGGGTAGCGAGGATGGCCCTGTACCGTCAGAATTCATGGCTTGGTCCTAATATCACGGACCCATGAACCAGACGTACAACAAGAGATAAGTGAAAATAAGAAGGCTTTATTGCAAATCAAGCTATAAAGCAAAAGTCCAAACGGATGGTGAAACCGAAGCAGAGTCTTTGCGTAGCCAGAGGTCAGGAAACCGGAAGGGTAGTCAGACGAAGCCAGGATCAGGAACCAGCAGGGTAGTCAGACGAAGCCAGGATCAGGAACCAGCAGGGAAGTCAGACGAAGCCAGGATTAGGAACCAGAAGCAGCAGCAGTCTTAGAAGCATGTGAACACAGGAGGACCAAGCAAGGAACTGACGCCACAGACCTCCTATATATATGAGCTAGGCATCCAGCTCCTCCCAGTGGGAAGGAGGAGCCGCGGGGTGGAAGGCTACAAGAAACCCAGAAACCAAGATGGCCGCCAGCACATGTCAAACGAGGGAGAACAGCAAGAAGGTAAGACCATGACACAGTGTTAGGTGTCCCACATCTTGGGCAGTCATCATCCTCCTTATACCCCATTTTTTTAAGTACAACCGGGGTTCTATATACTCTATGGAGTAGATATAGTTGGGAGACTCTATGGGCCTCACTTACTGCCATTGTCGTGAACTCCTCTAACACTTTATCCCATTGTTCTACAGTCAGATCAGTTATATCCTTCTTCCACTTATCGTATAACCCTAAAGGGTGTTTTTTAAATTGCATTTCCATTAGGCTCGTATAATGAAGAGAAATAACTTCACTGGTGCCCCCTTGTGAACTAGTAGGTCTATGATAGAATGTTTAGTGGCAGGTGCCGTCTTCCCCTGCTGTCTCTGTGACTGTATGGCATGCCGGAGTTGCAAATATAGGTAAAACTGGGTTTTCGGTAGTGTAAGTGTAAATTCTTTTTGTAGCTGGGTATATTCCTTAAGGGTACCATTATCAATTAACTGATGTATACTGTTAAGTCCATATGCTTCCCATATCTGGGCATTTGCTACTTTATCCAACTCTTTAAACATAAGGTTGGGCCAAATCGGAGTTAACTTGGTATAACCCGTGAGTCCTGCAACAGTTCTAGCATTCCACCACACTCTGTGTATAGTACAGAGCAGGCCAAATCGGTTCCGTACTTTAACCATTGTACCATATTCTATTGCGGACATTAGGCTTTTACCATTAATCAATTGTTTTACAAATCCTTCCAGCTGTATTAAGGCCACCATCACCACCCCAGCCCCTGATATGCTGCGAAGTAATATATCCATGGGTCTGGGACATTCAGTCCTCCTTGAGTTTTGGGCCTACATAAAGTAGCAGGTTTTATATGCGGAACTCCCCTCTTCCAGATAAGATCCCTGAATATCGCATTCACAGTATAGAAAAAACTGAGAGGTATCCAGATTGGAGCATTATGTAACATGTATAAAAGTTGAGGCATTAACACCATTTTAAGTAAGTTAGTACGACCGATTATAGTAAGAGGTAGACGACTCCAAGTCTGGACCTTCTGTCTAAATCTATGCAACAGCGGTATCAAATTTAGTTCCTCATAATCCTGATCGTTATTCGATATCTGAATGCCCAGATACTTAAAAGAAAGTAACTATTTGTAAACCTGCCGCATGTGCAGAAGCATCCCTCTAACTATTAGCCATTAGCATCAGCACTGACTTCACCCAATTTATGGCCATAGGTATCGCCATTCCACACTGTCGAATGCTTTGGACGCATCAAGAGATGCGACCGCCGCATTCAAGACTTGGACCTGACTCACCTGAATATTCAGGAATAATCTCCTTATATTCACCGCTGTTGACATGTTAGGCATAAATCCTGCTTGGTCAGTATGTATAAGCGAAGTTATCACCGAATTTAACCTATTCGCCAAAAGTTTTGCTAGGATTTTGACATCTACCTGAAGCAGGGAGATAGTCTGGCGGCAGAGTCCTATAGGCCTATCTTTTCCCAGTTTTGAAATAACTACTATAATTGCTTCATTTATAGACATGGGCAATTTACCTTGTAGTCTCTGCGTCATCAGCATCCGCTTTTGATTCATATAAGGATGAGTAGAACAGGTACATGATCTCTAATATCTGTTCTGAAGTCGTGCACAAGTCTCCAGTAGAGTTACGGAGAGCAGCTATATAGGTCGATGGTTGTTGGGCCTTAGATATTAGTGCCAGTAATCTTCCTGATCTCTCCCCCTCCTTATAACACGATTGGATTTGAAAAAAGCCTTTATTAGTCGCGTTTATAAGCAAGCGATCATTTAGTGCTTGTTGTGCTTCTTTCCAATGTGCTGCATGTTCTATAGAGGGTTGCGCTACATAATTTGCCTCAGCCCTTTTCACCCCCAACAACAGTTTTTGTACGGTCGCCCCAGTTTCAGTTCGTTTTTTATTTACTTCCGCTATAAGAAATCCTTTTAAGAAGAAGGCCTTCATGGTATCCCACACCACCAAACGAGAAGCAGTAGGTAAATTATATGTGAAGAATTCCTTCAGCCTCTTTCCCACTCCCGACAGATCAGCTAAAACAGAGAGCCAGTGCAGATTCAATTTCCACATTTCGCCTCTGTTCACGGTCGGGGGAAGGAAATTAACAGACGCTAGTACCAGAGAATGATCAGAAAGTTTTCTGGGTAGATATTGTATTTCTTGAATAAGGTGACCCATTTCAGCATTACCCAGAACTAGGACTATTCGGAATAACAATTCATATGTACTGGAACAACATGAGTATTGTTTTGTTTGTGGATTTTTCAACCTCCAGAAATCTAACAGGGAAGCCTTAGCTAAGAGCTTCCCAAATAGAGTAATCCCCTCAGAAGTTAATTGGGTAGATGCCCCCATTCTATCCATTACCGGGCAGATCACATTATTAAAATCTCCTAATATGAACATCGGGACAGTAGGTAAGTCCGCAAGGAATGAAAGCACTCTCCTAATAACTAGCTGTGAATATGGTGAGGGTATATAAATCCCAATTATGACACATGGAATATTGAAGATCGTGCCATATAAACAAACATAGCACCCTTCTTCATCTAACTTGTTAGATATACATTTGAAGATTATATACTTATGAATGAGTATGCTCACTCCCCTCGCATAAGTTGAATAAGTGGCATGGAAGCATTGACCCGCCCACTGAGGTCTAAGTAAATGAGTCTGGTTCGTCATTAGAGGAGTCTCCTGTAAGCAGCATATCAGGGGCTGGTAGAGTTTCAAACTTTCCATAATGGCCTTTCTTTTAGTGGCCTCTTTTATCCCTCTGACATTCCAACGTAAAAAATTCACTGGTTTAGCCATATCTATCCCGGGGTGTCATATCTGTGGCCATACCTCCCCACCCAGTGAAGAGTACTCCTAGCCCATAACTTTGCAATGTCATATATAACATGTACAAGCACAAGGAAATTTTCCCCCTATCTGCAAATCCTGTGTTATTAACCCTAAATAATCCCTGAACCGTGCCTAAATTAGGCGATTAGCAACTAAAACTTGAATGCACTGGCCTCCCTGACAGGTCCCGATTAAAAACACCTAACTTTGTCTTCGAGATCAAAAAAAAACCCTCAGCAAGGCCAGGTAATCCGGACAGCTAGTCCACCGGAAAAGAGAGAGGTGGCAGCCCTGCAAGTAATAACAGGAACTAAATTAACACACAACAGTAACTGTATTATCTAAACTATTAGAGCCGGTTGCGTCGTAGCTACCCGCTCTCTTCCCGGTCATTATTTATATTGAGATTACAAATGCTAAACAGTATAATACTCCCACTGCACGTTATAGCTACATGTTCCGCTCAGTTACAAACTCTCTATAGAAATAACATGTAAAGTAAACATTCTAGCATTGGCACATGCATACACCCAGTCGGTCACATTCACCGAGTATGATCTGTTGACTTGTTTACTTGCGCTGGAGCCTGAGGGCCCATTCTCAATCTGGTGACTCTTTCCTCACGCAGTTGCCTGTCATGTCTGTCCAGCCATTGTTTTGGGTCTTCAAAAAATACTAGTAGATCCAAGAGTGACACCTTGTGACCGTTAATTGAAAGATCCGGCATATCCCTGGCCTTTCTGAGAAGAATATCACAATCTCTGTAATGGAGTATTTTCATGAGCACCGGTCTCGGGGGTGCACCCGGTGGCAATGGGTGAGTAGGCACTCTGTGAAAGCGTCCAAGTGCAAACAGCAGAGTTAATGTTTCTGCCCCAAACCGGTCTTTTAACCAGGCTTCAAAAAACTCTGTAGGGTTACCACCTTCCACTTTTTCTGGTACTCCAACTAATCTTACATTATTTTGTATAAGACGATTTTTAAGTCTTCTTGTTTGGCAGCCAGTATATCTAGCCTGCGATCAAATTCCATAGTGTCCCTCTTGAGAGGAGGTATAGCGTCCTCTATATCGCCCACTCGCTCCTCCAGGGCGGTTGTGCATTCTGCCAACTTTCTAAAGTCCTGCCTGACTATGGACACATCTTTCATGGCTCCCACTTGCATTGTCAGCGCCTTCAGTGACTTGCCGCATTTAGTAATAGCATGCATGACATCTTTGAGGGTTAACTCCTCAGATTCTGATCCCTGAGCTTCTGACTCAGTGTCTGCACCGCTCGCCTGTAGGACGCCATATTTGTTAGGGCCGCGTTCTTTTACTGTAACGGCTTCCAGCCCCTCACTGTCAGAGTCCAAGCCCCTATCTGATGGTAGAGCCTCACCCTTGTCTCTGAGCAGTCTTGTGCTCAGTGGTGCCGCTGAACAAGCATATTGTCCCAGCCGCGCTGCAGCTTCCCACTGTCTATCCGCTGTGCGGTCTTGGCGCTTAGGTGGGACTGAGCTGGCGCCATCTTGCGAGTCCTTGTCGGTGCCTTTCCCTTCTCTTTTCCTGGTCATGGCAGCAAAGTTTCGCTATAGTGGTGTTCCCAAGCGATCCCCAGTGAGTCCACCGCCGGGTAAACGTGCAAGCACCAGGATTAGGCTAATATTTGCAGGATAATTGGCCGGAGTAGTGCAGGAGCTCAGCCGACAAACAGCCGCTCACATGCTTGGCTAGCCCCCTGGTCGTTGTTTTTTTTCTAGATTTAATTTCATTGTCCTTTATCGTCCTAGGATTAAAAACGTCAAGGCGATGCCTTGTCGCGTAGCTTTCCCGGGGGGTGGGGGTGGGGGGGCTGGGATTCTTAGGAGCCTGCTCCAATATTGGCTGATGGGGTGGTTGTATCCGCCCTTTATCCTGAACTTGAGGCAAAGGTGTTGGAGACCCCAGGGAGAGACACCCGATTCCTGTCCTCCAGGGAAGTTGTTTGTCCCTTCGGAACTCCGACACAAGGTGTTTAAAGGAACATCACGATACTGTTCTTACGGGACACCCTGGGAGCAGATCCACTGTGGATCTCATTTCTCGAAGATTCTGGTGGCCAGGGTTATGTAAATGTGTTGAGGGCTATGTGGCAGTTTGTGAGACTTGTGCGCGTGCTAAGGTGGCTCATACTCTGCCTTCAGGATCTCTACTTCCATTGTCTATCCCATCCCGACCCTGGACTCGTTTGTCCATGGACTATCACAGATTTGCCTAATTCTTCAGGGAAAACTGTGATTCTGGTGGTGGTTGACCACTTCAGCAAGATGGCGCACTTTATACCATTATCAGGTTTACCTAATTCCAAAACTATCGCTCAAGTGTTTGTCGATAACATTGTGAAACTCCACGGCATTCCCTCTGATGTGGTGTCTGACAGAGGGACTCAATTTGTTTCCAGATTCTGGAAGGCGTTCTGTACTCGTCTGGGGGTCTAATTGTCCTTCTCTTTGGCCTTTCATCCTCAGTCGTACGGGCAGACTGAGCACACTAACCAGAATCTGGAGACTTATTTGAGTTTTTTTGTCTCTGAGAATCAAGAGGAGTGGTGTTCATTTTTGTCGTTGGCCGAGTTTGCCCACTGATAAGTCGCCGTTTTTTGGTGCATATGGGTTCCATCCGCAGTTTGGCACATTTTCTGGTACCGAGTCTGGTATATCTGAAGAGGAAAGATTCTCCTCTTCGTTGTCATTTGGCGGAAGATTCAAAACAATTTAAATAAAATGGGCAAAAAGTATAAATGTGTGGCTGTGTGAGTGGTCCGGACCTGAGAGTGGATGATTGTGTGGCTGTCAACAAGAAACATTAAATTGAAGGTACCCTCTTGGTTTATTGGGCCATACAAGATCTCCATTATTAATCCGGTTGCTTTTCGTCTTGAGCTTCTACAGGCTTTGAAGATTCATAATGTGTTTCACAAGTCATTGCTGAAAAACAAGATTTTTGTATAACTTACCAGTAAAATCTCTTTCTCGCTCTTCCTTGGGGGACACAGAAGACCTTGGGTATAGCTCAGCTCCCTAGGAGGCGTGACAATAGGTGAAAACTGTTAAGCCCCTCCTCCAACAGCTATACCCTCAGGAGAGAGAGAAGAGAGAGAAGAGAGAAGAGAGAAGAGAGAAGAGAGAAGAGAGAAGAGAGAAGAGAGGGAGAGGGAGAGGGAGAGGGAGAGGGAGAGGGAGAGGGAGAGGGAGAGGGAGAGGGAGAGGGAGAGGGAGAGGGAGAGGGAGAGAGAGAGAGAGAGAGAGAGAGAGAGAGAGAGAGAGAGAGAGAGAGAGAGAGACTGCCAGTTGCGTGTCCAAGTAGTGAGAAAAGGCAATGTCCAACAAGTGGAACCAACAAGCAAACTACCCAACGGGGGTAAACCAAATCCGGAAACCGTGTAGAAAAAAAAAAACAATGAATGGGTGGGTGCTGTGTCCCCCAAGGCAGAGCGAGAAAGATTTTACTGTTAAGTTATACAAAAACCTCTTCAGATGATGTTATGCACAGTTCATGATAGATGCAAAGTCTTTGCAATTTTTCGCTGGGTAACACCTTTCTGATATTGCTCCACTATCTTTCTGCGCAACATTGTGGGAATTGGTGATCCTCTACCCATCTTGGCTTCTGAGAGACACTGCCACTCTGAGAAGCTCTTTTTATACCCAATCATGTTGCCAATTGACCTAATTAGTGTTAATTGGTCTTCCAGCTCTTTTTTATGCTCAAATTTACTTTTTCCAGCCTCTTATTGCTACTTGTCCCAACTTTTTGGGGATTTGTTAACACTGTGAAATTTTGAATCAACGTATTTTTCCTTTAAAATGATACATTTACTCGGATTAAACGTTTGATCTGTCATCTACGTTCTATTACAAATAAAATATTGACATTTGCCATCTCCACATCATTGCATTCAGTTTTTATTCACAATTTGTTTAGTGTCCCAACTTTTTGGGAATCCGGTTTGTGTGTGTATAATATATAATTTATTTACATTTTTAGCCAGTGTTCACTGTAGTGAATTTTTATACTACAGTTTTTGCACGCACGATCTGTGTGCGTGCGTGTTGCAGAGCACCAATCAGTAACATAGTATATAAGGCCGAGAAAAGACATTTGTCCATCCAGTTCGGCCTGTTATCCTGCAAGTTGATCCAGAGGAAGGCAAAAAAAAAAAAAAAAAAAAAACTGAAGTACAAGCCAATTTCCCCCACTTAAGGGGGGAAACATTCCTTCCCGACTCCATAAGGCAATCAGAATAACTCCTTGGATCTACAACCCCTCATTAGTAGCTATAGTCTGTAATATTATTACACTCCAGAAATACATCCAGGCCCGTCTTGAACTCTTTTAGTGAACTCACCATCACCACCTCCTCAGGCAGAGAGTTCCATAGTCTCACTGCTCTTACCGTAAAGAATCCTTTTCTATGTTTGTGTACAAACCTTCTTTCCTCCAGACGCAGAGGATGTCCCCTCGTCACAGTCCTGGGGATAAATAGATGATGGGAGAGATCTCTGTACTGACCCCTGATATATTTATACATAGTAATTAGATCTCCCCTCGGTCGTCTTTTTTCTAAAGTGAATAACTCTAATGTTAATAATCTTTCAGGGTACTGTAGCTGCCCCATTCTAGTTATTACTTTAGTAGTGTGCTCCGTAGCATCTGCACATTTTTGAGGCTATTTGTTACATTTTTTTGGTGTGAAAAAAGAGCTGCAGTTAGTGGTAAATTGTGTGTGTGTGTGTGTGTGTTTATATTATATATTTTTTTCATATTAATTTTTTTTTAAGTTAGTGCGAGTTTAGGATTTTGCAACCACTGAGCACCGATCAGTAGTGTCCATTACTGATTGTGTCTGCTCAGTTTGCACTGCAGGTTTTTTTTTTGTGCAGAAAACACTTTTTTTTACAACTTTTCTTCTAAATTTAATTTCACGTGCGAAAACACTACATACACAGCCCACACTAAATAAAGGTTTACACATCACACCCCAATAAAATAAAAATGGCCCTTCCGTCCCAACGAATATACTCAGCTGAAGAGGCATACGCCATGCTTGCCTCCGATACTGTCTGCCAGTGAGGGAGAAGAGGATGCCACTTTCCTCTATCCCCCCCCATCATCATGATCATCATCCGCTGATGAGGGACCCTCTAGAAGGCGCCCTAGGGTAGCAGAGGAGGCAGCCCCCAGAGTGAACCCTTATGGACCCAACCCCCTGACGATTATCAGCCCCAAATTCCAGAGTTCGTGGGAAACTCTGGAATCCAAATTGACTACACGGGCTTCACAGAAACTGATTTTTTTCAAAATCTTTTTCTCAGAAGATTTAATAAATTTGATGGTGACCCAAACAAATTTATATGCCCAGCAATTTATTTCCGAGAATCCTATCTCGCCATATGTTAGACCCCTAGGTTGGACCCCAGTAAGTGCAGCAGAGATGATGATATTTTGGGGACTCGTGCTGCAAAAAAAAAAACACCATTAGGCAATATTGGAATTCGGACATTTTCTACCAGACTCCAATTTACAGTCAGACCATGACCCGGAATAGATTTGATTCAATTCGGAAATTCCTTCACTACAATGACAATACACAGTGCCCACCCCAAAACAACCCACCATTTGACCATCTGTTCAAAGTTAGGCCTGTCATTGACCACTTTAACACCAAGTTTGCTGAGGTGTACAACCCCGATAAAAAAATGTATGTGTAGATGAGTCCCTATTACTGTTCAAAGGGAGGATTAGATTCTGCCAGTACCTGCCTAGCAAACGGGCAAGGTATGGCATAAAAAAAAATATACAAACTTTGTGACGGTAACTCCAGATACACTGACAAATTCCGTGTTTATGAAGAGAGAGATTCCCAGATAGAACCCCCAGAATGCCCCCAACATCCTAGGAGTTATTGGGAAGATTGTGTGGGACTTGCTGCACCCACTGCTGGATAAGGGTTACCACCTCTATGTGGATAACTATTATACCAGCATACCCCTATTCAGGTCCATTCAAATGAACAGAGCTTAGCCCCGCCCAGGCCATTGATACTAGTCGTGATGTCACTGGCCCTGCGGTAAACAGCGAGAAGGCCGCAGCGCTGCTGCCTTCTCAAACAGCAGATCGGCGGGGGTCAGGTGATGATGATCTATCCAGAGGATAGATCAGTTTAAAAAAACTGCAGAACCCCTTTAATGCGACATGGCACCTAAAATCCATGTCTGCCAATTCAGGCCTATCAGCAAAATTCATATTTTGCCGTTTACCTGCTATGCGCCCATACAGCAGGCTACAAGCACATATGAAGTGTTTCCGGCATGAGGAGAAAATGGGGAACACAACCTGGGGTGCATTTTCTCCTTTAACCCCTTGTGAAAAAAATAAATAAATTGGGGTCTGCTACAAATTTTTTTTTTTTCCACAAATATGTGGTTTGAAATGCTTTCACAACTATTTCGGTCTTCTGTGAGACACCTGTTTGCTGAAAAGTACCCTTTCTACCACTTAAAATGTTTGTACGGGGGTGCTCTTTCCGAAATGGGGTCCCTTGTTGGGGTTTTTCATTTCTGGGGACCTCAGGAATTTATCGGGACCTCAGGTCAGCAAAATCCATATTTAGCTGTTTGACTCTAGGAATGGGGTCACTTTTTGGGGGTTTCCACTCTAGGGGTACCTCAGGGTGTGTTCAATTGCAAGTTGGCGCCTGTCAATTATGTCGGTGAAATCTGCCTTCCAGAAGCCATTTGGTGCTCCTTTCCTTCTGACCCCTGTGGTATGCCAATATAGCAGTATACAAGCACATATGGGGTATTGCTGTAATGAGGAGAAAATGGCCAATAAATCAGGGGGTGCATTTTCTCCAGTTCCCCCTTGTAAAAGTGAAAAATTTGGGCCTAAAGTCCATTTTCTGGAGAAAAATCATTTTCATAGCCAATTCCATGAATCACTGTTGAGGACAAAGTTCTCACTACACATCTTGAAATATTCCTTGAGGGGTGTAGTTTCCAGAATGGGGTCACTTTTTGGGTGTATCCACTCTAGGGGTACCTCAGAGTGTCTTTACATGCGACATAGCTCCCAAAATCCAATCCTGCAAAATCTGTCCTCCAAAAGCTCTATGGCTCTACTTCCCTTTTGAACCCTGCCATGCATCCATACATCATTTTTTTAGCACATTTGGGGTGTTTGTGTATTCGGGGGGAAATGGGGAACAAGATCTGGGGTGCATTTTGTCCTGTTTCCCCTTGTGAAAGTGAAAAATGTGGGTGTAAAAGCAACTTTTTCTGGAGAAAATTTTAATTTTTCATTTTCACAGCCAATCGTTTCCTAATTCTGTGAAACGCCTGATGGGTCAAAGTGCTCACTACAAACCTTGAAATATTCCTTGAGGGGTGCAGTTTCGGGAATGGGGTCACTTTTTGGGGGTTTCCACTGTAGGGCCACCTCAGGGTGTCTTCATATGCAACATAGCTCTCAATTACCATTCCAGATAAATTCGCTCTCCAAAAGCCATATGGTGCTCCTTCCACTCTGAAGCATGCTGTGCGCCCATACATCAGTTTTTGAGCACACATGGGGTGTTTCTGTAAACTTAAGATTCAGGGTAATAGATTTTGAGGTTTTTTTTTGCTGTTAACCCTTGATGTGTTGCAGAAAAAAAATTGCTAAAAATGTAAAATCTGCAAAAAAAAAATATAATTTTTTTAAAATTCGATTCCCATGTTCATTTAATTCTCGCGGGCACCTAAAGGGTTAACAACGTTTGTAAAATCCGTTTTGAATAGCTTGAGGGGTGTAGTTTCTAATATGTAAGCCCCAGAAAGTGACTTCATAACTGAACTGGTCCTGAAAGAATTTGGGGTTTGGAAATGTTCTAACGTCCCAAAAAAATAAAATGGCCCAAAAATATACAATGTCAAAATGATCCAAAACATGAAGTAGACATATGGGTAATGTAAAGTAATAACTATTTTTGGAAGCATTACTATCTATTATAAAAATAGAGAAATTTAAATTTGAAAATTTTTTCACGTTTTTGGTAAATTTGGTATTTAAAAAAAAAAAAAATAAAATAAAAAAAAAAAAAAAAAAATGCATTTTTTTTACTCAATTTTATCACTATCATGAAGTACAATATGTGACGAGAAAACAATCTCAGAATGGCTTAGATAAGTAAAAGTGTTTTAAAGGGAACCTGTCACCGGGATTTTGGGTATAGAGCTGAGGACATGGGTTGCTACTAGGGGTGCACCGAAATGAAAATTCTGGTCCGAAACCGAAACCGAAACTTCAGGATGCCCTTGACCGAAAACCGAAACCGAAACTGCCTTTTTGCCCAAATACTTTTAAAATACTTTTTTTTTAAATGATTGGCGCTGTTATGGAGAGGGGGATCTGTGGGTGGCTCTGTTATGGAGAGGGGGATCTGTGGGTGGCACTGTTATGGAGAGGGGGATCTGTGGGTGGCTCTGTTATGGAGAGGGGGATCTGTGGGTGGCGCTGTTATGGAGAGGGGGATCTGTGGGTGGCGCTGTTATGGAGAGGGGGATCTGTGGGTGGCGCTGTTATGGAGAGGGGGATCTGTGGGTGGCGCTGTTATGGAGAGGGGGATCTGTGGGTGGCGCTGTTATGGAGAGGGGGATCTGTGGGTGGCTCTGTTATGGAGAGGGGGATCTGTGGGTGGCTCTGTTATGGAGAGGGGGATCTGTGGGTGGCGCTGTTATGGAGAGGGGGATCTGTGGGTGGCTCTGTTATGGAGAGGGGGATCTGTGGGTGGCTCTGTTATGGAGAGGGGGATCTGTGGGTGGCTCTGTTATGGAGAGGGGGATCTGTGGGTGGCTCTGTTATGGAGAGGGGGATCTGTGGGTGGCTCTGTTATGGAGAGGGGGATCTGTGGGTGGCGCTGTTATGGAGAGGGGGATCTGTGGGTGGCGCTGTTATGGAGAGGGGGATCTGTGAGTGGCGCTGTTATGGAGAGGGGGATCTGTGAGTGGCGCTGTTATGGAGAGGGGGATCTGTGGGTGGCACTGTTATGGAGGGGGGGGATATGTGCACTGTTATGGGCATAACAGTGCACAGATCCCTTTCCCCATAACAGTGCACAGATCCCTTTCCCCATAACAGTGCACAGATCCCTTTCCCCATAACAGTGCACAGATCCCTTTCCCCATAACAGTGCACAGATCCCTTTCCCCATAACAGTGCACAGATCCCTTTCCCCATAACAGTGCACAGATCCCTTTCCCCATAACAGTGCACAGATCCCTTTCCCCATAACAGTGCACAGATCCCTTTCCCCATAACAGTGCACAGATCCCTTTCCCCATAACAGTGCACAGATCCCTTTCCCCATAACAGTGCACAGATCCCTTTCCCCATAACAGTGCACAGATCCCTTTCCCCATAACAGTGCACAGATCCCTTTCCCCATAACAGTGCACAGATCCCCCTCCCCATAACAGTGCACAGATCCCCCTCCCCATAACAGTGCACAGATCCCTTTCCCCATAACAGTGCACAGATCCCTTTCCCCATAACAGTGCACAGATCCCTTTCCCCATAACAGTGCACAGATCCCTTTCCCCATAACAGTGCACAGATCCCTTTCCCCATAACAGTGCACAGATCCCCCTCCCCATAGCAGTGCCATAGACCGATCCCCCTACCCATAACAGCCCCGGCCCTGCTGCTCACAGCAGACTAATCACTCACTGCATCTTTATTTTACCTTACAATCGTGACGCTCCAGTAAGAACTCTGCAGGCAGAGCGGAGGGCGGCGTAACGTCACTTACTCACGTGACGCACCTGCTCCGCCCACTTTGTGAATGAAGGAGGCGGAGCAGGCGTGTCACGTGAGTAAGTGACGTTACGCCGCCCTCCGCTCTGCCTGCAGAGATGTTACTGGAGCGTCACGATTGTAAGGTAAAATAAAGATGCAGTAAACCGCCCGCCCGGCGCCCGCCCGCAGATGGTGGGTGACAAATCCCACACCCCATATTTTCGGCCGATATGTAACAATATCGGCCAAAATGGATTAGGTACATTTTCGGCCGATATTTTCGGCTGCCGAAATTTCGGTGCACCCCTAGTTGCTACGGTAGATGGCCGCTAGCACATCCGCAATATCCAGTCCCCATAGCTCTGTGTGCTTTTATTGTGTAAAAAAAAAAAACACTATTTGATACATATGCAAATTAACCTGAGATGAGTCCTGTTCCTGACTCATCTCATGGACAGGACTCATCTCAGGTTAATTTGCATATGTATCAAATAGTTTTTTTGACACAATAAAAGCACAGAGAGCTATGGGGACTGGGTATTGCAGATGTGCTAGCGGCCATCTAGCAACCCATGTCCTCAGCTCTGTACACAAAATCCCGGTGACAGGTTCCCTTTTTATTACCACATAAAGTGACACGTCAGATTTGCTAAAAATGGCCTGGGCAGAAAGGTGAAAAATGGCAGGGTCCTGAAAGGATTAAGGACAAGCCAAATTTATTAAACGACCTGTGACATTTGATAAATGTGGCACAAAGTACTCCAACACAGACTCAAACAGACTTCAGATATTCCCCTCATGATAAATTCCCTCCTTCTTCTGTAAAAACTGCAACTGCATTGAAGACCGACAAAACGCATACATTTTTTGGTTTTGACCACATCTCAACCACTACATGTGAATAGAACCCAATGCCGGGGTATGTAAGCACAAGTGTATACAGGGCTCCAGGAGGCGGGTGCCGGAATCAAACAACAAATAGCCGACACCCGACCTCTGTGACAGGGGTGCGGCACCTGGGGGGTTAACTGCAGCGGATCACAGCTCCCTGTCATAGAGGTTGGGTGCCGGCTATTTGATTCCGGCACCCGCCTCCTGTATTTGTATTAACAGATGAGTTATCGTCATTGGAGGTGCAGTGTGCCCCCTCCCCCCCCCCCCCCAACACCGCAGTATAATAAACATTGGCGGCGCAGTGCCAATGAGGATTAAATAAAAATAAAATTAACTCACCTCCTCCAATTGATCGCGTAGCTGCCAGTCTCCTGTTACTTCTGCAGGACCTGTCAAAGGACCTGTAGTGACGTCACTAAGCTCATCACATGGTCCATTAACATGGTGATGGATCATGTGATGAGCACAGTGACGTCACCACAGGTCCTGAAGAAAGAACAGGAGATCGGCAGCTACGCGATCAATTGGAGGAGGTGAGTTCATTCATTTATTTATTTTTAACCCTCAATTGACCTTCTACTAAGCATTATGTATTAAAGAATGCTATTATTTTCCCTTATAACCATGTTATAAGGGAAAATAACACAGTGAATAGATTTTCATCCTAGCAACCATGCGTGAAAATCGCACCGCATCCACACTTGCTTGCGGATGCTTGCGATTTTCACGCAGCCCCATTAACTTCTATGGTGCCTGCGTTGCGTGAAAAACGCACAACATAGAGCATGCTGCGATTTTCACGCAACGCACAAGTGATGCGTGAAAATCACCGCTCATGTGCACAGCCCCATAGAAATGAATGGGTCCGGATTCAGTGCGGGTGCAATGCGTTCACCTCACGCATTGCACCCGCACAGAAATCTCACCCGTGTGAAAGGGGCCTAAGGGTGAATAGGACAAGGATTCTATCGCCTAAGGGTTATAAGGGAAAATAATAGCATTATGTATACAGAATGCATAGTAAAATAGGGCTGGAGGGGTTAAAAAAATAATAATAATAATTTAACTCACCTTAATCCACTTGTTCGCGCAGCCGGCATCTCTTCTGTCTTCATCTGTGAGCAATAGGACCTTTGATGACGTCACTGCGTTCATCACATGGTCCGTCATCAAAGGTCCTATTCCTCACAGATGAGATGCCGGCTGCGCGAACAAGTGGATTAAGGTGAGTTAAATATTTTTTTGAACCCCTCCAGCCCTATTGTACTATGCATTCTGTATTCAGAATGCTATTATTTTCCCTTATAACCATGTTATAAGGGGAAATAATAATAATCGGGTCCCCATCCCGATAGTCACCTAGCAACCGTGCGTGAAAATCGCACCGGATCCGCACTTGCTTGCGATTTTCACGCAACCCCATTCATTTCTATGGGGCCTGCGTTACGTGAAAAACACACAAAAGGAGCATGCTGCGATTTTCACGCAACGCACAAGTGATGCGTGAAAATCACCGCTCGTGTGCACAGCCCCATAGAAATTAATGGGTCAGGATTCAGTGCGGGTGCAATGCGTTCACCACCCGCGCGGAATACTCGCCCGTGTGAAAGGGGCCTAAGGCTACTTTCACACTTGCGGCAGTGTGATCCGGCAAGCAGTTCCGTCGTCGGAACTGCCTGCCGGATCCGCCCATCTGGATGTGACTGGAAGCATTTGTGAGACGCATCCGGATGCGGATCCATCTCACAAATGCACTGCAAGAACGAATCCATCTCTCCGCTTGTCATGCGGACAGAAGGATCCGTTTTGTATCTTTTTACACATTTTTACCGGTCTGCGCAGACGGGAAGGACGGATCCGGCATTCCGGTATTTTGAATGCCGGATCAGGCAAGTCTTCAGTTTTTTTCACCGGAGATAAAACTGTAGCATGCTGTGGTTTTATCTTTTGCCTGATCAGTCAAAATGACTGAACTGATGCATCCTGGACGGATTAATCTCCATTCAGAATGCATTGGGATATGCCTGATCAGTTCTTTTCCGGTATAGAGCCCCTGTGACGGAACTCTATGCCGGAAAAGAAAAACGCTACTGTGAAAGTACTCTAAAATATTAAGTTTAAATCCCCCCTTTCCCAATTTTACATATAAAATATATAAACAATAAATAAATAAACATATTACATAGCGCTGCGTCCGAAAAGTCCAAACTATTAAATTATAAAAAAATATCTCCTATGCGGTGAGCACCGTAACAGAAACTAAATAAAAACCACGCGATTCGCCATTTTTTTGTCACCCCAAAAAATAGGTTAGGACTGTTCTATTATGGGACGAACGTTTCATAAAATGCGAAATGCACGCGGCTTTTTTTTTTTTTTTTTTTGCATGGTATTGAGTATCACAATAGTTTTTTATGGTGACGAAAGCAAATCAAAATTTTGGTATCGAAACAACCCTACACCGATCTGATCTGGTTTCGATTTGGCGACTAAAAATTAAATTTGGCTCCTAAATTTTTCAGTTTAGGAGCCAATGGTTACTAAGTATTTTTTTTTTTGTCTGGAGCACTGGTATATGGCTACTATTGACTGGAAATACACATGCAGAGGTCGATAAATCCTTCCCTGTATTTGTTTTTAGGACAGAGAAGGTAGGTACACCCGAATAACCTGACAGCTTCTCCATAAGTACTGTTAGATACTGGTGAACTGCTCATACCTTTATTGCTTTCCAGCCTCCAGAAGTCTTGTCTTCCTCATAGGAAACAATTACTTTCTGCCCAATGCTTATAGGCTCTCGACCAATCACAACATCATGTGTGAAATAGATCTGGTCATTTATCATTCCATAGTCATTGCAAAAGCGAGTGATCACTCCTTCCATATCCTTTATAGAGCCACAGTCTGCACAGAGAAAGATGAATACGGTATATTAGAGGCAACACTAGCAACGTAAAGGATCATTTAACATGGAAAACTCCATTAATTCTTTATATGCAATTTAACCACCTCAGCCCCCAGTGCTTAAACACCCTGAAAGACCAGGCCACTTTTTACACTTCTGACCTACACTACTTTCACCGTTTATTGCTCGGTCATGCAACTTACCACCCAAATGAATTTTACCTCCTTTTCTTCTAACTAATAGAGCTTTCATTTGGTGGTATTTCATTGCTGCTGACATTTTTACTTTTTTTGTTATTAATCGAAATTTAACGATTTTTTTGCAAAAAAATGACATTTTTCACTTTCAGTTGTAAAATTTTGCAAAAAAAACGACATCCATATAGAAATTTTGCTCTAAATTTATAGTTCTACATGTCTTTGATAAAAAAAAAATGTTTGGGTAGAAAAAAAATGGTTTGGGTAAAAGTTATAGCGTTTACAAACTATGGTACAAAAATGTGAATTTCCGCTTTTTGAAGCAGCTCTGACTTTCTGAGCACCTGTCATGTTTCCTGAGGTTCTACAATGCCCAGACAGTACAAACACCCCACAAATGACCCCATTTCTGAAAGTACACACCCTAAGGTATTCGCTGATGGGCATAGTGAGTTCATAGAACTTTTTATTTTTTGTCACAAGTTAGCGGAAAATGATGATTTTTTTTTTTTTTTTTTTCTTACAAAGTCTCATATTCCACTAACTTGTGACAAAAAATAAAAACTTCCATGAACTCACTATGCCCATCAGCGAATACCTTGGGGTCTCTTCTTTCCAAAATGGGGTCACTTGTGGGGTAGTTATACTGCCCTGGCATTCTAGGGGCCCAAATGTGTGGTAAGGAGTTTGAAATCAAATTCAGTAAAAAATGACCTGTGAAATCCGAAAGGTGCTCTTTGGAATATGGGCCCCTTTGCCCACCTAGGCTGCAAAAAAGTGTCACACATCTGGTATCCCCGTACTCAGGAGAAGTTGAGGAATGTGTTTTGGGGTGTCTTTTTACATATACCCATGCTGGGTGAGATAAATATCTTGGTCAAATGACAACTTTGTATAAAAAAATGGGAAAAGTTGTCTTTTGCCAAGATATTTCTCTCACCCAGCATGGGTATATATAAAATGACACCCCAAAACACATTCCCCACCTTCTCCTGAGTACGGAGATACCAGATGTGTGACACTTTTTTGCAGCCTAGGTGGGCAAAGGGGCCCATATTCCAAAGAGCACCTTTCGGATTTCACTCGTCATTTTTTACTGAATTTGATTTCAAACTCCTTACCACACATTTGGGCCCCTAGAATGCCAGGGCAGTATAACTACCCCACAAGTGACCCCATTTTGGAAAGAAGACACCCCAAGGTATTCCGTGAGGGGCATGGCGAGTTCCTAGAATTTTTTATTTTTTGTCACAAGTTAGTGGAAAATGATGATTATTTTTTTTTTTTTTCATACAAAGTCTCATATTCCACTAACTTGTGACAAAAAATAAAAACTTCCATGAACTCACTATGCCCATCAGCGAATACCTTGGGGTCTCTTCTTTCCAAAATGGGGTCACTTGTGGGGTAGTTATACTGCCCTGGCATTCTAGGGGCCCAAATGTGTGGTAAGGAGTTTGAAATCAAATTCTGTAAAAATTGACCTGTGAAATCCGAAAGGTGCTCTTTGGAATATGGGCCCCTTTGCCCACCTAGGCTGCAAAAAAGTGTCACACATCTGGTATCTCTGTATTCAGGAGAAGTTGAGGAATGTGTTTTGGGGTGTCTTTTTACATATACCCATGCTGGGTGAGATAAATATCTTGGTCAAATGCCAACTTTGTATAAAAAAATGGGAAAAGTTGTCGTTTGCCAAGATATTTCTCTCACCCAGCATGGGTATATATAAAATGACACCCCAAAACACATTCCCCACCTTCTCCTGAGTACGGAGATACCAGATGTGTGACACTTTTTTGCAGCCTAGGTGGGCAAAGGGGCCCATATTCCAAAGAGCACCTTTCGGATTTCACTCGTCATTTTTTACAGAATTTGATTTCAAACTCCTTACCACACATTTGGGCCCCTAGAATGCCAGGGCAGTATAACTACCCCACAAGTGACCCCATTTTGGAAAGAAGAGACCCCAAGGTATTCGCTGATGGGCATAGTGAGTTCATGGAAGTTTTTATTTTTTGTCACAAGTTAGTGGAATATGAGACTTTGTATAAAAAAAAAAAAAAAAAAAAAAAAAAAAAAAATAAATAAATCAGCATTTTCCACTAACTTGTGACAAAAAATAAAAAATTCTAGGAACTCGCCATGCCCCTCACGGAATACCTTGGGGTGTCTTCTTTCCAAAATGGGGTCACTTGTGTGGTAGTTATACTGCCCTGGCATTTTCCAGGGGCCCTAATGTGTGTTAGGTAGGTAAATGACCTGTGAAATCCTAAAGGTGCTCTTTGGAATATGGGCCCCTTTGCCCACCTAGGCTGCAAAAAAGTGTCACACATCTGGTATCGCCGTATTCAGGAGAAGTTGGGGAATGTGTTTTGGGGTGTCATTTTACATATACCCTTGCTGGGTGAGAGAAATATCTTGGCAAAAGACAACTTTTCCCATTTTTTTATACAAAGTTGGCATTTGACCAAGATATTTCTCTCACCCAGCATGGGTATATGTAAAATGACACCCCAAAACACATTCCCCAACTTCTCCTGAGTACGGCAATACCACATGTGTGACACTTTTTTGCAGCCTAGATGCGCAAAGGGGCCCACATTCATTTTATGAGGGCATTTTTAGACATTTGGATACCAGACTTCTTCTCACGCTTTGGGGCCCCTAGAATGCCAGGGCAGTATAAATACCCCACATGTGACCCCATTTTGGAAAGAAGACACCCCAAGGTATTCAATGAGGGGCATGGCGAGTTCATAGAAAATTTTTTTTTTTGGCACAAGTTAGCGGAAATTGATATTTTTTATTTTTTTCTCACAAAGTCTCCCGTTCCGCTAACTTGGGACAAAAATTTCAATCTTTCATGGACTCAATATGCCCCTCACGGAATACCTGGGGGTGTCTTCTTTCCGAAATGGGGTCACATGTGGCGTATTTATACTGCCCTGGCATTCTAGGGGCCCTAAAGCGTGAGAAGAAGTCTGGAATATACATGTCTAAAAAATTTTACGCATTTGGATTCCGTGAGGGGTATGGTGAGTTCATGTGAGATTTTATTTTTTGACACAAGTTAGTGGAATATGAGACTTTGTAAGAAAAATAAATAAAAATTCCGCTAACTTGGGCCAAAAAAATGTCTGAATGGAGCCTTACAGAGGGTGATCAATGACAGGGGGGGTGATCAATGACAGGGGGGTGATCAATGACAGGGGGGGTGATCAATGACAGGGGGGGTGATCAGGGAGTCTATATGGGGTGATAACCACAGTCATTGATCACGCCCGTGTAAGGCTTCATTCAGACGTCCGTATGCGTTTTGCGGATCCGATCCATCTATCAGTGCATCCGTAAAAATCATGCGGACATCTGAATGGAGCTTTACAGGGGGGTAATCAATGACAGGGGGGTGATCAGGGAGTCTATATGGGGTGATCACCACAGTCATTGATCATGCCCCTGTAAGGCTTCATTCAGACGTCCGGATGCGTTTTGCGGATCCGATCCATCTATCAGTGGATCCGTAAAAATCATGCGGACGTCTGAATGGAGCTTTACAGGGGGGTGATCAATGACAGGGGTGTAATCAATGACAGGGGGGTGATCAGGGAGTCTATATGGGGTGATCACCACAGTCATTGATCACGCCCCTGTAAGGCTTCATTCAGACGTCCGGATGCGTTTTGCGGATCCGATCCATCTATCAGTGCATCCGTAAAAATCATGCGGACATCTGAATGGAGCTTTACAGAGGGTGATCAATGACAGGGGTGTAATCAATGACAGGGGGGTGATCAGGGAGTCTATATGGGGTGATCACCACAGTCATTGATCATGCCCCTGTAAGGCTTCATTCAGACGTCCGGATGCGTTTTGCAGATCCGATCCATCTATCAGTGCATCCGTAAAAATCATGCGGACATCTGAATGGAGCTTTACAGGGGGGTGATCAATGACAGGGGGGTGATCAGGGAGTCTATATGGGGTGATCACCACAGTCATTGATCACGCCCCTGTAAGGCTTCATTCAGACGTCCGGATGCGTTTTGCGGATCCGATCCATCTATCAGTGCATCCGTAAAAATCATGCGGACATCTGAATGGAGCTTTACAGGGGGGTGATCAATGACAGGGGGGTGATCAGGGAGTCTATATGGGGTGATCACCACAGTCATTGATCACGCCCCTGTAAGGCTTCATTCAGACGTCCGGATGCGTTTTGCGGATCCGATCCATCTATCAGTGCATCCGTAAAAATCATGCGGACATCTGAATGGAGCTTTACAGGGGGGTGATCAATGACAGGGGTGTAATCAATGACAGGGGGGTGATCAGGGAGTCTATATGGGGTGATCACCACAGTCATTGATCACGCCCCTGTAAGGCTTCATTCAGACGTCCGGATGCGTTTTGCGGATCCGATCCATCTATCAGTGCATCCGTAAAAATCATGCGGACATCTGAATGGAGCTTTACAGGGGGGTAATCAATGACAGGGGGGTGATCAGGGAGTCTATATGGGGTGATAACCACAGTCATTGATCACGCCCCTGTAAGGCTTCATTCAGACGTCCGGATGCATTTTGCGGATCCGATCCATCTATCAGTGCATCCGTAAAAATCATGCGGACATCTGAATGGAGCTTTACAGGGGGGTAATCAATGACAGGGGGGTAATCAATGACAGGGGGGTGATCAGGGAGTCTATATGGGGTGATAACCACAGTCATTGATCACGCCCCTGTAAGGCTTCATTCAGACGTCCGGATGCATTTTGCGGATCCGATCCATCTATCAGTGCATCCGTAAAAATCATGCGGACATCTGAATGGAGCTTTACAGGGGGGTAATCAATGACAGGGGGGTAATCAATGACAGAGGGTGATCAGGGAGTCTATATGGGGTGATCACCACAGTCATTGATCACGCCCCTGTAAGGCTTCATTCAGACGCCCGTATGCGTTTTGCGGATCCGATCCATCCATCAGTGGATCCGTAAAAATCATGCGGACATCTGAATGGAGCTTTACAGGGGGTTGATCAATGACAGGGGTGTAATCAATGACAGGGGGGTGATCAGGGAGTCTATATGGGGTGATCACCACAGTCATTGATCATGCCCCTGTAAGGCTTCATTCAGACGTCCGGATGCGTTTTGCAGATCCGATCCATCTATCAGTGCATCCGTAAAAATCATGCGGACATCTGAATGGAGCTTTACAGGGGGGTGATCAATGACAGGGGGGTGATCAGGGAGTCTATATGGGGTGATCACCACAGTCATTGATCACGCCCCTGTAAGGCTTCATTCAGACGTCCGGATGCGTTTTGCGGATCCGATCCATCTATCAGTGCATCCGTAAAAATCATGCGGACATCTGAATGGAGCTTTACAGGGGGGTGATCAATGACAGGGGGGTGATCAGGGAGTCTATATGGGGTGATCACCACAGTCATTGATCACGCCCCTGTAAGGCTTCATTCAGACGTCCGGATGCGTTTTGCGGATCCGATCCATCTATCAGTGCATCCGTAAAAATCATGCGGACATCTGAATGGAGCTTTACAGGGGGGTGATCAATGACAGGGGTGTAATCAATGACAGGGGGGTGATCAGGGAGTCTATATGGGGTGATCACCACAGTCATTGATCACACCCTGTAAGGCTTCATTCAGACGTCCGGATGCGTTTTGCGGATCCGATCCATCTATCAGTGCATCCGTAAAAATCATGCGGACATCTGAATGGAGCTTTACAGGGGGGTAATCAATGACAGGGGGGTGATCAGGGAGTCTATATGGGGTGATAACCACAGTCATTGATCACGCCCCTGTAAGGCTTCATTCAGACGTCCGGATGCATTTTGCGGATCCGATCCATCTATCAGTGCATCCGTAAAAATCATGCGGACATCTGAATGGAGCTTTACAGGGGGGTAATCAATGACAGGGGGGTAATCAATGACAGGGGGGTGATCAGGGAGTCTATATGGGGTGATAACCACAGTCATTGATCACGCCCCTGTAAGGCTTCATTCAGACGTCCGGATGCATTTTGCGGATCCGATCCATCTATCAGTGCATCCGTAAAAATCATGCGGACATCTGAATGGAGCTTTACAGGGGGGTAATCAATGACAGGGGGGTAATCAATGACAGAGGGTGATCAGGGAGTCTATATGGGGTGATCACCACAGTCATTGATCACGCCCCTGTAAGGCTTCATTCAGACGCCCGTATGCGTTTCGCGGATCCGATCCATCCATCAGTGGATCCGTAAAAATCATGCGGACATCTGAATGGAGCTTTACAGGGGGTTGATCAATGACAGGGGTGTAATCAATGACAGGGGGGTGATCAGGGAGTCTATATGGGGTGATCAGGGGCTAATAAGGGGTTAATAAGTGACGGGGGGGGGGTGTAGTGTAGTGTAGTGGTGCTTGGTGGGACTTTACTGAGCTACCTGTGTCCTCTGGTGGTCGATCCAAACAAAGGGGACCACCAGAGGACCAGGTAGCAGGTATATTAGACGCTGTTATCAAAACAGCGTCTAATATACCTGTTAGGGGTTAAAAAAAACACATCTCCAGCCTGCCAGCGAACGATCGCCGCTGGCAGGCTGGAGATCAACTCTCTTACCTTCCGTTCCTGTGAGCGCGCGCGCCTGTGTGCGCGCGTTCACAGGAAATCTCGCGTCTCGCGAGAGGACGCACCGGCGCGTCCACCCAGAAGAGCAGGGCCGCCGCAAAGACGCAATCCTGCGTACGGCGGTCCTGAGGTGGTTAAACACTTACCGTAGGCCTCTTGCACACGACCATATGTATTTTGCGGTCCGCAAAAAAGACGAATGATGTCTGTGTGCATTCCGTATTTTGCGGAATGAAACAGCTGGCCCCTAATTGAACAGTACTATCCTTGTCCGTAATGCGGACAATAGGACATGTTCTTTTTTTTTGCGGAACAGAAATACGGACATACGGAAACGCAATGCACAGGAGAGCCTTCGATTTTTTTTGCGTACCCATTGAAATTAATGATTCCGTATACGGTCTGCAAAAAAAAAAAAAAAAAACGGACACGGAAAGAAAATACGATTGTGTGCAAGAGGCCTTAACGGGGTCATCCAAGAGTTAGGCCTCCTGCACACGAACGTCTGCGCCCCGTGGTCATGCTGCGGCCCACAATGCACGAACACCGTCCGTGGGGCAGCCGCAGAGGATCGCGGACCCATTCACTTTAATGGGTCCGCGATCCGGCCGTTACGCAAAAAGATAGAACATGTCCTATCTCTTTGTGGAACGGAAGTACGGGACGAAACCCCACGGAAGCACTCCGTAGTGCTCCCGTAGACTTCCGTTCCGTGCTTCCGTTCCGCATCTCCAGATTTGCAGACCCATTTAAGTGAATGGGTCCGCATCCGGGATGCGGACTGCACACGGCACGGTGGCCGTGTATTGCGCATTCGCAAATGTGGTCCGCAATACGACCACAATAGGCCTTAGACAGACCTCCCATGATTGAGATCATACTTGCCTGGTCCCCACTGCTGGGTTCAGTGTCTGATGCTCCTGGGCTGGCTCTTCCTCTCCCTGAAGTGCTTAAAGGGATTCTGTCACCTGGATTTTACCTATAGAGCTGCGGACATGCGCTGCTAGATCGCTGCTAGCACGTCTGCAATATACATTCCCCATAGCTGTGAGTGCTTTTATTAGGCAAAAAAAACAAAACGATTTTATATACAGTTGCAAGAAAAAGTATGTGAACCCTTTGTAATGATATGGATTTCTGCACAAATTGGTCATAAAATGTGATCTGATCTTCATCTAAGTCACAACAATAGACAATCACAGTCTGCTTAAAGGGAACCTGTCACCGGGATTTTGTGTATAGAGCTGAGGACATGGGCTGCCAGATGGCCGCTAGCACATCCGCAATATCCAGTCCCCATAGCTCTGTGTGCTTTTATTGTGTAAAAAAAACTATTTGATACATATGCAAATTAACCTGAGATGAGTCCTGTCCCTGACTCATCTCACCTACAGGACTCATCTCAGGTTAATTTGCATATGTATCAAATCGGTTTTTTGAGCTATAGGGACTGGGTATTGCGGATGTGCTAGCGGCCATCTAGCAGCCCATGTCCTCAGCTCTATACACAAAATCCTGGTGACAGGTTCCCTTTAAACTAATAACACACAAAGAACTTGGATCCAGGGGAGTCCGCCAACGATCGAAGAGTTTGAAAGGAGGGTAAATGATATGTTGATTATGGAAAAAAGTGTGTTTGTTAAGAGAGGTTGTCCTCAGAAGTTTGAGAAATTGTGGAATGATTGGATGTCTCATACTCATATTGTGTTATAAATTATGACAGAAGTTTTCTTACTCCTTTTCATGGGGGGGGGATGGGTGGGAAGGGGGGGGGGGGGGGAAAGAGCGTTAATTGGATATGCTTGGGGCCTTAAAAAGTGTCTGGGGATATATCTTGTATTGATGTTGTATATTGTATACACTTTCAGGTACCCATGATTGTTTATTCCTTACTGCTGTAGTTGGCATTTGTCTGTTGATGCAATTTATTATTGTATTTTGTATTTTATTTTTGTATGTTCCATGGTAAAATGTATAAGTGTCTACAGAAAATGACTATATCATAAAATCAATAAAAACGATTTGATTCAGAATAACACACAAAGAACTAAATGTTACCATGTTTTTATTGACCACCCCATGTAAACATTCACAGTGCAGGTGGAAAAAGTATGTGAACCCTTGGATTTAATAACTGGTTGAACCTCCTTTGGCAGCAATAACTTCAACCAAACGTTTCCTGTAGTTGCAGATCAGACGTGCACAACGGTCAGGAGTAATTCTTGACCATTCCGCTTTAGAGAACTGTTTCAGTTCAGCAATATTCTTGGGATGTCTGGTGTGAATCGCTTTCTTGAGGTCATGCCACAGCATCTCAATCGGGTTGAGGTCATGACTCTGACTGGGCCACTCCAGAAGGCGTATTTTCTTCTGTTTAAGCCATTCTGTTGTTGATTTACTTCTATGCTTTCGGTCGTTGTCCTGTTGCAACACCCATCTTCTGTTGAGCTTCAGCTGGTGGACAGATGGCCTTAAGTTCTCCTGAAAAATGTCTTGATAAACTTGGGAATTCATTTTTCCTTCGATGATAGCAATCCGTCTAGGCCCTGACGCAGCAAAGCAGCCCCAAACCATGATGCCCCCACCACCATACTTCACAGTTGGGATGAGGTTTTGATGTTGGTGTGCTGTGCCTCTTTTTCTCCACACATAGTGTTGTGTGTTTCTTCCAAACGACTCAACTTTGGTTTCATCTGTCCACAGAATATTTTGCCAGTACTGCTGTGGAACATCCAGGTGCTCTTGTGAAAACTGTAAACGTGCAGCAATGTTTTTTTTGGACAGCAGTGGCTTCCTCTGTGGTATCCTCCCATGAAATCCATTCTTGTTTAGTGTTTTACGTATCGTAGATTCGCTAACAGGATGTTAGCATATGCCAGAGACTTTTGCAAGTCTTTAGCTGACACTCTAGGATTCTTCTTCACCTCATTGAGCAGTCTGCGCTGTGCTCTTGCAGTCATCTTTACAGGACGGCCACTCCTAGGTAGAGTAGCAGCAGTGCTGAACTTTCTCCATTTATAGACCATTTGTCTTACCGTGGACTGATGAACAGCAAGGCTTTTTGAGATACTTTTATAACCCTTTCCAGCTTTATGCAAGTCAACAATTCTTAATCGTAGGTCTTTTGAGAGCTCTTTTGTGCGAGGCATCATTCACATCAGGCAATGCTTCTTGTGAAAAGCAAACCCAGAACTGGTGTGTGTTTTTTATAGTGCAGGGCAGCTGTAACCAACACCTCCAATCTCATCTCATTGATTGGACTCCAGTTGGCTGACACCTCACTCCAATTAGCTCTTGGAGATGTCATTAGTCTAGGGGTTCACATACTTTTTCCACCTGCACTGTGAATGTTTACATGGTGTGTTCAATAAAAACATGGTAACATTTAATTCTTTGTGTGTTATTAGTTTAAGCAGACTGTGATTGTCTATTGTTGTGACTTAGATGAAGATCAGCTCACATTTTATGACCAATTTGTGCAGAAATCCATATCATTCAAGGGTTCACATACTTTTTCTTGCAACTGTATATGTAAATGAGGCAAGTAAGGAGGGGGCTGTTAGCAACGTTTCTGGTGCCCAGCCACACCCACTGTGAAGGAGCCCAGCACCGCCCGCATCTTCCAAATCTCCTCCTTGCTCCCCGACGTCACCAAGTTAGAGCGCCGTAATCTCACGCATGTGCGAGTATGTGGCATGTCAGTGCCGGCATAGTCTTCCTTCCCTGTGCTGGCATCAGCCTCAAGGAATGAACTGCGCATGCGCTAGCTGCGAGATTACGGCGCTCTTACTTTGTGACGTCCGGAAGCAAGGAAGAGATTCGGAGGATGCGGGCGGTGCTGGGCTCCAGAAACGTTAGTAACAGCCCCTTGAGCTCCTTACTTGCCTCATTTACATATAATCGTTTTTTTTTGCACTGAGAGCTATGGGGAATGTATATTGCGGACGTGCTAGCGGCGATCTAGCAGCGCATGTCCGCAGCTCTATAGGCAAAATCCAGGTGACAGAATCCCTTTAAATCTACATGCGTTGACTGGGAGGACACGTGACCTCTGCAGCCAATCACAGGCCGAGGAAGTTACAAGATACTAAGCTTCGCTACTGCGCTGCCTAGTACCGAGAAAAAGCAAATCCTGGTATCTTATCGATCCGGGTGAAAAAGTTCAATACCAGATGCAACCCTAGTCTGTGATCAGTAATAACGGTTTTAATTCCCCAGATGTCATGGTCAACTGTGACCATCTGAGCAATGAAACCCCAGGAGCGCTGCACTCCCGGAGCCTTAACAGCACCCTCATGAGATCGAGGGAGCTGTTTGGCTGCATTCTGAAGGCTCTAACGCCTACCACAGTGAAGTTCCTATGGATCCCTGCCTTCCACAGGAGCAAAGCGAATCTTGCATAGGCTGCAATGTGAACTTATTTCAATCTATGGAAAAATTAAAGTACACTGCTCAAAAAAATAAAGGGAACACTTAAACAACACAATGTAACTCCAAGTCAATCACACTTCTGTGAAATCAAACTGTCCACTTAGGAAGCAACACTGAGTGACAATCAATTTCATATGCTGTTGTGCAAATGGGATAGACAACAGGTGGAAATTATAGGCAATTAGCAAGACACCCCCAATAAAGGAGTGGTTCTGCAGGTGGTGAACACAGGACCACTTCTCAGTTCTTATGCTTCCTGGCTGATGTTTTGGTCACTTTTGAATGCTGGCGGTGCTTTCACTCTAGTGGTAGCATGAGACGGAGTCTACAACCCACACAAGTGGCTCAGGTAGTGCAGCTTATCCAGGATGGCACATCAATGCAAGCTGTGGCAAGAAGGTTTGCTGTGTATGTCAGCGTAGTGTCCAGAGCATGGAGGCGCTACCAGGAGACAGGCCAGTACATCAGGAGACGTGGAGGAAGCCGTAGGAGGGCAACAAACCAGCAGCAGGACCGCTACCTCCGCCTTTTTGCAAGGAGGAACAGGAGGAGCACTGCCAGAGCCCTGCAAAATGACCTCCAGCAGGCCACAAATGTGCATGTGTCTGCTCAAATGGTCAGAAACAGACTCCATGAGGGTGATATGAGGGCCCGACGTACACAGGTGGGGGTTGTGCTTACAGCCCAACACCGTGCAGGACGTTTGGCATTTGCCAGAGAACACCAAGATTGGCAACGGCCACTGGCGCCCTGTGCTCTTCACAGATGAAAGCAGGTTCACACTGAGAACATGTGACAGACGTGACAGAGTCTGGAGACGCCGTGGAGAACGTTCTGCTGCCTGCAACATCCTCCAGCATGACCGGTTTGGCATTGAGTCAGTAATGGTGTGGGGTGGCATTTCTTTGGAGGGCCGCACAGCCCTCCATGTGCTCGCCAGAGGTAGCCTGACTGCCATTAGGTACCGAGATGAGATCCTCAGACCCCTTGTGAGACCATATGCTAGTGCGGTTGGCCCTGGGTTCCTCCTAATGCAAGACAATGCTAGACCTCATGTGGCTGGAGTGTGTCAGCAGTTTCTGCAAGACGAAGGCATTGATGCTATGGACTGGCCCGCCCGTTCCCCAGACCTGAATCCAATTGAGCACATCTGGGACATCATGTCTCGCTCTATCCACCACAGACTGTCCAGGAGTTGGCAGATGCTTTAGTCCAGGTCTGGGAGGAGATCCCTCAGGAGACCGTCCGCCACCTCATCAGGAGCATGCACAGGCGTTGTAGGGAGGTCATACAGGCACATGGAGGCCACACACACTACTGAGCCTCATTTTGACTTGTTTTAAGGACATTACATCAAAGTTGGATCAGCCTGTAGTGTGTTTTTCCACTTTAATTTTGAGTGTGACTCCAAATCCAGACCTCCATGGGTTGAAAAATTTGATTTCCATTTTTAAATTTTTGTGTGATTTTGTTGTCAGCACATTCAACTATGTAAAGAACAAAGTATTTCAGAAGAATATTTAATTAATTCAGATCTAGGATGTGTTATTTTTGTGTTCCCTTTATTTCTTTGAGCAGTGTATAAACATTAAATTCGCTGTTTTACCTCCAAAAATATTTAATAAAAAGTGATCAATAAGAACTACAAAACGTCCCCCAAACAAAATTCACACAGCTCTGTAGACGTAAATATAAAAAGTTATGGGGTTAAAGAGGACCTTTCATCAGTTTTGACATAGGCTAACTATGGTATTACCTTGTAGAGCGGCCCCCACTGATGCCATGGGTGTTTTTTTTTTTTCCCTCTTTCAAAAGCCCACCCCCCCCCATTCGTCCGCTGTTGCCCCCCGTTGATTTGGCGCCTTGTATTCTAATGAGCAGTATCGTCGCAATGGGGCGGAGACGCAGTCTTTTGCTGTGGGCGTCTCCTTCTCCCTGGCTGTGAGCGAGATCCAATCAGAGCGGACCACTCACAGCCAGGAAGAAGGAATCTCGAGAGAACTTGAGCTCTCTCTCTCTGGCTGTGATCGGTCCACTCTGATTGGATCACGCTCACAGCCTGGGAGAAGGAGACGCCCACAGCAGAAGACTGCGTCTCCGCCCCATTGCGACGATACTGCTCATTAGAATACAAGGCGCCAAATCAATGTGGGGCAACAGCGGACGAAAGGGGGGGGGTCTTTTGAAAGAAAAAAAAAAAAAAAACACACAACATCCATGGCATCATAATTAGCCTATGTTAGAACTGAGGAAAGGTCCTCTTTAAGGCCTCATGCACACGACTGTTGTTGTGGTCCGCAAATTCACTTCAATGGGGCCTGCAAAAGATGCGGACAGCATCTGGAAGTTTTCTGCATCATATGCAATATAAAATTGTGCCATTAGAAAGGACAACTTGTCCCTCAACAACAAGCTCTCATACGGCTATGTGAAAGAAAATGTCCAAAAAGGGATGGTTCTAGGAAGGCAGGGAGAAAAACAAAAACGGAAAATCGGTCAGCCAACCACACTGACAAGAGGAAATGTCAACATTTCCCAGAGGAATAACAGAGCAATGGCACAATGCAAAGCTGTAAGAAAAGTGGTTTTATAATTCTCATTGTATCGGGATTGGGAATACAATTATTTACTTACAGGTTAGGGCTCATGCACGTGACCGTATGTTTTGAGGTCCGCAAATCACGGTTCTACATAAAACAGATCTTGGCCATGTGCGCAGGGCTGTGGAGTCGGAGTCGAGGAGTCGGAGGCAATTTTGGGTACCTGGAGTCGGCAAAAAAATGAACCGACTCCGACTCCTACTAGATTTAAATTGGAATAAAAATTTAAAAAAAGCAAGTTTAAATGTCCCAATTCACAAAACGTTATAATTAATTACCGTATTTTTCGCCCATAAGACGCACCCAGGTTTTTGAGGAGGAAAATAAGAAAAAAAATATTTTGAACCAAAAGGTGTGCTTTTGAACTAATGGTGGTCTGCGGATGACACTGCTATGGGGGCATCTGCGGATGGCACTGCTATGGGGGCATCTGCGGATGGCACTGCTATGGGGGCATCTGCGGATGGCACTGCTATGGGGGCATCTGCGGATGGCACTGCTATGGGGGCATCTGCGGATGGCACTGCTATGGGGGCATCTGCGGATGGCACTGCTATGGGGGCATCTGCGGATGGCACTGTTATGGGGGCATATGCGGATGGCACTGTTATGGGGGCATATGCGGATGGCACTGTTATGGGGGCATATGCGGATGGCACTGTTATGGGGGCATATGCGGATGGCACTGTTATGGGGGATCATTGTGGGTGCATCTGTGGATGACACATATATAGCATCTTATCTAATGTGTCATCCACAGATCCCCCCCCATAACAGAGTCCCTGTGTAGTGAATGGGGGCCGGCATCAGTTTCTGTAATGGCAGCGGGGCCCGGTGCCTCCTTCATTCATAAATTGGGCGGAGCAGGCGCGTGACGTAGTGAGCTACGCTACGAGCGCCCACCCGGCCTCCTGACTGCCAAGAAGTTAGTAGTAAGCAGTACAGCGCTAGATTTAAGATGATTGGAATACTTTAACAATACCCACAAGTTAGATATGATTACCGTATACTATGGTGAGCGGGGCCCGGTGTAGTAGAATACAGTGACTGCACCGGGCCCCGCTGCCATTACAGAAACAGATGCCGGCCCCCAGCCCCTCCTCCCTCTCAGCCTATTCACCGGATGGTCGCAGCATTCGCCCCATAAAGACGCACTGCTATTTTTTCCCCCACTTTTGCGAAAAATACGGCACTTCTCTACTGTAAGAATAAAGGCCAATGCATGCAGTGCGTCACGTTACCGCAAAACGAACACGTTAAGTGACCATGAAGAAGCATGCTTTTCATATGCTTCACTATATGGCACGCAACGCACAGTTAAGGAGCGGCAATACTTATACTTTCCATTGTGTTGTGTTCCGCTGTTACAGGGAACGCAACGCCCATGGTTAACCTAGCCTCTCACTGATAACTGATTAAGTAAATATGTTTTTGCAGGACTAGACACTTGTATAAGGGACGGGAATGGATAGTCAATAGCTCAAGACTGAAGCTGTAAACCATTTGAAAAACTGCTGTCATTCATCTAAGGCCTCTTTCACACTTGCGTTGTTGGGATCCGGCATGCACTTCCGTTGCCGGAGGTGCCCGCCGGATCCGGAAAAACGCAAGTGTACTGAAAGCATTTGAAGACGGAACCGTCTTCCAAATGCTTTCAGTGTTACTATGGCAGCCAGGACGCTATTAAAGTCCTGGTTGCCATAGTAGGAGCGGGGAGCAGGGGAGCGGTATACTTACAGTCCGTGCGGCTCCTGGGGCGCTCCAGAATGACGTCAGAGCGCCCCATGCGCATGGATGACGTGATCCATGCGATCACGTGATCCATGCGCTTGGGGCGCCCTGACGTCACTCTGGAGCGCCCGGGGAGCCGCACGGACGGTAAGTATGCTGCTCCCCCGCTCCCCGCTCCACTTTATCATGGCTGTCAGAAAAAGCTAAATGTCTGCTCCGGCAATGCGCCGAAACAACGTTTAGCTTAAGGCCGGATCCGGATCAATGCCTTCCAATGGGCATTAATTCCGGATCCGGCCTTGCGGCAAGTGTTCCGGATTTTTGGCCGGAGCAAAAAGCGCAGCATGCTGCGGTATTTTCTCCGGCCAACAAACGTTCCGTTCCGGAACTGAAGACATCCTGATGCATCCTGAACGGATTTCTCTCCATTCAGAATGCATGGGGATAATCCTGATCAGGATTCTTCCGGCATAGAGCCCCGACGACGGAACTCTATGCCGGAAGACAATAACGCAAGTGTGAAAGAGCCCTAAGGCTATAAAAACTTGTAAACTCAGATTGTTAGCTGAAACTTTAAACATGACTATGGGATTCTACTAGGGAAATCATGTTTTACAATAAATGCCCCTTCCCCTGCCCCGTCCTGGATCCCCCCACTGCCCTATCTTCAGCAGAAGATCAGCGGCTCCTAGCCAGTAGTTATGTGGTAATGACATGTATGTTGCCTTTCTTTCCTTCAAGGAATGTATAAAATACATTCGCATATTAAATACAGAGGAGTCGGAGTCTGAAGTATCAAAAATTGAGGAGTTGGAGCATTTATCTACCGACTCCACAGCCCTGCATGTGTGTGCTGCCATTTTCTTTTTCACTTCAATAGAAATGTCCTATCCTTATCTGCAAACGGACAAGAATAGGACATGATCTATCTTTTGCGGGGCCGTTGAACGGATGTGCAGATGCGGAGAGCACACAGTGTGCTGTCTGCATCTTTTGCGGCCCCATCGAGATGAATGGATCCACAAAAAATGCAGAACAGATACAGACCAAACATACGGTCATGTGCATTAGCCCTTAGGAGAAGTGACAAGTTCTCTTCAAAGAAGATCTGTCAACAGCAACAGTCACAAGCTATAGCACCGCTGCCCCTTTCCCAGTCGGTTAGCGCAGTCCTAGGAAGTCACTCGGTCTCCTGACTGCTGCGGCCAGTCACAGTAATTTCTTTCTGTGTCCATTCCGTTTCCGTATTTTCGTTCCGCAAAAAATAGAACATGTCCTATTATTGTCCGCATTACAGACAAGGATAGTACTGTTCTATTAGGGGCCGACTGTTCCGTTCTGCAAAATACAGAATGCACACGGACGGCATCCGTATTTTTTGCGGACTGCGAAATATATGCAGTGCATGAGGCCTCAGGTCCCTGCAGGGACTGGAAGCACACGGGAATGGGGCAGTGGTGCCAGCATGCTAGGTGTGTTTTTTCTTTTTAATGGTCCACTGGTTAGGAGCACAGGGTCTGTTGGCTACTAGGACGGACCACCCATGGCTACCTGCACAGTACCAGCAAGGTGTATGAGAACAGACACATCCCATGCACACATTGCTTTATCGTTACATGTCGATTCTTTGTGCGATTCTTTTGTGCAGATTTCTTTCTTTTCAATGCAAGGGTGAGACTTGTGCGGAAACGCAGAGATCTGCACCAAAGTTTATGCAGATTCTCTGTAAACCTGCCGCCGTGGCCTTCATCGCCACATGGCTTCCTCAGCAGCCGCTCTGCCGGAGGCGCACTCTCTCACGTCTGGTGGGGCGATTCCAGTTTCTGCATCAAACACTTTACTAGTGACAGTCCCTTTTACTCTAGTGTCACACGAACGTGTTTGGGCCTGAACCTAAAGTCATGAGATGGCCACATTTCCTGGACTGACTGCGACTCGGCTGACCCAAACTCACCGCAACATAATAACTTATGATCCTGTGCGTTCCAGCCTGACCGCGCGTCTACTGTACTGTATTCACATGCTGTGGGTGAATATAGCATAGTGGACAAACGGGTTAGATATTGATGGCCTTTCCTCAAGATAGGTCATTAATATCAGGGGTTGGACTGTCGATCAGCTGTTTGGGGAGACCAGGGCGCCACTGCCTCCTTGCAGCTTACCAAGCATAGCGCCGTACATTGTATAGTGGCTGTACTTGGTATTGCAGCTCAGGCTCATTCACTTGAAAGGGACTAAGCTGTGCCCTAGCCATGTGACAGATAACTGTTCCATCCCAGGCCTAGGAAGAGGCTGCCGCGCTCACCGCCTCTTCATACAGCTAATCAGCAGGGGTGCCTGCTGATCTGATATTGATTGCCTATCCTGAGGATAGGTCATCAATAGTCTTGAGCGAACTTGTGTTTTAAGTTCGGCGTCTAAAGTTCGGGTTATCGAAGAATCGTGTTTTGGATTCCGCTACCAGGGACCAAGTTATGGTCCGTGGTAGCGGAATCCATAACGCGATTCTTCAATAACCCGAACTTTTGAAGCCGAACTTAAAACACAAGTTCGCTCAAGACTAGTCATCAACTTAGACAACCCATTTAAAGTGGTTTTCCGAGATTACTGATGACCTACGGCACTGTGCTTGGTATGGTGCAACCAGGCAAAGGCGCGCAAAGGAAAGCAGGTGCCTTCTCAAACTGCTGATTGGCAGGGGTGCTGAGTGTTGAACCCCCACCCATCAGATACTGATGACCTATCCTGAGGATAGGTCATCACTAAAAAAATAAAAAAACTTTTATACAGGCGTATAGTTGGGAACAAATGTTTGGAGAAACAGTGGTTCCGCTGATTATCGCCTCGTCGTCGGTTTCCACAGGGTGGCTGCGATCCGGCGGCCACAACCTCCTCCACCCACAGCAGCCAATGGCCACACATAACATCCATTTACCGGCAGAATGGTGCAGCCACAGCTTCATTTCCTCCCATTTTCTGTCTAGGGGTCTGCAGGTCAAGTGTGGGGCGTATGTAACTTCCCTATCTGGCTGTAAACTGGTGTGCATTAGGCGTTATATCGCAGAACCGCACAGCTAGCAGACGTGCTGACAACCCTACGGTAGGACCCTCCCCCACATACTCTGACTAGGTGACGAAGTTAGCTATGAGTTACCCTTGCCAGGTCTCTGGTCACCGAAAGTGTCCGCTTCCCTCCAGAAGAAGGAGGCCACACTCTGCATTAGGCTCAGCATGTCCACCGGCGTCACGCGTCCAGATGCGGTACCGCTCTTCCGATAACACCTGAAGAGCAGCTGTCTTCTGCAGAGAAATCACAAGGGGAATCGTGACGTCATGACGTCACGCTCCCGCGGGAGCTCGGCCGCCGAAGGGTGGGGAAGGCGCTTTACTGATGGCGGTGTATGGCCCTGTACACACTCTGGATGGACTTTTCTCTATCTGAGCACTATAGCAGTGACTTATATTTATCTTGGCACTATGGCAGTGACTTATATTTATCTGGGCACTATGGCAGTGACATATATTTATCTGGGCACTATGGCAGTGGCTTATATTTATCTGGGAACTATGGCAGTGGCTTATATTTATCTGGGCACTATGGCAGTGGCTTATATTTATCTGGGCACTATGGCAGTGACATATTTATCTGGGCACTATGGCAGTGGCTTATATTTATCTGGGCACTATGGCAGTGGCTTATATTTATCTGGGCACTATGGCAGTGGCTTATATTTATCTGGGCACTATGGCAGTGACATATTTATCTGGGCACTATGGCAGTGACATATTTATCTGGGCACTATGGCAGTGGCTTATATTTATCTGGGAACTATGGCAGTGGCTTATATTTATCTGGGAACTATAGCAGTGGCTTATATTTATCTGGGCACTATGGCAGTGGCTTATATTTATCTGGGCACTATGGCAGTGACATATTTATCTGGGCACTATGGCAGTGACATATTTATCTGGGCACTATGGCAGTGGCTTATATTTATCTGGGCACTATGGCAGTGGCTTATATTTATCTGGGCACTATGGCAGTGACATATTTATCTGGGCACTATGGCAGTGGCTTATATTTATCTGGGCACTATGGCAGTGGCTTATATTTATCTGGGCACTATGGCAGTGACATATTTATCTGGGCACTATGGCAGTGGCTTATATTTATCTGGGCACTATGGCAGTGGCTTATATTTATCTGGGCACTATGGCAGTGGCTTATATTTATCTGGGCACTATGGCAGTGACATATTTATCTGGGCACTATGGCAGTGACTTATGTTTATCTGGGCACTATGGCAGTGACATATTTATCTGGGCACTATGGCAGTGACATATTTATCTGGGCACTATGGCAGTGACTTATCATTATCTAGGCACTATGGCAGTGACATATTTATCTGGGCACTATGGCAGTGGCTTATATTTATCTGGGCACTATGGCAGTGGCTTATATTTATCTGGGAACTATGGCAGTGGCTTATATTTATCTGGGCACTATGGCAGTGGCTTATATTTATCTGGGCACTATGGCAGTGGCATATATTTATCTGGGCACTATGGCAGTGGCTTATATTTATCTGGGAACTATGGCAGTGGCTTATATTTATCTGGGCACTATGGCAGTGGCTTATATTTATCTGGGCACTATGGCAGTGACATATTTATCTGGGCACTATGGCAGTGACATATTTATCTGGGCACTATGGCAGTGGCTTATATTTATCTGGGCACTATGGCAGTGGCTTATATTTATCTGGGCACTATGGCAGTGACATATTTATCTGGGCACTATGGCAGTGACTTATGTTTATCTGGGCACTATGGCAGTGGCTTATATTTATCTGGGCACTATGGCAGTGACATATATTTATCTGGGCACTATGGCAGTGGCTTATATTTATCTGGGAACTATGGCAGTGGCTTATATTTATCTGGGCACTATGGCAGTGGCTTATATTTATCTGGGCACTATGGCAGTGACATATTTATCTGGGCACTATGGCAGTGGCTTATATTTATCTGGGCACTATGGCAGTGGCTTATATTTATCTGGGCACTATGGCAGTGGCTTATATTTATCTGGGCACTATGGCAGTGACATATTTATCTGGGCACTATGGCAGTGACTTATGTTTATCTGGGCACTATGGCAGTGACATATTTATCTGGGCACTATGGCAGTGACATATTTATCTGGGCACTATGGCAGTGGCTTATATTTATCTGGGCACTATGGCAGTGACATATTTATCTGGGCACTATGGCAGTGACATATTTATCTGGGCACTATGGCAGTGGCTTATATTTATCTGGGCACTATGGCAGTGGCTTATATTTATCTGGGAACTATGGCAGTGGCTTATATTTATCTGGGCACTATGGCAGTGGCTTATATTTATCTGGGCACTATGGCAGTGACATATTTATCTGGGCACTATGGCAGTGACATATTTATCTGGGCACTATGGCAGTGACATATTTATCTGGGCACTATGGCAGTGGCTTATATTTATCTGGGCACTATGGCAGTGGCTTATATTTATCTGGGCACTATGGCAGTGACATATTTATCTGGGCACTATGGCAGTGACATATTTATCTGGGCACTATGGCAGTGGCTTATATTTATCTGGGCACTATGGCAGTGGCTTATATTTATCTGGGCACTATGGCAGTGACATATTTATCTGGGCACTATGGCAGTGACTTATGTTTATCTGGGCACTATGGCAGTGACATATTTATCTGGGCACTATGGCAGTGACATATTTATCTGGGCACTATGGCAGTGACTTATCATTATCTAGGCACTATGGCAGTGACATATTTATCTGGGCACTATGGCAGTGGCTTATATTTATCTGGGCACTATGGCAGTGGCTTATATTTATCTGGGAACTATGGCAGTGGCTTATATTTATCTGGGCACTATGGCAGTGGCTTATATTTATCTGGGCACTATGGCAGTGGCATATATTTATCTGGGCACTATGGCAGTGGCTTATATTTATCTGGGAACTATGGCAGTGGCTTATATTTATCTGGGCACTATGGCAGTGGCTTATATTTATCTGGGCACTATGGCAGTGACATATTTATCTGGGCACTATGGCAGTGACATATTTATCTGGGCACTATGGCAGTGGCTTATATTTATCTGGGCACTATGGCAGTGGCTTATATTTATCTGGGCACTATGGCAGTGACATATTTATCTGGGCACTATGGCAGTGACTTATGTTTATCTGGGCACTATGGCAGTGGCTTATATTTATCTGGGCACTATGGCAGTGACATATATTTATCTGGGCACTATGGCAGTGGCTTATATTTATCTGGGAACTATGGCAGTGGCTTATATTTATCTGGGCACTATGGCAGTGGCTTATATTTATCTGGGCACTATGGCAGTGACATATTTATCTGGGCACTATGGCAGTGGCTTATATTTATCTGGGCACTATGGCAGTGGCTTATATTTATCTGGGCACTATGGCAGTGGCTTATATTTATCTGGGCACTATGGCAGTGACATATTTATCTGGGCACTATGGCAGTGACTTATGTTTATCTGGGCACTATGGCAGTGACATATTTATCTGGGCACTATGGCAGTGACATATTTATCTGGGCACTATGGCAGTGGCTTATATTTATCTGGGCACTATGGCAGTGACATATTTATCTGGGCACTATGGCAGTGACATATTTATCTGGGCACTATGGCAGTGGCTTATATTTATCTGGGCACTATGGCAGTGGCTTATATTTATCTGGGAACTATGGCAGTGGCTTATATTTATCTGGGCACTATGGCAGTGGCTTATATTTATCTGGGCACTATGGCAGTGACATATTTATCTGGGCACTATGGCAGTGGCTTATATTTATCTGGGCACTATGGCAGTGGCTTATATTTATCTGGGCACTATGGCAGTGACATATTTATCTGGGCACTATGGCAGTGACATATTTATCTGGGCACTATGGCAGTGACTTATGTTTATCTGGGCACTATGGCAGTGGCTTATATTTATCTGGGCACTATGGCAGTGGCTTATATTTATCTGGGCACTATGGCAGTGACATATTTATCTGGGCACTATGGCAGTGACATATTTATCTGGGCACTATGGCAGTGGCTTATATTTATCTGGGCCAGAGGTCGCAATAACGCCTGTACATGGGTCAGCTTGTTGATGTGCACACATGCACCAAGCTCTATTTACTCTTGCTGTTCCTTCAGAAGAAAGAAGGATCCACACAAATGAAACTTTGCATTTCCCCTTTTCATCCTGCAATTTGGTGACATAAAGGTATTGCTCTGTCTCAGTCACAACCTTGGGCGATTTCCTGCTCAGGATGAGCCCAGTAAGTTAGCTCCTCTTCTCCTGTGGTGATAGGTGTTGTGGGCAGGGGCACCATGTATTATCTCTACAGTATGTGTATTCATTCATGATGTATAGGCACAGAGTTGTGGCACTGCAGCCTCCAGTGTGTGTATGCTCTGAGAAGAGGAGGAGCATGCCCCTGGCACTGGCGTTTTGGAGTTTGTAAGAGGCAGGCAGTGGCAGGAAGGCCTGTGCCCTGCTGTGGCTCTCATGCCTTTCTGCAGTACTTAGGCTGGAAGTGAAGCTCTGCTTCACTCCCATGTAACATGTCATAGGATCCACTGGTGTGGACAAGGATAGGGTCCCGGTGCTAATGGGACCCTGCCTGTAACTCCCATAGACCTACGTGCAACTGTATGCCACCTAAAACTAGAGGGTAGAGTTGAGCGGACACCTGCATGTCCGGGTTCGGCCGAAATTGAAAAAAAAGTTCGGGTTCGGGACCCGAACTTGACCCCGAACCCCATTGAAGTCAATGGGGACCCGAACTTTTGGGCACTAAACTGGCTCCAAAATAGTCCTGGAAAGGGCTAGAGGGCTGCAGAAGGCATCAAAATGTGCTTAAGAGCATGACAACTGTTCTGCAAACAAATGTGGTTAGGGAAATAACTTAAAATAACATAAAATACAGAAGTAGGAGGTTGAGGAGGCGGTGGATGTGGCGGTGTAGGTTGACGTGTAGGTGGAAGCGGCGGTGAAGGAGGAATTGGTAGCCAACGCTGATTTGTGTTATTTTTAAATTGTGGTATCCCCCAAAATATTGGGACATATAACAAAATAAAACAAAGAATAAGTGCACTTGAGTACAAGAATGGATGGTTGAGGCTGGTATAAATGTCTATTTTGCACAAGGTACGGACAAGTCCTGTGGGATCCATGCCTGGTTCATTTTAATAAACGTAAGGTTGTCCACATTGGCTGCGGCCTGTGATAATGCTCTCTGCCGTGCTAAACACACGTTCACACTATACACTGGCTGCAGGGCAGGTCAGCACCTCCAAGGCTGACAAAGCTTTTCCACATTTTGGCCATGCTAACCCTGCCTTCTCAGGTGCTGGTGGTGCCCCAGCTGCGTTGGCGACCTCTTCCTCCTCCTCTGCGTTCGCCTTGTGCTTCCACTGTGCCCCCTCTGTCAGGTGGGAATGCCATCATCAGCGTGCGCTTGTAGTCGCGCATCTTCCGATCAGTAACAGATGTTTTCACTAAATTTAGTTCCCTGTCAGCAATGCAGAGCAGGGGTTCATTCACGGCAAAAGGGGGTTCTTGTCACCCAGCAATACAACAGAGGATTTTGAGAGATTTAGGCCCCTGTCACCCAGGCACAGCAGGGGTTCATTCACGGCAAAAGGGGGTTCTTGTCACCCAGCAATACAACAGAGGATTTTGAGAGATTTAGGCCCCTGTCACCCAGGCACAGCAGGGGTTCATTCACGGCAAAAGAGGGTTCTTGTCACCCAGCAATAGAACAGAGGATTTTGAGAGATTTAGGCCCCTGTCACCCAGGCACAGCAGGGGTTCATTCACGGCAAAAGGGGGTTCATGTCACCCAGCAATACAACAGAGGATTTTGAGAGATTTAGGCCCCTGTCACCCAGGCACAGCAAGGGTTTGTATACGCCAAAAATAGTAAAATGTCACCCGACAATTGAAAATAAGATTTTTTTCAATTTAGGGCACTAAAATTGGCACTTTTTTGCATTAAATGGCTCTAAAATAGTCCTTGAAAAGGCTAGAGGAATGTAAAATGTGCTTAAGAGCATGGCAACTGCTCTGCAAACAAATATGGATAGGGAAATAACTTAAAATGAAATAAAATAACAAAAAATTACAAATTATTAACCTGCAACTCAGAGGAGGTGGATGTGGAGTCGGAGGTTGCCCCCAAAATATTGGGACAAAAAAAGAAAACAAAGAATCATTGCACTTGAGTACAAGAATGTATGTTTGTAGTAGGTTTAGTAGGAAATGTAGCTGTGGCAGAACGGCCACGTCCTCTCCCTGCAACAGAGGCTCCACCACAACCATGACCGCGTCCCTTATTAGATGTTTTCCTCATAGTTAGCGTTTACAAAGCAAAGTAAAAAGTGGTTAAGTCTGTTAAAAATAATTAACCGCCAATAAAAACCCTGATGTAAGGTATTGCACTCTACAGGGAGTGCAGAATTATTAGGCAAGTTGTATTTTTGAGGATTAATTTTATTATTGAACAACAACCATGTTCTCAATGAACCCAAAAAACTCATTAATATCAAAGCTGAATATTTTTGGAAGTAGTTTTTAGTTTGTTTTTAGTTTTAGCTATTTTAGGGGGATATCTGTGTGTGCAGGTGACTATTACTGTGCATAATTATTAGGCAACTTAACAAAAAACAAATATATACCCATTTCAATTATTTATTTTTACCAGTGAAACCAATATAACATCTCAACATTCACAAATATACATTTCTTTTTTTTTTTGTTTTAAATATCTTTATTGCTTTTCTTAGTAAAACCAATGTAAAAAAGTTATCTGGTCACAGAGGGTGGGTACATATAACAGGTACATTTAAAGCAGTGCATCGCTTCAATGCTGGACAGCGTATATACATGTAAAGGCATCTAAATCCCGAAGTACCCTCAATTAATATCAATTCTCTGTCACATATAACAAAACCAAGACCCATCCCTGCCCCTGAGCTCCAAAGGCCCCCACCCACCCAGCGTACCTGGCCTGGCACGGCCGCCACGAGGGGCGATAGGGCGCTCATGCCCCTCTATTGGGTATTTTTCAAAACCTTCATAATATCGAATCCTATTAGTATGGACTGTTATGATGGTATCCATTATTTAAGAATGCGCGACAATTCATTTGTTTAGTATTAGGACTTAGCCACAGCAAATGGGTGGTCATCAGTTCCAGTCAGGGTATTCCTTCTCGCCATTTCCCCTATCTATACGCCCGTTTCTGTGGCGTAGCTCACCCCGCGCCGTTTTCAAATATACATTTCTGACATTCAAAAACAAATCAGTGACCAATATAGCCACCTTTCTTTGCAAGGACACTCAAAAGCCTGCCATCCATGGATTCTGTCAGTGTTTTGATCTGTTCACCATCAACATTGCGTGCAGCAGCAACCACAGCCTCCCAGACACTGTTCAGAGAGGTGTACTGTTTTCCCTCCTTGTAAATCTCACATTTGATGATGGACCACAGGTTCTCAATGGGGTTCAGATCAGGTGAACAAGGAGGCCATGTCATTAGATTTTCTTCTTTTATACCCTTTCTTGCCAGCCACGCTGTGGAGTATTTGGACGCGTGTGATGGAGCATTGTCCTGCATGAAAATCATGTTTTTCTTGAAGGATGCAGACTTCTTCCTGTACCACTGCTTGAAGAAGGTGTCTTCCAGAAACTGGCAGTAGGACTGGGAGTTTAGCTTGACTCCATCCTCAACCCGAAAAGGCCCCACAAGCTCATCTTTGATGATACCAGCCCAAACCAGTACTCCACCTCCACCTTGCTGGCGTCTGAGTCGGACTGGAGCTCTCTGCCCTTTACCAATCCAGCCACGGGCCCATCCATCTGGCCCATCAAGACTCCCTCTCATTTCATCAGTCCATAAAACCTTAGAGAGATCAGTCTTGAGATATTTCTTGGCCCAGTCTTGACGTTTCAGCTTGTGTGTCTTGTTCAGTGGTGGTCGTCTTTCAGCCTTTCTTACCTTGGCCATGTCTCTGAGTATTGCACACCTTGTGCTTTTGGGCACTCCAGTGATGTTGCAGCTCTGAAATATGGCCAAACTGGTGGCAAGTGGCATCTTGGCAGCTGCACGCTTGACTTTTCTCAGTTCATGGGCAGTTATTTTGCGCCTTGGTTTTTCCACACGCTTCTTGCGACCCTGTTGACTATTTTGAATGAAACGCTTAATTGTTCGATGATCACGCTTCAGAAGCTTTGCAATTTTAAGAGTGCTGCATCCCTCTGCAAGATATCCCACTATTTTTGACTTTTCTGAGCCTGTCAAGTCCTCCTTTTGACACATTTTGCCAAAGGAAAGGAAGTTGCCTAATAATTATGCACACCTAATATAGGGTGTTGATGTCATTAGACCAGACCCCTTCTCATTACAGAGATGCACATCACCTAATATGCCTAATTGGTAGTAGGCTTTCGAGCCTATACAGCTTGGAGTAAGACAACATGCATAAAGAGGATGATGTGGTCAAAATACTCATTTGCCTAATAATTCTGCACGCAGTGTATATGACAGCGGTATTTGTGGCCTAAATGTGACACTCACTTATGCACGTCTTATCCCAGATGTGCAGTATATCAGAGGCTTTTTCACCCCAGTATGCCAAAGCTGTATTTATGGCCTAAATGTGACAGTCACTTATGCTTAAGTAAATTGGATGGGGTGGTTCACTTCTGGTTGTAGCTGGTGCGGTGCTACTAACTCAAATTGAGGACACCCTGCCTCAGTTAGTAGAATGGGTAAGTAGAAAACAGTGTAAGCAAGCACTCACACTATGGCATCAATTCAATATATTTATTGGTTATAGATAAAATTCAATCCCATATATGTTATGGCATAAAATACATAATCACATAAAATATAGTAACATTTAAAATTCAAGGACTTACAAGAATACAGCGGCTCACCCCCTCACCGTATGGATAAGGTGCTCACCCTCAGGACCTTAGAGAACAAAAGGAGGTGTAAGCAATATGAAGGGGCACACTCAGAAGGGAAACACAATAGTAGCAAAGAATAATGGACTTTATTAGATTAAAAACATACCCCTAAAAAATATATATAAAAACATACATGTAGGCACACATATAACCTATACAAATCTATAGAAATATTGTAGGACTGTGATGGGAAAGGAATCGCTGTGGGCGTGTTAATGTCCCATTTAAATATGTGGCAGCGTGCCGGCAATATCCCAATAGGTCCTATTGATAAGCGTAGATACTACTTGTATGGCCGAAACCACAATGAACAATGTTTGTGTTGCACTAGATTCAGTGGCGTGCAAGAGACACAATTGGTGCCGAATGTCAATGAAGCCAAAGTATTCAGGCGAACAATATTCACTTCACAGTGAGACTGATGTTTGCATAACTTAATTTCTTCATATGTCCTATAATGCTCATATATGAGCCCAGTCTTACCCCTCTTCACTGCTCTCCGCAGCGTTGTATCCAGGCGGCCGTGCACTCACAGAGTCCCACGTGGTGCGCTGGCCGTACGTGGCGTCCCACGTGACCTCGTTGTCCAGGGGACCGGATAGACGCTTTAATGACGTCACTGTTTGGCGACTGCTCTTCCAGCTCTTGAATTCAAGCAGGTTTTCTTGCCTTATTTGTTATTTCCTTTGGTTCCAGGCTTCCTTTTTCTTTATTTGTAATAATTCCACGCTCACTCTGTAATGCCAGATGCGTTTCAGGGTCTAACGCCCCTTCCTCAGTGGCCAACTGAGTGAGCGGATCCTCACTCCTTATAAATGGGATATCGTTACCCACAATCCCACATTGTTTTGAGCATTTAATAATCTCCGGATTGGATTTCAATTGTCATGTATGTATCTTAATAGGATAAAACAATAAATAATCCCATACATTTGACTATACATAATAAAAACACTTAAAAATTGTTAGAAATAAATATAGGAGAAGACTGCAAGGTCCAACGATCTTTTTCAGAAAAAACGCATCAAAAACGCATATATGTGAATTAGGTTATATATGCGTTTTTGGCCTATAACTGTACAATTTAACATCACAAGTCGAAACCTACCTCCCATTTTCTATTATTTTATTGTTTAGCTCAAGGGGCTATATTATTCTTCAAAGAAGAGCAGAGGTGAAGTGTGGTATTGTAGCCTAGGGGTGCCGTCCGTCAGGGAGGGGAGATCACGGTGCCGATAGTCGGCCAAACCGCGATGTCCCATCCCCGCTGGACAACACCCGCTCACAGGAACCCAAAGACCTCCATCTCAGCGTTGAGGCCTCTGGGGATAATTGTGTCGTATTCGAAAATTCTACGGGATTCCTGCCTCGACATATGTGCGATTTGGTTCCCCCCTCTCCACACTTTTTTTACCCTCTCAATGGCTGTGAATTTCAGACCAGTTGGGTCACAATTGTGTTTGATTTTAAAATGTTTGGATAATGAATGGGTCTCTAGACCTTTCTTGATGTTTGCCACATGTTCCGCTGCTCTCTTTTTAAGCGTTCTTTTTGTCCTTCCTATATATTGTTTTCTGCAGTCGCACTGTAGCAAATATATCACATCTGTAGAGTCGCAGGTCAAGCATTCTTGTATCTCTACACTAAAGGAATTCACTGTAGACACTACTTTTGTGGGGTTTTTCGGAAAATTTGTAATTCTACAGTTGGCTCATCTGCCACATTTAAAAAATCCATTCACTGCCAACCAATTATCTTTTTTCTCGCTCTCTTTTCTCACTTTAAGAGTCGGGGCTATTTTTCCAGCTAAATTGTTAGCCCGTGTATACGTGATCTTGGGTACTTCACTCAACAGAGGACCTATCACCTTATCATTCAATAGGAGTCCCCAATGCTTCCGAATACTTTTTTCCATCATCCTATATTGGGAATTAAAAGGAAGCATGATCCTCAGTGTTTCGTCTCGTGGTTGGGGATGACTAACCAAGAAGAATTCTCCTCTTTCCATTCCCTTTACCTTCTCCAATGATTTATCAATTACCTGGGCTGGGTAATCCCTTTCCAATAATTGTTGTTTCAAGCCAGTGGCTTCCTCATCAAACTTGCCATCGTCCGTACAGTTTCGCCTTAACCTCCGAAACTGACTAGTTGGCACATTTAGCAGCCACCGTGGAAGATAGCAAACCTGATGAAGCTGTTTTTAGCCACTGGCTTGAAAAATGTACTGCACTCAAGTTGGTTCCCCTTCACCTGTATCTCCAGATCCAAAAACTCAACCTTTTCTTTGCTGACACTGGGGCTAAAAATCTAATTCTTATCATTGATATTGATACTGTTCAAAAATAGATCTAGGGATTCAATTGTATCCTGCCAAATGAACAAAATGTCATCTATGTAGCGCCGCCATAGGACCAGATCCGCCCCCAGCCTGGGTTGTATGACTTCCTTTTCCCATTGGGCCAAAAAAAGATTGGCGTAGCTGGGGACGAATCTGGTACCCATGGCGGTGCCAGTACGTTGTACATAGATAACCCGCTCATTCAGATTGGGTCACTGTCACTAGTGGGGTACCTCAGGGGTCAGTATTGGGCCCTATTCTCTTCAATATATTTATTAATGATCTTGTAGAAGGCTTGCATAGTAAAGTATCAATTTTCGCAGATGACACTAAACTGTGTAAAGTAATTAACACTGAAGAGGACAGTATACTACTACAGAGGGATCTGGATAGATTGGAGGCTTGGGCAGAGAAGTGGCAGATGAGGTTTAACACTGATAAATGTAAGGTTATGCACATGGGAAGGAAAAATGCAAGTCACCCGTACATACTAAATGGTAAAACACTGGGTAACACTGACATGGAAAAGGATCTAGGAATTTTAATAAACAGCAAACTAAACAGCAAAAACCAGTGTCAGGCAGCTGCTGCCAAGGCCAACAAGATAATGGGTTGCATCAAAAGGGGCATAGATTCCCGTGATATGAACATAGTCCTACCACTTTACAAATCGCTAGTCAGACCACACATGGAGTACTGTGTACAGTTCTGGGCTCCTGTGAACAAGGCAGACATAGCAGAGCTAGAGAGGGTTCAGAGGAGGGCAACTAAAGTAATAACTGGAATGGGGCAACTACAGTACCCTGAAAGATTATCAAAATTAGGGTTATTCACTTTAGAAAAAAGACGACTGAGGGGAGATCTAATTAATATGTATAAATATATCAGGGGTCAGTACAGAGATCTATCCCATCAGCTATTTATCCCCAGGACTGTGACTGTGACGAGGGGACATCCTCTGCGTCTGGAGGAAAGAAGGTTTGTACACAAACATAGAAGAGGATTCTTTACGGTAAGAGCAGTGAGACTATGGAACTCTCTGCCTGAGGAGGTGGTGATGGTGAGTACAATAAAGGAATTCAAGAGGGGCCTGGATGTGTTTCTAGAGCGTAATAATATTACAGGCTATAGCTACTAGAGAGGGGTCGTTGATCCAGGGAGTTATTCTGATTGGAGTCGGGAAGAAATTTTTTATTCCCCTAAAGTGGAGAAAATTGGCTTCTACCTCACAGGGTTTTTTGCCTTCCTCTGGATCAACTTGCAGGATAACAGGCCGAACTGGATGGACAGATGTCTTTTTTCGGCCTTATGTACTATGTTACTATGTTACTATGTTACTAAATGAAAAATAATTGTGGGCTAATATATATTCCACACCCCCCAATAGGAATTCTAGCTGTTCTGTAGAGAGTCCAACATCTCCCGACAGTTGTTCATGTAGTGCTTGTATACCTTGGGTGTGATCGATCACCGTATACAGGGATCCGACATCCAGCGTCCCCAAGATTCATCCGTCTACCCATTCAATAGTTTCCAATGTTTTGATAATGTCGGTAGTGTCACGAATGTATGATGGTACTCTCTTTACATAGGGTTGAAGCCACTGGTCAATGTACTTAGATAAATTACATAAAATAGATTCAATCCCAGACACTATTGGGCGACCTGGGGGTGTTTGTAAATTTTTATGGATCTTGGGGATGCAATAGAACATCCGGATCCTCTTCTCAGTGTCCAAAATAAACCTTGCCTCCTGATTGGAGAGGAAGCCCACTTTCAATCCCTTCTCACAATAATTCTTTAGGATCTTATAATATTCCTCTGTGGGGTCTCCTTTTAATTTTTGATAGGTCTCTTGTGACCCTAATTGTCTATAGCACTCTTTCAAGTAATCTACCGTATTCAGTACCACTACCGTCCCACCCTTATCAGCCGGCCTAATTATGATATCATTCGCCTCTTGCAATGATTTAATTGCCCTGATTTCCCCTTTATTCAGGTTTGTGTTTATTCTCTGGCTTCTAATTCTTCTCAAATCCCGCTCTACATTATTCTTAAATGCGGCCATTTCGTTGCTGATCTCCTGTCTGGGGAATTTTTTGGATCTGGCCTTTAGATCAGTATCTTGATATTTAGTACCATTTCCTTCCATGTCCATCTCTCTATTGATGGGGTTTTTTAGAAAATATTTCTTAAGACACAAGCGTCTTATGAATTTTTCCACCCCAATATATGTGGCGAACTTGTCCAGGGAATTTGTGGGGGCAAACTTTAAACCCTTGTTAAGCAACTGAACTTGGGTGTCTGTAAGTACAGTATCACTGATATTTATTACGTTGGTCGTTGATTGTGTGGGTGTCTGTGATTCCTTCTTATGTGTGTGTCGTCCTCTCCAAATTTTCCATTGTGCTCGTGTCATTTCGACCTGGTTAATGTTGGTGTATAGTGATGTTCTGTGTTCTGGTACTGCCTGTGTTCCTGTCTCTGTGCCTGGTGAATCCCTCTGTCCTGTATATACTCCCTCAAATTGTAATCGTGACCCTGTCCCTGTGTTCTGTGATTGTGCTTCCTTGTGTCCTGTCGTGGTGGGGTTGGGGTACGTGTGCTCCTCGTTCATGCTTTGTGATGTGCTGGGGTGAAATCTAAAAAATGCTGTGTTAAGTGTTTCAAATCTATTAGAGATACTAACATTGTCATATTGTATCCCCTGTGTATTTGATTTTTTAAATGTGGCGGATGTGCCAACTGTAGAATTAAAAATTTTCCGAAAAAAAACACAAAAGTAGTGTCTACAGTGAATTCCTTTAGTGTAGAGATACAAGAATGCTTGACCTGTGACTCTACAGATGTGATATATTTGCTACAGTGCGACTGCAGAAAACAATATATAGGAAGGACAAAAAGAACGCTTAAAAAGAGAGTAGCGGAACATGTGGCAAACATCAAGAAAGGTCTAGAGACCCATTCATTATCCAAACATTTTAAAATCAAACACAATTGTGACCCAACTGGTCTGAAATTCACAGCCATTGAGAGGGTAAAAAAAAGTGTGGAGAGGGGGGAACCAAATCGCACATATGTCGAGGCAGGAATCCCGTAGAGTTTTCGAATATGACACAATTATCCCCAGAGGCCTGAACGCTGAGATGGAGGTCTTTGGGTTCCTGTGAGGGGGTGTTGTCCAGCGGGGATGGGACATCGCAGTTTGGCCGACTATCGGCACCGTGATCTCCCCTCCCTGACGGACGGCACCCCTAGGCTACAATACCACAATTCACCTCTGCTCTTCTTTAAAGAATAATATAGCCCCTTGAGCTAAACAATAAAATAATAGAAGATGGGAGGTAGGTTTCGACTTGTGATGTTAAATTGTACAGTTATAGGCCAAAAACGCATATATAACCTAATTCACATATATGCGTTTTTGATGCGTTTTTTCTGAAAAAGATCGTTGGACCTTGCAGTCTTCTCCTATATTTATTTCTAACAATTTTTAAGTGTTTTTATTATGTATAGTCAACTGTATGGGATTATTTATTGTTTTATCCTATTAAGATACATACATGACTATTGAAATCCAATCCGGAGATTATTAAATGCTCAAAACAATGCGGGATTGTGGGTAACGATATCCCATTTATAAGGAGTGAGGCCACTGAGGAAGGGGCGGTAGACCCTGAAACGCGTCTGGCATTACAGAGTGAGATTGGAATTATTACAAACAAAGAAAAAGGAAGCCTGGAACCAAAGGAAATAAGGCAAGAAAACCTGCTTGAATTCAAGAGCTGGAAGAGCAGTCGCCAAACAGTGACGTCATTAAAGCGTCTATCCGGTCCCCTGGACAACGAGGTCACGTGGGACGCCACGTACGGCCAGCGCACCACGTGGGACGCTGTGAGTGCACGGCCGCCTGGATACAACGCTGCGGAGAGCTGTGAAGAGGGGTAAGACCGGGCTCATATATGAGCATTATAGGACATATGAAGAAATTATAAGTTATGCAAACATCAGTCTCACTGTGAAGTGAATATTGTTTGCCTGAATACTTTGGCTTCATTGACATTCGACACCAATTGTGTCTCTTGCACGCCACTGAATCTAGTGCAACACAAACATTGTTCATTGTGGTTTCGGCCATACAAGTAGTATCTACGCTTATCAATAGGACCTATTGGGATATTGCCGGCACGCTGCCACATATTTAAATGGGACATTAACACGCCCACAGCGATTCCTTTTCCATCACAGTCCTACAATATTTCTATAGATTTGTATAGGTTATATGTGTGCCTACATGTATGTTTTTATATATATTTTTTAGGGGTATGTTTTTAATCTAATAAAGTCCATTATTCTTTGCTACTATTGTGTTTCCCTTCTGAGTGTGCCCCTTCATATTGCTTACACCTCCTTTTGTTCTCTAAGGTCCTGAGGTTGGGACCTGAGGGTGAGCACCTTATCCATACGGTGAGGGGGTGAGCCGCTGTATTCTTGTAAGTCCTTTTATTTTATCACCCTTTACAGCTGAGCTCCCCTTTCCCCTTAGATAATAAATACAAAAAGATAGAGGCATTCACCTTCAATGTGGAAGATGAAGCATTGGCAGGAACGGAAAGATCTATGGATGATGTTTTTAAGGTTCTGGAGAAGACTTTGCAACGTCAGTTACGTAATAAGTGGGAAATTAGGTCACTTACACAATGTTTGGATAAGGGCCTTATCCCTAAGGGTTTGACACTCACCAAGACGCCGGCATCGGACCTGGTGGATGAAAAATTCAAAAAAGAATGGGATGCGTTCCTGAAAATTCAATCAGTAACCCTTGTACAAATGATTATTAGAAGAAGGACACAAATGACAGAAGAAATGGCGGGGCAGATAGATGCTCTCAAAAGATGGAAAAATTCCCAGACACTGATGTAGTCCGCAAATGGCATGAGAGGATTTGCAAAAATCTGGACTCATTAGAAAGAGAAATAATAGGAAAAAAGTCCAGGAAGTTACACTATATGGAGAGAAAAGAAGTCACTGAAGCTTATAAACAGAGGGAAGTCGATCACGCCAATACACAGGGGATACAATATGACAATGTTAGTATCTCTAAAAGATTTGAAACACTTATGACACTGCATTTTTTAGATTTCACCACATCACAAAGCACGAACGAGGAGCACACGTACCCCAACCCCACCACGACAGGACACAAGGAAGCACAATCACAGAACACAGGGACAGGGTCACGATTACAATTTGAGGGAGTATATACAGGACAGAGGGATTCACCAGGCACAGAGACAGGAACACAGGCAGTACCAGAACACAGAACATCACTATACACCAACATTAACCAGGTCGAAATGACACGAGCACAACGGAAAATTCGGAGAGGACGACAAGCACATAAGAAGGAATCACAGACACCCACACAATCGACGACCAACGTAATAAATATCAGTGATACTGTACTTTCAGACATCCAAGTTCAGTTGCTTAACAAGGGTTTAAAGTTTGCCCCCACAAATTCCCTGGACAAGTTCGCCACATATATTGGGGTGGAAAAATTCATAAGACACTTGTGTCTTAAGAAATATTTTCTAAAAAACCCCATCAATAGAGAGATGGACATGGAAGGAAATGGTACTAAATATCAAAATACTGATCTAAAGGCCAGATCCCAAAAATTCCCCAGACAGGAGATCAGCAACGAAATGGCCGCGTTTAAGAATAATGTAGAGCGGGATTTGAGAAGAATTAGAAGCCGGAGAATAAACACAAACCTGAATAAAGGGGAAATCAGGGCAATTAAATCATTGCAAGAGGCGAATGATATCATAATTAGGCCGGCTGATAAGGGTGGGGCAGTAGTGGTACTGAATACGGTAGATTACTTGAAAGAGTGCTATAGACAATTAGGGTCACAAGAGACCTATCAAAAATTAAAAGGAGACCCCACAGAGGAATATTATAAGATCCTAAAGAATTATTGTGAGAAGGGATTAAAAGTGGGCTTCCTCTCCAATCAGGAGGCAAGGTTTATTTTGGACACTGAGAAGAGGATCCGGATGTTCTATTGCATCCCCAAGATCCATAAAAATTTACAAACACCCCCAGGTCGCCCAATAGTGTCTGGGATTGAATCTATTTTATGTAATTTATCTAAGTACATTGACCAGTGGCTTCAACCCTATGTAAAGAGAGTACCATCATACATTCGTGACACTACCGATATTATCAAAACATTGGAAACTATTGAATGGGTAGACGGATGGATCTTGGGGACGCTGGATGTCGGATCCCTGTATACGGTGATCGATCACACCCAAGGTATGCAAGCACTACATGAACAACTGTCGGGAGATGTTGGACTCTCTACAGAACAGCTAGAATTCCTATTGGGGGGTGTGGAATATATATTAGCCCACAATTATTTTTCATTTGAGCGGGAGTTCTATGTACAACGTACTGGCACCGCCATGGGTACCAGATTCACCCCCAGCTACGCCAATCTTTTTTTGGCCAAATGGGAAAAGGAAGTCATACAACCCAGGCTGGGGGCGGATCTGGTCCTATGGTGGCGCTACATAGACGACATTTTGTTCATTTGGCAGGATACAATTGAATCCCTAGATCTATTTTTGAACAGTATCAATATCAATGATAAGAATTAGATTTTTAGCCCCAGTGTCAGCAAAGAAAAGGTTGAGTTTTTGGATCTGGAGATACAGGTGAAGGGGAACCAACTTGAGTGCAGTACATTTTTCAAGCCAGTGGCTAAAAACAGCTTCATCAGGTTTGCTAGTTGCCATCTTCCACGGTGGCTGCTAAATGTGCCAACTAGTCAGTTTCGGAGGTTAAGGCGAAACTGTACGGACGATGGCAAGTTTGATGAGGAAGCCACTGGCTTGAAACAACAATTATTGGAAAGGGATTACCCAGCCCAGGTAATTGATAAATCATTGGAGAAGGTAAAGGGAATGGAAAGAGGAGAATTCTTCTTGGTTAGTCATCCCCAACCACGAGACGAAACACTGAGGATCATCCTTCCTTTTAATTCCCAATATAGGATGATGGAAAAAAGTATTCGGAAGCATTGGGGACTCCTATTGAATGATAAGGTGATAGGTCCTCTGTTGAGTGAAGTACCCAAGATCACGTATACACGGACTAACAATTTAGCTGGAAAAATAGCCCCGACTCTTAAAGTGAGAAAAGAGAGCGAGAAAAAAGATAATTGGTTGGCAGTGAATGGATTTTTTAAATGTGGCAGATGTGCCAACTGTAGAATTACAAATTTTCCGAAAAAAAACACAAAAGTAGTGTCTACAGTGAATTCCTTTAGTGTAGAGATACAAGAATGCTTGACCTGCGACTCTACAGATGTGATATATTTGCTACAGTGCGACTGCAGAAAACAATATATAGGCAGGACAAAAAGAACACTTAAAAAGAGAGTAGCGGAACATGTGGCAAACATCCAGAAAGGTCTAGAGACCCATTCATTATCCAAACATTTTAAAATCAAACACAATTGTGACCCAACTGGTCTGAAATTCACAGCCATTGAGAGGGTAAAAAAAGTGTGGAGAGGGGGGAACCAAATCACACATATGTCGAGGCAGGAATCCCGTAGAATTTTCGAATACGACACAATTATCCCCAGAGGCCTGAACGCTGAGATGGAGGTCTTTGGGTTCCTGTGAGCGGGTGTTGTCCAGCGGAAATGGGACATCGCGGTTTGGCCGACTATCGGCACCGTGATCTCCCCTCCCTGACGGACGGCACCCCTAGGCTACAATACCACACTTCACCTCTGCTCTTCTTTGAAGAATAATATAGCCCCTTGAGCTAAACAATAAAATAATGGAAGATGGGAGGTAGGTTTCGACTTGTGATGTTAAATTGTACAGTTATAGGCCAAAAACGCATATATAACCTAATTCACATATATGCGTTTTTGATGCGTTTTTTCTGAAAAAGATCGTTGGACCTTGCAGTCTTCTCCTATATTTATTTCTAACAATTTTTAAGTGTTTTTATTATGTATAGTCAAATGTATGGGATTATTTATTGTTTTATCCTATTAAGATACATACATGACAATTGAAATCCAATCCGGAGATTATTAAATGCTCAAAACAATGTGGGATTGTGGGTAACGATATCCCATTTATAAGGAGTGAGGATCCGCTCACTCAGTTGGCCACTGAGGAAGGGGCGTTAGACCCTGAAACGCATCTGGCATTACAGAGTGAGATTGGAATTATTACAAACAAAGAAAAAGGAAGCCTGGAACCAAAGGAAATAAGAAATAAGGCAAGAAAACCTGCTTGAATTCAAGAGCTGGAAGAGCAGTCGCCAAACAGTGACGTCATTAAAGCGTCTATCCGGTCCCCTGGACAACCAGGTCACGTGGGACGCCACGTACGGCCAGCGCACCACGTGGGACGCTGTGAGTGCACGGCCGCCTGGATACAACGCTGCGGAGAGCAGTGAAGAGGGGTAAGACCGGGCTCATATATGAGCATTATAGGACATATGAAGAAATTATAAGTTATGCAAACATCAGTCTCACTGTGAAGTGAATATTGTTTGCCTGAATACTTTGGCTTCATTGACATTCGGCACCAATTGTGTCTCTTGCACGCCACTGAATCTAGTGCAACACAAACATTGTTCATTTTGGTTTCGGCCATACAAGTAGTATCTACGCTTATCAATAGGACCTATTGGGATATTGCCGGCACGCTGCCACATATTTAAATGGGACATTAACACTCCCACAGCGATTCCTTTCCCATCACAGTCCTACAATATTTCTATAGATTTGTATAGGTTATATGTGTGCCTACATGTATGTTTTTATATATATTTTTTAGGGGTATGTTTTTAGACTAATAAAGTCCATTATTCTTTGCTACTATTGTGTTTCCCTTCTGAGTGTGCCCCTTCATATTGCTTACAACATTTAAAATTCCCTACAGGTGGTCGGCCGACCCTAAATGACGGCAATTATACAGAAACCACAATATGGGCGTGTAGCAATCCCAGCAGTATAATAAGATGTTACAATAGCAGCAGACAATAATTCTCAAGGTACCTTCAAGTAGTGATCTATTAACTAATAGCATATAATAGTGCAAAGTGCAATCAATCATTCATAAAAAGTGCTTTAAAATCAGGTTTGACAAATGTCCAAACAAAAACCTGTGTTCAGGAATGTGACTTGTTGATTATTTGGTGAATATAATACCTGAAAAATATGGTGCTTCAAAAATGGTGATGAAGTTATGTGCAATACGGCACCTGATGATTAGCTGCACATTTAATAAATGCTGGAATGGTTATATTTCCTTCAATGTCTATTGAAAGTGATCGCTTATAAAAAATCGTCCCAATCAATGTTTCATCCGGATAATCGATCTTACAATGCATCCAATATAATCGTAAATCGAATATAACACTGGTAGGATATATAAGTGGTTTATGGCCTCTTGTTTGATGACACTCTTACAAAAAGGGATTTAAATCATCGGCACACCATTTTCCTTGCAGTGTTTTAAATAGTCCCAGATAGTTTAGGAAAGCTCGCTCTTACCTCCTGTAATTCGAGGATACTTTCCTTGTAATAGTCCAGGTGATGAGCTGGAGACTCCGACACGCCCCCCCCCCCCGCCTCACTCCTCGTGTGCTTTGATGATCGCACACAATATCGCGATGTGATGAGTGAGACTTTCGGGCAGTAAGTCGATTCAATTTTCGAATATATCCAATGTTCGAATAATACAATTTTTCAAGTTTGCATGGCCATGCATATCGAGTTCATTCCAGCGGAGGCATTAGTCGAAGTGTCCAATATACCAGGGGTGTGGAATCATCCAGAAACGTGTCTGGTATATTGGACAGTTCGACTAATGCCTCTGCTGGAATGAACTCGATATGCATGGCCATGCAAACTTGAATACTTGAAAATTTGTATGATTCGAACATTGGATATATTTGAAAATTGAATCGACTTACTGCCGAAGTGATCTCACTCACTGCCCGAAAGTCTCACTCATCACATCGCGATATTGTGTGCGATCATCAAAGCACACGAGGAGTGAGGCGGGGGGGCGTGTCGGCGTCTCCAGCTCACCACCTGGACTATTACAAGGAAAGTATCCTCGAATTACAGGAGGTAAGAGCGAGCTTTCCTAAACTATCTGGGACTATTTAAAACACTGCAATGAAAGTGGTGTGCCGATGATTTAAATCCCTTTTTGTAAGAGTGTGATCAAACAAAATGCCATAAACCACTTATATATCCTACCAGTGTTATATTCGATTTACGATTATATTGGATGCATTGTAAGATCGATTATCCGGATGAAACATTGATTGTGATGATTTTTTATAAGCGATCACTTTCAATAGACATTGAAGGAAATAGAACCATTCCAGCATTTATTAAATGTGCAGCTAATCATCAGGTGCCGTATTGCACATAACTTCATCACCATTTTTGAAGCACCATATTTTTCAGGTGTTATATTCACCAAATAATCAACAGGTCACATTCCTGAACACAGGTTTTTGTTTGGATATTGGTTTCACCCTAACCAAAAACCCGTATTTCTGTCCTTAATGTGGCAGTCACTTATGCTTGTCTAATCCCAGATGTGCAATATATTAGAGTCTTTTTTCACCCCAGTAACCAAAAAGCCGTATTTCTGGCCTAAATGTGACAGTCACTTATGCTTGTCTAATCCCAGATGTACAGTATATTAGAGGGTTTTTTCACCCTAACCAAAAAGCCGTATTTCTGTCCTAAATCTGACTTATGCTTGTCTAATCCCAGATTTTGCAGTATATCAGAGGCTTTTTTCACCCCAGTATGCCAAAGCTGTATTTCTGGACTTGCAGACATGCAGATAGCCTGTGCTTGTGCACTATCGTTGCATAAAATGGCTGCCGATCATGTATTGATATTGACTAAATGAAGAAAAAAAAGTTTGTTTTCAGCAGTAGTTGGCTCAGGGCAGGCTTAAAAATATTGTGCACTGCACCCACAAAACACTTTTGCTGTAGATCGCTGAGTACAAAAAACTGTTCTTGATAAGATTTCTCCCTGATCTCTCCCTCACAGCAGCTGCAGCCTTTCCCTACACTAATCCGAGCAGAGTGACGGGCGGCGCTACGTGACGGGCATGGCTGTGATGGCCTTTTGGGGCAAGTAGTATGACGCTTGTTGATTGGCTGCTGTGCAGCCTTTCAAAAAGCGCCATAAAAATCACCGAACCCGAACTTTTACGTAAATGGCCGAAAACCCGAAAACCCTAAAGTTCGGTACGAACCCGAACTTTACAGTTCGGGTTCACTCAACTCTACTAAAGGGTTGTTGCGGCCTACTGATTCTGTCAGGGGAGCTGTCACTTTTATGACTGACCTGTCTGACTAGTGATAAAGTACAGGGAAGATCCACTATACTGGACTATACTTGATCACTTTGCTATAATTGCCTGCTGTTATTAAGACAAGTAACGGTTCCCTGCATACCCACCTCTTAGGCTCCGTTCACATCACCACTATTTATTTCTGTTCTGCAGAACAATGAAAATAACGGAAGTGCTGGATCAGGCACATAACTGAGATGAACAGACACCATTTAGGCTACTTTCACACTAGCGTTCGGGGCTCCGCTTGTGAGTTCCGTTTGAAGGCTCTCACAAGCGGCCCCGAACGCATCCATACTGCCCTAATGCATTCTGAGTGGATGCGGATCCGCTCAGAATGCATCAGTCTGGCACCGCCTGGCCGTGCGGAGGCAAACGGATCCGTCCAGACTTACAATGTAAGTCAATGGGGACGGATCCGTTTGAAGTTGACACAATATGGCTCAATTTTCAAACGGATCCGTCCCCCATTGACTTTCAATGTAAAGTCTGGACGGATCCGTCTGAACAACTTTCACACTTAGAATTTTTTCTAAACTATAATGCAGACGGATCCGTTCTGAACGGATCCCAACGTCTGCATTATAGGAGCGGATCCGTCTGTGCAGACACCAGACGGATCCGCTCTGAACGCAAGTGTGAAAGTAGCCTAACTGTTATGGAGTCTATTCAGTTTCTGTTCAGGATCCTGTCTTTTTACCAGACAAAAAAGTCCTCATGTAAGGTTTTTTTGTCCGGTCTTTGACAGAATCTGCAACAGAGCCTCGTACAGAGCCTCCAGCGCAGATGTGAACAAGCCCTTAACATTATGTAGGCCTACTATTAGTTATTTCTACTATTCAAGTTTCGTACTCCTCCTCGCCTAAAAATACTCCTCAAAAAGAGGAGTATTTTTACTCTTCCGGAAAAAATTAAGTGCGACCTCTGATCTGGGCACTATGGCAGTGACTTCTATTTGGGCACTTTGGCAATGACTTATATTTATCTGGGCACTTTGGCAGTGACATATTTATCTGGGCACTATGGCAGTGGCTTATATTTATCTGGGCACTATGGCAGTGGCTTATATTTATCTGGGCACTATGGCAGTGGCTTATATTTATCTGGGCACTATGGCAGTGGCTTATTTATCTGGGCACTATGGCAGTGACTTATATTTATCTGGGCACTATGGCAGTGGCTTATATTTGGGCACTTTGGCAATGACATTTTTATCTGGGCACTATGGCAGTGACATATTTATCTGGGCACTATGGCATTGGCTTATATTTATTTGGGCACTATGGCAGTGGCTTATATTTATCTGGGCACTATGGCAGTGGCTTATATTTATCTAGTTACTATGACAGTGAATTATAAAGATGTCTTGCTAGAATTTGGGAAGAATGCAGCAGCCATCCTTCCCCTCAAATTAGAGTATGTTCACATTTAGCTGAAATGCCATGTATTTCACCCTGTGCACACCTCCCAACCACCCTGAATCCGGTGGGTGCAGATACAGTTGAATGCAATGGTGAAGCAGGGAGCCCTCAGCGTCCTGCATTACCATTCCCAGGCTTGTGCTCTCCCCAGCAGCAGGCGCGGTGCAGTGACCTCATCTCCTATACTGCGCTGAGAAGGAAAGCAAATAGCAGGAGATTATCCCTCAGCCTGTGTGTTTTTCTGCTGATGACGTCGGTACACCGCGCCTGCTGCTGGGGTGAGCATGCGCTCTGCTCATAAGCGCGCCACTGATATTGTCCTTTTTTTTGGTATTTTGTCCCTTTTTGGTATTTTAACCCCTTAAGGACTCGGCCCTATTTCACCTTACGAACCAGTGTCACTTTAAGTGCTGATAACTTTAAAACACTTTGACTTATCCAGGCCATTCTGAGATTGTTTTTTCGTCACATATTGTACTTCATGACACAGTTAAAATGAAGTAAAAAAAATGTATTTTTATTTATAAAACATTACCAAATTTACCAAAAATCTATAAAAAAAATAGCAAATTTCCAAGTTTCAATTTCTCTACTTCTATAATACATAGTAATACCTCCAAAAATAGTTATTACTTTACATTCCCCATATGTCTACTTCATGTTTGGATCATTTTGGGAATGATATTTTATTTTTTGGGGATGTTACAAGGCTTAGAAGTTTAGAAGCAAATCTTGAAATTTTCAAAAACCAAATTTTTAGGGACCAGTTCAGGTCTGAAGTCACTTTGCGAGGCTTACATAATAGAAACCACACAAAAATTACCCCATTCTATAAACTTCACCCCTCAAGGTATTCAAAACTGATTTTACAAACTTTGTTAACCCTTTAGGTGTTCCACAAGAATTAATGGAAAATAGAGATACAATTTCAAAATTTCACCTTTTTGGCAGATTTTCCATTTTAATAATTTTTTTCCAGTTACAAAGCAAGGGTTAACAGCCAAACCAAACTCAATATTTATGGCCCTGATTCTGTAGTTTACAGAAACACCCCATATGTGGTCGTAAACTACTGTACGGGCACACGGCAGGGCGCAGAAGGAAAGGAATGCCATACGGTTTTTGGAAGGCAGATTTTGCTGGACTGGTTTTTTTGACACCATGTCCCATTTGAAGCCCCCCTGATGCAACCCTAGAGTAGAAACTCCATAAAAGTGACCCCATCTAAGAAGAAACGACACCCCTCAAGGTATACAAAACAGATTTTACAAACGTTAACCCTTTAGGTGTTCCACAAGAGTTATTGGCAAATGGAGATGAAATTTCAGAATTTAAATTTTTGAGCAAATTTTCCATTTTAATCCATTTTTCCCAGTAACAAAGCAAGGGTTAACAGCCAAACAAAACTCAATATTTATGGCCCTGATTCTGTAGTTGACAGAAACACCCCATATGTGGTCGTAAACTGCTGTACGGGCACACGGCAGGGCGCAGAAGGAAAGGAATGCCATACGGTTTTTGAAAGGCAGATTTTGCTAGACTGTTTTTTTTGACACCATGTCCCATTTGAAGCCCCCCTGATGCGCCCCTAGAGTAGAAACTCCCAAAAAGTGACCCCATTTTAGAAACTACGGGATAGGGTGGCAGTATTGGTACTAGTTTAGGGTACATATGATTTTTGGTTGCTCTATATTACACTTTTTGTGAGGCAATACCTAATATGTATACTTTTTTTTTTATTTATGTAAGTTTTACACAATAGGTCTCAATTGACCTGCGGTTTGCGGCGATGGCCGATGCGGGGGGATCACAGGACCTCCCCCCGGCGTTGTGACAGGATGCCCGCTGAATAATTTCAGCGGACATCCTGTTCCGATTAACCCCCGCCGCGCCGCAATGTAATTTTAAAGTTAGGACGTACCGGTACGCCCTGGGTCCTTAAGGACTCGGCAAACATGGCGTACCGGTACGTCCTAAGTCCTTAAGGGGTTAAAGGATAACTGTCGTATTTTTTTGTTGTTGGGAGTATTGGATTGTGGTGATTAATATCACCTTGGTGGCCCTATTTCAACTTTAACTGTGTATTCAATTACCCCTTAATTCCACATTTTTGTTCCCTGTACTGCCGTTTTGCTAGGCATGGTCTATCTGTTGATAGACGGAGCAGCGTGCAGGGTCACATTACTGACAGCCAGGGACTGTAAGTAAATGTTTAAAGCCAGGTCCTCCCCAGCAGCTGATAACAGTGCCTGGGCTGTGTGCACTTCTCCCTGTTCCTGCACTTGGCAGACGCTCCCTCACTCAGCAGAGCTGGAGAATGCAGAGTTGAAGCTGCGCACAACAGGGAAGGGAGATCTGCCATCTGCTCAGTGTATAAATGAAAGGAACATGTGGTAAGAGGACCCCTTTGTGCTGCAGGAGATTAACCCTTTAGGGGGAGGGCTCTGGTTACTGACACTTTTGGGGGGCTATTGTTACTGGCTAAGAGGGCAGGCGGCATTAGCCTCAGGGTGAGGGCAGTGGCGGCCATCTTAACTGAATAGTGAAATTGCAGTTTTATGCAGACTGGTTGCTAAGGGCTGAATCTTATTAAATATGGGGTAAGTCAGTCTAATAGTAACTGATTCTGGAATATCATGTTATTAGTAACTACATATATGAAAATTGAAATTAGGGTCTAAATGTGACCGTTATCCTTTAAAGATAGCCTCTCTCCTCTACTGACATGCCTTTTTTAGTTGGAGTAGGCGCTGGATCTTAAAGGGTCCTGGCTGCTGCCCACTCTTGGCTCCTCATTCTCCAATACTCTGACCTTCTTTCCACTCTTCTTTCATCTCCTTGGATCTGCTCTTACTTTCCTCCTCCCTGTTCTTCTCATGTTCTCGCTGTCTCCTCTATGTCCAGTACACAACATTTTTGCTTCTCCTGTCAAGTTCAGTCCAATTGTTGCTGCTGACAGTTGAAAGTAAATATTGTTTGTGTACTGGTAATGTGAGGTCAGAGGTCATGGAAGCCTCAGGTGACACCTGCCTGCCAATGGTCCATGGAACTGCTCTGCCATATACATACACTGTAATGTGGGCATCAGCAATGGTAGCCTGATGTCCAGAAGAATGGACACAGTTATGGCTGCTTCTTCTAGTGCTGTATTATTAAGAGATAGAGCAGGGGATGGGACTTTTATATCTGGGGCGGCAGTGGTGCCCTGTGGAAATTCACATAAACCAGGTGGAGAAAAAAATAAATTGTACCTACTGCTGATATTAAAAAATTGGCGTTTTACCCTCATTTCCCACCATGCCACCAACGAGAAAATACTACTTCTCCAGCGCAAGGTATGTTAAATGTCACAGCAATGTACTATTTATTTATTGTGGCTGCGGTCAATCTCTCTATGGTCCTACTTATAGTCTATTTTCTTTTTTCATATGGTGTCTAGCTGTATATATGGGTCCTATATATAATATACTTCTGAGCTGTCTTGTTCCCTACAAATGCCTGTATAGATACAACTGATAGACTGACAGACATTTCTCTGTCACTCAAATATTGCACATCGGCTCTATAATACAGACTACGTTATGTATTTACTTGTTCATTAGTTTATTTGAGTAAGATAAGGAATGATTCCTTCTGATGTGGTTGTCATTACAATTTTTTTGCTATTAGACATATCACTGTCCATTTTTTACTTTGTCATTCTTTTATTTCCCATATATATTGTGGAGTCAACATTTAGCTTAAATTATGTATTTATTTGTATTGTCGTAGGCCGTGATCAAGGTCCCGGGTGGACCGAAACGTTGGCCCTGAATTCAAGTGACGATTGACTATAAAAGTTGGTGTTGGCAAATAATAAAATACATACAGTACAGACCAAAAGTTTGGACACACCTTCTCATTCAAAGAGTTTTCTTTATTTTCATGACTATGAAAATTGTAGATACACACTGAAGGCATCAAAACTATGAATTAACACGTGTTGAATTATATACATAACAAACAAGTGTGAAACAACTGAAAATATGTCATATTCTAGGTTCTTCAAAGTAGCCACCTTTTGCTTTGATTACTGCTTTGCACACTCTTGGCATTCTCTTGATGAGCTTCAAGAGGTAGTCCCCTCAAATGGTTTTCACTTCACAGGTGTGCCCTGTCAGGTTTAATAAGTAGGATTTCTTGCCTTATAAATGGAGTTGGGACCATCAGTTGCGTTGAGGAGAAGTCAGGTGGATACACAGCTGATAGTCCTACTGAATAGACTGTTAGAATTAGTATTATGGCAAGAAAAAAGCAGCTAAGTAAAGAAAAACGAGTGGCCATCATTACTTTAAGAAATGAAGGTCAGTCAGTCAGCCGAAAAATTGGGAAAACTTTGAAAGTAAGGGCTATTTGACCATGAAGGAGAGTGATGGGGTGCTGCGCCAGATGACCTGGCCTCCACAGTCACCAGACCTGAACCCAATCGAGATGGTTTGGGGTGAGCTGGACTGCAGAGTGAAGGTAAAAGGGCCAACAAGTGCTAAGCATCTCTGGGAACTCCTTCAAGACTGTTGGAAGACCATTTCAGGGGACTACCTCTTGAAGCTCATCAAGAGAATGCCAAGAGTGTGCAAAGCAGTAATAAAAGCAAAAGGTGGCTACTTTGAAGAGCCTAGAATATGACATATTTTCAGTTGTTTCACACTTGTTTGTTATGTATATAATTCAACATGTGGTAATTCATAGTTTTGATGCCTTCATAGTCATGAAAATAAAGAAAACTCTTTGAATGAGAAGGTGTGTCCAAACTTTTGGTCTGTACTGTATATATTGTGTAAACTACATGAGTGTGCCGTGGAATATTCCTTTCTATATAGTGGCTTGACAGCCCCTTCACGAAGCACCCCTATTTGGATCAAATTTATTCCTGGCGGTCGTGCCATTCAATATAGATTTACTGCTGATATTAGACATAATAAAACCTTATTGGGGCAATTTGAGGTATACAGGGGGAATAAGCACTTTTGAAAAAAAAGGAGTGCGTTTCTTCTTGATGCTAACATCGAACTGTAAGGCGGAGTTCATACTTGAGTTATTTAGTAAGTTTTGGCCCCGTGACTGCCCAAATAAGTGAAGTATGCAGTGATTCTAAGTGCGACACCTGTCATCTGCATGTCATACTGACTCACAGTATTGTTTCACTACCACAGCAGACTCCCTATGCGTGTCACTGCAAGGCACAGTGTTCTACACCACTATAAAGGCTCTCTGCAGCCAGGAAATAGCTGTTTTTTAACGCGATACGCTGCAAATAAATTCGGATCAAACCAAATTGTTTCTGAAAATTCGGCGAACTGGCCGAATCGAATTTTTGAAAAATATGCTCATCTCTAATGAGTACGTTAGAAAACGTCCACTGTTTTTGTGTCACACTGATTCCTGTATTGACCAGAAGCTGCAGCGCATGTATTGCATCCTGTGAGGGGGCTAGTTGAAGCACATTCACTTAAATGGGTCCACAAATCCGGAGATGCGGAACGGAAGCACGGAATGGAAACCCACGGAAGCACTAGCGTGCTTCTGTTGGGTTCCGTTCCATACTTCCGTTCCGTACAAAGATAGAACATGTCCTATCTTTTTGCGGAACGGAGGAATGCGGGACCCATTAAATTTGAATGGGTCCGGATCCGTCCCGGAGGCCTCACGAACGTTCTCCGGCCCCAATGCATGGAACAGAACCCATACGTTTGTGTGAACAAGCCCTAAGACTGATGCTAGCAGCAATGTTTTACTCAGGTGAAAGAGCCTTTGCATGGCAGACACATTATTCCTGCAGCACAGGGTATTGGCGTAATATCCTTTTCACTGAACAGTTTGGAAGGAGATTAATAACCTCAAACAGCCATTTTCCTGCTTCTTTCCTCATTAAAATTCAAGAGGCATTTGTGTTCTCTGGCCCAAGTACAGTTCTTTGCTGCTTTTGTCTACATGTGAATAGATGCTGTCTCACAGGCATTAGAGCAAACTTTTCAAACACACCACGAGTCTCTGAGACTACACCCAGGCTGCACGCAGCACTATTTCAGTCTGACAAACATCCAAAGTTAGGTACCGGTATGTATCTGTTTGTTCAGTTTGGCAATATGTAGAGGGCTTTATTTTTTTACTTTTTTTTTATGAAGACCAATATTGTACTTGCTCTTATATCGTCTGTTTGTATAAAATCTATCACAAATAGTGAACCCGCGTCTCTAGATTTTAGGCTAAAAAAATCTCTGACATGATTACGCTTGTGTATGTTTTATTTGTGATCTGCAGTCGTTTTTTCAGTTTGTTGCCAGCATACAACTGTTCTCATAGACCATAAATTGTTTGTGTCCTTCCTAAGTTATGCAACCAGTGGTGGTCCTTGGGGCTGTGTGTTTAGCGTTAGTGACATTTGTTCAGCTTGTAAATTACTTCTGTTTCTTTAATTTAGGTCGGTATGACCAAAGACGAGAGATACGGTGAGGAATATGGTTATGACAAGATGGCTACTTTAGAGCTTGGGGTGCAAGAAGGTGGAAAGTACAATACAGATCCGCACTCATCCGATGGTGTACACCCATGCGTGAAGTATAAAACCTGGATTTTCTCTCTGCTGATTGGGGTAGGTATTGAGATTGGTCTATAGGCAATGCATAATCGTTTTTCAACTACTTTCCTATTCATTAACTGGCCACTGAACCTTTAGCAGAAAGCTTTTAAGGTCTTATGCTGAAACTACGGTATTCACCTATATATCTGGTAATTTGGAGAAATGTGACATAAAGTAGAGGTTATGGAGGCAGATATTCCCTGGTCACAGTGGGAAACATTAGACTGGGTCTCCTTTTGTTGGAATTGGTGTGGATTCTTCATGGCAGATCTGTGGCAATTGTTTGTACAATGGCTGTGAATGAGTTCTTCAAAAGTCCATTTGCGCATAACAAATCAAATCTGCATGGAAATATGCAGGGCTGTGGAGTCGGTAGATAAATGCTCCGACTCGAACTCCGACTCCTCAATTTTTGGTACTTCCGACTCCGACTCCTCTGTATTTAATATGCGAATGTATTTTATACATTCCTTGAAGGAAAGAAAGGCAACATACATGTCATTACCACAGAACTACTGGCTAGGAGCCGCTGATCTTCTGCTGAAGATAGGGCAGTGAGAGGATCCAGGAAGGGGCAGGGGACGGGGCATTTATTGTAAAACATGATTTCCCTAGTAGAATCCCATAGTCATGTTTAAAGGGTTTCTACCACTTCGTTTCACATAATTAGCTGTCAGACACTAGCGATCCGCTAGTGTCTGCTCTGCCAAACCATCCTAATATAATAGGTTTTGGGGCAGCCGTTTCGCTAAAAAAAGAACTTTTATTGATATGCTAATGAGCCTCTAGGTGCTATGGGGGCGTCATTAGCACCTAGAGGCTCGGTCTACCTTCACAAACTGCCGCCGCCCAGCGCGTCCCTCCAGCCCACCCATCTCCTCCGGAATGCGATCCTCCCTGTGAGCGTATGTATTCGGCGCATGCGCAGTGAATGTCTGACCGCTTCCCTGCTCAGACATCTCCACTGCGCCTGTTCCTCGGAGCACTATGACGTCATCGTGCAGGCGCAGTGGAGATGTCTGAGCAGGGAAGCGGTCAGACATTCACTGCGCATGCGCCGAATACATACGCTCACAGGGAGGATCGCATTCAGGAGGAGATGGGTGGGCTGGAGGGACGCGCTGGGCGGCGGCAGTTTGTGAAGGTAGACCGAGCCTCTAGGTGCTAATGACGCCCCCATAGCACCTAGAGGCTCATTAGCATATCAATAAAAGTTCTTTTTTTTGCGAAACGGCTGCCCCAAAAGCAATTATATTAGGATGGTTTGGCAGAGCAGACACTAGCGGATCGCTAGTGTCTGACAGCTAATTATGTGAAACGAAGTGATAGAAACCCTTTTAAAGTTTCAGCTAACAATCTGAGTTTACAAGTTTTTATAGCCTTAGCTGAATGACAGCAGTTTTTCAAATGGTTTACAGCTTCAGTCTTGAACTATTGACTATCCATTCCCTTCACTTATACAAGTGTCTAGTCCTGCAAAAACATATTCTCAGTGAGAGGCTAGGTTAACCATGGGCGTTGCGTTCCCTGTAACAGCGGAACACAACACAATGGAAAGTATAAGTATTGCCACTCCTTAACTGTGCGTTGCGTGCCATATAGTGAAGCATATGAAAAACATGCTTCTTCATGGTCACTTAAAGTGTTCGTTTTGCGGTAACGTGACGCACTGCATGCATTGGCCTTTATTCTTACAGTAGAGAAGTACCGTATTTTTCGCAAAAGTGGGGGAAAAATAGCAGTGCGTCTTATGGGGCGGATGCTGCGACCGTCCGGTGAATAGGCTGAGAGGGAGGAGGGGCCTGGATGCCGGCATCTGTTTCTGTAATGGCAGCGGGGCCCGGTGCAGTCCCTGTATTCTACTACACCGGGCCCCGCTCACTGTAGTATACGGTAATCATATCTAACTTGTGGGTATTGTTAAAGTATTCCAATCATCTTAAATCTAGCGCTGTACTACTTACTACTAACTTCTTGGCAGTCAGGAGGCCGGGTGGGCACTCGTAGCATACCTCACTACGTCACGCGCCTGCTCCGCCCACTTTATAAATGAAGCAGGCACCGGGCCCCGCTGCCATTACAGAAACAGATGCCGGCCCCCATTCACTACACAGGGACACTGTTATGGGGGGATCTGTGGATGACACATAAGATGAGATGCTATATATGTGTCATCCACAGATGCCCCCATAACAGTGCAATCCACAGATGCCCCCACAATGATCCCCCATAACAGTGCCATCCACAGATGCCCCCATAACAGTGCCATCCACAGATGCCTCCATAACAGTGCCATCCACAGATGCCCCCATAACAGTGCCATCCACAGATGCCCCCATAACAGTGCCATCCACAGAACACCATTAGTTCAAAACCCACCAAAAGCACACCTTTTGGTTAAAAAAAAATTTTTTCTTATTTTCCTCCTCAAAAACCTAGGTGCGTCTTATGGGCAGGTGCGTCTCATAGGGCGAAAAATACGGTAATTAATTATAACTTTTTGTGAATTGGGACATTTAAACTTGCTTCTTTTTTTTTTTTTTTATTCCAATTTAAATCTAGTAGAATCCGGAGTCAGTTCATTTTTTTCCGACTCAGACTCCAGGTACCCAAAATTGCCTCCAACTCCGACTCCACAGCCCTGGAAATATGTATGAGCATGCTGCAAATCTCAAATCCACAGCATGCTTGCCATGTTGTCGAAAGCCACAGATTTGTGGACAAATTATTTTCAAATCCTTTTTTATGTGTTGTAGAATGCCAGCATTGTCTGTTTTAAATGGGTTATCTTATGAAAGTGTGCAATGAATAGTATTGTAATATACAGTACATTCATTAAAAATATTGTTTTTTTTATTGTATAGTAAGAGTCTGTTTGGGTGACCTTGCAGCTTGATAATCATAAGGTAACTCGTGTAGGTGTGATATATAGACCACCTGGCCAAGTCAAAGAATTAGATCTACTAGTTGAGGAAATAGCTAAAATGACATTGAAGGGGGAAGTTATCATTATGGGAGACTTCAATCTTCCTGATGTAAACTGAAAAACCAAAATAGCTAGTTCTGCCAGGAGTACAGATATTCTAAATTCCCTACTGGGATTATCTCTACAGCAAGTAGTTGAGGAGCCAACCCGGAAGAAGGCCATTTTAGATTTAGTATTCACAAATGGGAATTTGGTATCTGATATTACTGTAGGGGAAAGCTTGGGATCTAGTGATCAGCAGTCAGTGTGGTTTACTATACGTACAGTGACTGAGTCACACCACACAAAAACAAAAGTTTTAGATTTTAGAAAAACTGACTTTTTTAAAATTAGATTAGTGGTATACGAGTCCCTATCAGATTGGAACAGTTTCAATGGAGTCCTGGAGAAATGGGACTACTCAAAAAAGGAAGAGACCACTGTGGTACTCAGCAGAAGTGGCCAAAATCATTAAAAACAAAAAGATAGCATTTAGTAATTCTAAAAAAAAAAAACGGATGACAGGGAAATTTATAAGATTAGGCAGAGAGAGGCCAAACAAGTTATAAGAGCTTCTAAAGCACAGGCAGAAGAGAAATTAGCTCAGTCAGTGAAAAATGCGATAAGACATTCTTCAGATACATAAATGAAAAAAGGAAACTAAAACAAGGAATTACCAAATTAAAAACAAAAGAAGGAAGGTACCGTATTTTTCGCCCCATAAGACGCACTTTTTCCCCCCAAAAAATGGGGGGGAAATGCCCCTGCGTCTTATGGGGCGAATGCTGACAGTTTAACATCGCTGGATGCGATGTACGAGCGAGCGGGGGCCGGGGGAGGGACTGGGAGGAGGAGCTGGGGGCCGGGAATAGCGGCGGGGCGGTGCAGTCAGTGTACTATAGTCCCGCCCCGCCGCTCCGGTATAGTAATATAAAATGTCTTATTCAATTAAAATTTTTTACATATGCCCCCTCACTCCTAAATTCCTAATAGTACCTTACATCCTATTCCTAATAGGTTCTGTACAATGCCGGCAGGCCGGGCGGGCGGCAGCGTAACTCCCTGATGTCACGTGCCTGCGCCGCCTACTTTATGAATGAAGCAGGCGGCGCAGGCATGTGACGTCAGTGAGTGACGCGCCGGCTGCCCGGCCTGCCTGCCGGCATTGTACAGAACCTATTAGGAATAGGATGTAAGGTACTATTAGGAATTTAGGAGTGAGGGGGCATATGTAATAAATTTTAATTGAATAAGACATTTTATATTTGTATACTGGGGGGGGGCGGCGGCGAGGGGGGGCTGATCCGTGGATGGCACAGTTAAGGGGTGGGGGGGTCTGTGGAAAGGCACTGTTATGGGCTGGGGGGTCTGTGGATGGCACTGTTATGGGGTGGGGGGGTATGTGGATGGCACATATATAACAGTGCCATCTACAGATCCCCCCTGTAACAGTGCCATCCACAGGTCCCCCCTGTAACAGTGCCAGCCACAGATCCCCCCTGTAACAGTGTCAGCCACAGATCCCCCCCTGTAACAGTGCTAGCCACAGATCCCCCCTGTAACAGTGCCAGCCACAGATCCCCCTGTAACAGTGCCAGCCACAGATCCCCCCCTGTAACAGTGCCAGACACAAATCCCCCCTGTAACAGTGTCAGCCACAGATCCCCCCTGTAACAGTGTCCGTCATCCACAGATCCCCCTGTAACAGTGTCCGTCATCCACAGATCCCCCCTGTAACAGTGTCCGTCATCCACAGATCCCCCCATAACAGTGTCCGTCATCCACAGATCCCCCATAACAGTGTCCGTCATCCACAGATCCCCCCATAACAGTGTCCGTCATCCACAGATCCCCCCATAACAGTGTCCGTCATCCACAGATCCCCCCCATAACAGTGTCCGTCATCCACAGATCCCCCATAACAGTGTCCGTCATCCACAGATCCCCCCCATAACAGTGTCCCTCATCCACAGATCCCCCCCATAACAGTGTCCGTCATCCACAGATCCCCCCATAACAGTGTCCGTCATCCACAGATCCCCCCATAACAGTGTCCGTCATCCACAGATCCCCCCATAAGTGTCCGTCATCCACAGATCCCCCCATAACAGTGTCCTTCACAGATCCCCAGTAATAGTGCCATCCACAGACCACCATTAGTTCCAAACCCACCAAAAGCACACCTTTTGGTTAAAAATTTTTTTTTTCTTATTTTCCTCCCCAAAAACCTAGGTGCGTCTTATGGGCCGGTGCATCTTATAGGGCGAAAAATACGTTATATGGAACAAGATAAAGAACTAGCTGACTGCCTCAATGAATACTTCTGTTCAGCTTTTACAAAGGAAAATTAAGGAAAAGGACCTCAGTTAGGAAGGAAGACTAATGAATCTTTTGATGCATGTGTCTTTACAGAGGAAGAGGTTCTAAGTCAGCTGTCTAAAATTAATACAAATAAGTCACAGGGGCCTGATGGGATACACCCGAAGCTATTAAAAGAGCTTAGCGGTGAACTAGCAAAACCATTAACAGATTTATTTAACCAATCACTGGTAACAGGAGTCGTCCCAGAAGATTGGAAATTAGCAAATGTTGTGCGAATTCACAAGAAAGGTAGTAGGGAGGAATCAGGCAACTATAGGCCAGTAAGCCTGACATCAATAGTGGGGAAATTAATGGAAACCATACTTAAGGAGAGGATTGTGGAACATCTAAAATCCCATGGATTGAAAGATAAAAAACAGCATGGGTTTACTTCAGGGAGATTATGTCAAACTAATCTTATTGATTTTTTTGATTGGGTGAATAAAATAATAGATGGCGGAGGTGCAGTAGACATTGCTTATCTAGACTTTAGTAAGGCTTTCGATACTGTCCCACATAGAAGGCTAATCAATAAATTGCTGTCTTTGTGCTTGGACTCCCATATTGTTGAATGGATTAGGCAGTGGCTCAGGGACAGACAACAGGAGGTTGTAGTCAATGGAGTATATTCAGACCATGGTCTTGTTACCAGTGGGGTACCTCAGGGATCTGTTCTGGGACCCATATTGTTTAATATCTTTATCAACGAAATTGCAGAAGGCCTCGATGGTAAGGTGTGTCTTTTTTGCTGATGACACAAAGATTTGTAACAGGGTTGATGTTCCTGGAGGGATACACCAAATGGAAAAGGATTTAGGAAAACTAGAGGAATGGTCAAAAATCTGGCAACTAAAATTTAATGTTGATAAGTGCAAGATAATGCACCTGGGGCGTAAAAACCCAAGAGCAGAATATAAAATCAGTGATACAGTCCTAACCGCAGTATCTGAGGAAAGGGATTTAGGGGTCATTATTTCAGAAGACTTAAAGGTAGGCAGACAATGTCATAGAGCAGCAGGAAATGCTAGCAGAATGCTTGGGTGTATAGGGAGAGGCATTACCAGTAGAAAGAGGGAGGTGCTCATGCCGCTCTGCAGAGCACTAGTGAGACCTCATTTGGAGTATTGTGCTCAGTACTGGAGACCATATCTCCAGAAGGATATTGATACTTTGGAGAGAGTTCAAAGAAGAGCTACTAAACTGGTACATGGATTGCAGGATAAAACTTACCAGGAAAGATTAAAGGACCTTAACATATACAGGGAGTGCAGAATTATTAGGCAAGTTGTATTTTTGAGGATTAATTTTATTATTGAACAACAACCATGTTCTCAATGAACCCAAAAAACTCATTAATATCAAAGCTGAATATTTTTGGAAGTAGTTTTTAGTTTGTTTTTAGTTTTAGCTATTTTAGGGGGATATCTGTGTGTGCAGGTGACTATTACTGTGCATAATTATTAGGCAACTTAACAAAAAACAAATATATACCCATTTCAATTATTTATTTTTACCAGTGAAACCAATATAACATCTCTACATTCACAAATATACATTTCTGACATTCAAAAACAAAACAAAAACAAATCAGTGACCAATATAGCCACCTTTCTTTGCAAGGACACTCAAAAGCCTGCCATCCATGGATTCTGTCAGTGTTTTGATCTGTTCACCATCAACATTGCGTGCAGCAGCAACCACAGCCTCCCAGACACTGTTCAGAGAGGTGTACTGTTTTCCCTCCTTGTAAATCTCACATTTGATGATGGACCACAGGTTCTCAATTGGGTTCAGATCAGGTGAACAAGGAGGCCATGTCATTAGATTTTCTTCTTTTATACCCTTTCTTGCCAGCCACGCTGTGGAGTACTTGGACGCGTGTGATGGAGCATTGTCCTGCATGAAAATCATGTTTTTCTTGAAGGATGCAGACTTCTTCCTGTACCACTGCTTGAAGAAGGTGTCTTCCAGAAACTGGCAGTAGGACTGGGAGTTGAGCTTGACTCCATCCTCAACCCGAAAAGGCCCCACAAGCTCATCTTTGATGATACCAGCCCAAACCAGTACTCCACCTTGCTGGCGTCTGAGTCGGACTGGAGCTCTCTGCCCTTTACCAATCCAGCCATGGGCCCATCCATCTGGCCCATCAAGACTCACTCTCATTTCATCAGTCCATAAAACCTTAGAAAAATCAGTCTTGAGATATTTCTTGGCCCAGTCTTGACGTTTCAGCTTGTGTGTCTTGTTCAGTGGTGGTCGTCTTTCAGCCTTTCTTACCTTGGCCATGTCTCTGAGTATTGCACACCTTGTGCTTTTGGGCACTCCAGTGATGTTGCAGCTCTGAAATATGGCCAAACTGGTGGCAAGTGGCATCTTGGCAGCTGCACGCTTGACTTTTCTCAGTTCATGGGCAGTTATTTTGCGCCTTGGTTTTTCCACACGCTTTTTGCGACCCTGTTGACTATTTTGAATGAAACGCTTGATTGTTCGATGATCACGCTTCAGAAGCTTTGCAATTTTAAGAGTGCTGCATCCCTCTGCAAGATATCTCACTATTTTTGACTTTTCTGAGCCTGTCAAGTCCTTCTTTTGACCCATTTTGCCAAAGGAAAGGAAGTTGCCTAATAATTATGCACAGCTAATATAGGGTGTTGATGTCATTAGACCACACCCCTTCTCATTACAGAAATGCACATCACCTGATATGCTTAATTGGTAGTAGGCTTTCGAGCCTATACAGCTTGGAGTAAGACAACATGCATAAAGAGGATGATGTGGTCAAAATACTTATTTGCCTAATAATTCTGCACGCAGTGTATAGCTTGGATGAAAGACGAGACAGAGGAAATATGATAGAAACGTTTAAATACATAAAGGGAATCAACAAGGTAAAAGAAGAGAGAATATTTAAAAGAAGAAAAACTGCTACAAGAGGACATAGTTTTAAATTAGAGGGGCAAAGGTTTAAAAGTAATATCAGGAAGTATTACTTTACTGAGAGAGTAGTGGATGCATGGAATAGCCTTCCTGCAGAAGTAGTAGCTGCAAATACAGTGAAGGAGGTTAAGCGTGCATGGGATAGGCATAAGGCCATCCTTCATATAAGATAGGGCCAGGGGCTATCCATAGTATTTAGTATATTGGGCAGACTAGATGGGCCAAATGATTCTGATCTGCCGACACATTCTATTCACATTCCTACTCTGATAGCAGCACCTGCTGTTTCTCCTGTGGTCAAAATTATTGTCCACCTACCTTTACATTCAGTGATGGACCCACGTGTGCAGAAGGTTTTCTGCTCTCTTTCAGTTTTTTTTCTTAGTGATCTCACAATGAATCATTCAGAAAATCCCAGACTCTCTCTAGACAGTGGGGAAGGAAATGGGAGTATATTGTATACCACAGTGCTTTTTATTAGTGAAATGGCTGGGACTATGTGTGGGGGAATATTTTCTTTGCAGGGGAGGAAGACAGGAGAACAGAACCAGCAGCTGGAGGTTTAGCAAGAGCTGACTGCAGTGCACTCCTGGGAAATGCAAGTGCTTGATCACATAGGATGTGAGTCGCTGCCCACCCACAGATAATGAAGAGACCAAAGCTGCAGAGGGGTGACTAAAGTGGCTAAAAGGAAGAAAATTACACTGGAGAGCAGCATTATTTGCATTAATATAACTAGAATGAGTCATTAATCCCTGTATTATCCCTTGAACTTGGTAAAACTGTCATATATATGTAAATTTACAGTGTTCCACAAAGGTACCTAATTACCTTATGCAGGAAACATAACACATTAAGTAAAAAAAATGTTTTACTTTTTTTATGGGCCTTTTTAACCCTTTAATGACCCACCTATTTCCAGCCTTAACTCTTTGAGGACATGAGCCATACATGTACGGCGCAGCAAACATAAGGTTCACGCAATGTGCCATACATGTAGGGCACTCTGATCGGGTGAGCACAGAAGCTTTGCTTGCCAGAACAGGACAGGGGCCTAGCTTTTACTAACAGCCAGGTTCTTCCTGTATCCACTGGCATTGCTGAAAGCTCAGATCCCGGCAGATTAACCTATTAGATGCTGCGGTTAATACTGACAGTGGCATCTAAGGAGCTTACAGAGAAAGGAGACTCCGTCTGACTCCATCTGCTCCCCGCAATGTGATCTTTGGGTGCCGATGGTTGCTATGGCAGCCAGAAGCCTTACAAAGTCTTCCCAGTTTGCCATGGACAGAAGCCTAGGAGGCCCAGCCATTCACTATGCAGAAAAAATGCTAAAAAGTGCCAGAAATAGTTGCCAGAAATAGTGTTATTCCTCATGAACACAATGCTAAATTTGTTAAAAGCTTAGTGACACTTTAAGTTTTGTGTTTTTCACTCAACATTTCTTGCTGCTTTTTTGCCACTTGCATTTTACAGTAGCAGCCAGATGTTACATAGCTAAAAGTATTTTTAATATACTTTCTGCTATGTAACATCTGGCTGCTACGGTAAAATGCAAGTAGCAAAAAAGCTGAAAGAAATGTTGAGTGAAAAAAACAAAACGTAAAGTGTCACTAAGCTTTCAACAAATTTAGCATTATTTTTTATATACCTAAATATTTATAATATATTTCTGGGGAGAAACTGTAGCTTTCTTCTAGGAAACTGAATGTAAAAACCACAGTTATGATTTTTACATGTGCTATTGGCATATTTCCAAACAAGTCAAACATTTCCTGCAACAACTTAACAGAAAACAAAAGTATGGCGGTATCACTTCTCCGCACTCATCAATACTCCCATTATTATTCAACATTTTGCATTGCTGTTTTGTTGCAGAGTTGTCTTCTTGCTACATCCGGATTTTCACTTTACCTAGGAAATCTATTCCCTTCAGAAATGGACTATTTGAGATGTGCAGCAGGGTCTGTAAGTATTACTGATGTGGAGTAGACTTACTACACTCTATTGTAACACCATGATTGTAGTGCTAAAAGGCCAGTTTCACACAAGCGTAGGGATTCGATTCGCTCATCTCTATTTATTTATTTCAATCAACAAAATACAAAGTGAATGAACAAAAGAGAAATCTAAATCAAATTGATATTTGATGTGACCACCTTTTGGCTACAAACAGCATTAATTCTTCTAGGTACACTTGCACACAGTTTTTGAAGGAACTCGGCAGGTTATTCCGTACATCTTGGAGAACTGACCAAGGAGCTTCTGTGAATATAGGCTTGTTCGAATCCTTCGGTCTCTTTATGTAATCCCAGACAGACTCGATATTGAGATCATTGCTCTGTTGGGGCCATATCCCGACTTTCAGGACTTGTTGTTTTTTCTTTACGCTGAAGATAATTCTTGGCAGTGACATTGGCTGTATGTTTGAAGTCCTTCTCCTGTTGCAGAATAAATTTGGAGCCAGTCAAACGTCTCCCTGATGGTATTGCATGATGGATAAGTATCTGCCCTGTTACTTTGCAACATTTTTTTCCAAACTAAAACTTTGGCATAGTTCTGTAGTTGATAAGGATAAAAAAAAAACACTGGTCCATCAGGTTTAACCTATAATCCTGCTGTGTTGATTCACAGGTGACAATTCTTCTCAGCTCCAAATGTTGAAATCTTTATCAAAACTAATCAAACTATCTCCAGAAATCTAGTTCCCATACCTTGTAGTAATTTTTTCAAGAAAGGCATCTAGGCCCTTCTTGAACTTGTACAATGAATCAACCATCGAATCATCCTATGGCAGAGAGTTTCATGGTCTCCTTTTATATGTTGATGGTGAAACCTTTTCTTTAGAAGTGTAGAAGATACCCCTTGTCAACATGCCTTGATGTAGAAAGATTTCTCTGCTGTCTATTCATAAATTTGCACATTGTAATTAGAGCGCACCTTTTTACTCAACTGAATAACCTCCAGTTCATCAGTTTATTAAAGGGGTTGATGACCTATACCCAGGATAGGTCATTAATATCTGATCAGCGGGGGAGACTCCTGGCACAAGCACACAAGTGCCAATATCGCTTCGAACAGCTGATCAGCGGGGTTTCGGGAGTCGGACCCCCGACAATGTGATATTAAAGGGGTTATCCAAGACTCAATAACTCCTGCTGCAATTCCCTGGCCCGCTACACTATGCATACTTACCTGGTACACGATGCCAAGGTAATTTTCGCATTTCTCACCTGCCTGCAGAAATTAACATCTGTCGACGGAGGGGGTGCAGCCAATAGCAGGCCGTGTCGGTGACCTGCCCCCTTGTGTCTTGGACAACCCCTTAAACGACCTATCCTGAGGTCATCAATATTTTTGCACTGCACAACCCCTTTAACTTCTTGGTACTGAAATCCATCCATTCCTTTAATTACTTTGATCACCATCTTCTATACCCACTCTAGTTCGGTTATGTACTTTCCATATACAGGTGCCCAAATATATTATCTTTACTATATTTATAAATGACCTTGTAGATGGATGATTCAGTAAATATCATTGTTTACAGACCATTCTAAACTGTATAAAGTAATTAACACTACTTGTATTTTCTACATTTAAAGTTTAGCTAAACCTTCAAGTACATTATATTAAACTGTTACAAGTGCCATAATAATGATTTTTGTGTAATATATTTTATTTATAGATGCTATTGTTTTAGTAGCCAAACAGATACCTGAAGTTTGGGCCATCCTGAAGCGTATACAGAATCTGTATACCACAGTCATGTACGTGATGTACGGATTCTGACTTCTACGATATGCACTGCAGAGAATGCTGTACAGTCAGGAGCACACATAGCGGCTCTGCATAGTCTTTTGCTTCTCCTGCCTGTCCTCGCTCCGCTCCACGAAAGCTTAGCATAGCAAATCAGCGCAGGATATCCTGCCATAGCGGATATTGATGCAAGGCATCCTGCACTGATCTTCTACAGCAGAGGTTTCAGCAGAGTGGAGGGCACAGGCGGGAGTAGCTTTGTGTGCTCGTGCTAGTACAGCGTTCGCTGCAGTGTACAGATTCTGCTCTATAGCCTGCTCTATAGCCTGCTGCCTGCAGATTGTACTGTATTTTTATAGTGACATGTCCTCTATAATACATAATTGTCAAACTTTTTTCTTTCTCCCAGGTCTAGAACCTTACATTTACCCACATTAAACATCATTTGCCATTTGCAAAGCTTCAGCTTCCCTAAGGTCTTTTGCACACAACTGTATTTTGTATCTGTGTCCGATCTCCAATTTTTGCGAATTGCACACAGTCCTATTAATTTCCATGGGTCCGCCAAAAAAATAAACCATACAGCATACAAATATCATCCATATGATGTCTGCATCCGTGTGTCTCTTCCGCAAAATATCATGTCATATTCTTGTCTGTATTGCGGAAAAGAATAGTAATTTCCGTTAATGGAAATGAGAAAAATGTGGATCGCAATTTTGTGGCAAATGAGGCCTAAGTCTGTCAGTGATGTTACATTATCCTATGGGTTTGTTTTCCCAAGAAACAGCTCCTCTCGTTACTGGACTGAGTCATAATTGGCAGCTCAGCACCACTCAAGTGAACCCTTTTTATGTGACCAATCAATGATAGTAAAGAACACTTGTCTCTAGAATAAAAACTAAAGCTAAAACTTGGATTGGATCCAGAAAAGAGGAGAAGCAGACGTTCTTCCTTGTGGTTCTTCTAGGATCTACTCCTTGTTTTGGCTGAAGAAAAAGAACTATGTGAACACGTGGGTTGTTGTCTAGCTCTCCTAGAGCCCAGAAGTACAAGTATGTAAGGGTTTTTATTTCTGTGGTCATACCATGTTATAAATATACTCTATAACACAAAGAACACTTAGTAAACCAGGGTCTTCAAGTTATTTTTCTCATGCTACTTGGCAGCTTGTTGTAATTTAGGCTTCATGAGCATGATCAAATCCATGATTATGTTAGTTGCTAATAGTCTTTTTATTTGATTTTTAATTACAGTGTCTACCTGCGGCTGTTGTAAATTTTGCAGTGCTGAGGAATAAGGATAATGTTGTAAGTAATTTCATACATGTCTTAGCCCTTTTTTCTGAATGTATAGTTTAAAGGGTAACTGTCATGTTTTCATAAAAAAAATCTATTTTTGCATATGTTACTGCTGCAGCAGCATTATGCATAAAGCAATATTTAGTTTCTTCACATACCATTGTTTTCCTTGAGTTTTCCCCTTAGTTACGGCTGTCTTGAATCCTACAATATGAGGATCTTCTCAAGATGGCTCTTCTGCCAGTTCTCTGAGGCCAAAACTGCCTTCCCTTACTTCCCATACACACTTGCTGTAGCCAGCAGCTCCCTGCCAGCCAATCAGATTTGATTACTGAGAGACACGCCTCCTCACTCTGAAGCCTAATGCAGGCATGCCGTGTGAAGGACCGCCCGTCCGTCTTCTTAGCCAGAGACAGACAACCCATAGCTACTGTCTTTTAAGGGAGCAGTAGAAAGGGACAGAGGACATTAATGAAAGCTGTTATTATAAGGTAATTACAGATCTTTTGACAATCATTGACAGACTAACTCAGGTATACATGCCTAGCTCTAATAAACTAGCAAATAAAAAAAATATGACGTTACAGTTTAAAGGGGTAGTCCTGTCTTAAGGGGATTGTCCAGGATTTTACAAGTGATGGCCTGTACTCAGGATAGATCAGCGTGAGTCTGAACACCCACATCCCCGCCAATTAGGTGTTTTTGCGCCAGAACTGCACATCTTTGTCCATTGTGTAGAAGATGGAGTTGGTTACTTCAGTGCTGCTCCTTTCACTACACAATGGAGGAAGATGTGCAGTTCTGGCACCGACATCGAAGCTACTGTAGGACAGCTGATCAGCAGGGGTGCAGGGTGTCAGACCACCGCTGAACAGATATTGATTCACTGTCCCCATAGGCCATCAGTTGTTAAATTCTAAACAGTCCCTTTATCCTTTACAGTAAGGCATTTTCAAAGAGTAAATGCCATAAATGCATGTCAGGGGAATGGGGTTTTGGTGCCCTAGTTTGCTGGTTCATGGTGGTGGTTGTTCCTGTAGAATTTAATAATGAAAAATGTATTTTTAAACCAGGCAACCTCTTTATGAACAGTGAACTATGCTTGAGAACAGATAACACTCTGCCTGTATTTTGCTTATAATTAAAGGAAACCTACTATAATATGCTGTCTGCACTGCATTGACATGGTGACAAGTTCTCTTTAATCTATGCGTAATTTTATCAGTGGGTGTGAATATTTCTGATACAAACAGTGTGGGGCTGGGGCACTTAGGGCCCACCAGTGTAACTGATTCTGGGGGCCCACCTTAGGGCTTCTGCACACAAACTTATTTTTTTTCCATGTCAGTACCGTTCCCTTCACTTCAATGGGGCCGCAAAAAAATAAAATAAAAAATTACTCCGTGTGCATTCTGTGTCTGTATGTCCGCATGGTCATTCTGCAAAATGATAGAGCATGTCCTATTATTGTCCACATTACAGACAAGGCTAGGACTGTTCTATTAGAGGCCGGCTGTTCTGTTCCGCATAATGTGGAATGCACACACCCGGTATCCATGTTTTGCGGATCCGCAATTTGCGGACTGCAAAACATCCAACGGTCGTGTTCATGAGCATTTACAGTGATAACAGAAATATTAAAGATTAAGTATGATGGCAGACATTCACAGCAACATGCACAAACATACATGTGGCAGAATTTACACATATATGTATATCCTGCACTTGAGTCAGTCAGAAACAAGACACATGCAGCACACATCAATCACTCATTGGGCAGATGTGGGACACAAGACACTTATACATGGCTCACATGCCACTGATGCATATGTCACATGTTGCACATACACCACTAATACATAGATCATACACTGCTCAAAAAAATAAAGGGAACACTTAAACAACACAATGTAACTCCAAGTCAATCACACTTCTGTGAAATCAAACTGTCCACTTAGGAAGCAACACTGAGTGACAATCAATTTCACATGCTGTTGTGCAAATGGGATAGACAACAGGTGGAAATTATAGGCAATTAGCAAGACACCCCCAATAAAGGAGTGGTTCTGCAGGTGGTGACCACAGACCACTTCTCAGTTCCTATGCTTCCTGGCTGATGTTTTGGTCACTTTTGAATGCTGGCGGTGCTTTCACTCTAGTGGTAGCATGAGACAGAGTCTATAACCCACACAAGTGGCTCAGGTAGTGCAGCTTATCCAGGATGGCACATCAATACGAGCTGTGGCAAGAAGGTTTGCTGTGTCTGTCAGCGTAGTGTCCAGAGCATAGAGGCGCTACCAGGAGACAGGCCAGTACATCAGGAGACGTGGAGGAGGCCGTAGGAGGGCAACAACCCAGCAGCAGGACCACTACCTCCTCCTTTGTGCAAGGAGGAACAGGAGGAGCACTGCCAGAGCCCTGCAAAATGACCTCCAGCAGGCCACAAATGTGCATGTGTCTGCTTAAATGGTCAGAAACAGACTCCATGAGGGTGATATGAGGGCCCGACGTCCACAGGTGGGGGTTGTGCTTACAGCCCAACACCGTGCAGGACGTTTGGCATTTGCCAGAGAACACCAAGATTGGCAAATTCGCCACTGGCGCCCTGTGCTCTTCACAGATGAAAGCAGGTTCACACTGAGCACACGTGACAGAGTCTGGAGACGCCGTGGAGAACGTTCTGCTGCCTGCAACATCCTCCAGCATGACCGGTTTGGCATTGAGTCAGTAATAGTGTGGGGTGGCATTTCTTTGGAGGGCCGCACAGCCCTCCATGTGCTCGCCAGAGGTAGCCTGACTGCCATTAGGTACCGAGATGAGATCCTCAGACCCATTGTGAGACCATATGCTGGTGTGGTTGGCCCTGGGTTCCTCCTAATGCAAGACAATGCTAGACCTCATGTGGCTGGAGTGTGTCAGCAGTTCCTGCAAGACGAAGGCATTGATGCTATGGACTGGTCCGCCCGTTCCCCAGACCTGAATCCAATTGAGCACATCTGGGACATCATGTCTCGCTCTATCCACCAACGTCACGTTGCACCACAGACTGTCCAGGAGTTGGCAGATGCTTTAGTCCAGGTCTGGGAGGAGATCCCTCAGGAGACCGTCCGCCACCTCATCAGGAGCATGCACAGGCGTTGTAGGGAGGTCATACAGGCACGTGGAGGCCACACACACTACTGAGCCTCATTTTGACTTGTTTTAAGGACATTACATCAAAGTTGGATCAGCCTGTAGTGTGTTTTTCCACTTTAATTTTGAGTGGGACTCCAAATCCAGACCTCCATGGGTTGAAAAATTTGATTTCCATTTTTAAATTTTTGTGTGATTTTGTTGTCAGCACATTCAACTATGTAAAGAACAAAGTATTTCAGAAGAATATTTAATTAACTCAGATCTAGGATGTGTTATTTTTGTGTTCCCTTTATTTTTTTGAGCAGTGTATATATCACACATAGGAAACACGCAATGCACACACCAAGACATTTATGCCTAACTCTATTTAGTGTAGGACACTTAAAGGGGTTAAATGGGTTGTCTCACTTCAGCAATTGGCATTTATCATGAAGAGAAAGTTAATACAAGGCACTTACTAATGTATTGTGAGTGTCCATATTGACTCTTTTCCATTACATTATACACAGCACGTATCCATGGTTTTGACTACTCTGCAATCCAGCAGCGGTGGCCGTGCTTGCACACTATAGGTAAAGGTATTGGCCTATGCACACTTCCACCCTTTCCCTATAGTGTGTAGGCACGGCCACCACTGCTGGATTACACGGTGGTAATAACCACGGATACGTGCTATGTATAATGGGATGGAAAGGAGGCAATATGGAGTATCACAATACATTAGCAAGTGCCTTATCTTAACTGCATGATAAATGCCATTTACTGAAGTGAGACAAACCCTTTAACCCCTTTAAGCATAAATATCTGGCATGAAATTTACCAAATCTTAACCTCCTCAGATTGCACATAATCTACAGTATATTTAAAAGGGTTCTCCTACCATAATGACCTATTGCCTATCTACAGGATAGGTGATAAATATCAGATTGCTGGGGTCTGACTGCTGGAACACCCACTGATCATGAAAAAAGGGGTCCTGAGACATTCAATTACATTACCGCCAATCTATGTACACAAGAGTCTTAAGACCACGTTCCCTTGATCATGGGGGTCCCAGCAGTCAGACCCCCATCAATCAAACACTTATCACCTGTCGTGTCATAGCTTTTGGACCTTTACACATTCCCTATCTTTAAAGGTTTTCTTTGGGTATAAAAAAAAAATTAAAAATCTGGCCCAAAATATGTGTCAAACTAAAATAGAAATGCTTACCTGTTAAAGGACCTGTGTCCACTTTTCTAGTTATCCTCTATCCACATGATCAGGGATAACTAAGTGATCCGTGGGGGCCTGAACGCTGGAGCCCCCATTGATCCCCCTTCTTGATTGAGTAGCAGGTTGAGCATATGCCCTGCCTCTCCATCCATTCTCTATGGGGTCACTGGAGATGGCAGAGTACAGCGCTGGCTATTTCCTGTGGTCCCAAAGAGAATAAATAGGGCAGCAGGGCATATGTGTGGCCTGCCACACCATCAAAAAGGGGGAACAGGACCTGTTTCTGAAATCAGTGGGGGGGTCGCAGAATCGGACTCCACCAATCATATAGTTATGCCCTATGTTGTGGAGAGAATAACTTGAAAACCTGGACAACCCCTTTAAATCCTCCACCACTCTACCAGTATCTCTTTACATGGCAGCAGTGATGCCTGTAAATACGGAATATCATCACTACCGCCATGTAAACCATACGTGTCAATACTGGAGAATGTGATGCACTGTGCAGAATTTTCAGTCATAAGTCCAACCCCCTTTGCAGGTCATAACCTTTAACAAAGCCCAAGCAAAGGTGCTAGAGGAGCAACGTGAGAAAATGGCACAAACGGAGGGTCAGAAGCATTAGGGTCACCTGAGGCAGGGTAATAGTGGGGATCCTGAAGCAGGGGTAACTGAAGAAGAGGCAATATTAGCAGTGCATTTAGAGTGGGGGCATCTGGAGCACTTATGAGCACCTAAAGCAGAGGCACTGGGAGGACCTAGGGCAGAGTTCCCCCAATGCCACTCTGAACTCTGCAGAGAGCAGCACACATACACAGATCTGTGTCTGCTATAAACAAATCCCCTATTCCCCCCTTACATCTCCTACAGCTCACTACTGTCACACACCTGAGAAATCAGCCCCGCACCGCAGAGGAGTCCTTCTCTCCAGCAGCCAGTTTTCTGACAGCAGGGAGTTCACTGCCAGCAGCTGGGAAGTTTAGAAGATACTGCGGGGCCTCAATTTACACCAGTAGGAGGCTGCATCACTGTGGCTACAATAATTATCTCTCCTGAGAAACAAGAGAAATAATTACTCCTCCGTCTTATCTCCGGGCGTGGAAACTGAGGGCGCACCGAGGAATCCCCCGCATCCCCGGCGGGTCAGTTCGAGCCTGGATACAGACCATATATGTACAGATGTTGTGGCAGATGTGACTGATAACAGGCACCTGTATCAGTCTGTGTTCCTATTTACCTGGTGTATGATGAGGGTTTGTTAACTCAAGTCAAATATGCTGCAAATTTTATAACTGGATTTTGTGGGTTGAAATCTGCAGCATATCAGAGTATCAGCAAAGAAGATGACAGTTTATCTCTCGGGTAGCAGTACACTTAACGGGCATTTGTCAGCACGATCAACCCTATTAAACCAGGCATATTGCCTGGTAGGGTTGATCATGCCCAGTAAAATTATATATTTCTTTTTTCTTTAAGGTGAATAGTTGCTGAGATATATCGAATTTTTTATATTAATGCAAATTTCCTATTTGGAGCACTGAGGGGTTGGCCGTAGCACTAGGAGCACCAGTAGGTCAACACCTCTGTCCTCTGTACACTCCTCCCTTGTCTTTGATTGTCAAGAAGAGCCTGGGACAACCCCATAACCCTAATGAAAATACAGTACTTATCATGCTTGTGTCATGTGATGTAGTTCCTGCTATTATATAGAGTTTTTCTATTTTAATAGATTTAAAAACGATATAATGCTTTTTTCTTTTAGATCTCGCATTATCAGATTTTATTTGTATCCACTTTTTCAATCACTACAACCTGTCTTATATGGTTTGGATGTAAACTTGCAATTAATCCAACAGCAATAAATGTAAGTAGCAATTAGATTTATAACCATCACCCATTGCTGGAAAAGTAAGTTTATTTTACGGCTACATAATAAGAGGTAATTATTTTACAAGAATTTTAGTGATTAAAAAAAATTACATAACACAATTCTTTTTTTCTAGCTGTCCCGAAATTTGTGCTACCAAAACTGCAGTAAAACCCCCTTAATCTTGTATCAGTTGCAAATGATGTGTGTTGGGTTTATTCCTTAAGTTGCTATTAAAGGGGTATTCTAGTTAGATGAAGTTATCCCCTATCTACAGGATAGGAGATAACTATTAGATTGGTGGGGGTCCTACCGCTGGGACCCTCACTGATCACGACGCCCTTGTGGATGACTTAATCTAAATAGAATATCCCCTATTAAGAGTTCTTAATAAATTGTGTAATTGTCTCATCCATTTTACCTGCCTTATCTGAATGTTGATTTTCTTTATAGATAAATTTCAATGTGATTCTTCTTATTCTCATGGAAATTTTTATGGCAACAACAGTGATTGTTTCTGCACGATCGAGTGTAGACTGTTGCCTGGTTACAGGAGTAAGTACCTTTTTTATTATTATAGAAAACATTCAACATTGTTGTTCGGCAGCGCACAGTAGGCCAATGCCCAATGACATACATGTATGTCATAGGTCGCAAGGAAATGTGTGGATGTTACTCAGATGACATCTCCCTCCAGCAGAATTTGAGAAGGTGCTGATTCCAGAGGTTTAAACCCTCAGATGCTGTGGTCAGTAGCAAATGCGGCATCTGTGTAGTTAGATGGAGTGGGCTTCCATTGCCTCTGGTGCAAGTGGGAGACGGAGTGTTATAGGAAAATGGTAAAATCAAACTAAAAGTACAGGGTGGGCCATTTATATGGATACACCTTAATAAAATGGGAATGGTTGGTGATATTAACTTCCTGTTTGTGGCACATTAGTATATGTGAGGGGGGAAACTTTTCAAGATGGGTGGTGACCATGGCGGCCATTTTGAAGTCGGCCATTTTGAATCCAACTTTTGTTTTTTCAATAGTAAGAGGGTCATATGACACATCAAACTTATTGGGAATTTCATACGAAAAACAATGGTGTGCTTGGTTTTAACGTAACTTTATTCTTTCATGAGTTATTTCCAAGTTTCTCTTTGTTTACAGCCATTGACATGTCGCCGAGGTTAACACGTGAGGAGCGGATAGAAATTGTGTTAATGTCTGGTGAACGCAGTAACCGGGTCATTGCAGCAGATTTCAATGCAAGACACCCTACGAGACCACCCATCTCCCATGCTACAGTTAGCAAACTGCTTGCTAAGTATCGTGAAACTGGTTCAGTGTTGGATTTGCCAAAATGTGGACGCATGAAATCTTCTCTTTGAAGAAACATCAGTGGCTGTCCTAGCTTCATTCAGCAAGAGCCCACAGCGTAGCACTCGACGCATGTCACTGGAGAGTGGCATTAGTCGAACATCCCTTCGGCGGATATTAGCTACTCACAAATGGCACCCTTACAAACTCCAGCTACTGCAGCATCTCAACGAGGATGACCCAGATCGGCGCACTGAATTTGCAGAATGGGCAAAACAAAAATTGGAACAGGACCCTCAGTTTACGCAGAAGATTTTGTTCAGTGATGAGGCAAACTTTTATGTGAATGGTGAAGTTAACAAACAAAACCACCGCTATTGGTCTGACACCCACATTGGATAGATCCCTCCAAGACTGTTGGAATAAAACAATTGATGGTATGGTGTGGTATATGGGGTACAAAGATAGTGGGGCCATTCTTCATCAATGGAAACCTCAAGGCCACTGGATATGCGAAATAGCTACATGATGATGTGTTTCCCTCTTTATGCACTGAAGCTTGCACGTTCCCTGAGTTTTTCCAGCAAGATGGTGCACCACTACATTATGGGTGTTAGGTCCGAGCATTCCTAGATAAACAGTTTCCTGGAAAGTGGATTGGTCGTCGTGGGCCAGTTGAATGGCCCCCAAGGTCTCCCGATCTGACCCCCTTAGATTTTTATCTTTGGAGTCATCTGAAGGCAATTGTCTATGCTGTGAAGATACGAGATGTGCAGCACCTAAAACTAAGGATACTGGAAGCCTGAGCTAGCATTTCTCCTGCGGTGTTGCTATCAGTGTGTGAAGAGTGGGAGAAGAGGGTTGCATTGACAATCCAACACAATGGGTAGCACATTGAATGCATTTTATAAGTGGTCAGAAACTTGTAAATAACTCATGAAAGAATAAAGTTACGTTAAAACCAAGCACACCATTGTTTTTCTTGTGAAATTCCCAATAAGTTTGATGTGTCACATGACCCTCTTCCGATTATTGAAAAAACAAAAGTTGGATTCAAAATGGCCGACTTCAAAATGGCCGCCATGGTCACCACCCATCTTGAAAAGTTTCCCCCCTCACATATACTAATGTACCACAAACAGGAAGTTAATATCACCAACCATTCCCATTTTATTAAGGTGTATCCATATAAATGGCCCACCCTGTATAATGTTATTTTTGCAAAGTAAAACAATTTTTAATGGAAAAAAAGTGTTTTTACATTTTGAGAACCCTACTTTTCTTTCTTTCTTTTTATTTTTTTTTATTTTTCTATCAACATAACCAGATGAGTGTGTGTTGCAGGAATTTTATTTTCCAGTTGTCCTCTGGATAGGTCATCAGCATCTATTTGGTGGGAGTAGAACACCTGAGACCCCCACTGATCAGCTTCTTGAGAAAGCCCCACCCTCTTGTGAGCACTGTAGCTTTTTCACTGCTTATCCTAGGCCAGTGACATCACGGCCATCGGTCATGTGAATGGGTCTGAGCTGCACCTAGGCCACGTTACCAATAGTCGTGACATCACTGGTGTAGGTTAAAGAGGACCTTTCACGGGTCCAGAAATTATGAAATAACTAGCAGGTTATGTAGAGCACTGTGCACGGATGTAATATTGCTTACTAGTTTGTCTGGGCGCCACTCAGTTTGCCCACTGTGCCCCCTGCAGTTTTCCCAGCTGGTATGCTAATGAAGAGTATCGGTACAGGGAGAAGGCGACTGCCCTGTTTAGGGCTGAAACGATTACTCGATTGAATCGAGTAATTCGTCAAAAATAAATAAAAAATAATCTGCATCAAGGATTCGTTTGTGTCATGTGACCACAAAGCGGGAGTCAAGCTCTTGCTATTACTTACCGCTCTGTGGTCACCCGCCGGCCTGTACCGCGCTGCACTAGATCCTGACACATTTTCAGGTCATAGTGCACGTAAGGATCCAGTGCAGCGCGCGGAGAAAAAGAGGAAGGAGCTGAGGAGCGGCGACCCTACAGGAAAGGTAAGTATTTAATTTCACTGGCGCTGGGGACATGGCACTGAAGGGGACAGCCGGCAATGGATGGCATGGAGGGGCAGATGGGAGTGAGGGACATGGAGGGGCTGACTGATGGCAGTGGGGGACATGGAGGGGGTGATCTGATGGCACTGGGGGAGTGAGGGACATGGAGGGGCTGATCTGATGGCAGTGGGGGACATGGAGGGGCTGATCTGATGGCACTGGGGGAGTAGGGGACATGGAGGGGCTGATCTGATGGCACTGGGGGAGTAGGGGACATGGAGGGGCTGATCTGATGGCACTAGGGGAGTGGGGACATGGAGGGGCTGATCGGATGGCAGTAGGGTACATGGAGGGGCTGATCTGATTGCAGTGGGGACATGTAGGGGCTGATCTGATGGCACTGAGGGACATGGAGAGGCTGATCTGATGGCACTGGGGGAGTGGGGGACATGGAGGGGCTGATCTGATGACACTTGGGTAGTAAGGGACATGGAGGGGCTGATGTGATGGCACTGGGGGAGTAGGGGACATGGAGGGGCTGATCTGATGGCAGTGGGGTACATGGAGGGGCTGATCTGATGGCAGTGGGGGACATGTAGGGGCTGATCTGATGGCACTGAGGGACATGGAGGGGTTGATTTGATGGCACTGGGGGAGTGGGGGACATGGAGGGGCTGATCTGATGGCACTGGGGGAGTGGGGGACATGGAGGGGCTGATGTGATGGCACTGGGGGAGTAGGGGACATGGAGCGGCTGATCTGATGGCACTGGAGGAGTGGGGACATGAAGGTGCTGATCTGATGCCAGTGGGGTACATGGAGGGGCTGAACTGATTGCACTGGGGGGGTGGGGGACATGTAGGGGCTGATCTGATGGCACTGAGGGACATGGAGGGGCTGATCTGATAGCACTGGGGGAGTGGGGGACATGGAGGGACTGATCTGATGGCACTGGGGAGTAGGGGACATTGAGGGGTTGATCTGATGGCACTGGGGAGTAGGGGACATGCAGGGGCTGATCTGATGGCACTGGGTGTCATGGAGGGGTTGATCTGATGGCACTGGGGAGTAGGGGACATGGAGGGGCTGATCTGATGGCACTGGGGGTCATGGAGGGGCTGATCTGATGGCACTGGGGGAGTGGGGGACATGGAGGGGCTGATCTGATGGCTCTAGGGGAGTGGGGAACATGGCAATGGATGGCATGGAGGGGCTGATGGCACTGGGGGAGTGGAGCTGAAGGCACTGGGGTGAGGGAAAGCTGACCGCACTGGGGTGTGGGAGAGCTGAAGGCACTGGGGGAACGGAGCTGATCGCACTGGTGTGGGGGGGGGCTGATGGCACTGGGGGGATAGTGGAGCTGATGGCACTGGGGGAACTGATGCACTTGGTCTGATTGCACAGGGGGGAACAAAGGGTGTTGGTGACTAATGGCGGGGGTCTGATGAGTTTTTATAAAGGAAAACAGTCTATTAATTCATTTTTTCTTATTAGATTACTCGATTATTCGTAAAAAATAATCGATAGAATACTCTATTACTAAAATAATCGTTTACTGCAGCCCTAGCGCTGTTTCTCAATGGGTGTCTCCCTGGCTGTAGCACGGTCCAATCACACCAGAGAGCCTCACAGCCAGGGAGAAGGTGAGTTTTTTTCTTTTTTAATCTGTGCTGTGATTGGACCGCGCTACAGCCAGGGAGAAGGAGACACCCATTGAGAAACAGGGCAGTCTCCTCCTCCTTGTACCGATGCTATTGATTAGCATGCATACCAGCCGGGAAAACTGCAGGGGGGCACAGCAGGCAAACTGAGTGGCGCCCAGACAAAGTAGTAAGCAATATTACATTCGTGCACAGTGCCCTACATAACCTGCTAGTTATTTCATAATGTCTGGACCCATGAAAGGTCCTCTTTAACCCCTTAGGCCTCTTTCACACGGGCGTCCTGGGTTTGCTCCGGATGCGTCGCGTGTACATTGCGAGAAAACCGCACGAGTAGGCATGCAATTGCAGTCAGTTTTGACTGCTATTGCGTTCCGATGTTCAGTTTTTATCGCGCGGGTGCAATGAGTTTTGCATGCACGTGGGTTAGGTGTTCTGTAGATTTTATTATTTTCCCTTATAACATGGTTATAAGGGAAAATAATAGCATTCTTAATACAGAATGCTTACTAAAATGTGGCTTGAGGGGTAAAAAAATAATAATTAACTCACCTCATCCTTTTGTTCGCGCAGCCAGCATCATCTTCTTTCTTCTTCTTTCAGGACCTGCAAAAGGACCTTTGATGACGTAATCGCGCTCATCACGTGGTTAGCGCGCTGACGTCACCGCGCTCACCAGGTGATGAGCGCGATTACGTCATCAAAGGTCCTTTTGCAGGTCCTGAAAGAAGAAGAAAGAAGATGATGCTGGCTGCGTGAACAAGAGGATGAGGTGAGTTAGTTATATATATTTTTTTTAACCCCTCAAGCCACATTTTAGTAAGCATTCTGTATTAAGAATGCTATTATTTTCCCTTATAACCATGTTATAAGGGAAAATAATACAGTAAATTGACTTTTATCAATTTACTAACATCATCTCCTAGCAACCATGCGTGAAAATCGAACCGCATCTGCACTTGCTTGCGGATTTCACTCATTTCTATGGGGCCTGGTTTGCGTGAATATAGAACATGCTGCGATTTTCACGCAACGCACAAGTGATGCGTGAAAATCACCGCTCATCTGAACAGCCCCATTGAAGTAAATGGGTCCGGATTCAGTGCGGGTACAATGCGTTCACCTCACGCATTGCACCCGCGCAGAATTTTCGCCCGTGTGAAAGGGGCCTTAGTGACCAACCTGTTTTGAGCCTTACTGACCAAGCGTTTTTCTTCCTTTTTTCATCGTCACATTCCAAGTGCTTTAACTTTTATTTATATTTTTCCGTCTATATAGCTTTATAAGGGCTTTTTTTTTGCGGGACAAGTTGTAGTTTTTAATGGCGCCATTTTGGGGTACACAACTTTCTGATTAACTTTTATTAACTCTTTCTGGGAGGGAGATGGGAAAAACAGCAATACTGCAACTACATTTTTACGTTATAAATTTTACGGCGTTCATTTTTCAGTATAAATAACATAATAATATCTTTATTCTCTGGGTCAGTAGGATTACAGTGATACCAAATACATATAGTTTTTTTTACATTTTACTACTTTTTTTGCAAGAAAACCCCTTTTTTTTATTTTTTATGTTTTTGCATTGCCGCTTCCCAAGACGATAACTTTTTTATTTTTCTTTCAATGGAGTTGTGTGAGGGCTTTATTTTTTGCGGGACGACTTGTATTTTTCATCGGCATCATTTTGGAGTAAATGGCGCTTTTTGATCGCTTATTATTATGTTTTTTCGGTGGCAACTAAGAATAAATTAGCAATTCTGTCTTTTTTTACGGTGTTCACCGTAGGGGATAATTTACATGATATTTATGTAGTTCGGGTCTTTACGGACGCGGCAATACCAAACATATGGGGAAGATTTTTTATTTGCAATTTTTTTTCTTATTTTCAATGGAAAAAAGCGTACATTTTTTTAATGGGATTTTTTTTAGTGAGTAAAAATTATTTTATTTTTTTACAACTTAACAGTCCCACAAGGGGGACTTTTTGATTGCTTTTAAAATGCAATGCACTATCCCTATAGTGCATTGCATTTTAATGACAATGCTATTCTGACATTGACCAGCAGGCTGCGCCAGAGAGGCATAGTCTGCTGGAAATTACTGAAGGCTGGTCTGGGGCCTACATCAGACCCCAGGCAGCCTTCACACACATGTATTTGCAGTGTGCCAATGAGAGACAGAGGGACTTTACATGTGGCGGGTGCCATTGCCCGCGGCATGTAAAGTGTTAAACAGCCCGAATCGGCACTCCTGCCGGTCCGGGCTGTTACAGCAGGGCCGCGGCTCTCATGTGAGAGCCAGGTCCCCGCTGCATGGGGGACCTGTGCAGCGCTTAGACTGGGCCGCCGTAAAAAAGCGGTGGCCCAGTCTAGGGCCCCTTAGTGACCGAGCGTAAAAACACATATGGGTGGTCACTAAGGGATTAAGCAGCGAGAAGGCCAAAGCACTCACAGGAGCATCGGGGCTTTCTCAAACAGCTGATTATCTAGGTTGCTGGGCGTCAGACCCCACCAATCAGATGCTGATGACCTATCCAGAGGATAGGTCATCAATTACAAAGAGTCAGATAACCCCTTTAAGGTTGATTTTCAGTGGTATTAACAGGGGATAAATAACAAGTCTGACTATGTTTTTTGGGATTTACTATTTTTTCATTAAGTGGATTTGAAAGGATTTTTTTTTTTCAAGGAGTAGGAGTAGCAGATAATATACTGTATATGTTGTATTTTTTTAACTCCCACTGTAGGACTTAAATCTGCAATCCTCTAATAGGCACATACTCATGGCAGATGACAAATTAAATGATCACACCACAATGCAAAAATACAAGAAACATATAGATATTATAGGGTACATCCTGGCACATGACTTGGCCTGTATATAAATAATAAATAAAAAAAGATGGATTTACAGTTTTTTTGCTTTTTTTTGTGCATTTCACCATGCTTAACTAGAAATTAAATGCTACCATACAGTAGTATGACTCATTGGAAAGAATAAGACAAAGTGCAACATATGTAGATTTTAAAAAAAAGTTATGGCTGACAGAATGCAATGAGGCAAAAAGGACCTGTCACCATGTTAATAAATGTGAATCAAGTACTTGCCCAAATTTCCCCTGTTCTGCTGAGTTTTGGATTTTTTTTTCTAGCCCTACCCTTCCCTGTTCCCGAGAGCCAAGCTCCAATAATTTTATTGCCTAGTTTGTAAATCTGTCACTGGTTTATCAAGGGGGCAGCTACCCGAAAGGCGTGTAATCTTCCCGTCTGATGCTTTCAAGTTACCACGGGTAGTGTCAGAGTGGCTATCTTGGTGTGATCTGGAAATCACACCCACAGCTCTGTAAATGTTATTGTTCATTAATTTTAAAGTCCTGACTGGCCCCTCTAATAACATTTGGACATTATGTTATGTTTTCTACTTATAGTGATGTCAAAATACCTTATATTCCCTAGGGTACTGCCTGCGGAAGTTCAAGCAGTCTACGCAATGTCCAGTTTCCTATTCGAACAATTAAGTCCTACTCTGTAAGACAGATTTGTTATGAATGTTTTGTATGATATTCATTGGTAGAAAATATAGATTTTTTGTTCTTGATTTTATTATAAAAAAGCCTACAGTTTAAATATTGTAATAAAGGGGTTTTCAAGTGTTTTTAGTGATCCTCAGGATAGGTCATCAGTATCTGATCGTTGGGGGTCTGATTAGCTGTTTGAGAAGGCACGGGTGCTTGTGGTAGCGCCGTGGCCTTCTCTCTGCTTACCATTGTATAGCTGTACATTGTATAGCAGCTGTGCTTGGTATCGCAGCCTGGCCCCATTCATTCTAATGGGGCTAAGCCGCATCTAGGCCATGTGACCGATGAACGTGATGTGACACTGCCTAGGAAAATCTGGAGAAGGCCGTGGCTCTACTGCGAGCACCTCTACCCTCTCAAACAGCTGACTGGTGGGGATCCTGGGTGTCGGGCTCCCACTGAGAAGTAAACAAACACTTGGAAAACACCTTTTAATTAAAATGGTCTACTTTGCTACATTATATATAGAGATGAGGGAATTTTGTAAAAATTTGAATCGCCGGTTCGCCGAATTTTTTGGGAAAAATTAGGTTCGATCCGAATAAATTTGTGGCGAATTATGTTAAACGGCTTTTTCCTGGCTGCACAGAGCCTTTATAGTGGTGTACAACACTGTGCCTTGCACTAACACGCATAGGGAGTCTGCTTTGGTAGTGAAATAATACTGTCAGTCAGTATGACATGTAGATGACAGGCGTCGCAGTTAGAATCACTGCACACTTCACTTATTTGGGCAGTCACTGGGCCAAAGCTGACCAAATAACTCAAGTATGAACTCAGCCTTACAGGTCGATGTTAGCGCCAAGAAGAAGCGCACTCCTTTTACACCGTCGTCAGCTTATTCCACATAGATGTCTACAGAACCTGTTCTATTAAACGCTTCTACAAGTAGAGCCCCCTGACAGAGGGGAGAGGGTGTCAGCAGTAAGTGTGTGTGGACGTCACTGATTATTTTGCCCTTCCTCTGATCCGTCAAAACAATAACCCACAAAAAACGGACCCTGTCTGTGGAGCATCTGCCTTCACTCGGTCAGCATTTGGTCAGTAATCCTTCAGTATTGCTAATGCCAAAAAAAGCAGGAGTGGATCCAAAACAGAGATGACACGTGAACTGAATATTTGCAAGTCTTCTGTGTTTTGTACCCACTCCTGCTTTTGGCTACCAAATCACAAGCCAATTCTGATGGGGCTATACAGGCCTTACAGCTGCTACACAGACAGGATCCGTTGTGCATCTCATTTTACCTTCCTTCTGACAGATCAGAAGAAGGGTCAAATAAATGTTGATGTCATCCAAGCCAAAAAGGCTCAATAGTGGCCCAGTCATGAAGTAGGGAGTGTGGGAACAGCATGAGAAGTCCACAGAGTGGCCCTATGCTATTGTGCTGAAGTGAAAGCAGCATGAGGAGACCACAGAGTGGTCCAATGACAGAGAGTGGAGGTGGCAGCAGCATCAGGAGACCGCAGAGTGTGGAGGTGGCAGCAGCATCAGGAGGCCAGAGAGTGGCAAGGTGACATATTGTGGAGGTGGTGACAGCATCAGGAGACCACAGAGTGGCAAGGTGACATAGTGTGGAGGTGGTGGCAGCATCAGGAGACCACAGAGTGGCAAGGTGAGATAGTGTCGAGGTGGCAGCAGCACGAGGAGACCACAGAGTAGCCCAATGACAGAGTCTGTAGGTGGTGGCAACCTCAGGAGGCCACAGAGTGGCTAGGTGACAGTGTGTAGGTGGCGGCAGCATCAGGAGGCCACAGAGTGGCAAGGTGACGTAGAGTGGAGGTAGGAGCAGCATGAGGAGGCCACAGAGTGGCAAGGTGACATAGTTTGGAGGTGGCGGCAGCATCAGGAGGCCACAGAGTGGCAAGATGACATAGTGGTGAGGTGAAAGCAGCATGGGGAGACCACAGAGTGGCCCAATCACAGAGTCTGGAGGTGGCGGCAGCATCAGGAGGCCACAGAGTGGCAAGGTGACACAGAATGGAGGTAGGAGCAGCATCTTGAGACCACAGAGTGGCAAGGTGACAAAGTGTGAAGGTGGATGGCAATACCAGTACCCGCTGAAGATGGTGGGTGAAAAAAGGAGCACTTGGCATCAGATGTGTGGCATCAGGCGGGTGGCAGCATCAGAATAGTAGCTGAGGCAGGTAGCCAGAAGAAACCAGTCTCTTTTTTTCAAAGTGTTGCTGTGGCACCATGGATCATCTAGTCTGATCCTTTAGGAATTGGTGGGTGGAAATCCTCGCTGATCCACGCCTGATTGATCTTGACAAAGGTCAGTCTCTCCACATTTGGACAGGCGAGTTCTTCTTGGGGTAACTATGGCCCCCGCCGCACTAAACACCCGCTCTGATGCCACTGGTCGGGCAGGACAGCTTTTCCAGGGCAAACTCGGACAGTTGCGGCCACAAATCCAGTTTGGCTGCCTAGTAGTCCAGCGGATCTTCAAGGTGCACTCCAAGTATGCGGGTGAAGAAAGCTGCTCATCAGCGACTGTAGACTTAGGCTGCTGATAGAGTTGGTACTGCTCTTGCCACCCCTCCCCAGCAGTCATGGCAGTGGAACGTGAGCGCAGAGGGCCCCCGGTCAGACCTGCGAGAGGATGGGCGATGGCGCACATAGGCATCGGCCAACTGACTATATAGGATGTCTCTATAGTAGTTCAGTTTTTTCTCCTTCTCAGCAGGTGTAAAAAGGGCCCCATTTTGGACCAATAGTGAGGGTCCAACAAGGTGGAGATCCAGAAGTCATCCCTCTGCCGAATGGTGACAATTCGGCTGTCACTACCCAAGCAAGTAAGCATGCAGTGGGCCATTTGCGCAAGTGACTCGGAGAGACTCCCTGCCTCCATCTCCACTGCATACTGCCACGTTGTGTCTGGGTCCTCTGCTTCATCTTCCTCATTGCCCTGTAGCTCCTCTGGCTGCTCCTGCTCCTCCTCTCCTGTCACCTGTGTAGCAAAACCACCCATTTTGCTAGACATTGCTTGTGCTCCAATGTCCTCCTCCTCCAGTTCAGCCCCCACAGGGCTCATGTGGCCATGAGATCTAGGCGCCATGTCTCCAGTACACTGACCAGCCATATTTACTAGCATCTGTTCCAGGACATGAAGCAGTGGAATGACATTGTTCATCCCGTAGTCCTGGCGACTGACAAATAACGTGGCCTCCTCAAAGGGCCTGAGCAAACAGCAGGTGTCACGCATAAGCTGCCACTGGCCTACATCGACGTTACACAGGGGAATACTCCTGTCCGCTTGGATCATCAGGAAATCATTGATGGCCTTTCTCTGTTCGTACAGTCGGTTCAACATATGGAGGATGGAATTCCAACGGTGGAAACGTCGCATATCAGCCTATGTTGGGGGATGCCATTCTGCCGCTGCAGCTCAAGGATGGTGTGCATTGCGGTGTACGAGTGGCTGAAGTGCATGCAAAGTTTCCTGGCCATTTTTAGGATGTCTTGCAGATGGGTGGAAAACTTCAGGAACCGCTTGACAACCAGATTGAACACGTGTGCCATGCAGGCTGCATGGCTCTTCCCTCCTTGACGCAGAGCCGACACAATGTTCTTCCCGTTGTCGGTCACCATGGTTCCGATTTTTAGTTGTCGCGGAGAAAGCCAGGATTCAATTTCTTGCTATAGGACATGGAGCAGTTCCTCTCCTGTGTGACTCAGTTCGCCCAGGCAAACGAGGTGCAGAACAACGTGACACCGCTGTGCCCTGCACAGGTAGGAACGCTGGGGGGCACTGTGCATTGTCCCTGCAGTGGAGGCTGAGGAGAGGGAGGAGGATGAGAAGGCAGAGGCGGACATTGTCGCTGGACCAATGGCATGGCAACATGGAGGCGGAAGCGGCGTCACCTGGCCAAGTTGCTGGTGTGGCTGTGCAGGAACCACATTCACCCAGTGTGCCTTAAAGGACATGTATTGTCCCTGACCGTAGTTACAGCTCCACACGTCGGCGCTGCCGTGCATACTGATGTCTCTTGGCAATCGCTTCACTGCGTGACAAGGAGTATGAGGAGCTGGAGCATCAGGACCGGCAGATGATGGGAAGGACAGACAGCTCCCTTCAGCTGAGGTAGTGGAGCCTTGACTACCACAAACCGGGTGCGTGCCAGTGGGTGATGCAGTGGTTCCTGCGGCAGGCTGGACCACCACATCAGAGCCACGGTTGTCCCAGGCCACTTTATGGCGACGCTGCATATGTTGACGCAGAGCCGTAGTGCCAACATTAGCACCCTGGCCACGCTTCACCCTCTGCCCACAGATTCTTCATACGGCCACGTTCACCTCTGGCGGCTTAAAAATAAACTGCCACACCGCCGAGTAGGTGATTTTACCCCCAACACTACGCACTGACTGACTGCTACCACCACTGCCTCCTTGAGCCCCTGCACCGCTACTTTTCGTGGAGGTAGGCTCCCGCGAAGCGGGTGTTCTACCGAGGGCGCGTTTGGCTCCCGACCTCCCACTGCTTCCACCCTGCTGACTCCCGGCCACGCTAGCGACTTGCTGGCTCCAATGCTGGGTCTCGGGCAAGCGGCCACCCTCTTCTCCTGATGATGATGATGCCCCTTCGTCACCTGGCTCCCAAGTGCAATCAGCTACATCATCATCATCGAGTAGTGTCTGCACGTCACTGATGTCTTCCTCAACCATCTCTGGATCAGGAGCCTGACCGCTCTCAACACCAGCTCCCACGCCACTCTCCTCATCACTACTTGCCCGCCTAGCAGAGGAAGCGGCAGGTGTCTCCTCCACATCTTGGCTGGGCAGTAGCTGCTGACTGGCCTCTAGTAGCTCATCCTCGCTGAAAAGTGGAGCAGAGCCCTAAAGCGTATAATACTTCTCGCGGTGAGGGAACAGAAAAGTACAGAGGCAGGTTGAAGACAGGTGAGGGCACAGGGCCTGCTCCCGGGCCATGCCAACTAAGGGTTGTGTCTGACGAACCCACTGACTCTTGCCTTGGTGTGTCTGATGTAAGTAAGAATCGCTGGGTTGCTGGTCACGACACGACCGCTAGCTGACACTGGGTCTCAGGCCACTGGAAGTGACCCAGCTGCCACGGCCCTTTGCTCTGCTGCGACCTATGCCTGCGCCAGAAACATTTAGGCATCTGCCACTCCCCTGTGCAGGGCCTGGCACGTCTCTGCCTGACATACTGTTAGATCAAATAACCAAATGTTAGATCAAATATTTTTTATTTCGCCACTAATACACAGCAAACAGGGCTTTAGAATATATCACTGCGCCACTGAACGGCAATTAAGCCCTAATTGTTTAAAATTTTTACAAGAAAGGCTTTTCAACCTTAAATGGCAAATATATTTGTTATTTCGCCAGTAATACACGTCAAACTGGGCTGTAAAATATCTCACTGCACCGCTGAACAGCAAGGCTCAAGTTTTTTTTTATTTTTACACAAAAGGCTTTTCAACAGATAAGTATGTTCACTGCCTATTAGGACAGTTAAAATTTTAACCGTCCAAATAGGCAGTGAACATACTTTTAGTGAGAGAGACGGAAATTACTTTGATAGTGACTGTGAGATAATTTTAACAGATAAGTACAACTATGAACGGCAAATATATTTGGATTTCGCCAGTAATACACAGCAAAGTGGGCTGTAAAATATCTCACTGCACTGCTGAAAGGCAATTAGGCCCAAGTTTTTTTCTATTTTTACACAAAAGGCTTTTCTACAGATAAGTACAACTATGAACAGCGAATGTTTGTATTTCACCAGTAATACACAGCAAACTGGGCTGTAAAATATCTCACCGCACCGCTGAACGGCAATTAGGCCATCATTTTTTTCTATATTTACACAAAAGGCTTTTCAAAAGATAAGTGCAACGCTGGACGGCAAATATATTTGATTTTCGCCACTAATACACGGCAAAGTGGGCTGTAAAATATCTCACTGCACCTCTGAGCGGCAAAGATATTTTTGCTTTTTCCACTAAGGCCTCATGCACATGACCGTTGTGTGCACCTGTGGCCGTTGTTCCGTTTTCTGTGATTTTCTGCGGACCCATTGACTTTCAATGGGTCCGTTGAAAACTCGGAAAATGCACCGTTTGTCATCCGCGGCCGTGATCCGTGTATCCTGTCCAAAAATATGAAACGGTTCACGGACCCATTCAAGTCAATGGGTCCGTGAAAAAACACGGATGCACACAAGATTGGCATCCGTGTCCGTGATCCGTGTCCGTAGGCTACTTTCATACAGACGGATCCGAAGATCCGTCTGCATAAAAGCTTTTTCAGAGCTGAGTTTTCACTTCGTGAAAACTGAAATCCGACAGTATATTCTAACACAGAGGCGTTCCCATAGTGATGGGGACGCTTCTAGTTAGAATATACTACGAACTGTGTACATGACTGCCCCCTGCTGCCGGGCAGCACCCGATCTCTTAAAGGGGGCTGTGATCCGCACAATTAACACCTCAGGTGCTGCACCTGAAGGGGTTAATTGTGCGTATCATAGCCCCCTGTAAGAGATCGGGGGCTGCCAGGCAGCAGGGGGCAGACCCCCCTCCCTCCCCAGTTTTAATTTCATTGGTGGCCAGTGCAGCCCCCCCTCCCTCTATTGTATTAATATCATTGGTGGCCAGTGCGGCCCCCCCTCCCTCCCTCTATTGCGCCCCCCCCGGCCCCCCCTCTATTGTTTTAATATCATTGGTGGCCAGTGTGCGGCCTCCCCCCCCATCATTGGTGGCAGCGGAGAGTTCCGATCGGAGTCCCAGTTTAATCGCTGGGGCTCCGATCGGTAACCATGGCAACCAGGACGCACACTGGCCACCAATGATAATACAATAGAGGGGGGAGGGGGGGGCGCACACTGGCCACCAATGATATTCAAACTGGGGAGGGGGGTCTGCCCCCTGCTGCCTGGCAGCCCCTGATCTCTTACAGGGGGCTATGATACGCACAATTAACCCCTTCAGGTGCGGCACCTGAGGGGTTAATTGTGCTGATCACAGCCCCCTGTAAGAGATCGGGTGCTGCCAGGCAGCAGGGGGCAGTCATGTACACAGTTCGTAGTATATTCTAACCTGAAGCGTCCCCATCACTATGGGAACGCCTCTGTGTTAGAATATACTGTCGGATATGAGTTTCACGATCTAACTCAAATCCAATGGTATATTCTAACATAGAGGCGTTCCCATGGTGATGGGGACGCTTCAAGTTAAAATATACCATCGGATTGGAGAAAACTCTGATCCTATGGTATATTAACTCCTGACTTTACATTGAAAGTCAATGGGGGACGGATCCGTTTGCAATTGCACCATATTGTGTCAACGTCAAACGGATCTGTCCCCATTGACTTGCATTGTAAGTCAGGACGGATCCGTTTGGCTCTGCACGGCCAGGCGGACACCAAAACGACTTTTTTTTCATGTCCGTGGATCCTCCAAAAATCAAGGAAGACACACGGACGAAAAAACGGTCACGGATCACGGACCAACGGAACCCCGTTTTGCGGACCGTGAAAAAATACTGTCGTGTGCATGAGGCCTAATACACGCAAAAAAGACTTTGAAACAGATAAGTGCACCACTGAGCAGAAAATATATTTTACTTTTGCCACTAATACACGACAAAAAGGGCTGTTATTTTCACACTTCACCACACAATGGCTAATAAGCCCCTTTTTTCCCACAAAAAAAAGCCAAAAAGTGCTTTAGAACATATAACTGCACCGCACAAGGGCAAATAAAATGTAGAAATATTTCCTTGTAATGCACCCTGTTAATGCCTGTATCAAACAGCATTTGCACCCTAATATGAACAGTTTTCTGGAATTACAGAGCTGTATAATGGCAATTTGGATCCCCAGTGCAGCACGGTGTAATCTGACTGTTTCTATTACCCAGGCTGTTACCTCCCCGACTGAACCCTGTTCAACAGAAATGCTGTGGAATGATTCCTCCCTATCCATTCCCTACACCTTGAATAATCTTTCCCTGCACAAATCGTTTTTTTTTTACCACAATGACGATTTTTCTATCAGTGTCCCTAGCGCTGGCAGACACGTCTCTCCCTGCACTAAGTACGCTGGTGAATGGCAGAATCTAAGATGGCTGCCGTATTTATACGGCTGTGACATCACAGGGCTGGCTGGCTGCTGATTGGCTGCATGTATGTCAGTATGGGTGATCCGCCTTCCCAGACTTCCTTTCTCCATGTCCTCACACGTGCAGCTGCCATTTTAGGAAAAATGCGATTCGTTACTACGAAGCATGAGGAAATTCGCATTCAGTGCAAATCAAATTTTTCCTGAAATTCGTAACGAATTCCACTTCATCAGCTTTGATTCGCTTATCTCTAATTATATATTTTAATTGGAACATATGTATATAAAACATGCACAATGTTGTTCACATATTTATACAGGTGAAACTCGAAAAATTTGAATATCGTGCAAAAGTCCATTTATTTCAGTAATGCAAATTAAAATGAATTGCATTAATGCAGCTTAAAATTCGAATTTTGTGAAAAGGTTCAATATTCTAGGCTCAAAGTGTCAGGTAATTAATCCATATCCCCTGAGCAAAGGGTACCTCAAAATTGTGACTTTGGGGTTTCATAAGCTATAAGCCAGGGGTGGCCAACCTGTGGCTCTTGAGCTGTTTGCTTCTTCAAGTGCGGCTCTAGCTCTGGAGCCGGGAAGCAGTCAGGCCGGCTCACTCTCCACCCCATGCTCAGATCTCTTTTCCTGATTGGGCACTGTTGCTACTTTGCAGCTCCAGCTCACTCTCCACTACGTCCTGATGCACACAGTGTGAGAACATAGTACGTGGAGACACGCACTATGACCTGACATTGTGCTCATCAGGTCACAGTGGAGAGCGTTTTAGACCTGCAGAGTAGCAGGTGCCCGAGCAGGAGCCCAGTGCCTGATCAGGAGAGGGAAGAGATTTTTTTAAATTATAGAACTGAGCATGGGGGTCTGATCTAAGCATGGGAGGTTCTGATCTGAGCATGGGGGGGTGTCCTGATCTGGGCAATGCGGGTCTGATCTGAGCAATGGGGGTCTGTTCTGAGCATGGGGGTCTGATCTGAGCAATGGGGGTCTGTTCTGAGCAATGGGGGTCTGTTCTGAGCAATGGGGGTCTGTTCTGAGCATGGGGGTCTGATCTGAGCATGGGGGTCAGATCTGAGCATGGGGGGATCTGAGCATGGGGGGCAGATCTGAGCATGAGGGTCTTGTTTGAGCATGGGTTGGTCAGGTTTGAGCATGGGGGGGGTCAGATCTGAGAAGGGGGAGATATGAGCATGGGGGGAGATCTGAACACTGAGGGTCTGACGCTGGGAGTCTGATTTGTGTTGTCTGATCCGAGCATTGGGGTTCTTATTTTGGGGGTCTGATTTGGAGGTCTGATGAGGTTTGGGGATCTTATTTTAGGTCAGATGAGGATTGGGGATCTGATTAAGAGCCTGATCTGAGGTCTGATGAAAAATATATCTTTTTATTTTTTTTCTCTGCTAATAAATAATAAGAAAATAATATATTTATCAGACCTCAGATCAGATGAAAAATCTTTTTTCTCTTATCTTTCTTTGTTAAAACCTAGGTGCGTCTTGTAGGGCGAAAAATACGGTGACTCGTGTGTAAATGTATAGCTTGTGGCTCCTGATAGTCACACATTATTATTTTTTTGGGCTCTTTGTGTCTGTAAGGTTGGCCACCCCTGCTGTAAGCCATAATCATCCAAATTATAACAAATAAAGGCTTCAAATATCTCACTTTGCATGTAATGAGTCTATCTCATATGTTAGTTTCACCTTTTAAGTTGCATTACTGAAATAAATGAACTTTGCATGATATTCTAATTTTTCGAGTTTCACCTGTATGTTGAATTGAAGTTGTTTTGTATATCTTTCCCATTTTATGAACAGAATAAGTGGTGTCTGACTACTGTTCAGATTTTACCTATTCTTTTATGTTTTCCAGATCGTTGAAATGGTTGTTGGGATTTCTGCTGTGTTTGGAGGGGTTATTGCATTACACATTGATGCCTTAATGTATAGTCCTTACTTATATATTTCAATTTTTTGGGTACTAGCAGCTGTGAGTATGTTATTACTGCTCTTGTTTTATTATATAGTCATCCTTTCTTTTATATACACACTTCTATAGTAAAATGTCTTTAATCCTACATCCTCTAGACCACTTAGGTGTTTACTGGGAATAGTGGACCATAAAACATGTACATATATAGTTCTTCCTATCTTCCTATTCTTGGTGTGGGAGGATGATACCCCCTTAAAGGTCCTCATCCCCTTGGTCTCTATGCTGCTAAATCGATGGTAGGTAGGACAATGGCACATTTGTGCTTCCATGTACTTTCACCTTTCACCAATATGTCTGTCCAGTTGTCCTACCCTCATTTAAACATGATCATATGCGATTTTGAGCCTCTAAAGATCTAAGGTTGAGGACCCTGGAAAATATGGACCTTGCCCAAGGGCTGCCTTGTGGTATTTGTCGTTCACTTTACGTCATCGAATTGCAAGCTTCCAGAGATCTGCTTGCACATATGAGACTTCAGAAGGGTTAAGTTCAGGGGTGGTCTGGGAACTTAAAGTGGCACTGGAAAAAAACTAAAAGTTCATCCATGTTGTAGGCGGATCGAATTTTACAAAAGGCAGGGCAACACAAGTAGGCAGGGCCAACACAATTAGATGGGCCCAACATTAGGAGGCGGGTCAGCAATACTATAGTCCAACTCCGGCACAAAATACTGTCCCAGCAGAACCAAATACCACAGTGCAGCAGAATATACTGCAGCAGAAGCTGTCCTGTGGCCATCAATAGCTGCATATACTGTCCCAGCAGAACCAACTACCACAGTGCAGCATAATATACTGCAGCAGAAGCTATCCTGTGGCCATCAATAGCTGTAAATACTGTCCCAGCAGAACCAACTACCACAGTGCAGCAGAATATACTGTAGCAGAAGCTATCCTGTGGCCATCAATAGCTGCAAATACTGTCCCAGCAGAACCAGATACCACAGTGCAGCAGAATATACTGCTGCAGAAGCTGTCCTGTGGCCATCAATAGCTGCATATACTGTCCCAGCAGAACCAAATACCACATTGCAGCAGAATATACTGCTGCAGAAGCTGTCCTGTGGCCATCAATAGCTGCAAATACTGTCCCAGCAGAACCAACTACCACAGTGCAGCATAATATACTGCAGCAGAAGCTATCCTGTGGCCATCAATAGCTGTAAATACTGTCCCAGCAGAACCAACTACCACAGTGCAGCAGAATATACTGTAGCAGAAGCTGTCCTGTGGCCATCAATAGCTGCAAATACTGTCCCAGCAGAACCAAATACCACAGTGCAGCAGAATATACTGCTACAGAAGCTGTGGTGGCCATCAATAGCTGCAACGTTCTGTCTCCTCCTCTAGTTCTCTCTAATTAAATAGGTTCTCCAGGAATTAAGAAAAGAAAATACTTTAACATTACTTTATTATAAATATATTCCCATATTAGTTCTAATGGCTCATTTTGTCTGGGGAGCAATTATCAGGGGAAATAAAATGGCCACTGTCCTATTACCACACACAATACCTGTCCTAATCACACAGCAGCACAAGTTACTTCACAACACTGAGCCAAAGAGCTGCCTCATTCTCCTCTCCTACTTGTCAGGGATTAAGATCCTGAATACAGATGATACGATCTGTAGCTGAATCTATGTAGGGCTGGAGCTAATGAGGAGACATGAAATACATAGAGGAGGGTGGGGATGTGGCTAATGAGCAGCAGCTATTGTATGCAGTCTCCATTACCACAGTCCGTCCTGTCCGTACTTCATGTCTACTCATTAACTCCATTCCTACAGAGATTCAGATAAAGTTCTAAAGCTCTTAAGCTCAGTGTTGTGAAGTAACTTGTCCTCCGGTATGATTAGGACAAGGTTTGTGTGCACTAATAGGACTGCAGCCATTTTATTTTACCTGATGATTGCTCCCAAGACAAAACGAGCCATTATAACTAATCAAAGGTATTTGGGAATATATTTATAATAAAGTAATATGTAAGTATTTTCTTAATTCCCAGAGAACCCCTTTAAGATATGGAGCACGAGGTGAGTGCAGGCCACAGCAATTAGCCAGCCCTGCCTTCAGCATGCTGTCTGGACGTCCCCTAGTAATCATCCCTATATGGACCCCAGTAGTATGGTCGCTAAGTGGCTACGGAAAGAAGAAAAAATAAAATACTGTTCCAAATCACTGTCTCCAGTGAAAGCCACGAGTCTTTTCCAGCCTGCGTTCTGAGATGCCTGTGTCCCTGTACCATTTCTACATGGTGGCCTGGGAGGGTCAACAGCAGGGCAAGGAGTGTTGTAGGTGGGTCCAAATTGACTGAAGGCAGAGCAACACAAGTAGCCCAGTTCAGCAATACCATAATAGTGTGAATATGAAGTTTTATTCTGCCTTGGATGTGAAGCTTCACTGTGAAGTGTTGTCTGCTTCACAGCCCCTCCCTTCTGCTCTGAGTGACAGTTGTAGTGGTCCCTTGGATGGATGCTGCATCCACAATTCAGAGCATGAGAGAGGAGATGTGAAGCAGCTCAGTGCAGAGACCACTCCACAGTGAAGCACTGCCTCCAGTGTACTGTACTTAAGGAGCTGAGCCTGAGCTGGCACCTGTTTAGCATTGCAAAAATGCATAAAAGATTTGCTTTAACACCCCAATTCAAAGTAATTCGAAGTGGGACTCCCAGGCTATAAGCTGTGCGCTACGATTGGCCAGCGCTGCAGCAAGGGACAACCCTAATACAAAAACTCTGCCCCGTACAACAGAGTGAGCTGCACACACTGGAGCCTATACCGGGCGAATGGAGCGGCGCCCAGACATACTAGTAAGTGCAGGGGGACCCCTGGGCGCCGCTCTGCCCACTGATATAGTTAGTTTTTAAACTAGTGAAAGGTCCTCTTTAAGACAAACTTTTTTGGCACTAACGTTCACTTTGTGTACAACCTAATAATGTGTTCTCTTTCAGTGTTTTCCTAGTGCTATCGCCAGTCATGTTGCAGCAGAGTATCCAAGCAATTGTTTGGTAAGAATACAACAGAAGACTAAAGTTTGATATCCCGACAAATAAAGCCCACTTAAACTGGTCTTGTGCTTTGGAAAAATGTTTAATATGTTATAGTGGCATATCAAAAGTTGGTGGGGGTCTGATTGCGGATACCCCTGGGATTGCTAGAATGAGGAGAGAAAAGTGCTGACACAGAGCATGCTCTCTTTCCTCACTGCAGAAGATGGAAGCAGGATGCGTATGAAAAGTTTTCCTGTAGTACGGTGCTGGCAGTGATGGACTTGGAACTTAAAGTAGCCCTGGAAAAAAAACTAAAAGTGGCTCCATGTTGTAAGCGGGTCCAAACTGATAGGAGGGGCACCAGAAGTACAGGTGAAACTCGAAAAATTAGAATATCGTGCAAAGTTCATTTATTTCAGTAATCCAACTTAAAAAGTGAAAATAACATTTTATTTGTTATAATTTGGGTGTGACACTTTGAGCCTGGAATATTGAACCTTTTCACAAAATTCTAATTTTAAGCTGCATTAATGCAATTCTTTTTAATTTGCATTACTGAAATAAATGGACTTTTGCACGATATTCTACTTTTTCGAGTTTCACCTGTAGATGGGGTGAGCAATACCATAGGGCAAAATACCGTCCCATCAAAACCATATATCACAGTGCAGCACAATATATTGCCCCAAAATCTGCCCCTTTGTGGTGTCCTTCAATAGATGCCATTTTTTGTCCTCTTCCTTCAGTTGTCTCTGATTAAGATATCGAGCAGGGGGTTACAGGTTGAGGTGTGGACTACAGTAGTTAAATTCAGGAGGGCACGTGCAGTCACTGGCCAGTACCTGATTCTCACAGCTTTAATTACCGCTGAGAGCTCATTATGTACCTGGTCACAGACAGAGAGGAGAACTTGGGCGGCCCCTTGAGCATTGGCCCACCTGGAAATTTTCCTGTAAGGTCTATGGCCAATCCGCCCCTGGGTGCTGGGCTGCAGAATTGCTGGGCTGCATTCCTACCTTCCTAGCCTTATTTGCTCATTTATAAGGTTCATATAAAGAACTGTTTTCATTACTTTCTGGAGATGCCCCTTAGAGTAAGTGAGAACCCTCCTCTGTCTGTTGACTTGACTGTAAAAGATTGGTCTCCTGCTGCAGAGAGAGAATTCGTCAACCTTCAGCAGATAACTGTCCCTTTACTTAGCTATGTGCCTGCCATCCACACCCTTCTTTTTGTGTCTTATCTAGGGTCATTAATCATCCAGATATAGTGATCTCACTATGACCAGCACAGTAAGCAGCTTCATCACTCTATGATGTTGGTGGCCATTTACGGCATACTGTTTCCTGCTGGCTCACACCTGTCAGCCAGCTGTATTTTCCTTTCTCAAGGGGTTTTCCACTGAAACATTTATGACAAATCCTGTTGATATGCCATAAACCTCTGATGGGTGAATGTTGAACGTGGGAGATATGAAACAGGGAAGCATCTTGAATAACATCAGTCATTCTCCCAAGGGAAGTCATGCTTATTCCATGAGCTGGCATGACCACCCCCACAGTGTGTCAAACTGTCATGTTTGCCCTACAGCCATTTCTCCCAAATCCTCCATAAACTTTCAGATATCTTTATCAGTGGCTTCTGTCCTGCTCGAAAAAGGGCTTGGTCATGTTGATTTTCAAAATGCCTGAGACCCTCCCTCCCAAAAATCAGCCATCTGTGTGCATTAAATAAGTTGACTTTTCTGTTGATTCTCATAGGTGGAAGTTCTGATTGCTATTAGCAGTGTTACATCGCCGGTATTATTTACTACATCCGCCTATCTATCTGTTAATGTTGGGAGGACTATTGATTTTCTTAAAACCTACCCACTTGCTGTCGAGGTAAGTGTACTATATTATCTATCTATCTATCTATATATATATATATATATATATATATATACATATATATATATATTCTATAAAATATAATCTATAAATATATGTTACATGATGTGAACTAGTTTGTGATTTTTCTTTACAAGTTATTATATAAATCATATTCAATGGCTATGTGTCTTCTTGAGACCAGTGACTAGTGGACTTTATCTCTTTTAGCATTTTCATGAGGTCTTGCTCCTACTCCTGATGCTGATCCTGCTGATACAAGCTGTGCTCACAAATGTCACCATCATCCAATGTGTACATTACAAATCTCAAACAAGATTACGGGATTCATTGTGGAATGTGTCAAATTTAGATAAGTCTGATTACAGGAGTAATGAAGTAAGTTTTTGGTGAAATGAAGGACACATACCTCGTACCATTTAAAGGCTGTTTCACACGAGCGGATGCCGTGCGTGGCATCCGCTCCGTGAAAGAGTGCCAAGACCCGATGCAGACTGCAGAGGCACGGAGCATTAACATGACTGATAATGCTCCGTGCCTCTCTGTGATCTCTTTACTATGAAATCACAGTGACAACTGTGATTTCGTAGTAAAGAGGTCACAGAGAGGCACGGAGCATTATCAGTCATGTTAATGCTCAGTGCCTCTGCAGTCTGCATCGGGTCTTGGCACTCTTTCACGGAGCGGATGCCACGCACGGCATCCGCTCGTGTGAAACAGCCCTAAATGTTTCAGTGAAAACAGTGGGGGAGATTTATCAAAACAAGTGTAAAGGAAAACTGGCTTAGTTGCCCATAGCAACCAATCGGAGTTCACAGCTCTGAAAAATGAAAGGTGGAATCTGACTAGTTGCTATGGGCAACTAGGCCTATTTTCCTTTACACTCGTTTTGATAAATCTCCTCCAATATGTGTGCGTGTGCACATATGGCCTTCTGCATGGAAAGAAAATATGCATGTGACATGTAAAGTTTTGTTTCTTGAATAATAATACAGCCATCAGCCATAGCATTAAAGTTACCTGCCTAATACTGTATAGGCCCCCATCGTGTTGCCAAAACAGCTCTGACCCATCAAGGCATGGACTCCACAAGACCTCTGAAAGTGGCACCAAAAGAGCAGCAGATCCTTTAAGTCCTGTAATGGTACTTTCACACTAGTGTTTTAGTTTTCCGGTATTGAGTTTCGTCATAGGGGCTCAATACCGGAAAAAAAACGCTTCAGTTTTGAACCCTTTCATTGTCAATGGGGAAAAAACTGAACTCAACAGAACGGAATGCTCCAAAATGCATTTAATTCCGTATAGATGCGTTCCCATACCAGACAGCAACATGTTGTATTTTGCTTTCTGTCCTGGGATGCGGAGCAAGACACATCCGACATGCCCCCCAATGCAAGTCAATGGGGACGGATGTATTTTCTCTGACACAATAGAAAATGGATCCGTCCTCCATTGACTTTTAATGAAGTTCATGACTGATCCGTCTTGGCAATGTTACAGATAATAAGAACCGGAGCGTTTTTGCTGAACCCTGCCAGATCCAGTAAAAACGCTAGTGTCAAAGTAGTCTAAGTTGCAAGGTGTGGTCTCCATGGATCAGATTTGTTTTTTCAGCACATCTTACAGATATTGTATCGTATTTAGATATGGGGAATTTGGAGCCAGGTAAACATCTTGAACTCTATATTCCTCAAATGAACATTATTTTCAGTGTAACAGAATGCATTATTCTGCTGCCATCAGGGGATACTATTTACATGCATGGATGAACTTTGTCTGCGGCAATCTGCAGGTAGGGGGTCTGGTTGTCCTTCTTTGGGGCGCTTTTCGTAGGTTGTAACCACAAGACATGCTGTTTTGGAGATGCCATCACTGTCTGGCTCTTGTCATAGTCTCTTAGATCCTTACTCTTGCCCATTTCTATCTACTACCAACACATTAACTTCAAGAACTGCCTGTACACTTGCTGCGTAATATGTCCCACAACTTAACAGTTGCCATTGACATGGCATAATCAATGTTATTCACTTCACCTCTTTTAAAGCTATGGCTGATTGCTGTACATATAATTAATTGTCTATACTGTCATACATAGTAATAGATGACTACAGTTTTTATTTCACACTGCTGGTAAGGCCTCATGCACACGACCGTGAGGTTTTTTGCGGTCCGCAAACCGCGGATCCGCCAAAAACGGAAGCCGCCCGTGTGCCTTCCGCAATTTGCGGAACGGGCGGCCCATTGTAGACATGCCTATTCTTGTCCGCAAAACGGGCAAGAATAGGACATGCTATTTTTTTTTTTGCGGGGCCTCGGAAGGGAGCAACGGATGCGGACAGCACACGGAGTGCTGTCTGTTTCTTTTGCGGCCCCATTAAAGTGAATGGGTCCGCATCCGAGCCGCAAAAACTGCGACTCGGATGCGGATCATAACTACAGTCGTGTGCATGAGGCCTACGCATGAGATTTTTCTCAGGCCTCTTTCACATGCCAGTGTATGGTCAGTGTTTGATCAGTGATTGTGAGCTAAAACCAGGTGCTGGTCAAAAACACAGAACGGTTTAAAATCTTTCTATTATACCTTATCTCTGACCAAATTCTCCAATAAGGGGTTATCCAATGATTTGTGTGAAAAATGAAAATCCAATATCATATAGTATATGACAGTCTCTTCCTAATAAACTTGGAACCAGCCCTGTCCCTCACATGGATCCAGAGATCTCTCCATTCATTGTTCCAAATGCTTTGCTAGATTTATTTCAAGCATGCAGCTTAGTGGATGTGCATTTTCTCAGAAGTTGTGAACTGGTGGCATTTGAAGGACGGAACTGACCATCTCAGTGAGCAGGTCAGAGACATTAGAAAAAGAACAAACAACAGGTGGCGCTAAACAGTTATGTTTTATTTGAATGTTGAATAACTCAGTGCTATACCAAATTTGGCTAAAATAAATTGCATCAGAACCTGCATGTGTAATTCCAGCTTTAGAGTACTTTCACATATAGGTTTTTGCTGGCATTTTTCTGCACTTTTGAATTTTTTGTGGTGTTTTTTGCTCCTGCATTTTTTGGTGTGCATTTTTGCTAAAAAAAAACCTGCCATCTCCAGATTTTAGCAGAAGGTCTAGAGGAAATATGAAACGCAGGACACAATTTTTTTTTTTCTCCTGGTATTTATGCTAATTAGGTGGTGTGCAATAGATCCCGCCATTTTTTCAAGGGTTTTCACATCAACTTCTCTGCGGAAAACCACTATGAAGAAAACGCTAGTGTGAAAGCACTGTTTTGAAAAAATATGGGACAGAAAGCACAAGGACCAAAATAACTATTAACAAAAAAAAACAAAAAAACAATACAGGACAGAATTTTTATGTGTAGGGACCCCTATTATGTTCACACAGTTTAAATTAAGTGTCTGAATCTTCCTCAAAAACCAAATTGTTTTCCAAGTTTATTTTGGAGGCAGATTTTTGTATTAGGCCATGTTCTCACAGTGAGTTTCCCTTGTGGATTTTGCTGTGTTTTCTTCACCATAATTTGTGTGGAATCCATTCTCAATCCACCTCCAATTGTTTTCAGTGGTAAACCCACATGTAGTCAAAACAGAGCATTTTTTCCGCATATGAAATTAAAATCTGAGTCGCCCATAAAAAAGCAATATGTTCATTCTTGATGCAGGTCGTACATGGAGATTGCCATTGAAATTAATGGGAGGCCTGTAAAAGACATCAAAATATGTGCAAAAAATACTTTTAATGTAAAACTTCATAAAACACAGGGAAGAAAACACGCAGTTTTGGGGTGGATTCCGCATCTTTTTACATTCGTTTTCAATAGAACTCTGCAGCAGCAAAATTTGCACCAAAAGGTGCAAATTTAGTTGCGTACATTCTTGGGTTTTGCTGTGGATTGCACCTAATGCATTGCAATGGGTGAAATCTGCGGCAGAAATGTGAAGCACAAATTGACATGCTGAGGGATTATTTGAACGAATGAGCTGCAATGTGAGAAATTATTGTGTGGTAGATGGGTCACTACGGTCTACCCAATTCATGGTACTGTAAAGTAGGTCATTTTTATATTCCTGTATTTCATGACACAGGTATATTTTATTTCTTTGGTTATTGCAACAAATATTGGAGTTGTTAAATGAGATACTTTTTCTTTTTACAGGTTTCCAGCAATTCCCTGAGAGACTTTGACAAAGAAAAGGCATGGAAAACTGTTATGGTACAAATGAGCCAGTAGCCTTGTCTGTGCCCCTGATTCTGAGGCGTTATCCTATGGCCAGGTTGTACTTTACTGACTTGATGTCTAGGTGATGAGTATTTTTGTACAATGAAGCCTAGTCTTTCAATGAGCTAGCTCTGCTGAAGAATGTAAGCTCTCACGGGCAGGGTTCTCTCCCATCTGTACCAGTCTCCATACCATACCATAGTTTCATGTTTATTCTATTTGTATTTTTTATATTATGTATGTGTAACCCCTTTTGATGTACAGCGCCATGGAATTTTTAAATAAGTAATATTAACCCCTTAAGGACCGGGCTCATTTTCACCTTAAGGACCAGGCCATTTTTTGGAAATCTGACCAGTGTCACTTTAAGTGCTAATAACTTTAAAACGCTTTGACTTATCCAGGCCATTCTGAGATTGTTTTTTCGTCACATATTGTACTTCATGACACTGGTAAAATGAAGTCAAAAAAATTATTTTTTTTGCATAAAAAAAATACCTAATTTACCAAAAATTTGGAAAAATTAGAAAATTTCAAAGTTTCAGTTTCTCTACTTCTGTAATACATAGTAATACCCCAAAAAATTGTGATGACTTTACATTCCCCATATGTCTACTTCATGTGTGAATTGTTTTGGGAATGATATTTTATTTTTTGGGGATGTTATAAGGCTTAGAAGTTTAGAAGCAAATCTTGAAATTTTTCAGAAATTTACAAAAACTAAATTTTTAGGGACCAGTTCAGGTCTGAAGTCGATTTGCGAGGCTTACATAATAGAAACCACCCAAAAATGACCCCATCTAAGAAACTACACCCCTCAAGGTATTCAAAACTGATTTTGCATACATTATTAACCCTTTAGGTGTTGCACAAGAGTTATTGGCAAATGGGGAGGAAATTTGAGAATTTAATTTTTTTGTCTAATTTTTCATTTTAACCCATTTTTTCCACTAACAAAGCAAGGGTTAACAGCCAAACAAGATTGTATCTTTATTGCCCTGACTCTGCCGTTTACAGAAACACCCAATATGTGGCCGTAAACTACTGTACGGCCACACAGCGGGGCGTAGAGGGAAAGGTGCGCCGTATGGTTTTTGGAAGGCTGATTTTTATGGACTGGTTTTTTGACACCATGTCCCATTTGAAGCCCCCTGATGCACCCCTAGAGGAGAAACTCCCTAAAAGTGACCCCATCTAAGAAACTACACCCCTCAAGGTATTCAAAACTGATTTTACATACGTCGTTAACCCTTTAGGTGTTGCACAAGAGTTATTGGCAAATGGGGATGAAATTTGAGAATTTCATTTTTTTGCCTAATTTTCAATTTTAACCCATTTTTTCCACTAACAAAGCAAGGGTTAACAGCCAAACAAGACTGTATCTTTATTGCCCTGACTCTGCTGTTTACAGAAACACCCCATATGTGGCCGTAAACTACTGTACGGGCACACAGTAAGGCGTAGAGTGAAAGGTGCGCAGTTTGGTTTTTGGAAGGCTGATTTTGCTGGACTGTTTTTTTGACACCATGTCCCATTTGAAGCCCCCCTGATGCACCCCTAGAGTAGAAACTCCATAAAAGTGACCCCATCTAAGAAACTACACCCCTCAAGCTATTCAAAACTGATTTTACAAACTTTGTTAACCCTTTAGGTGTTGCACAAGATTTAATGGAAAATAGAGACACAATTTCAAAATTTCAAATTTTTGGCAGATTTTCCATTTTAATATTTTTTTTCCAGTTACAAAGCAAGGGTTAACAGCCAAACAAAACTCATTATTTATGGCCCTGATTCTGTAGTTTACAGAAACACCCCATATGTGGTCGTAAACAGCTGTACGGGCACACGGCAGGGCGCAGAAGGAAAGGAATGCCATACGGTTTTTGGAAGGCAGATTTTGCTGGACTGGTTTTTTTGACACCATGTCCCATTTGAAGCCCCCCTGATGCACCCCTAGAGTGGAAACTCCAAAAAAGTGACTCCATTTTAGAAACTACGGGATAGGGTGGCAGTTTTGTTGGTACTAGTTTAGGGTACATAGGATTTTTGGTTGCTCTATATTACACTTTTTGTGCAGCAAGGTAACAAGAAATAGCTTTTTTGGCACGTTTTTTTTTTTTTGTTATTTACAACATTCATCTGACAGGTTAGATCATGGGGTAATTTTATAGAGCAGGTTGTCGCGGATGCGGCGATACCTAATATGTATACATTTTTTTTTATTTATGTAAGTTTTATACAATAACTTCATTTTTAAAACCAAAAAAATGTTTTAGTGTCTCCATAGTCTAAGAGCCATAGTTTTTTCAGTTTTTGGGCGATTATCTTGAGTAGGGTCTCATTTTTTGCGGGATGAGATGACGGTTTGATTGGCACTATTTTGGGGTGCATATGACTTTTTGATCGCTTGCTATTACACTTTTTGTGACGTAAGATGGCAAAAAATGGCTTTTTTTACACTGTTTTTATTTTTATTTTTTTACGGTGGTCATCTGAGGGGTTAGGTCATGTGATATTTTTATAGAGCCAGTCGATACGGACGCGGCGATACCTAATATGTATACTTTTTTTTTATTTATGTAAGTTTTACACAATGATTTCATTTTTGAAACAAAAAAAAAATCATGTTTTAGTGTCTCCATAGTCTAAGAGCCATAGTTTTTTCAGCTTTTGGGCGATTATCTTGAGTAGGGTCTCATTTTTTGCGGGATGAGATGACGGTTTGATTGGTACTATTTTGGCGTACATGCGACTTTTTTGATCACTTTTATTACCTTTTTTGGGAAGTAAGGTGGGCAAAATTTCAATTTTCTCATAGTTTTTATTTTTTTATTTTTATGGCGTTCACCGTGCGGGGAAAGTAACATGACCAGCATAGATCTGTTCAGCATAGATCTGTTCAGCACCATGGACAGCAGGACGCCTGAGCAGGCGTCCTGTTGCCATGGGAACCCTCCCCGTCTGCTCAGAACTTCGCAGACGGGGAAGGGTAAGCACGGGGCTGAGGGGGGGCTCTCTGGGGGCTCTCTCCCTCTCCATCGGGGGGCTGCAAAGGCACAGCAGCCCCCCGATGGAGAGGGAGGGAGCTCCCTGACCGATGACAGTTAACTTTTTCCATACAGCGGTCCGTACGGACCGCGGTATGGAAAGGGTTAAACGGCTGACATCTGCACAGATGTCAGCCGTTTATACCAGGGTGCCAGCAATGTGCTGGCACCCTGGTATACCCACTAGAAGCCAACGATCGTTCATGGGGAGGCGGGCGGGGGATCGCGATCCCGCCTGCCGCACCGCCCGCCTCCCGCAACGCCCCCACCGCCTGCGACACCCCCCCCCCGCACCACCCGCCGGCATCAAATCATGCAGGGGTGCAGGGGGGGGTGAAAAATATAGATTTTAGCCACTCTAAAGTTTCTGATCCCCGCGGTCAGGGACCGCGGGCATCAGAAACTGCAAAAAGCGCAGCAAACCGCAGGTCTGAATTGACCTGCGGTTTGCTGCGATCGCCGACACGGGGGGGTCACATCACCCCCCCTGGCGTTGTCACAGGATGCCGGCTGAAGGATTTCAGCCGAAATCCCGTTCCGTTTAACCCCTCGGGCGCCGGAATCCCGATTTAAAAGTTAGGACGTACCGGTACGTCCTTGGTCCTTAAGGACTCGGGAAATAGGGCGTACCGGTACGTCCTATGTCCTTAAGGGGTTAATAACAACTCCCTTTTCTCTACATTGTATAGTTTTGTTTAATCACTTTGTGTCTTAAAGCATCTTACATACAATAAATAATTCTTGTTTCTGATGTATAAAATAAAATTCATATGTCCTGTATTGTATGTATTTTGTCTTTTCTGTCCAGGTTTAAAATCAGCAGAAGTTACAAAAAATCCCAATCAGCTCACCTCATGCATTTGTATTCAGCAATGGACGCAGGGAGGAGGTGGGAATACTCCAATAAAGGCCGCTTTCACACAAGAGTTTGGAAATCCGTGTGTATTCTGCCTATGGAATACACACGGACTCTGGATGATATATCATCCAGACTGTCATCAGTATTCATCTGGATTTACATTCCTTCATTCCTGCATTTTTATGCACTCCCATAGACTATACAGGTGAAACTCGAAAAATTAGAATATTGTGCAAAAGTTCATTGATTTCAGCAATGCAACTTAAAATTAGAATTTTGTGAAAAGGTTCATTATTCTAGGCTCAAAGTGTCACACTCTTGTCAGCTAATTAATACATACCCCCTGAGCAAAGGGTACCTGAGATTGTGACTTTGGGTTTTCATAAGCTATACGCCATAATCATCCGAATTATAACAAATAAAGGCTTGAAATATCTCGCTTTGGATGTAATGAGTCTATCTCATATGTTAGTTTCTACTTTTAAGTCGCATTACTGAAATAAATGAACTTCGCACGATATTCTAATTTTTTGAGTTTCACCTGTAGTGTCTGTATTTGGAAGCAAATATGCATAAAATTTGGACATTCTGCGGGCTTCAAATACTGACAGAAATTATACGGCCATATGAATAACCATATTCATTAACGTCGGCAGCAGATTACAGTACATAAAATGCGAGCCATATAGGATTTGCAAGTTTCTCCAGGGCTTTATTCATTCAATATGATTAAAAACCTCTTCAAAAATCAAATGGTAGCAATAAAAAAAGACACCTGTGCACTTCAAACGAGGAGTCATTGTTAGTCGTGGCGTAGCTCTCAATATAGTACGCAACAATGTACAACCAATCTTGGCTACCAAGGGTTGCATGATTGCTTTCACAAGATTACCCCAAAACAATCCAGAACAGACCAATATTGGGCTTGGATAACAATGTCAATACTATAGCCTCATGAATAAATCAATCAGATAGCACCATGACAGAGAAATATATGTGATAGAGAATATTGCAAAAATTTTATACAAATACATGAAATCACACCTTCTATTCATACCTTGAGGGAAGACCTACCATAGTATTTAGGTGCAATATCAAAAAATTCTCCCTTGCATGTAATTTGTGTTCCCAGTTGCCACCTAGTGGGGGTCTGGAGATCCTCTTCAAACCTATAACTTGCATAGTGTTCATGTTTTCTTAATGTGATGAATTAAAGTGACTGGATGCTGCAGACATGTTACGTGTACCTGCACCAGTTATGTCAGAAATATGTTCACCTATTCTTTTTCCAAGTGGTCTCATGCATGCCACATACTGTATATTATAACTGCTGCATTGTATAATATAAACCATATGGTCAGTAGAGAAGTTAATGAAAGAGTTAATTCTGTGCTGTGCTGCATGAAATGACTTCCTTTTATTTCAAAATGAAGGCCCAGAACCATATTTATATGAACCCTGATTATGTAGTCTGTTGGACCTGCTTATAGTGGAACATATTGGGTGATATTATATGTCCTGTCTTGGTCGGTCTCTGAGCAACATAAACAACTTGACCCTCATCAGTAGACTGGATGGGGTCATTTACTAACATCCCTAGCCCAATTTTTTGTCGTAAAAAAAAAAAGTAGCAAGACCTTTTTAAATGCCTGTGCAAAAATGTTTTGTCTTATGGATGTTTTTATGCGGTCCTTGCCACTTGGGAGTTCAGGAGGCTGGAACCAGGCCCGGCAAATTTAGTAACATTTATGCTAGGAAACGGCAATAAACTTCTTTTTTACTCCAGATGCATGGATTGCTGTAGATGTGCCTAATTTATAATAATCTTTATTAAAAAAAAGTGACCCTAAGTGGCCCAGAATGTATTCATAATAAAGAAAATGAATAGCCATAGGCTATGATGATTCTGTTTTTGGCCTAATTTTTTTAGACATAACTTTTATTATCTCTTGTAATGCAAGGCACCAACGAAACAGACAAGTGAGGATGAAGTAAAAGAGGTTTATTAACAAAATAAACAAAGTCCAGGAAAACTTCACTGGGCAACATCAGGCAAACAAAAAACTAAGGAAAGCCAGGAGTAGTCCCGATCCGTGTCTCTGTGCAACTTGCCAGGTAAACGGATGCGTCACGGAAAGTCCCGGGTAATGGGTCCCACTGGAATGGACGGAGTCCCAGCAAACTTCAGTCAGTAGCTAGCAGTACTGACCTGCACCTGGATAAGGAAGGATAACAGTGGGCACTGACCGACCTGGGAGGCCACCTTTTATGTGCCTGCTAACAAATCCCAGGGCGCCAAGTGTCCACTGCCCATAGGTCATGATCCTGCCCTACACCTGTGTACAAGGCTTTGATCGGTCATTAGTCAATTAGACCAACGCCAGCCCCCTATTCTGCTTTGAACTTGCGGCCAGGTGCTATTACCTTCGGCTGGTCGGCGAAGCACATAAGAAGCGCGACCGCGTATCCCCTTGCGAACCTGTTTTCGAACGTAAATGCGGATGCACGACAGGCTCTGCGAGAGTGCGCAAGCGCGTCGACATGGACATCGGAATGGAATCCGCAATAAGCATCGGAGACAAGATCGCCCGCAGCGTACTGCCACTAGCTTGGCCAAGCTGTCCCCGAAAGCCACGCGGTCTTCCCCTCCGGCGCACATGCAAACGCATCCCCGCAATGGTTCGCAAAGGGGTTGGAGCTTTCCCCAGATTATCCCGGTGGAAGGCTGCCATCAACTCATCCGCATGCACCTGACGAGCAGGTACCCAACATCTCTCCTCTGGACCAAAACCCTTCCAGTCTACCAAGTATTGTAGAGACCTCTGGACAAAACGAGAGCCCAAAATCCTGTTCACCTCGAACTCTGACACCCCTTGGACCTCCAACGGGGGTGGAGTCATCCGCCGATTTGAGAAGTAATACATGAAAGGTGTTCACTCCTCGAATCGACGGTGGAAGAGCAACCTTGTACGTAACTCGGTTGATATTCTGCATCACCGGGCATGGACCAATGAATCGAGGACCCAACTTGGAAGATGGCTGACGCAGCTGAATGTTCCTGGTGGAGACCCACACCTGATCTCCCACCTTAAACTTTTTCTCTACAGTGCGATGACGATCAGCAAATTTCTTCTGTTTACGCCACCGCACTGCCGAGATTCCGCTGAACCGACTACCAAATGGGACATCTATCCTCGAACCATTGATCCACCACCGGTGAATCAGTGGAGGGCCAGGCCAGAGAAGAGAGTCTTGGATCCCTGCCCCCCACGCACCTGAATGGAGACATCTTAGTGGAAGCATGCTCAGAGTTGTTATAAGCCACCTCCGTGAAGGGTAGATGCGCGGCCCATTCCTCCTGGCAGTCTGACACGAAGCACCGGAGATATTGCTCCAGGGTCTGGTTAGTCCTTTCAGTCTGACCGTTGGTCTCTGGGTGAAAACCGGAAGAGAAAGACAAATTTATACCCAACCGGGAGCAGAAAGAACGCCAGAACCAATGAATTGAACACCTCTATCTGAAACAATATCATCCAGCGCTCTGTGCAATCGAAAGACATGATTCAAAAACAGATCTGCCAATTCTCTGGCCGAGGGCAATCCGGGAAGTGGGATAAAATGGGCATTTTACTAAAACGGTCCACCACTACCCAGATTACCGTACTTCCAGAGGACCTTGGCAAATCTGTGATGAAGTCCATGGAGATGTGAGTCCATGGAGCCTGAGGAATAGGCAATGGGAGCAAAGTACCAGATGGGGCGGACCGAGGCGGTTTACATTGAGCACACACACTACATGCCTGGATGTAGGCCTTAATATCCACGGACATACTGGGCCACCAAACATGACGTTTAACAAGGTCAAGTGTTTTCTTAACACCCAGATGCCCTGCAGACTTGGAGTCGTGAAGCTGTTGGATAACCTTTAACCGAAGGTTAACTGTTACAAACCATCGCCCTTCAGGCTTGTTAGGCGGACTCTCTGCCTGTGAAGGCTCGAGAAGAGAGGACAAGTCCTCCATTAAAGGGGTTATCCGACTTAAAAAAATATGTGTTAGGGGTGCTTTATACATCATTAAAGATACATTTCTAATGTACTCACTTTATTGATTTTGCTCTGTTTCCACACTGCTGATTTGGGTCATGTGACCCCCTACGTCATCAACCCTTCTCTGGTGCTGACGTCTCGTTTACAAGCTTCTCTCTGCTTGAGGGAGTGGCCCAGCTCTGTAAACGAAACGTCAGAGCCTTTGGTGCCCGCCCCCTCTCTCCCTGGCTGCCGCAATCTCATTAGCATATCAATAGAGCAGCAGGGCTGTCATTACTGTGCAAAACAGAAGCTCCTGTGTTGCACTGAAAGAGTGTACAGGAGAGCTCTGATAAGGAAAGGGTTACCAGGTGCTGCCAGTCGCTGTATTGCTGTGATCCAGGAGCAGGAATGAAGGACAAGCATCTCAGCCAATAAAAGGGAGAAGGCAAGTCAGGACAGCCAATCAGATGAAAGACCCGCCCTCCCTGCTGTTTACCCTGGAGAGTAAAGACATGTGCTTCTGCCTGGGCTCTTAGGTTTCCCGGGGAGAGGAAGGTGGGGGACACTGCATTGTGTGTATGGGGTGGGGGAGGGGGGACACTGCATTGTGTGTATGGGGTGGGGGAGGGGGGACACTGCATTGTGTGTATGGGGTGGGGGAGGGGGACACTGCATTGTGTGTATGGGGTGGGGGAGGGGGACACTGCATTGTGTGTATTGTGTGTATGGAGGGGTGGGGGACACTGCATTGTGTGTATGGAGGGGTGGGGGACACTGCATTGTGTATATTGTGTGTGTATGGAGGGGTGCGGGACACTGCATTGTGTGTATGGGGTGGGGGAGGGGGACACTGCATTGTGTATATTGTGTGTATGGAGGGGTGGGGGACACTGCATTGTGTATGGGGGGAGGGGGGACAGTAACTACATAGTATATAGTCAACATAGATATGGCTGTAATATAGCTTAGATAGATATAGGTGTCATATATGACACCTATATCTATCTAAGCTATATTAGATATATAGAGCTTAGATACACAGAGCTGCCTCATAGCTTAGATACACAGAGCTGCCTCATAGCTTAGATACACAGAGCTGCCTAAGAGCTTAGATACACAGAGCTGCCTCAGAGCTTAGATACACAGAGCTGCCATAGAGCTTAGATACACAGAACTGCCATATAGCTTAGATACATAGAGTTGCCATATAGATTCGATACATAGAGCTTAGATACACAGAGCTGCCATAGAGCTTAGATACACAGAACTGCCATATAGCTTAGATACATAGAGCTGCCATATAGATTAGATACATAGAGCTTAGATACACAGAGCTGCCATAGAGCTTAGATACACAGAGCTGCCATAGAGCTTAGATACACAGAGCTGCCATAGAGCTTAGATACACAGAGCTGTCTCAGAGCTTAGATACACAGAGCTGCCTCAGAGCTTAGATACACAGAGCTGCCTCAGAGCTTAGATACACAGAGCTGCCTCAGAGCTTAGATACACAGAGCTACCATAGAGCTTAGATACACAGAACTGCCATATAGCTTAGATACATAGAGCTGCCATATAGATTAGATACATAGAGCTTAGATACACATAGCTGCCATAGAGCTTAGATACACAGAGCTGCCATAGAGCTTAGATACACAGAGCTGCCATAGAGCTTAGATACACAGAACTGCCATATAGCTTAGATACATAGAGCTGCCATATAGATTAAATACATAGAGCTTAGATACACAGAGCTGCCATAGAGCTTAGATACACAGAGCTGCCATAGAGCTTAGATACACAGAGCTGCCATAGAGTTTAGATACACAGAGCTGCCATAGAGCTTAGATACACAGAGCTGTCATAGAGCTTAGATACACAGAGCTGCCACAGAGCTTAGATACACAGAGCTGCCATAGAGCTTAGATACACAGAACTTCCATATAGCTTAGATACATAGAGTTGCCATATAGATTAGATACATAGAGCTTAGATACACAGAGCTGCCATAGAGCTTAGATACACAGAGCTGCCATAGAGCTTAGATACATAGAACTGCCATATAGCTTAGATACATAGAGCTGCCATATAGATTAGATACATAGAGCTTAGATACACAGAGCTGCCATAGAGCTTAGATACACAGAGCTTCCCTAGAGCTTAGATACACATAGCTGCCATAGAGCTTAGATACACAGAGCTTCCATAGAGCTTAGATACACAGAGCTGCCATAGAGCTTAGATACACAGAGCTGCCAAAGAGCTTAGATACACAGAGCTTCCATAGAGCTTAGATACACAGAGCTGCCATAGAGCTTAGATACACAGAGCTGCCATATAGCTTAGATACATAGAGCTGCCATATAGATTAGATACATAGAGCTTAGATACACAGAGCTGCCATAGAGCTTACATACACAGAGCTGCCATAGAGCTTAGATACACAGAGCTGCCATAGAGCTTAGATACACAGAGCTGCCATAGAGCTTAGATACACAGAGCTGCCATAGAGCTTAGATACACAGAGCTGCCATAGAGTTTAGATACACAGAGCTGCCATAGAGCTTAGATACATAGAGCTGCCATAGAGCTTAGATACACAGAGCTGCCACAGAGCTTAGATACACAGAGCTGCCACGGAGCTTAGATACACAGAGCTGCCATGGAGCTTAGATACACAGAGCTGCCATGGAGCTTAGATACACAGAGCTGCCATGGAGCTTAGATACACAGAGCTGCCATGGAGCTTAGATACACAGAGCTGCAATGGAGCTTAGATACACAGAGCTGCCATGGAGCTTAGATACACAGAGCTGCCATGGAGCTTAGATACACAGAGCTGCCATGGAGCTTAGATACACAGAGCTGCCATAGAGCTTAGATACACAGAGCTGCCATAGAGCTTAGATACACAGAGCTGCCATAGAGCTTAGATACACAGAGCTGCCATATAGCTTAGATACATAAAGCTGCCATATAGATTAGATACATAGAGCTTAGATACACAGAGCTGCCATAGAGCTTAGATACACAGAGCTGCCATAGAGCTTAGATACATAGAGCCTGTGTTTCTGCAATGTGACAGGATGATCTGTCTCTGTGAGCTAGGAGATGATCATGTGACTGGTTTATGCAAAGTTTGGATGTGCAGAGCAGGGTGAGGGGAAGGTCAGATTGTTCACGCCCACAAATATTCATGAGGCAGAGCTCAGGCTTTGTTGTTATACGCCCCCTCAGCATGTACTTCAGCATGTAAACAAACAATGACAGAACCATGAAAAGGTGTAAATATGGGTTTTAACTTGATGAAATCTAGCTTAACCAAATTATATGTATATCCAGATGGGTTTTAAGAGTTTTTTTTATTTTTTTATTAACTCGGATAACCCCTTTAACTCTGCGGTCCCGAGGGCGGCCAGAAAACATTTAGTGGGAAGAATAGTCTCTGGCTCAGAGCTCGGGATGGAAGCAGCCTCAGGGAAGCAGCAGGACAGAGCATCTGCCTTCACATTTTTAGAGTTAATATAGTGGGACCGCGCTGCTCCTTGTTCACACAAGGCGTTTTTCCAGGAATGCAGGTAATCACTTTCTCTGGCTCAAGACAGACACCCTTCAGTTGGATAGTGGTGTGCTTCAACCCAGATTGAAGCTCAGCAAATCTATGCTGGATCGTTAAAGGCTTTTCTGCAAGATGTCATAAATCACACAATAGTGAGAGTACCTCCGGCATAGTAAAAACTTTCTGTTTTATTATACTCACAGAAGTAAAAAGGTTATTCAGCATATCAATATGATAATATTCTTTCCGCACAGCCCGACCCGGGTTTCACATAAAGCTTTGTCACTTCATTTCGGGAGACCAGCAGCGCAAGTACCGTTGAAACCTAGTGACTCATTTTATTTAATTTTATTGCATTCACATTTTTAGAACCTGGCTTATACATGAGGCGAAAATTGAAGCAGGTGAAAAACAATGCCCACCGAGCTTGTCGGGAGTTGAGTCTCTTGGCAGTCTTTAGGTAGTCTAAATTTTTGTGGTCAGCGTAAACCGTCATGGGATGTTTCCCACCCTTTAGCCAATGTCGCCCACTCTTGAAAATACAATTTTACTTCCAGAAGCTCTCTATTGCCGATGTCATAATTACACTCGGCTGGAGAGAGCTTCTGAGAGAAGAAGGCACAGGGATGTAACCTTTCAGGGACCCCAGAATACTGTGAAAGAACTGCCCCAACACCAACCTCGGAGGCGTTGACCTCGAGGACAAAAGGTTGGGAAGTGTCTGGATGAGTAAGGATTGGCGCAGTGCAAAAGGCCTGCTTTAGCGTTTCAAAGGCTCTGTCTGCCTCTCTCATGCACTTTGAAGGATTAGCTCCATTCTTAGTGAGGTTAATGAGAGGTACCACTATCGCAGAGAAATTCTTAATAAACTTGCGGCAGAAGTTGGCAGTCCCTTCAGATCGCTGCAGTCCCTTCAGATCATTAGGCCGAGGCCAATCCAAGACAGCAGAAAGTTTGGATGGATCCATAGCCAGTCCCCATTCTGAATTAATGTACCCCAGAAAAGGCAATTCCGTTACCTCAAACAGACACTTCTCTAGTTTGGCAAAGAGGCTGTTCTCCCTCAGTTTCTGGAAAACCTGACACACGTGTCTCTGATGAGACACCAGATGCAAATCTACCTAAGAAATCCCTGAGGACATCATTGATGAACTTCTGGAAGACCGCAGGAGCAATACAGAGACCAAAAGGCATAACGAGATACTCGTAATGCCCATCCCTGGTGTTGAATACGTTGTTCCATTCATCACCTTCTCTGACGCGTACCAAGTTATATGCACCCCTCAAATCGAGTTTGGTGAAGATCCGGGCCTCCATCCTTCTTCTCCACGAAGAAGAACCCGGCTCCAATGGGGGAAGTGGATGAACGAATGAAACCCTTCTCGAGATTCTCTTTAATATAATCATGCTGGGCCTGAATCTCAGGCCCAGTGAGATTATATAGATGTCCCCGGGGTGGCATGGTACCTGGCAACAGATCTATGGGACAATCATATGACCTATGGAGAGGTAACACATCAGCCCCCTGTGGACTGAACATGTCCTGGAAGTGCTGGTAATACTGGGGTAATGTACTTAATACTTCCGTGGAGGCTAGTGGCAACTCAGGACATATGCACCGAGTGAGGCATTCAGTACTCCACCGGCAAATCTGACCTGAGCGCCAGTCCACTATCGGATTATGTAGTCTCAACCAAGGGAGACCCTAAATCACAGGAGTGGATGGCATGTCCAGGACAAAAAGGCTTAAGGTCTCCCGATGATCAGCCCCCACTGTTACCTGCATCCCGGGTGTCATCCACACGGCACGACCATCCTGGAGAGGAGATCCATCAATAGCGGTCACCGACAGGGTGGTCTTTGGTTGGATAAGCGGGATGCCAAGTCGATGCACCAAGACTGAGTCCATAAAATTCCCTGCTGCTCCAGAATCAATCAGGGCAGAAAACACATGGACTTTGTCTTGCCACTGTAGTGAAATGGGTACCATCACTCAAGTTGGAGGAGGGATAATAGCACCTAGGAGGTTCTCCTCTATGCCCCCTAGGTACATTTGTTTCCCGCCGACAGGAGGGGACAGGTCTTGACAAGATGTCCTGCTTTCCTCAAAACAGGCACAGACCTTTCTGTTGGTGACAAGCTCGTTCCGCTTGTGTAAGATGGGAGGACCCAACCTCCATTGGCTCTTCTGCTGGCTTGGTGGCCCCTGGATTTGGCCGTGAAATGGAATCCGCAATAGGCACCGGAGACAAGCTCGCCTGCAGCGTACTGCCACTAGCCCGGCCAAGCTGTCCCCGAAAGCCATTGGGTCTTCCCCTCCGGCGCACATGCGAACGCATCCCCGCATCGGTTCGCAAAGGGGTCGGAGCTGGTGTATCAATGGAAACACGCGTAACCTGTCCCGCAACTCCACGAGGACCCTTTTTGTTCACACTGGTGTGCGAGACAGGTGATCTTACATCTCTTCTCTTAAAATCCCCCCCAAAAATATATATATATCTATAAAGCCCTAAATACTATTTAAAAAAAAACAACTGCATTAGTGTAGTATTTTGTAATTATCATATATTTTTCAGATGCTGATACTAATTCCACTGTTTTTTGGCAGTAGATGTATTAGTTTTCACACTATCTCTGCCTATTTGAACCGCAACTTGTATTTTTTCACTTTACTTGTTTATAGTCTTCATAGAAGCCATTTATTCCTGAGTAGCTAATAAGTTAACTTATATTTACTCTGATACAAATGACCTATCTCAGGTCTATTACTAACATTTAAAACTTGTCTGCCCCAGCGCTATTTCCTTTTACTGGGGCTTTGCTTAATCTTAGTGCTGTATCCTTTGCTACAATAGGAGTGTAGGGCTTCCTGATCAGCTCAGCTCTTATTGTCCATTAGCATATGTTTATCATGCTGCTGTTTTCCTATCTATCAGTCTGTATATACAGTGGAGGAAATAATTATTTGACCCCTCACTGATTTTGTAAGTTTGTCCAATGACAAAGAAATGAAAAGTCTCAGAACAGTATCATTTCAATGGTAGGTTTATTGTAACAGTGGCAGATAGCACATCAAAAGGAAAATCGAAAAAATAACTTTAAATAAAAGATAGCAACTGATTTGCATTTCATTGAGTGAAATAAGTATTTGAACCCTCTAACAAAAAAAGACTTAATACTTGGTGGAAAAACCCTTGTTTGCAAGCACAGAGGTCAAACGTTTCTTGTAATTGATGACCAAGTTTGCGCACATTTTAGGAGGAATGTTGGTCCACTCCTCTTTGCAGATCATCTCTAAATCCCTAAGGTTTCGAGGCTGTCTCTGTGCAACTCTGAGCTTGAGCTCCCTCCATAGGTTTTCAATTGGATTAAGGTCCGGAGACTGACTAGGCCACTCCATGACCTTAATGTGCTTCTTCTTGAGCCACTCCTTTGTTGCCTTTGCTGTATGTTTTGGGTCATTGTCGTGCTGGAACACCCATCCACGACCCATTTTCAGTTTCCTGGCAGAGGGAAGGAGGTTGTCGCTCAGGATTTCACGATACATGGCTCCGTCCATTTTCCCGTTAATGCGAATAAGTTGTCCTGTGCCCTTAGCAGAAAAACACCCCCAAAGCAAAATGTTTCCACCCCCATGCTTGACGGTGGGGACGGTGTTTTGGGGGTCATAGGCAGCATTTTTCTTCCTCCAAACACAGCGAGTTGAGTTAATGGCAAAGAGCTCTATTTTGGTCTCATCAGACCACAGCACCTTCTCCCAGTCACTCTCTGAATCATTCAGGTGTTCATTGGCAAACTTCAGACGGGCCTGCACATGTGCCTTCCTGAGCAGGGGGACCTTGCGAGCCCTGCAGGATTTTAATCCATTGCGGTGTAATGTGTTTCCAATGGTTTTCTTGGTGACTGTGGTCCCTGCTAATTTGAGGTCATTAACTAACTCCTCCCGTGTAGTTCTAGGATGCTTTTTCACCTTTCTCAGAACCATTGACACCCCACGAGGTGAGATCTTGCGTGGAGCCCCAGAGCGAGGTCGATTGATGGTCATTTTGTGCTCCTTCCATTTTCGAACAATCGCACCAACAGTTGTCACCTTCTCTCCCAGCTTCTTGCTAATGGTTTTGTAGCCCATTCCAGCCTTGTGCAGGTCTACAATTTTGTCTCTGACATCCTTGGACAGCTCTTTGGTCTTTCCCATGTTGGAGAGTTTGGAGTCTGCTTGATTGATTGATTCTGTGGACAGGTGTCTTTTATACAGGTGACTAGTTAAGACAGGTGTCCTTAATGAGGGTGACTAATTGAGTAGAAGTGTCTAACCACTCTGTGGGAGCCAGAACTCTTAATGGTTGGTAGGGGTTCAAATACTTATTTCACTCAATGAAATGCAAATCAGTTGCTATCTTTTATTTAAAGTTATTTTTTCGATTTTCCTTTTGATGTGCTATCTGCCACTGTTACAATAAACCTACCATTGAAATGATACTGTTCTGAGACTTTTCATTTCTTTGTCATTGGACAAACTTACAAAATCAGTGAGGGGTCAAATAATTATTTCCTCCACTGTACAATGTCTTTCATATTTTCCCTGCCTAGATCAGTTTTACGGGACGACTGCAGTGCGCCCTGACGATCCACACACTAAATGCTGCCGTTTAGTTTAAAAATGGAGAGAACGGAGCTCCCCCAACATGTTTCGCCACTTATGTGGCATCCTCAGGGGTATTGGAACTTCTAACACAAGGGTTACAGTTCCAGTTTTACAAGGGGGATTTCCCCGCCTCTTTCTTAAGCAGCCACTTGAGGACGCCTGATCTTTCTACTGACAGTGATGTTCACCCTTCTTGTTCCTCATCCAATGGGAGGCTGTGGGCATCAGTGACATTTCTTTTTTTTTTTTTATATATAATCTTTATTAGCTTTTGTCATTTTTTCATTCCAACATCATGTCACAGTGGTATGATAATTTGACGACATTTCTTTTGTTGCCCTATTCATTGTCTTACCTGGTGCTTGCGTTAGAAACTTGGAAAAATAATCGCTCTTCCTTCTATCCATTGCGCATATGTTTGGTCTTTATAATTTTTCTTTCTCTTCTCACTGCACATGTCGGCACTTTGAGTTTCTCTTTTCCTTGTGCATGTCTTGACACTTAGTCATTTTAACATTATTCCTGGGATCTTGTCTATAGCTATATACAGTCAGGTCCATAAATATTGGGACATCGACACAATTCTAACATTTTTGGCTCTATACACCACCACAATGGATTTGATATGAAATTAACAAGATGTGCTTTAACTGCAGACTGTCAGCTTTAATTTGAGGGTATTTACATCCAAATCAGGTGAACGGTGCAGGAATTACAACAGTTTGCATATGTGCCTCCCACTTGTTAAGAGACCAAAAGTAATGGGACAATTGGCTTCTCAGCTGTTCCATGGCCAGGTGTGTGTTATTCCCTCATTATCCCAATTACAATGAGCAGATAAAAGGTCCAGAGTTCATTTCAAGTGTGCTATTTGCATTTGGAATCTGTTGCTGTCAACTCTTAAGATGAGATCCAAAGAGCTGTCACTATCAGTGAAGCAAGCCATCATTAGGCTGAAAAAACAAAACAAACCCATCAGAGAGATAGCAAAAATATTAGGCATGGCCAAAACAACTGTTTGGAACATCCTTAAAAAGAAGGAATGCACCGGTGAGCTCAGCAACACCAAAAGACCCGGAAGACCACGGAATACAACTGTGGTGGATGACCGAAGAATTCTTTCCCTGGTGAAGAAAACACCCTTCACAACAGTCAGCCAGATCAAGAACACTCCCCAGGAGGTAGGTATATGTGTGTCAAAGTCAACAATCAAGAGAAGACTTCACCAGAGTGAATACAGAGGGTTCACCCCAAGATGCAAACCATTGGTGAGCCTCAAAAACAGGAAGTCCAGATTAGAGTTTGCCAAACGACATCTAAAAAAGCCTTCACAGTTCTGGAACAACATCCTGTGGACAGATGAGACCAAGATCAACTTGTACTAGAGTGATGGGAAGAGAAGAGTATGGAGAAGGAAAGGAACTGCTCATGATCCTAAGCATACCACCTCATCAGTGAAGCATGGTGGTGGTAGTGTCATGGCATGGGCATGTATGGCTGCCAATGGAACAGGTTCTCTTGTATTTATTGATGATGTGACTGCTGACAAAAGCAGCAGGATGAATTCTGAAGTGTTTTGGGCAATATTATCTGCTCATATTCAGCCAAATGCTTCAGAACTCATTGGATGGCGCTTCACAGTGCAGATGGACAATGAGCCAAAGCATACTGCAAAAGCAACCAAAGAGTTTTTTTAAGGGAAAGAAGTGGAATGTTATGCAATGGCCAAGTCAATCACCTGACCTGAATCCGATTGAACATGCATTTCACTTGCTGAAGACAAAACTGAAGGGAAAATGCCCCAAGAACAAGCAGGAACTGAAGACAGTTGCAGTAGAGGCCTGGCAGAGCATCACCAGGTATGAAACCCAGCGTCTGGTGATGTCTATGCATTCCAGACTTCAGGCTGTAATTGACTGCAAAGGATTTGCAACCAAGTATTAAAAAGTGAAAGTTTGATTTATGATGATTATTCTGTCCCATTACTTTTGGTCCCTTAACAAGTGGGAGGCACATATGCAAACTGTTGTAATTCCTACACCGTTCACCTGATTTGGATGTAAATACCCTCAAATTAAAGCTGACAGTCTGCAGTTAAAGCACATCGTGTTTGTTTCATTTCAAATCCATTGTGGTGGTGTATAGAGCCAAAAATGTTAGAATTGTGTAGATGTCCCAATATTTATGGACCTGACTGTATGTAAAACCCAGAAGTGGGGTTTTATTTTGATAGTGGTTATTTTTTGGAAAGGGTATTTAGCACTAAGTCCTATCATCTGTCTGTATTATATCTTTTTTATATTATTATTATTACATTTTGCTATATATATATTTTTTCAGTTATCTCAGAAGATAATTGACAGTTTTCAGTTTCTGTACATATATTTGAATAAAAAAAAATATAGAAAAAGAAGAGATAATTTATGACAAGGCGCATGCACAGATGGGAATAAAAGACCGGCATATCATTGGCAGGATTGCATCATTACCATCTATTGTAGAGTAGTGTAGTGAGACCCTCCCCGCAACCCCCTAAGCAGCTCTGCAAGTGGAGGCAACCAATCCTACTCACATTCTAGGACATGTTGCTGTTGGCCATTTGAACTGGAGAATCTCTTTAATATGTTCGTCAAGCGGTTAATCACTTTGATGGTATTACTTGAGGTTTATGTTCCTGTGTATGCCTGCAATAACGATTAGTTAGTATTCACATGTTGATTGCTTTCAGTCGCAGACTGATGCGGTGTTGAATAAAAATCAAAATGCCCTCCTAGCGACTCTGTTTTCTGCTTCTTGTCAGGAACAGTACCTATGTTTTATGTTGCCTGTGTCTCTTCCCTGCTCATCTGGTCCATTTTTTGACAGTGACTTACAGTATTAGTCTCTCCTATTTATGAGTGGGAGATATCGATTGTATTCTAATCTTCCCAGAGAGGGTCCTGTTCAAACTGTCAGAATCAGATATTTCAGAAAATGCATCTGTGGAATCTAGTTCTGAGGAAGTGAACATAACCCTATGTTTGCGATAGCTCTTGCCTAGTTTTTTTTTTTTTTTTTTTAAAGATAGAACATGGTGTTTTAGACTGGAACCAGGCATGCACCGCTCCCTGTGTGTGATCTTTTGTCTCTGAGGATTTAGTTCTCTTGGTCTTTGTTAATGTATCCTCAAGTTTATTGATGTTTTTCTTTAAGCTTGGCTTGGTGTCAAGATCCCCAAAGCAGTACACGATGTGCAAACCCTCAGTGATTCACAAAAAACAGTGGTATCAAATGCCTCAAGTCTGTGTTGCTCATATTTGACAATGAGACGCATCAAATCCAGAGAACAAGATAAAATATTATTCCACTAAGAAATCACCATTGGATAAAAATTTGGCCCTTTTAGCACTTGCGTTGTTAATTCCAGTATTGAGATCTGGCAGAGGATCTCAATGCTGGAATTAAACGGATCTGTTTTGATTTTACACATCAGGATGCATCCGTTCCTTTAGGATGCGGTTGTGTGAAATCAAAACAGTAAAAAACGGATGCAGTTTTTTAGGCTTCTAAAATTAATGGATCCGTCACCATTGACTTACATTGTTTTCAGTGCCGGATCAGTTTTTTTAACCGGACACAAAACCGCAGCTTGATCTCAATACCAGAAAACAACAACGCAAGTGTGAAAGTAGCCTAATAGCATGCAGTGATGAAATGATGAGCAATAAATCCCTTGTTTTCCATTGACAAATCTGCCTGACTGAAAGATTATCATCAGTCGCCAACACATCCTCTCATCTAATCAGAAGTCTACCAGTAATTAACGCCACACTAAAACGATCAGCAGCACAACAGTATAACCACAGGCGTGGATATAAATCCAATTCTCCTAAGGAGGTGCATGCAGTGCCAGATCCTGACATTTAGGTCCCACAAGATATAATGTAGAAAAGACTGCAGCACTCCGCACAGTCTTTCTTAAAGAGGACCTTTCACCGATCCTGACATTGTGAACTAAGTATCATGACATATACAGCGGCGCCCAGGGATCTCACTGAACTTAGTATTCTCCCTGGGCACCACTCCGTTCTCCCGTTATGTCCTCCGGTATGTTCGGGGACTTGGTTATAGTAGGCAGAGTGTGCCCTTGTTCTGCGGGCGTCTCCTTCTAGGCTGTAGCGCTGGCTAATCGCAGCGCAGAGCTCACAGCCTGGGAGAAAAAAAACTTCCAGGCTGTGAGCGCTGCAATGTGATTGGCCAGCGTTATAGCCTAGGAGAAGGAGACGCCCGCAGAACAAGGGCAGACTCCGCCTACTATAACCAAGTCCCCGAATATACCGGAGGACATAACGGGAGAACGTAAGTGGATAATACCAGGGATAATAGTAAGTGCAGTGAGATCCCTGGGCGTCATGATACTTAGTTCACAATGTCAGGATCGGTGAATGGTCCTCTTTAAGTCATTAGCAGTGTAAATGCTCCAGGTGCGAGCGAGAACGATCACAATAACGAGAAAACAGCTTGCTAAATTGTTGCTTGCGCATGTTAATGTAAAAATATCTGCCCTAACAGACAGGGTATCTAATCTTGAGTGTAAATGTAGCCTAGACATACTAAACGCCCACCAATTTAAACACCAGGTCATAGAAAAAATACTAAAAAAAGCCTCCACTAATCAAAACTCACACACAAAAAAGTTGAACTACGTTTCCACCATGTAAATAAATAGAAGATTCTTTATTCAATAAGCATTAGACAGACATTATAACATGTAAAATCAGCAGTAAAAAGACATACTTCGAGGGGACTGGGGGATCGACACACAGGGGCATCCAGAGTCAAAAGAAAAAGCCACAAGAAACAAGTGGCCCCCGGACATAAAGGTCCGCTAAGAAAGTTAGTAAACTACTGTAAATGTGGAAATAAACAGGCAATAGTGAATACCCCAAAGGTGCGCGCCGATCCCTCAGTCTCCTCCTCCCAGTCTCCTAGACATACTAAAGTTGCACCACATTTATCAAAATTTTTGTCTAATATTCTACCACCTATTAGTTTGCTTACTTTGCCAGGAATTTTGGCACACAATGGCTGAAGCCAGGCCTCTTCACAGATGCAATAACCATGCAGTTCTTAAAAAGTGTCTAATACACATACTAAATGTGATGCAGAGCATGATTGCCAGTTTTTTGTCACAAACTAAGCCAAAATTATGACATGCGTATCTTAGTGACTCTCGGCTATAGTTTATGACAAGTAGTTCCTGGGCCTACTTGAGTGTGGATTACATAGGCAGTTGGTACTGGACTGAGATTACCTTTTGTTGCAAATGTCACATAAAATAAATTTCATGAGGGAAAAAGTAGTAACATAACTACTTTAAAGGGGTTGTGCCATAAACTACTTTTCACTCTAAACTGTATTTTCATCAATTACTCTAGCATTGCTCCTTGGATTGTGTGTTTTTTTTCTTCTTCCAAATTTACCTCATTTGCAGTTTTCTCTTATCCCCTATGCTTGAATCTTACTTTCTGGTTTATCATATGTTTGCTGCTCCATCATGCCTTAGGGCAGTGAGATGTGTCCTGACACTAACCACACTCCTTGTTCTTACCAATGATGCTTGTGCATCCTACATTACATGGCTCCAATGCAGGACATAACCTTAAGCAACTGACATCTGCTACAAGGTGCAATAGTAGGGTAATAACGTTAGCATATGGCAGTATTAGTAAGTAGTGGTTATGATGAGCAGATATCAGTTTGTTACGAGTTATGCCATATGTTCTATTGTATATCCCTTCATTAAGCTGGTCTTATATTGTAATAGAGACACCTTTGTACCGTTACATCTGTGTTATCTTATGTTGAGGCAAACATTCTTTTTGTTGAGCCAATCAGCTTCCGCCTTCAGGTACCAACGCCATTAGAACTGTTTAATGAAGTATGCACAGATCTTTACATATGTACTCACTTGATCCCAATGGAATTTATGAAGTGCCCAGACATGGCGTTACCACTCCACAGCATATATCACACCAAGCACGATCTGCTGCCTTGAAACAATAATTATGGTGTCAGCATCAACAATTATTTCACCGGATGAACGAGCGTTATTGGCGGCACCTTTACATGGGCCAATTATCGGGAATGAACGTTCATTCCTGATAATGTGCCCAAAAATAATTCTGTGTAAGGCGACCATTAATCCACTGTTATAAAGTGGCATGTGTATGAACTGATTACCCAGATTCATGTATTTTGTCCAATGGATTGTGCATTATTGTCTGATGCTGCCAAGCCCTTGAAGCGGATTAATCAGGCGTAGCGTAGCACGATTAACAGGGTTTTATTCAGAAATAACAGCACAACATAGGAATATAACTTTCAGTAAGATCAGAATCTCAGCATATCTGCCTCTGGCTTTCTTCTCTCTCAGCTCCCTGTCTGTACATATGCAGCAAGTTTCCATCCCTTCCTGCCTTTTCTTTTTAGCATAGAAACATAGAAACATAGAATGTGTCGGCAGATAAGAACCATTTGGCCCATCTAGTCTGCCCAATATATCTGAATCCTATGAATAGTCCCTGGCCCTATCTTATATGAAGGATAGCCTTATGCCTATCCCATGCATGCTTAAACCCCTTCACTGTATTTGCAGCTACCACTTCTGCAGGAAGGCTATTCCATGCATCCACTACTCTCTCAGTAAAGTAATACTTCCTTATATTACTTTTAAACCTTTGCCCCTCTAATTTAAAACTGTGTCCTCTTGTGGTAGTTTTTCTTCTTTTAAATATGCTCTCCTCCTTTACCGAGTTGATTCCCTTTATGTATTTAAAAGTTTCTATCATATCCCCTGTGTCTCTTCTTTCTTCCAAGCTATACATGTTAAGGTCCTTTAACCTTTCCTGGTAAGTTTTATCCTGCAATCCATGTACTAGTTTAGTAGCTCTTCTCTGAACTCTCTCTAGAGTATCTATATCCTTCTGGAGATATGGCCTCCAGTACTGCGCACAATACTCCAAGTGAGGTCTCACCAGTGTTCTGTACAGCGGCATAAGCACTTCACTCTTTCTACTGCTTATACCTCTCCCTATACATCCAAGCATTCTGCTGGCATTTCGTGCTGCTCTATTACATTGTCTTCCCACCTTTAAGTCTTCTGAAATAATTACTCCTAAATCCCTTTCCTCAGATACTGAGGTCAGGACTGTGTCAAATATTCTATATTCTGCCCTTGGGTTTTTACGCCCCAGGTGCATTATCTTGCACTTATCCACATTAAATTTCAGTTGCCAGAGTTCTGACCATTCTTCTAGTTTTCCTAAATCCTTTTCCATTTGGCGTTTCCTTCCAGGAACATCAACCCTGTTACATATCTTTGTGTCATCAGCAAAAAGACAAACCTTACCATCGAGGCCTTTTTCAATATCACTTATGAAGATATTAAACAAAATTGGTCCCAGTACAGATCCCTGTGGAACCCCACTGGTAACATGACCTTGTTTTGAATGTTCTCCATTGACTACAACCCTCTGCTGTCTGTCACTCAGCCACTGCCTAATCCACTCAACAATATGGGAGTCCATGCTCAATGACTGCAGTTTATTGATAAGTCTTCTATGTGGGACAGTGTCAAAAGCCTTACTAAAATCTAGATATGCGATGTCTACTGCACCTCCACCGTCTATTATTTTAGTCACCCAGTCAAAAAAATCTATAAGATTTGTTTGACATGATCTCCCTGAAGTAAACCCATGTTGTTTTTCATCTTGCAATCCATGGGATTTTAGATGTTCCACAATCCTATCCTTTAATAGGGTTTCCATTAATTTGCCTACTATTGATGTCAGACTCACTGGTCTATAGTTGCTCGATTCCTCCCTACTACCTTTCTTGTGAATGGGCACGACATTTGCGAATTTCCAATCTTCCGGGACGACTCCTGTTACTAATGATTGGTTAAATAAATCTGTTAGCGGTTTTGCCAGCTCACCACTAAGCTCTTTTAATAATTTTGGGTGTATCTCATCAGGCCCCTGTGACTTATTTGTCTTCACCTTAGACAGCAAACTTAGAACATCTTCCTCTGTAAAGATACATGCATCAAATGATTTATTAGTCATCCTTTCTAGTGGAGGTCCTTCTCCTTTTTCTTTTGTAAAAACTGAACAGAAGTATTCATTAAGGCAGTCGGCTAGCCCTTTATTCTCTTCTACATACCTTCCGTCCTTTGTTTTTAATTTAGTTATTCCTTGTTTTAATTTCCTTTTTTCATTTATATATCTGAAGAATGTCTTATCCCCTTTTTTCATAGACTGAGCTAGTTTTTCTTCTGCCTGCGCTTTAGAAGTTCTTATAACTTGCTTGGCCTCTCTCTGCCTAATCTTGTAGATTTCCTTATCTTCATTGCTCTGGTTTTTTTTATAATTACAAAATGCTAGCTTTTTATTTTTAATGATTTGGGCCACTTCTGCTGAGTACCACAGTGGTCTCTTCCTTTTTTTGCTTTTACTGACAAGTCTAATGCAATTTTCCGTTGCCTTCAATAATGCACCTTTTAAGTAGTCCGATTTCTCCTGGACTCCATGTAATCCGTTCCAGTCTGATAAGGACTCATTTATGACTAATTTCATTTTTGAAAAGTCTGTTTTTCTAAAATCTAAAACTTTTGTTTTTGTGTGGGGGGACTCTTTCACAGTTCTTATATTAAACCACACTGACTGGTGATCACTAGATCCCAAGGTTTCGCCTACAATGACATCATATACCGAATCCCCATTTGTGAATACCAAATCCAAAATGGCCTCCCTCCGGGTTGGCTCCTCAACCACTTGTTGTAGAGATAACCCCAGTAGGGAATTTAGAATATCTGTACTCCTGGTAGAACTTGCTATTTTGGTTTTCCAGTTTATATCTGGAAGATTGAAATCTCCCATAATGATAACTTCTCCTTTCATTGTCATTTTAGCTATTTCTTCAACTAGTAGATCATCTAGTTCTTTAACTTGACCAGGTGGTCTATATATCACACCTACACGAGTTACTGCATGGTTAGCAAACTGCAACGTAACCCAAACTGACTCTATGTTGGCCTCACCAACTTGTATTAGGTTAGATTTAATGCTATCTTTCACATACAGGGCCACTCCTCCTCCTTTCTTGCCTTCTCTGTCTCTTCTGTATAAAGAGTACCCTGGTATGGTTATGTCCCAGTCATTTCTTTCATTAAACCATGTCTCCGTAACAGCCACTAAATCTACATTCTCAGATGCCATTATTGACCCAAGTTCATTGATTTTTTTACCTAAACTGCGAGCATTTGTAGACAGGACTCTGAGCTTATTTCTTAACCTCTGTGCTTCTGACCTGTTCTGGCATTGTTTCGGGGGGCAATTGGACTCTTTTATTTTCACTCTTTTGCCCCCCCTTCCTAGTTTAAATACTCTTTCGCAAATTCTTGGAGTTGTTCACTAAGTACATTTGTTCCTTTGAGAGAAAGATGCAAACCATCTTTTTTGTACAGTTCCTTTCTATTCCAAGTAGAGCTATCATGAGAAACAAAGCCAAATCCTTGCTCTTGACACCATTTACCAAGCCATATGTTGAACTCCTTTATGCGCCTCTGCCTATCATTCTGAACATTATGCACAGGCAGAACTTCAGAAAATGAAATGGTGGATGCAAAATCCTGTACGTCATTACCAAGTGTGATAAAAGATTTTTTCACCTCTGACACTTCATTGCAAGCCAGGTCATTTGTCCCTAGATGGACAAGAACATCCACGTCCCCTTCCTGCTTTGCTTGCTTAACAATATTAATAATACGTCTTCTATCTCTTCTAGCAGTAGCCCCAGGGAGTAGCAGTACTTTATTAACAACATAACCCCGTGTCTGGAAACATGCAATCACATAATGTAGTTGTTGCAATACACAGAACAATAAGCATTATTCCGACAGTTAATTTGATAAATTGATAGACTTAGGCTAAAGGATGATAATATTTGTGGAGTCTTCAAACATTTTTGATGAATGAATAGTAGTTCCCAAATGCTTTTCTACTGGATTATATCCTGAATAATATTGAACTTTGGTCTTATCTCTTATTGCTAAATTTTTCAATTGGTCATTGACCACTAGTTGTCTCTAGGTTGACACGTGCTACTGGATTATCAGTATTAACCCCTTAAGGACCGGGCTCATTTTCACCTTAAGGACCAGGCCATTTTTTGGAAATCTGACCAGTGTCACTTTAAGTGCTAATAACTTTAAAACGCTTTGACTTATCCAGGCCATTCTGAGATTGTTTTTTCGTCACATATTGTACTTCATGACACTGGTAAAATGAAGTAAAAAAAATAATTTTTTTGCACAAAAAAAAATCCTAATTTACCAAAAATTTGGAAAAATTTGCAAATTTCAAAGTTTCAGTTTCTCTACTTCTGTAATACATAGTAATACCCCAAAAAATTGTGATGACTTTACATTCTCCATATGTCTACTTCATGCTTGAATTATTTTGGGAATGATATTTTATTTTTTGGGGATGTTATAAGGCTTAGAAGTTTAGAAGCAAATCTTGAAATTTTTCCAAAATTTACAAAAACTAAATTTTTAGGGACCAGTTCAGGTCTGAAGTCACTTTGCGAGGCTTACATAATAGAAACCACCCAAAAATGACCCCATCAAGAAACTACACCCCTCAAGGTATTCAAAACTGATTTTGCATACATTGTTAACCCTTTAGGTGTTGCACAAGAGTTATTGGCAAATGGGGAGGAAATTTGAGAATTTAATTTTTTTGCCTAATTTTCAATTTTAACCCATTTTTTCCACTAACAAAGCAAGGGTTAACAGCCAAACAAGGCTGTATCTTTATTGCCCTGACTATGCTGTTCACAGAAACACCCCATATCTGGCCGTAAACTACTGTATGGCCACACAGCGGGGCGTAGAGTGAAAGGTGCGCCGTTTGGTTTTTGGAGGGCTAATTTTGCTGGACTGTTTTTTTTACACCATGTCCCATTTGAAGCCCCCCTGATGCACCCCTAGAGTAGAAACTCCATAAAAGTGACCACATCTAAGAAACTACACCCCTCAAGGTATTCAAAACTGATTTTACAAACTTTGTTAACCCTTTAGGTGTTGCACAAGATTTAATGGAAAATAGAGACACAATTTCAAAATTTCACATTTTTGGCAGATTTTCCATTTTAATATTTTTTTTCCAGTTACAAAGCAAGGGTTAACAGCCAAACAAAACTCATTATTTATGGCCCTGATTCTGTTGTTTACAGAAGCACCCCATATGTGGTCGTAAACCACTGTACGGGCACACGGCAGGGCGCAGAAGGAAAGGAATGCCATACGGTTTTTGGAAGGCAGGTTTTGATGGACTGTTTTTTTTGACACCATGTCCCATTTGAAGCCCCCCTGATGCACCTCTAGAGTAGAAACTCCATAAAAGTGACCCCATCTAAGAAACTACACCCCTCAAGGTATTCAAAACTGATTTTACAAACGTTGTTAACCCTTTAGGTGTTCCACAAGAATTAATGGAAAATAGAGATTCAATTTCAAAATTTCACTTTTTCGGCAGATTTTCCATTTTAATATTTTTTTTCCAGTAACAAAGCAAGGGTTAACAGCCAAACAAAACTCTTTATTTATGGCCCTGGTTCTGTAGTTTACAGAAACACCCCATATGTGGTCGTAAACTGCTGTACGGGCACACGGCAAGGCGCAGAAGGAAAGGAACACCATATGGTTTCTGGAAGGCAGATTTTGCTGGATTGTTTTTAGACACCATGTCCCATTTAAAGCCCCCTGATGCACCCCTAGGTTAGAAACTCCAAAAAAGTGGCCCCATTTTGGAAACTACGGGATAAGGTGGCAGTTTTGTTGGTACTATTTTAGGGTACATATGATTTTTGGTTGCTCTATATTACACTTTTTGTGAGGCAAAGTAACAAAAAATAGAAATTCAGAAATTTCATCTCCATTTGCCATTAACTCTTGTGGAACACTTAAAGGGTTAACAAAGTTTGTAAAATCAGTTTTGAATACCTTGAGGGGTGTAGTTTCCAAAATGGGGTAATTTTTTGGAGTTTATACTCTAGGGGTGCATTGGGGGGGCTTCAAATGGGACATGGTGTCAAAAAACCAGTCCAGCAAAAACTGCCTTCCAAAAACCATATGGCGCTCCTTTCCTTCTGCGCCCTGCCGTGTGGCCGTACAGCAGTTTACGACCACATATGGGGCATTTCTATAAACTACAGAATAAGGGTAATAAATATTGAGTTTTGTTTGGCTGTTAACCCTTGCTTTGTTATGGGAAAAAATTAATTAAAATGGAAAATTTGCCAAAAAATAGCTGTTTTGGCACTGTTTTTATTTTTTATTATTTACAACGTTCATCTGACAGGTTAGAGCATGTGCTATTTTTATAGAGCAGGTTCTTACGGACGTGACGATACCTAATATGTATACTTTTTTATTTATTTAGGTTTTACACAATAATATCATTTTTGACACAAAAAAAAACATGTTTTAGTGTCTCCATAGTCTGAGAGCCATAGTTTTTTCAGTTTTTTGGCGATTGTCTCAGGTTGGGTATCATTTTTGCGGGATGAGATGACGGTTAGATTGGTACTATTTTGGGGTGCATATGACTTTTTGATCGCTTGCTATTACACTTTTTGTGATGTAAGGTAACAAAAAAATAGCTTTTTTGACACCGTTTTTATTTAATTTTTTTTACAGTGTTCACCTGAGGGGTTAGGTCATGTGGTATTTTTATAGATCAGGTTCTTACGGACATGGCAATACCTAATATGTCTACCTTTTTATAATTTATCAGGGTTTTACACAATAATATCATTTTTGAAACAAAAAAAAATCATGTTTTAGTGTCTCCATAGTCTGAGACCCATAGTTTTTTTATTTTTTGGGCCATTGTCTCATGTAAGGGCTCATTTTTTGCGGGATGAGGTGACGGTTTGATTGGTACTTTTTTGGCGTACATGCGACTTTTTTGATCACTTTTATTACCTTTTTTGGGAAGTAAGGTGGGCAAAATTTCAATTTCCTCATAGTTTTTATTTTTTTATTTTTATGGCGTTCACCGTGCGGGGAAAGTAACATGACCGTTTTATAGATCAGGTCGTTACGGACGCGGCGATACCTAATATGTGTAGTGTATTTTTTTTAATTTTTTTTTATTCAGTGATAAATGTGTTTTTTTGAAACTTTACTTTTTTCACTTTTTTTAACTTTTTTTTTGACCCAGACCCACTTGGTTCTTGAAGATCCAGTGGGTCTGATGTCTGTATAATACAGTACAGTACAATATATATTGTACTGCACTGTATTTTACTTACACTGAACAGATCTATGCCTTTCAGCACAGATCTGTTCAGCACCATGGACAGCAGGATGCCTGAGAGGCGTCCTGTTGCCATGGGAACCTTCCCCGTCTGCTCAGTACTGGTCAGAACTGCGCAGACGGGGAAGGGTAAGTACAGGGCTGAGGGGGGCTCTCTGGGGGCTCTCTCCCTCTCCCATCGGGGGGCTGCAAAGGCACAGCAGCCCCCCGATGGGAGAGGGAGGGAGCTCCCTGCGCTGTTAACCTTTTCCATACAGCGGTCCGTACGGACCGTTGTATGGAAAGGGTTAACCGGCTGACATCACATCGCAGATGTCAGCCGTTTATACCAGGGTGCCAGCAATGTGCTGGCACCCTGGTATACCCACTAGACGCCAACGATCATTCAAGGGGAGGCGGGCGGGGGATCGCGATCCCGCCTGCCGCACCGCCCGCCTCCCGCACCTTACCGCACCTTACCGCACCTCCCGCACCGCCTGCGACACCCCCCCTGCACCACCCGCCCACATAATATCATTCAGGGGTGCAGGGGGGGTGAAAAAGCTTTATTTTGGACATACTAAAGTTTCTGATCCCCGCGGTCAGGGACTGCGGGGATCAGAAACTGCAGAAAGCGCTACAAACCGCAGGTCTGAATTGACCTGCGGTTTGCAGCGAACGCCGATAGGGGGGGGTCACAGGACCCCCCTCAGCATTGACCCAAGGTGATCTCAGTGCTGTCACCATGTCTGCAGACATGGTGACAGTTAAATGCCATGACGTGTATACTCATCATGGCGCGCTAAGTAGCAGTGCGCCATGACGAGTATACTCGTCATAGGTCGGGAATATTTTCACACTATCTCCTTCTCTGATCGCTTCCCTGACAGGAATTGGGGCGATCAGAGAAGGAGAAGCACATAGTCCCTCCCTAACCCCCCCTTACCTGCCCCGATGCGCTGCGATTGGTCCCTCTGCAGTAATGGACCAATCACAGCGATCGCGGGCGGGTCAGAGCTCCTATACAGTTCCTGCCGGCTTCTCTGGTTGCCTAGCAACCCCAGCACGCCGGCTTCACTGAACCTTCAGCGCTTCGCTCCCTGCGCTGACAGAGAAAGCCGATCACGTACATGCAGTGAGGCACCACATTCCCCCACGTACATGTACGTGATGTTGCGTGAAGGGGTTAAAATTTAACGTTTATTATATACCCATAAAACATATAGCTAGAACTCACACATTAAAATTATCAGTGGTGCCTGCCCTATTGCACTAGTCTCTTGTATAATTATACTAATAGGCCACTGGGGGGCACTGGAGCTCTTTTCCTTGGTGATGTCTGCTGTCTGAATTTAACAGTGGTCACAGTTATTTATATTGCGCACTGTTATACCCACAGTGCGCTCCTTTTAAATAAGAGCGTCCTCCCTGGGCACTAAGTACTGACATCCATGTCATACACAATTGCTCGGCATTGCACTTCACTGCCTAAAATCACATGTAACACACTCTGCCCCCCCTTGAGATGCTGTGGCATGACCTCAAGAAAGCGATTTACACCAGACATCCCAAGATTATTGCTGAACTGAAACAGTTCTGTAAAAAGGAATGGTCAAGAATTACTCCTGACCGTTGTGCACGTCTGATCTGCAACTATAGGAAGCGTTTGGTTGAAGTTATTGCTGCCAAAGGAGGTTCAACCAGTTATTAAATACAAGGGTTCACATACTTTTTCCATCTGCACTGTGAATGTTTACATGGTGTGGTCAATAAAAACATGGTAACATTTAGTTCTTTGTGTGTTATTAGTTTAAGCAGACTGTGATTGTCTATTGTTGTGACTTAGATGAAGATCAGATCACATTTTATGACCAATTTGTGCAGAAATCCATATCATTCGAAAGAGTTCACATACTTTTTCTTGCAACTGTATGTGAATAGATGACATGCTTCTATTTCGGAGGCTGGTGCCATGTGGAGCATGCCATCCACATGTATGAGGAGTTTAGTATATTGTCAGGAATAAAAACATAATGCACGAAATCTAGCCTGCTTTTTTTCCCACAAGGTCATTCCCTGCCAGCAAATTATCAATTTAAAGTTCTTGACCAACTAGATTATTTCTGTATTAAGATTTCTTAAGGACTATCATAAAACAAAATGCCATTCTTCGGGGAAATTAGATCTAAAAGGCTTACTGAATTTGCCTCCTCCTTGCAAGAGCATAATAGCTGCACTGATAGGGACAATTCCACTCTTAGCTCACCCTCTAAGTACTGATGCTCATTGGAGTGGGAACCCCCATAAACATAACAATAGGTCAACGCCAGTACACACCCCAAAGGATCTGCCCCTTTCTTACCCTCTCTCACCAGATATCCGACCGTAGACAGCTGTTTCAAGATGTTTGCCCCTCATCAGTACGGAGTAGGATTCTGGCTGGTATAGTGCGATGCCTTAGAAGCAGCTTTGACAGGGGAAAGGATTTGTTGGTAGTGACTGAAAAGAGTTGGGGTTTCCATAGAGGGAATCTCTTTAAATTACTCACCTTTTTTCATAAATTGTATGTTTCTACATAGCGTATATGCCACTCCAAAATTGTTAAAGCTCATGGGGAAAAGAGGGGTGATCTATGGCCAAATATATAATCGATATCTGTTGTTTTAATTTGCTTTGGTCAATAAAAATAATGTTTAAATAAAAGTATTGTAGCAGGGGCACAGATACAGTTCACACAGGTTCCCTGTAACTTTATGAGAGTTTTCTCACCATTAGAAGGGATGACATATTGCTAGGATATGCTATGACTTCATTGGTGAGGTTACGACTACCAGCTTGTTCTCATTTGTTGCTCATGCTCACTGGACAGGAACAGTTGGATGACAATTAATCATAGATATTCTTAAAGTAATTGTTCTAGAGGAGAATATCTTCATATATATGTAGTTCAATTGAACATGCCGCAATGTTTTTTTTTCCTGTCAGAGTTGTATGGAAAAAAACTCCGTATAACATCAGAGGCACACAGAGGTACAGTAGATGACTCATGCACCTGAGACATACCTAAAATGGCTGTGTGCACGAGACCTTAGGCACATGATTCATCTGTCATGATTTTTTTCAAATATTCTGTGTCCTTTTTATTTTAGTATTCACTGACTCCTTCATTGACCTTGTATGAAGAGCAGTATAAAAAAGGCATTTAGAAAAAAGGAGCGTGATTTTCAGCCTCCCAAGTTTCTATCTTCTGATTTAAAAAAAAAAGCACTTTAACTATGTAAAAATGTAAAAAGTATTTTATGTGCAATGTGTTTTGCAAAGACGGCACTCAAGGTACTGTTCAGTTGTACTTCTAAGGCCCACTTCACATATCCAAGAGATCCGGCTCAGTTCCCCTCTTGTGTGCTACTGAAAATGCCATAGGAGAACTGAAGCCAGAACTGATCCCATAGTTTTCTATGAGATTGTTCACATACATCCAGCACATCACTTATGACACCGGATGTCAAACAGTGCTGGATAGAAAACTGCATCATGCTGTTTTTCTGTGCAGTGCTGTCAGTGTATAGATACTGGATCTGCGCACTAAAGTGCTGTACACATATACAGTTAGGTCCATATTTGTTTTTTTTACCTGTTTACTAAAACATATTGAAGTTATAGTTATATAATGATCATGGACATTAAGTTCAGACTTTTAGCTTTCATTTGAGGGTATCCACATTAAAATTGGATGGAGGGTTTAGGAGTTTCAGCTCCTTTACATGTGGTACCCTGTTTTTAAAGGAAACCAAAAGTAATTGGACAATTGACTCAAAGCCTGTTTCATGGGCAGGTGTGGGCAATTCCTTCATGATTTCATTCTCAATTAACCACTTAAGGACCACAGGTTTATACCCCCCTAAAGACCAGGCCCTTTTTTACAAATCGGCACTACACTACTTTCACCGTTTATTGCTCGGTCATGCAACTTACCACCCAAATGAATTTTACCTCCTTTTCTTCTCACTAATAGAGCTTTCATTTGGTGGTATTTCATTGCTGCTGACATTTTTACTTTTTTTGTTATTAATCGAAATTTAACGATTTTTTTTGCAAAAAAATGACATTTTTCACTTTCAGTTGTAAAATTTTGCAAAAAAAACGAGATCCATATAGAAATTTTGCTCTAAATTTATAGTTCTACATCTCTTTGATAAAAAAAAAATGTTTGGGTAAAAAAAAAATGGTTTGGGTAAAAGTTATAGCGTTTACAAACTATGGTACAAAAATGTGAATTTCCGCTTTTTGAAGCAGCTCTGACTTTCTGAGCACCTGTCATGTTTCCTGAGGTTCTACAATGGCCAGACAGTACAAACACCCCACAAATGACCCCATTTCGGAAAGTACACACCCTAAGGTATTCGCTGATGGGCATAGTGAGTTCATAGAACTTTTTATTTTTTGTCACAAGTTAGCGGAAAATGATGATTTTTTTTTTTTTTTTTTTCTTACAAAGTCTCATATTCCACTAACTTGTGACAAAAAATAAAAACTTCTATGAACTCACTATGCCCATCACGAAATACCTTGGGGTCTCTTCTTTCCAAAATGGGGTCACTTGTGGGGTAGTTATACTGCCCTGGCATTCTAGGGGCCCAAATGTGTGGTAAGGAGTTTGAAATCAAATTCTGTAAAAAATGACCTGTGAAATCCGAAAGGTGCTCTTTGGAATATGGGCCCCTTTGCCCACCTAGGCTGCAAAAAAGTGTCACACATCTGGTATCTCTGTATTCAGGAGAAGTTGAGGAATGTGTTTTGGGGTGTCTTTTTACATATACCCATGCTGGGTGAGATAAATATCTTGGTCAAATGCCAACTTTGTATAAAAAAATGGGAAAAGTTGTCTTTTGCCAAGATATTTCTCTCACCCAGCATGGGTATATGTAAAATGACACCCCAAAACACATTCCCCACCTTCTCCTGAGTACGGCAATACCAGATGTGTGACACTTTTTTGCAGCCTAGGTGGGCAAAGGGGCCCATATTCCAAAGAGCACCTTTCGGATTTCACAGGTCATTTTTTACAGAATTTGATTTCAAACTCATTACCACACATTCGGGCCCCTAGAATGCCAGGGCAGTATAACTACCCCACAAGTGACCCCATTTTGGAAAGAAGACACCCCAAGGTATTCCGTGAGGGGCATGGCAAGTTCCTAGAATTTTTTATTTTTTGTCACAAGTTAGTGGAAAATGATGATTTATTTTTTTTTTTTTCATACAAAGTCTCATATTCCACTAACTTGTGACAAAAAATAAAAACTTCCATGAACTCACTATGCCCATCAGCGAATACCTTGGGGTCTCTTCTTTCCAAAATGGGGTCACTTGTGGGGTAGTTAGACTGCCCTGGCATTCTAGGGGCCCGAATGTGTGGTAAGGAGTTTGAAATCAAATTCTGTAAAAAATGACCTGTGAAATCCGAAAGGTGCTCTTTGGAATATGGGCCCCTTTGCCCACCTAGGCTGCAAAAAAGTGTCACACATCTGGTATCTCTGTATTCAGGAGAAGTTGAGGAATGTGTTTTGGGGTGTCTTTTCACATATACCCATGCTGGGTGAGATAAATATCTTGGTCAAATGCCAACTTTGTATAAAAAAATGGGAAAAGTTGTCTTTTGCCAAGATATTTCTCTCACCCAGCAGGGGTATATGTAAAATGACACCCCAAAACACATTCCCCACCTTCTCCTGAGTACGGAGATACCAGATGTGTGACACTTTTTTGCAGCCTAGGTGGGCAAAGGGGCCCATATTCCAAAGAGCACCTTTCGGATTTCACAGGTCATTTTTTACAGAATTTGATTTCAAACTCCTTACCACACATTTGGGCCCCTAGAATGCCAGGGCAGTATAACTACCCCACAAGTGACCCCATTTTGGAAAGAAGAGACCCCAAGGTATTCGCTGATGGGCATAGTGAGTTCATGGAAGTTTTTATTTTTTGTCACAAGTTAGTGGAATATGAGACTTTGTATGAAAAAAAAAAAAAAAATAAATCAGCATTTTCCACTAACTTGTGACAAAAAATAAAAAATTCTAGGAACTCGCCATGCCCCTCACGGAATACCTTGGGGTGTCTTCTTTCCAAAATGGGGTCACTTGTGGGGTAGTTATACTGCCCTGGCATTTTCCAGGGGCCCTAATGTGTGGTAAGTAGGTAAATGACCTGTGAAATCCTAAAGGTGCTCTTTGGAATATGGGCCCCTTTGCCCACCTAGGCTGCAAAAAAGTGTCACACATGTGGTATCGCCGTATTCAGGAGAAGTTGGGGAATGTGTTTTGGGGTGTCATTTTACATATACCCTTGCTGGGTGAGAGAAATATCTTGGCAAAAGACAACTTTTCCCATTTTTTTATACAAAGTTGGCATTTGACCAAGATATTTCTCTCACCCAGCATGGGTATATGTAAAATGACACCCCAAAACACATTCCCCAACTTCTCCTGAGTACGGCGATACCAGATGTGTGACACTTTTTTGCAGCCTAGATGCGCAAAGGTGCCCAAATTCCTTTTAGGAGGGCATTTTTAGACATTTGGATACCAGACTTCTTCTCACGCTTTGGAGCCCCTAGAATGCCAGGGCAGTATAAATACCCCACATGTGACCCCATTTTGGAAAGAAGACACCCCAAGGTATTCAATGAGGGGCATGGCGAGTTCATAGAATTTTTTTTTTTTTGGCACAAGTTAGCGGAAATTGATATTTTTAATTTTTTTCTCACAAAGTCTCCCGTTCCGCTAACTTGGGACAAAAATTTCAATCTTTCATGGACTCAATATGCCCCTCACGGAATACCTGGGGGTGTCTTCTTTCCGAAATGGGGTCACATGTGGGGTATTTATACTGCCCTGGCATTCTAGGGGCCCTAAAGCGTGAGAAGAAGTCTGGAATATAAATGTCTAAAAAATTTTACGCATTTGGTTTCCGTGAGGGGTATGGGGAGTTCATGTGAGATTTTATTTTTTGACACAAGTTAGTGGAATATGAGACTTTGTAAGAAAAAAAATAAAAAATAATTCCGCTAATTTGGGCCAAAAAAATGTCTGAATGGAGCCTTACAGGGGGGTGATCAATGACAGGGGGGTGATCAATGACAGGGGGGGTGATCAATGACAGGGGGTTGATCAATGACAGGGGGGTGATCAGGGAGTCTATATGGGGTGATCACCACAGTCATTGATCACGCCCGTGTAAGGCTTCATTCAGACGTCCGTATGCGTTTTGCGGATCCGATCCATCTATCAGTGCATCCGTAAAAATCATGCGGACATCTGAATGGAGCTTTACAGGGGGGTAATCAATGACAGGGGGGTGATCAGGGAGTCTATATGGGGTGATCACCACAGTCATTGATCATGCCCCTGTAAGGCTTCATTCAGACGTCCGGATGCGTTTTGCGGATCCGATCCATCTATCAGTGGATCCATAAAAATCATGCAGACGTCTGAATGGAGCTTTACAGGGGGGTAATCAATGACAGGGGGGTGATCAGGGAGTCTATATGGGGTGATCACCACAGTCATTGATCATGCCCCTGTAAGGCTTCATTCAGATGTCCGGATGCGTTTTGCGGATCCGATCCATCTATCAGTGCATCCGTAAAAATCATGCAGACGTCTGAATGGAGCTTTACAGGGGGGTAATCAATGACAGGGGGGTAATCAATGACAGGGGGGTGATCAGGGAGTCTATATGGGGTGATCACCACAGTCATTGATCATGCCCCTGTAAGGCTTCATTCAGACGTCCGGATGCGTTTTGCGGATCCGATCCATCTATCAGTGGATCCGTAAAAATCATGCGGACGTCTGAATGGAGCTTTACAGGGGGGTAATCAATGACAGGGGGGTAATCAATGACAGGGGGGTGATCAGGGAGTCTATATGGGGTGATCACCACAGTCATTGATCACGCCCCTGTAAGGCTTCATTCAGACGTCCGGATGCGTTTTGCGGATCCGATCCATCTATCAGTGGATCCGTAAAAATCATGCAGACGTCTGAATGGAGCTTTACAGGGGGGTAATCAATGACAGGGGGGTAATCAATGACAGGGGGGTGATCAGGGAGTCTATATGGGGTGATCACCACAGTCATTGATCACGCCCCTGTAAGGCTTCATTCAGACGTCCGGATGCGTTTTGCGGATCCGATCCATCTATCAGTGCATCCGTAAAAATCATGCGGACATCTGAATGGAGCTTTACAGGGGGGTAATCAATGACAGGGGGGTGATCACCACAGTCATTGATCATGCCCCTGTAAGGCTTCATTCAGACGTCCGGATGCGTTTTGCGGATCCGATCCATCTATCAGTGCATCCGTAAAAATCATGCGGACATCTGAATGGAGCTTTACAGGGGGGTGATCAGGGAGTCTATATGGGGTGATCACCACAGTCATTGATCATGCCCCTGTAAGGCTTCATTCAGACGTCCGGATGCGTTTTGCGGATCCGATCCATCTATCAGTGCATCCGTAAAAATCATGCGGACATCTGAATGGAGCTTTACAGGGGGTTGATCAATGACAGGGGTGTAATCAATGACAGGGGGGTGATCAGGGAGTCTATATGGGGTGATCACCACAGTCATTGATCATGCCCCTGTAAGGCTCCATTCAGACGTCCGTATGCGTTTTGCGGATCCGATCCATCTATCAGTGGATCCGTAAAAATCATGCGGACGTCTGAATGGAGCTTTACAGGGGGGTAATCAATGACAGGGGGGTGATCAGGGAGTCTATATGGGGTGATCACCACAGTCATTGATCACGCCCCTGTAAGGCTTCATTCAGACGTCCGGATGCGTTTTGCGGATCCGATCCATCTATCAGTGGATCCGTAAAAATCATGCGGACGTCTGAATGGAGCTTTACAGGGGGGTGATCAATGACAGGGGGGTAATCAATGACAGGGGGGTGATCAGGGAGTCTATATGGGGTGATCAGGGGCTAATAAGGGGTTAATAAGTGACGGGGGGGTGTAGTGTAGTGTAGTGGTGCTTGGTGCTACTTTACTGAGCTACCTGTGTCCTCTGGTGGTCGATCCAAACAAAGGGGACCACCAGAGGACCAGGTAGCAGGTATATTAGACGCTGTTATCAAAACAGCGTCTAATATACCTGTTAGGGGTTAAAAAAAACACATCTCCAGCCTGCCAGCGAACGATCGCCGCTGGCAGGCTGGAGATCAACTCTCTTACCTTCCGTTCCTGTGAGCGCGCGCGCCTGTGTGCGCGCGTTCACAGGAAATCTCGGCTCACGCGAGATGACGCCTATTGGCGTTAGCGTAGCCTGGGGGAGCCGCCGCAATGACGCCTTTTGGCGTTAGCGTGGCGGCAAGCGGTTAAGCACATAAAAGGCCTGGAGTTGATTTGAGATGTGGTGCTTGCATTTTGAAGATTTTGCTGAGAAGTAAACATGCGCTCAAATGAGCTCTCCATGCAGGTGAAAACAAACATCCTTCATCTGCGAAAACAGAAAAAAACTGAGGTCGATCGAGCACCGTAGTGCTCATGTGCTCAGGCTGAACACATCGGGATGTTCGGGTGCTCGACTGAGCACCCGAGTATAATGGAAGTCAATGGGAGAACCCGAGCATTAAACCAGGTACCCCCTGCTCTGAAGAGGGGAGGGTGCCTGGATCATAGGAAAATGTCAGAAATTAATGGAAACACCACCAAAATGGTTCGGGAACAGCATGGGTAGGATGTCTGGATGCATCTTGGACTCCCAGGTCACGGCTGGGAACGATGTTGTTCGATTAGTACGCCACTTTTACTGACTGACAATAATATGCACAAAAACGAAGATAAGATCGATTTTAGAGGAAGAATGGTTAGGAAACATTCTTTCCTGTATATTTACTTGTATATAAAGTGAAAGTTCATCCCAAAATTTTGTTGATTTTCGGAACTGGGGCCATGATTAAGAGGGACGGCCGGTGGCATCCATATTGCGCCATTAGAGGTAAAATTCGTGGACCAGCGCAAGATAAACCACAGTGAAAGCATTTGTCAATAATGTTTTTATTAATCAACAATGAAAGTCGGAGGTTCAAAGACGATCCAACAGGCGATCCGGCGGCATTATTCCCATGACCCGCCGAGCAGCTTCCAGGAAACCAAAGTCTTTGGGTTCCAGGGGGAGTATGGTTGCAAAGCTGAAACTTAAACTAATTGACGGAAGGGCACAACCAGGAATGGAGCCTGCGGCTTTATTTGACTCAACTCGGCAAACCGCACCCGGCCCGGACACGGAAAGGATTGACAGATTGATAGCTCTTTCTCGATTCTGTGGGTGGTGGTGTATGGCCGTTCTGAGTTGGTGGAGCGATTTGTCTGGTTAATTCCGATAACCAACGAGACTCCTCCGTGCTAATTAGTTACGTGACCCCCGGCAGTGAGGATTGTGTTGACCAGACTCTTATGAGAGTGTGCCTGCTGCCTAGCTGACCATCGAAAAAATTATGGTTGAGGGCCTGCAGGTGAGCTGACCATTGCAAACAACAACTTTCTATGTTCTTTTATGCGCCTAACATGGTGACCATGGGTAACGGGGAATCCGGAAAGGGAGCCTGAGAAAGGGCTACCACATCCAAGGAAGGCAAGTGGAGGGCGCGCAAATTACCCACTCCCGACTGTCAGAAGAGGACACAGTTTATTGAAAAATTTAATTTTATGTAACAGAAAAATTTTAGAAGCGCACACGTTACACAGTAGATGTGGGCCTGGTCAGGTCACTGTCAGAAGAAGACACCGTCTATTGAAAAATTCTATATTTTATGTCACAGAAATTTTTTAGAAGCGCACACATTACACAGAAGATGTGGGCCTGGTCAGGTCACTGTCAGAAGAGGACACCATCTATTGAAAAATTAAATTTTATGTCACAGAAAATTTTTAGAAGCGCACACATTACACAGCATATGTGGACCTGGTCAGGTCACTGTCAGAAGAGGACACCGTCTATTGAAAAATTTCATTTTATGTCACAGAAACATTTTATAAACGCACACGTTACACAGCAGATGTGGCCCTGGTAAGGTCACTGTCAGAAGTGGACACTGTCTACGGAAAAAGTGCACTGGATGTCACTGATATTTTTGGGATGCGCACACTTTAAACAGGAGATGTGGTGCGGATAATTTAACTGTCTGCAGGGGACACCGTCTACGGAAAAGGTGCACTGGATGTCACTGGTATTTTAGGGATGCGCACACTTTAAACAGGAGATGTGGTGCGGATAATTTAACTGTCCGCAGCGGACACCGTCTATGGAAAAAATGCACTGGATGTCACTGATATTTTAGGGATGCTCACACTTTAAACAGGAGATGTGGCGCAGATAATTTAACTGTCCGCAGCGGACACCGTCTATGGAAAAAGGGCAGTGAATGTCACTGATATGTTAGGGAGGCGTACAATTTACACAGGAGATGTGGCGCAAATTAACTGTCCGCAGCTGCCTATTACATGGTATTTTGCGCAGGATGCGCAAAAATATATTGCTGCTGCCACGCACAATAGTCCTTAAAAGGACTTTTGGGTCTCTGAATAGTTTTTTGTATAAAAATCTTCATATTACACTCCCTACACTGTCTGTCCCTTCCTATGCACAGCTCTCCCTAACACTGTGCAATTTAGCGCAGGTTGCGCTACAAACATATATTGCTGCTGTCACACACAATAGTCCTTACAAGGACTTTTGGGTCTCTGAAATGTTTTTGTACAGAAATAATGATCAATTACATTCCCTACACTGTCTGTCCCTTCCTATGCTCAGCTCTCCCTGACTTCGAATGAGCCAAACATGCGTCATCGGGTGCTATATAGCACCCGATGACGCGTGCCGGCCAGCCAATCACTGTAATGCCAGTACCCAACATGGCTACTGGCATTACAGTGAGGGCAGTACTTACCTGCACGTTTATTGGCTGCTTAGCAGCCGCAAAACGTGCGGGGAGGAGACTCGAGCATTGCGCTCGAGCACATGCGGTAGGTACTCAGCCGAATACCGCCATGTGCCGAGCATAGCGATGCTCGAGCCGAACTGGTATTCGGCTGAGCATGCTTACATTACAATAAAAAATAATAATAATTGCTACACTATTAAGAGTGGCAAAATCTACAGTTTGGTACATCCTGAGAAAGAAAGAAAGCACTGGTGACCTCAACAATGCAAAAATACCTTGACGCTCACGGAAGACAATAGTGGTGGATGATCGCAGAATAATTACCATGGTTGATAGAAACGTTTCCTTCACAACAGCCAACCAAGTGAACAACACACTCCAGGATATAGGCGTATCAATATCCAAATCTACCATAAAGAGAAGACTGCATGAAAGTAAATACAGAGGGTTCACTGCATGGTGCAAGCCACTCATAAGCCTCAAGAATAAGAAGGCTAGATTGGACATCTTAAAAAAATCAGCACACTCCTAGAAGAACATTCTTTGGACAGATGAAACCAAGATCAACCTCTACCAGAATGATGGAAAGAAAAAGGCATGGTACAGCTCATGATCCAAAGCATACCATATCATCTGTAAAACACAGCGGAGGCCGTGTGATGGCTTGGGCATGCATGGCTGCCAGTGGCACTGGATCCTTAATGTTTATTGATTATGTGACACAGGACAGAAGCAGCCGGATGAATTCTGGGGTTTTAGGAGACATAATGTGTGCTTAAATCCAGCCAGATGCAGCCAAACTGATTGTTGGCGTTCCATAATACAGATGGACAATGACCCAAAACATAAAGCCAAAGCAACCCTGGAGTTTATTAAAGCAAAGAAGTGGAATATTCTTGAATGGCCAAGTCAGTCACCTGATCTCAACCCAATAGAGCATTTCACTTGTTAAAGACCAAACTTCAGACAGAAAGGCCCACAAACAAACAGCAACTGAAAACCGCTGCCGTAAAGGCCTGTGTAAGGTTTGGAAGCATGATATTGCCGCATGGCGGTGACACAGACAGACCAGTCCGAGTAAAGTAATGTAAAGCTTTATTTCAGCTCCAGACGAGCTAGACAAAAAAAACTGAAACAGCACTAAACAGCGTTCACCTGGCTCGGCTCCTGTAGTAACTGTAGTCTTCTCCCAGCAAGCCCTACTGGTTTACTTAGGCTTTTAAACACCTCTAATCAGACACGCTTTTTCCTTAGCTGAACATGCTGAGTTTTCCATACTCTCTGTAGTAGAGTGGGAGTGGTGAGTCCCACCACCACCTCTTCACCACTGCAACAAAGCTGGCCCAGATTTTATCATTTACCAACAGTTCAGAAACTAGGCTCCTGAACAAAACAACACTATCCGGCTTTTAATATCTCATCCGGCTTAACTTTCTGGACGAGAGATACACTGCGTCCAATACAATTCCTGCCCTCTGCCTACACATCCCCCCTCCTCTTCTCTAGACCGGAGGTCTGGGCACTTTGAGCCATCATTCAATGGACTCTTGACAACGCGTCCACATTGCCTTGTGATTTTTCCTGTGTGGCAGGCGCAGCACTAGGAAGTGCCTTTTGAGCTGTGGCATTAGAAGAATTTTGGTATCTCTGACTTTTTAGTCTAACCAGACTGTCTATTAATCTGTAATTCCTCTAGCGCCATTCTATGTAAACAGTAGGTTTAAAGAGCACACCAAATGCTTGAAATAACTTCTTTATTAACTTCAACTTCATATATAACACTGCCGCCTCCGCAGCAGATAGTCCATGTACAAAACACGTGTTGAAAAGGTATCACAAAATGGAGCTATGCATAAGATGGTGGTTCAATTGTTAAATCTTGTCATTCAACATAACATGGTGGATATATTTCTCTCTTGAGTATCTGTACTCTCACTTTAAGTTATTTAAGCACTTTATGATCTCTCTGAGAGGTATATCTGAGTTCTAACTAATAGTTCTACTTGCAGTATACAGTTAGCAGTGACTATTTGTAATTGGTTGAGTATGATCTGGTATGGTTGTATGCAATTTGGAATGCAATATGGAATCTGAATGCTTGCAATTGTATACTTGCAATTTGTATGGTTGCAATTGTAGCTTGCAATTTGGTGGAACTGTAAGTAAACACACATTCAACTGGTTCAGTATACAGTTCTAATCACTATACTAATAGTAGGAACATTATATAACTGTTTTAAATACCAATTTTGGCCTCTCTGCTTCCATAAAAACACAGCTCTCAGTGGAGTGAATGTCTCTTCAGCTCGAGTCTCTGGTGAATAATGATTCTAGCAGCTCTTGCTAGGGGAATTCCCAGACAGGCTGTGTATGAGGCTAGCTGTGATGGGTGAAAACTCTTGCTGTGTGAGAAGCTGGCTGTGATTGGTCTAGACTTCTGCCCAGCAACAAAGGATTAACACTATGCTTTCTGTTGTTTCTGCTGTTACTGAGCTTACACTACATTACAAAATTAATCTTAACCTCTTCAGGACACAGGGCGTACCGGTACGCCCTGATGTCCTGGTACTTAAGGACACAGGGCGTACCGGTACGTCCTGAGAATTTCCGATCACCGCAACGTCGCCTGCGGTGATCGGAACCAAATGCCTGCCGAAATCATTCAGCAGGCACTCTGTACCAATGCCCAGGGGGGTCTTGTGACCCCCCGATGTCGGCGATTGCAGAAAACCGCAGGTCAATTCAGACCTGCGGTTTTCTGCGTTTCCGGGTTATTCGGGTCTTTGATGACCCGATAACCCGGAAAGGACGATGATCGGTGGTGTTATTATACACCACCAATCACCGTCCTGCAATCCTGTGAGGTGGCGATCACACCACCTCTAAGGATCTCCTGCGATTGGTCACCATGCGGCATGTGGGTGGAGTGTGGCAAGTTTGAATCTCTGCTGCTGCTCATTCCGGTCCGTGGAGCGGGGAGAGCAGCAGGAGATCGCCGACTTGTGAGTTTTTGGTGCCATCAGGCACCTTAGGAGGCAGGGGCAGCCAGGTAGTGGGAGGTGTAGGCAGGGGGAGTTACGGCAAGTTTAGGGTTAGATTAGGTAAAATAAAATAAAACTTTTTTGGTCTGTGAGCCCCCTGGTCTCCACAGCAGTTAGCTGCAGCTTACCCCCCCCCCCACACACACACTTTTTGGGGGGTGCAAGGTTTTTTCTTTGCTTTTTTTCTTTTTTCTTTGCATGCGCTATCTGTGGCCGGCACTCTTTGCGTCCGGCCACTGTTAGCGCATCACCCACCCCGCCCCACAGCGCATTTGTATATATTTTTTCTTTTTTACACATTTTTTTAAAACTTTTTTTAGTTAGGGATTTTTTTTTTTATAGCTATAGGGTAAGTGCGTGAACACCCGTGCCCCACACACACGCACAGCTAATAAAGATTTACACACACCCACACACACGCAGACACACACTCCCCTATGGCCCGCCGGACGTTCTCGGCCGAGGAGGCATACGCCCTCCTTGCCTCCGAGTCCGAGAGCCCCAGTGAGGATGAGGATGACCCCACGTTCCTGTTGTCATCCGCATCCTCCTCATCATCAAGCGATGATGAGCCCCCAAGGCGGCGGAGACGCCGTCAAGCAGATCAAGGGGACCACCATGCTAGGGACCCTGTGGCCCAGCCTAGTACGAGCAGCTCTGGGGCTCGTACTAGTTTTCCGGCCCACCAGGTCAGTCCACCTGAGCCCCCTGCAGGTGGACTTGGCTGGTGTACCCCAGAGAACTTTGAGCCCGCAATTCCTGATTTTGTTGGTGAATCAGGAATCCAGATTTACACTGTGGGTTTCACTGAATACGATTTTTTCAGTCTTTTTTTCAGTGAGGAACTGGTAAATCTGATGGTGGAGCAGACGAACCTGTACGCCCAACAGTTCGTCGCTCAACACCCAGGCTCGTTTTTGGCTAGGCCCGGTGGCTGGACCCCGGTCAGTACAGTCAAGATTAGGACGTTTTGGGGCCTTGTGCTGCATATGGGCCTAGTCAAAAAGCCCAGTGTCAGGCTGTACTGGAGTGGGGACGTCCTCTACCAGACCCCACTCTACAGTATGGGCATGACACGTTCCCGATTTGAGGCCATATGGAAATGCCTTCATTATGCAGATATTGCAGCATGTCCCCCCCAAGGTGATCCTGCCTATGACCGTCTGTATAAGATACGGCTGGTCATCGATCACTTTGGGGCCAAATTCATGGAGGCCTATGTACATGGATGGGAGGTCGCGATTGATGAGTCTCTCATTGCGTTTAAGGGGAGACTCATTTTCCGCCAGTATGTTCCCTCAAAGCGGGCGAGGTATGGCGTGAAGCTGTACAAACTTTGTGAGAGTACCTCAGGGTACACTTACAAGTTTTGTGTGTACGAGGGGCGAGATTCCCGTATTCAACCCCCAGAATGTCCCCCCACTCTGGGTGTTAGCGGGAAACTTGTATGGGACCTTATGCATCCACTGCTAGATAAGGGTTACCACCTATACGTGGATCACTTTTATACTAGTATCCCCTTGTTCCAGTCCCTTGCCGCCAGATCCACGTTCGCTTGTGGGACCGTGCGGAAAAATCAGCGCGGCCTCCCTGCCTACCCCCTCCAGGTACCTATCCCCAGGGGTGAGACCCGTGCCCTTACCAGTGGAAACCTGCTGCTGGTCAGATATAAGGACAAGAGGGATGTCCTTGTACTGTCCACAATTCACGGTAACGGCATCACCCCTGTCCCTGTGCAAGGTACCGTGGCAACGGTCCTCAAGCACAATTGTATCGTCGACTACAATCGGTATATGGGAGGAGTTGATCTCTCTAATCAAGTCCTCAAGCCATATAACGCCATGCGCAAAACCAAGGCATGGTACAAAAAAGTTGAGGTCTACTTGGTGCAGGTTGCCATGTACAACTCTTTTGTACTGTTCCAGAGTGCTGGCAACATTCCTCCAGTTCTATGAGGCAGTCCTCAAGACCCTGATCTTTTCTGACCGGGAAAGAGCAGGTGGGAGTACCTCGCGAATTGGAGGCATCCGGATCATGGCCAACACTTTGTGTGGCAGAGTGTGTCGCAGGAGGGGGATACGGAAGGACACCACTACTCAATGTGACACATGCCCCGATCATCCGGGCCTCTGCGTTATTGGTTGCTTCAGGGAGTACCACACTTCCATGGAGTTCTAAATTTATAATCCCCTTCACCAACTTAGCCACTGACTATTCCAAAAAACTATGGTTCTCAGACTTGAGACACCCCAAAAAATTTTTTTGTAGAACTCCAAAAAATAAAAAGCAGACTTACTAGGTAGCACAGCGTCGGTAATAATCTCCTCTGTAAATATACCCCTAACCCCCCAAGTTAACATGGTAAAACAAACCAAAAAAATACAGTGCAAAAAAAGTTTTTTTTTTGTCACCTTACATAAAAAAAAGTGTAATAGCAAGCGATCAAAAAGTCATATAGCCCCCAAAATAGTGCCAATAAAACCGTCCCCTCCTCCCGAAAAGAAAATGAGCCTCTACCTAATACAATCGGCTAAAAAAAAAAAAAAAAATGACTCTTAGACTATAGAGATACAAAAAATTTCTTTTTTTGTATCCAAAAAGATAATATAGTCTAAAACCTAAATAATTGTAAAAAATTGACTTATTAGGTATCGCTGCATCCGTAATAATCTCCTCTGTAAAAATACCCCATGACCCAACCCCCCAGATTAACACAGTCCAAAAAAAAATAAAAAAATGGTGCCAAAACAGCTATTTTGGGCACTTTTCCATATCAATCCGTCATTTCCGGTAAAAACCAATGGTTAACAGCCAAACAAAACTTAATATTTTGTAATATTTATTACCCTGATACTGCAGTTTACAGAAACGCCACATTTGTGGTTGTAAACTGCTGTATCAGTAAAAGGGAGGCACAAAAGGAAAGGACCGACATGGTTTCTAGAAGGCCGATTTTGATGGCCTTTTTTATTGACACCATGTCCCTTTAGAAGCCCCCCTGATGCCCCCCTAGAGTAGAAACTCCCTAAAAGTGACCCCATCTAAGAAACTACACCCCTTAAGGTATTCAAAACTGATTTTACAAACTTTATTAATCCTTTAGGTGTTCCTCAACAGTTTATGGCAAATGGAGATGAAATTTCAGAATTAAAATTTTTGGTAACCTTACCTAGAGCAACCAAAAAACATATGTACCCTAAAAATAGTCTCCAAAAACCCGCCACCTTATCCCGTAGTTTCCATAATGGGGTCACTTTTAGGGAGTTTCTACTGTAGGGGTGCATCAGGGCACGGTGTAAATAAACTGGTCCATAAAAATCAGCCCCCCAAAACCCACACGGCGCTCCTTTCCCTGTACACCCTGCCGTGTGGCCGTACAGTAGTGTACGACCACATATGGGGTGTTTCTGTAAACGGCAGAGTCAGGGCAATAAAGATACAGTCTTGTTTGACTGTTAACCCCTGATTTGTTAGTGGAAAAAATGGGTTAAAATGGAAAAATTGGCAAAAAAATGAAATTCTCAAATTTCATCCCCATTTGCCAATAACTCTTGTGGAGCACCTAAAGGGTTAACATAGTTTGCGAGATCAGTTTTGAATACCTTGAGGGGTGTAGTTTCTTAGATGTGGTCACTTTTAGAGAGTTTCTACTGTAGGGGTGCATCAGGGGGTCTTGAAATAGGACACGGTGTAAATAAACGGTCCATAAAAATCAGCCCCCCCAAAACCCACACTGCACTCCTTTCCCTCTACGCCCTACTGTGTGGCCGTACAGTAGTGTACGACCACATATGGGGTGTTTCTGTAAACGGCAGAGTCAGGGCAATAAAGATACAGTCGTGTTTGACTGTTAACCTTTGATTTGTTAGTGTAAAAAATGGGTTAAAATGGAAAAATTGGCAAAAAAATGAAATTCTCAAATTTCATCCCCATTTGCCAATAACTCTTGTGGAGCACCTAAAGGGTTAACATAGTTTGTGAGATCAATTTTGAATACCTTGAGGGGTGTAGTTTCTTAGATGGGGTCACTTTTATGGAGTTTCTACTCTAGGGGTGCATCAGGGGGGCTTCAAATGGGACAAGGTGTAAATAAACCAGTCCAGCAAAATCTGCCTTCCAAAAACCATATGGTGCACCTTTCCCTCTACGCCCTACTGTGTGGCCGTATAGTAGTGTACGACCACATATGGGGTGTTTCTGTAAACGGCAGAGTCAGGGCAATAAAGATACAGTCTTGTTTGGCTGTTAACCCTTGCTTTGTTAGTGGAAAAAATGGGTTAAAATGGAAAAATTGCCCAAAATATGAAATTCTGAAATTTAATCTCCATTTGCCAATAACTCTTGTGGAGCACCTAAAGGGTTAACAATGTTTGTAAAATCAGTTTTGAATACCTTGAGGGTTGTAGTTTCTAAAATGGCGTCATTTTTGGGTGGTTTCTATTATGTAAGTGATTTCTAACCCGAACTGGTCCCTAAAAAAATGGTTTTTGAAAATTTCAGAAAATTTCCAAGATTTGCTTCTAGACTTCTAAGCCTTCGACGTCCCCAAAAAATAAAACAGCATTCCCCAAATGATCCAAAAATGAAGTAAACATATGGGGTATGTAAATTTATAACTTTTTTTGGAGTTATTACTATGTATTGTAGAAGTAGAGAAATTGAAAGTTAGAAATGATAATAAAAATGATTTTTTTTTACTCCATTTTACCAATGTCATGAAGTACAATATGTGACGAAAAAACAATCTAAGAATGGCCTGGCTAAGTAAAAGCGTTTTAAAGTTATCACCACATAAAGTGACATTGGTCAGATTTGCAAAAAATGGCCTGGTCCTTAAGGTGAAATAAGGCTGTGTCCTGAAGGGGTTAAAGGCATATTATCTCTTTCTGCTTCTGTGAACACAAAAATATAATAGTTATATGACATCCAAAACATGATGTCACAGTAAATAACAACTCTGCTTTTGTCTTTAACACATAAACATAGGAACTGTATTAAGGCTATTGGCAGGTCTAGCTGTATACACATATAAGTTATACAAGCAACCTAGGACAGGTCTTAGCTGGCCAGCTACACCCTGATCTATTTTCCAGGGAAAAATTTAAATTCTGTAGCGCGAGAAACCACCTGATAACCCTGGCATTCTTTTCCTTATTACACTTCATCCAAACTAGTGGGGCATGGTCTGACACCAGTTAAAATTTTCTACCTAGCAGGTAGTACTTCAAGGATTCCAATGCCCACTTCACTGCTAAGCATTCACTTTCTACAATTGTATATTTCTTTTCTGCCGGCGTCAACTTCCTGCTTAAATACAAAACTGGGTGTTCTTCACCGTTTACCATTTGCAATAGGACTGCCCCCAGACCTGTATTAGAGGCATCTGTCTGGACCAAGAATTTCTTACTGAAGTCCGGTGTCACTAACACCGGTTCTTCACACAGAGCCGATTTAACATAGAGAAACGCTTTCTCAGCTTCTGGGGACCATGACACCATTACGGACTTTGTTCCTTTTGTCAAGTCCGTCAATGGCGCTGCTATTGCCGAAAAAATTTGGTACAAATCTTCTGTAGTATCCAGTGATCCCTATAAAGGCTGCCACTTGTTTATTCGTTGCTGGCCTCGGCCAATTCCGTATAGCCTCCACTTTCTCGACTTAAGGCTTAATTATACCCCTGCCAATAACATATCCCAGGTATTTGGCCTCTTCCAGTCCTATGGCACACTTTTCTGCATTTATTGCAAGGCCTGCGTCACCTATAGCATCTATTACCGCCTGTTCTTTACAGAGGTGACTTCCCCAGTCTGCACTAAACACAATCACATCGTCGTTTTTTTCCTTGGCTCTATCCATTAAGGGGAATTTGCCAATACCCTTTTGTAAGGTCCAGAATTGTCATGTACCTGGCCCCACCTAGTTTATCAATCAGTTCATCGATCCTGGGCATGGGATATGCTTTAAATTTGGAGATTTTATTTAGCTTCCTAAAGTCATTGCAAAATCGCCATGTCCCATTTGGTTTGGGAATCAACACTATTGGGTTGGACCACTTACTTTGCGACACTTCAATTACTACCAACTCCAGCATATGCTTCACTTCGGCCGAGACTGCTTCCCGACGGGCTTCCGGTATTCTATAGGGTTTCAGGTTTACTTTTTTTCCTGGCTCTGTAACAATATTTTATCAGGTGGGTCCTCCCGAAAACTTTCTTTTGTTCCTTTGCAGGAACTGTTTTACTGCCTGCTGTTGGGTCTCGGACAGGGTCTCTTCTACTTTAATTATTGGGTTGAATGTGGTGACCTACTACTCTTGGGACTAGCAGCGACCAAGGCTTCCCTATCATTCCAACTTTTTATTACGTGCACATGATACACCTGATACTTTTTCCATCTTCCTGGTTGATGCACCTTATAATTTACTTCTCCAACCTTTTCTACTACTTCATAACGGCCTTGCCATTTTGCTAGGAACTTACTTTCGACTGTTGGCACCAACACTAATAACTGGTCGCCCGGGCTGAATTGCCTAATTTTCGCTGCCCGGTTATATACTCTACGTTGGACCTCCTGCGCCTTTTGAAAGTTTTCTCTAACAATGGGCAAAACCTTTTCGATTTGTTCCTGGATTTGCGCCATGTGTTCAATAACGCTTTTTTATGGGGTGGCCTCGGCTTCCCAGGTTTCTTTTGCCACATCTAACAGTCCCCTTGGGTGTCGACCATAAACCATCTCAAAAGGCGAGAAACCTGTAGTAGCCTGCGGAAACTCCCGAATGGAGAACATCAGGTATAGAAGGAGACAGTCCCAGTCTCGACTGTCTTTTTCCACTACCTTTTTTAGCATATGTTTCAGGGTTTTATTAAATCGCTCGACCAACCCATCTGTCTGGGGATGATACACTGAGGTACGTATGTGCGCCACCTTCAACAACCGGCACAGCTCCTTCATTACCCTGGACATGAATTGGGAGCCTTGGTCAGTTAGGATTTCTTTTGGGATCCCAGTCCTAGAGAACATAAAAAACAACTCACGTGCAATATTTTTAGAAGCTATATGATGGGGAGGGGTGTCAGGGGACTGCGAAAATGCTTCACCGGTGCCGTTATCTGGCATATCAGGCAGGACTTAGAGTACTCCTCAACTTCCCGACAGATCCCCATCCAATAAAACCTCCGGAGAACCCTTTCTTGGGTCTTCTAGGTTCCCAGGTGTCCCCCTAGAACATGGCTATGTGCCATGTCAAGCACTTTGCGTCGATAGGACTGGGGAACCAGCAACTGCTCAACAATTTCCAGACCTTTCTGGACCACTCTATATAGGAGATTATTATTCATAGCGAATTGAGGAAATTGCTTATCAGCCCCTGGACTTTTGGGAACGCCATTAATAACCCCTACATTTTCCCTGGCATGTCTAAGGGTGTCATCCTTCAGCTAGGTTGTGCCAAAGTTATCTTGGTTTACTTCTAACTAGGGCATTTCTCGGGGGTTGGGGTCAACTTCATCTTCCCCTGTGAAGACCTGTAGCGGAGACGTCTCCTCCTACCCTCTGAGGTCGACCTTAACACTATTGTCCGGAGGAGGATCCTGGTCTTCCTTTGCTACAAGCCCATTTTTCCACAGTTCCCAAAACAGAGGGAAATCCCACCCCACAATTACACTATGCATAAGGGTTTTCACCACCCCAACTTCATATTCCACTATTCCCTGTGGCGTCTCTATTTTTGCGAGGGCCACAGGATACCTTTTGGTGTCACCATGAATACATATTACAGTCATAAATCGATCGGATATATATGTTCCGGGTACAAGACTGGCATCTACCAATGTCACCAGACTACCCGAGTCTAGCAACAACGTGATCGGGCAGCCGTTCACCACTAGTTTGCACACTTGTGGCTCAGTCTCTAGGCCCACGGTAGCCAGACACGATGGGGCTGCAAACAGGAACTGATGTCTGCTTTAGTTACATTCCATAGCCTCCGTGGTCAGTGGACACTGAGCCATGACGTGACCAAACTTCTGTCACCTCCAACACTGGATCTGCCCCAGCTTCTGGAGCATGGAGTCTCTCCTGGGACCTTGGGTTTCTTTGTCATCCCCTTTTGCCACAGGATGACGTTTGCCCATCATGGCCCTACCGTTCCAAGAGATCCCCGGGTTGGTGAACCCCTCCTGGAGATTTCCTTCTGTGGCGACAAACCTCTCCACTAGGTCCACTAGCTGGTCTGCCCCCTGGGGATCCCCCTGGCCAACCCACCGCTGCAACTTACTGGGAAAAGCCCGGAAAAAAGGTCGATGACCACCCTCTCAGCAATCTGGGTTGGAGTGCAGACATCTGGTTCCAGCCATTTTTTTACCAGATGAAACAAATCAAACATTTGTTAACGAGGAGAACGGTCTGACTGGTATACCCAAGCCCTGACTCTTCTGGCCCGTACCGCTGCGGTGACCCCCAAATGAGCAAGAATTTTGGCTCTCAGTTTTGCATAGTCTCGAACGTCTTGCTCGCTGAGATCATAATAGGCTTTCTGGGGTTCACCTATCAGTAGGGTGCAAGTACCGCTACCCACTCCTCCGGGGGAAGTTTCTCCCTTTGGGCTGCCCTCTCAAAAATAGCAAGGTAAGTCTCCACATCGTCCTTGGGAATCATTTTCTGAAGGGAGCGTTGCATGATTTCCCTGGCACCCCAGCTCGCAGAACCCCTCCCTATGTGGGCCTCAGAACGTGCCAACACCACCTCTTTTAACAATGCCATCTGTTCCAGCATTAGACAGGTGGCTTGCTCCTGGCACTGGCGCTGCTGCTCCAAGGCACATTCTTGGGCCTGCACCAGAGTTTTTACTACTTCCTCCATAGGGTGGGTTTGTGACTGCTTGGTAGATAGGTACTTCACCCAGGACATCAACAGTACACCATATAGTTCCTACCAGAATCTTCAGGAGCCTGCCGGTTCACAGGTAAAGCTCCTTGGCAGGGGCATAACTAGAAGTGACTGGGCCCCACAACAAATATTTGTAAGGGCCCCTCCAGCGTGCTTCGCACCTCCCTCCTCCTGTGTAAACCCCACTCCTTTGGCACAGTGTAGCGGTATACTGTATATTGTGGGGCACAGTGTAGGCTATATGTGTATAACATAAACATATTTCGTATGAAAACTTACAGTTACTTGACCCTTGGGGATCTCGGACACCACTTCAACACTTTGGCCGGGGGGCTCGGCGGAGCTGATGTTGTGCTTTATCCTAATGAGAAAGATTTCATAATAAGGATTTGGAGAAGGGGCAGAGGGATAGCAGAGAAGGGAGAGGCTGGTGCTGCTACTAGGGGGTCATACCATGGGGAGTAATAAAGCCCACCATAATGCCCTTCCCCAGTAGTAATAATTCTACTTATAATGTGACAGTGCAAAAATACCCCCTTGTAATGCCCCCAGTTGAGCTAATGTCCCCATAGTGCCCCCATAATGTCCCAGTATAAAATATCCCTATATAGTGCCCCCAGTAAATTCCCCCATAGTGCTCCTCTCCCCCCTTCCTGCTAGTGCCCCCCATAATGTACCAGTATAAAATGCCCCATATATAGTGCCCCAGTAGATGCCCCTCAGTGTCCGGCCTCTGATAGGCTGCCGGCCTAGTGTCCCCCATTATGCCCCCCAATAATGTGCCAGTAAGTGTCCCCATAGATGCCCCCCCCATCATGTGCCAGTATCAAGTGCCTCTCTCATCCCCCCCACATGTCCCAGTATCATAGTGCCATCTCCCCCCCTATGTGCCAGTATCAAGTGCCTCTCTCCTTCCCACCCCCCATGTGCCAGTATCATAGTGCCAAACCCCCCCATGTGCCAGTATCAAGTGCCTCTCTCTCCCCCCATGTCCCAGTATCATAGTGCCATCTCCCCCCCAAAAAAAGTGGCAGTATCAAGTGCCTCTCCCCCCCATGTGCCAGTATCATAGTGCCAAACCCACCCATGTGCTAGTATCAAGTGCCAACCCCCCATGCCAGTATCAAGTGCCTCTCTCCTCCCCCCCATGTCCCAGTATCATAGTACCATCTCCCCCCCACAAAAAAAGTGCCAGTATCAAGTGCCTCTCTCCCTCCCCCCATGTGCCAGTATCAGGTGCCTCTCTCTCCCCCCATGTGCCAGTATCAGGTGCCAACCCCTCTCCCCCCCATGTGCCAGTATCAGGTGCCTCCCCCCCCATGTGCCAGTATCAGGTGCCAACCTCCCCTCCCCCCCAGGTGCCAGTATCAGGTGCCAACCCCCCTCCCCCCATGTGCCAGTATCAAGTGCCCCCTGCTCCCCCCATGGCAGTAACAGTCGGGTATTAATAAAAAATAAGAAACACTTCTACTTACCTCCATGTTAGCGATGCGATGCAGCCTCTTCCTGTGTCCCGCCCTGTATGTCCATATATGGAGTCAGTGCTTGTATTTCAGAAAAGTTTCTGCTGGGATTCGAACCCACGACCTTCTGTATCAGAGGCAAAGCACCTAACCACAAGACCATAAAGAGCTGCCTTGCTGCTGACTGAAAAAATATGAGACTTCTACTGTTATAGCTGGCTAAGTGTACATCTATACACATGACAGCTGCTCATATATAGAGATATAGCAGAGCTGAGTGTGCTGGGACAGCTGTCATATAGAGATATAGCAGCGTTGGGTGTGTTGGAGCATGTGTGTATGTATAGGTGTACACTTAGCCAGCTATAACAGTAGAAGTCTCATATTTTTTCGATCAGTTGCAATGCAACCTTTATGGCTGTGAGGGTAAATGCTTTGCCTCTGATACACTAATACATTGGAGGTTGTGGGTTCGAATCCCAGAAACTTCAGGAGACAGTAAGATTAGATCACATTAGCGAGGGGGCCTGGTCAGCCGCTGCTGCTGTGAAGGGGCCCTGAACATTAAGACAAGAATCGATATTTAACTAACTTGAAAATAAACTGTCACACACGCTGCCGGGGCGCCGGGCCCCGAAGCAGCTGCTTCCCCGGTAGTTACGCCACTGCTCCTTGGAGAAACCACAGAGATTTTGTGGATCCGCCAATCCACAGGCAATGTTCTTGTAGCCACTGAGGAGAATCTTTTAGCGTCTATACGTGTCACGCCGTAGCTCTTAGCCACTGCTCCAGTGCCTGCATCCTCCAACACTTGTAAGGTTTGGAAGCATGATAGAGCCGCGTGGCGGTGACACAGACTCACCAGTCCGAGTAAAGTGACGTAAATCTTTATTTCAGCCCCAGACGAGCTAGACAAAAAATAATATAGACAGCACCAAACAGCGTTCACCTGGCTCGGCTCCTGTAGTAACTGAGCACTCCTTCCTCCCGCTCCCATGGACATCGGTAAGACTCAGACCTGTTACCAGCCTGCAGACTGCCTGTGTCTGTCAGCTAGGCTCTTCTCCCAGCAAGCCCTACTGGTTTACTCAGGCTTTTAAACATCTCTAATCAGACACACGGTTTCCTCAGCTGAACATGCTGAGTTTTCCACCCTCTCTGTAGTGGAGTGGGAGTGGTGAGTCCCACCACCACCTCTTCACCACTCCAACAAAGCCGGCACATATTTTATCATTTACCAACAGTTCAGAAACTAGGCTCCTGAACAAAACAACACTATCCGGCTTTTAATATCTCACCCAGCTTAACTTTCTGGGCGAGATATACACTCCGTCCAATACAATTCCTGCTATCTGCCTACACCTGGCATAGCATTAAAAAGGAGGAAACACAGCGTCTGGTGATTTCCATGAGTTCAATACTTCAGGCAGTCATTGCCAACAAAGGGTTTTCAACCAAGTATTAGAAATTAACATTTTATTTACAGTTATTTACTTTATCCAATTACTTTTGAGCCCCTGAAATGAAGGGATTGAGTTTTAAAAAATGCTTTAGTTCCTCACATTTTTATGCAATCATTTTGTTCAACCCACTGAATTAAAGCTGAAAGTCTGAACTTCAACTGCATCTGAATTATTTTGTTCAAAATCCATTGTGGTAATGTACAGAACAAAAATTTGAAAAATGTTGTATCTGTCCAAATATATATGGACCTAACTGTATCATTCTCCGGCCTAAAACAACTGGCCGGGCACAACTGATATATATGCACTTAGCCTTACCTAGGCTGATACTTTATAGCAAACTGCTGATATTAGAGCAGAACTGTTCTGCAGCATCTGACTGTACACAAAAATATTTCCATTCACAGACAGCAAGTGATACTGAGCACAATAGAAAGTGGTAGAACATTCACTGTATGGCTGCTTTCTTCAAAAATCAGCACCACCCCTGTCCATGGGTTGTGTTTGGTATTGCAGCTCGACTTCATTGGAATCAATGACGCAGAACTGCAATATTGCACAACTGTGGACGGGTGTGGTACTGATCAGAGGCAAACTGGGAAACTAAAGCGGCCATGGAAAAAATACTAAAAGTGGCCCCGTTTTGTAGTCGGGTCCAAATTGATGGAAGGCAAGGCCAGCAACACCATATTGTGGTGCATTTTACCACCCCAACAGAGCCAAATACAACAGTCCATCACAAAATACTGACAGCAGCACAAAATACATCCCCAAAAACTTCCACTGGCAGGCTGTGAGGAGGGTTCAGGTGGCCCTTTGGGCATCGGCCCACCAGGAAATTTCCCCGTAAGGTCTATGGCCTATCTGCCCCTGTTGCTGATTCTGTAAGAAAGCAACCATGTTTTTTTTTTAAAATCCCGGACAACCTCTTTAATCTTAAGACTTGTCTCTCTGCCATCTTTAGTTTTCTTATATTTTTTTCTTAATCAATGCTTATAAATCTGTAACTGTTCCTTGGCTACAGTAGTACAGATTTACAAGTACTATTTTCTTGTTTATCACGTATATAATTACTGTATGTTGACTCCCACTTTAAATTATATACATTTTAAAGTTGATATGTTTGTGATATTCATTTTACTGTTATAATTGCTTCTCGTAATCATTTTTGCAAACTGACAAAGATGTAAACTTTTGAAAACATTTTTAATAAAAACCATACCGCATCTTAACACCAGATGACCTTCCTTTATACTTATACTTAATTTTCCGGCAGCATGTCATCTGGTTTGGAATAACATAGGTATGCACTCCTGGCTACCTCATCTGGTCTACATTTTACAATTTTTTTATTTTATTTTGTAAACCATGTACACCTCTTTAATCACATTTGGGTCATGAAGGCACCTATTACACAAGGTCTGCAAGTAGATTGGTGTACTAATGTCTAACAGATCAGTCCAAATGTTTCTCTCCAAAGTCATACATTTTATACATGTGTATTTACATTTTTTTGAAGAAACATGATCCACTGAGGTTATAAATTGGGCTAAGGCTACTTTCACATTAGCGGTAGCCTTCTCCGGCAGGATGTTCTAGCAGGTGAATAGCCTGCCGGATCCATGCTGCCGCTAGTACACGCGTGCCGCCGGAAGTCCTCTCCGGCTCCATTCACTATAATAGGGGCGGGACGGCGGTCCGGCTGTTGCATGGCAAACATGCCAAGAGGCGGCCGGAATAAAACTACGACGCCCGTGCACTAGTGGCAGCACGGATCCGGCAGGCTATTTACCCGCCGGAACAGCCTGCCGGTGAAGGCTGCCGCTAATGTGAAAATAGCCTAAGAAAAGATTTAGGATTGTATTAGAATAGAGTAGTTACAGCAGAGAACTGGGTGGAAAATGTATTCTTATTCCAGTTTATAAGAAAAAAGATAATTATTTTATAATGTTCATCTAATTCAATAATTCTATTTAGTCTGAGAAAAATAAAATGGGTAGAAAGGATCAATCAGAAAAATTAAGTAGAAACAGATACAGATAATGAAAAAAGGGAGTATATTTAGATTATTCTTATTAAAAGTAAATGCTTTTGGCTTTTATAAAATACTTGGAAATTTGGAAATTGCAGCATTCATTCCACCGAAGCCACAAGTTCAAATTTAGGCTGCATTTACAATGGTATTCTTTATATCCAGTGTTCTGTTCTGTCACATGTACGATGTTGGATGGACCACTTCATGTGACTAGCCGGGACGGTTCGCGAACACGATAAAATGTTTGCGGCGGGCCACATTCACTTTAATGGCAGGCGAACCTGAAAAACCTTGAGCTCATATTTGCAGCCACCAAATAATTACAAGAAGTGCACAAATCGTCCCACAACATGGACAGTGACATACCAGAGGGGGATCAATGGCAAAAATTCCCACAAAAAACATGTATTTTAATCAGGGGACATTTTTATGTGTCTTAAAATATAACTGTCATATTTTTTTTTTTTTGGAGTTTTGGATTGTGGTGATTAATATCTCCTTGGTGGCCCTATTTCAACTTTTCACTGTGTACTCAATTACCCCTTAATTCCACATTTTTGTTTCCTGTACTGCCTACTTTTACCTGTGCTTAAAATAGGGTTGCTAGGCATGGTCCGTCTATCTGTTGAAGGAGGGAGGACGCAGCTGCGTGCAAGGTCAGATTACTGACATCCAGGGACTGTAAGTAAATGATTAAAGCCAGGTCCTCCCCAGCAGCTGATAACAGTGCCTGGGCAGTGTGCACTTCTCCCTGTCCCTGAGCTTGGCAGACGCTCCCTCACTCAGCAGAGCTGGAGAATGCAGAGTTGGAGCAGCGCACAACAGGGAAGGGAGATCTGCCATCTGCTCAGTGTATCAATGAAAGCAACATGTGGTAAGAGGACCCCTTTGGGTAGACAGCCTCGGCCTATCATGCACTTAATCCGCCCCTGTCTGAGAGTTATCCTTTAAATTAAAACTCTCAAAAGTGTGCCCTGCTGGAGCCTAGAAAAATGTTATTTTAGGCCATGGGAGTACAGGCCCCAAACATTAGGCATTCACCGGACAAAAAACATCAAGTGATTATGTGGCTGGAGGTATATTACACTGTCATTAGATATCAATTTTACCGTAGGCCAGTGGAGTACATGCCCCAAAAATTATTCATTCACTGTACAGAAAAGAACAAGCTTTGGCTCCATTCACACGTACGCAAATGGGTCCGCATCCGTTCCGCAATTTTGCGGAACGGGTGCGGACCCATTAATTTTCTATGGGGACAGAATGGATTCGGACAGCACACAGTGTGCTGTCCGCATCCGCATTTGCGGAGCGCGGCCCCGATCTTCAGGTCCGCAGCTCCGCAAAACATAGAACATGTCCTATTCTTGTCCGCAGCTTGCGGACAAGAATAGGCATTTCTATAGGGGGTGCCGGCCGGGTGTGTTGCGGATCCGTAATTTGCGGGTCCGCAACACACCACGGACGTGTGAATGGAGCCTTAGTCTTCTTCTCATTGTCTGTCGCTAGTAGAGGCCTAAGCATGGCAGGCAGGTTCCCCCAGAAATTTCTTGCTGGATGAGCAGCCAATACCACACTTGCATCAACCTTGACAGCATATGGCTCCAGGTGTAGAGGAATAGTTTTTTTTAAAATGCTTTCTCCATCACAGCACCCTCCACGTCGTTTTATAAACTGAAGACTGGCCGATTCTCTCCTAAGAAAAAATTAAAAGTTATTATTAAATTTATTAAACATTTTATTATTAAATTTATTCCATATATATTATAAAATTCAGTGTCTCCATGATCACTCTGCAGTGTGGGGGTCCCACACGGGTTCTACTCACTTCCAAAATAAAGTGGGGCGAATAGATGACGGATGATCGGGACGTTCCATGATCTTCCCAGGAGCTGCTTTTGGGAGCCTCGGTTCATTTCTGAGACGTCTGTGTGGAAATCCGAAGACCATCTCCATCTCCGTGCACCACAGGATGTCCTTCTCCTGTGTTAGGAAAAATGTAATTTTTATTATAAAATTTATAAAACATTTTATTATTAAATGTATTAAATATAATAAGGATGCCCTCCTTTCTATTTCATGATGACTGGAAACTCCTGACGAAGAGACTGGGCCCTGGTTGGTTTGAATCGTGATTAAATATGCAACTCTTCCGGGCTCCAAGCAATCTTGAAGCTTTGTCTGTCGCTAGTAGAGGCCTAAGCATGCCAGGTAGAGATGGCCTTGCGGTTCGCCCGGCGGTCGGTTCGCGGCAAACTTTGCTTGTTCTCTATTCGCCGAACATGCGAACATATTCGCTCCCGCCATATTCTTTTACATTGTGAAGAACTTTGACCCATGACACATCCATCCGATGGTACAGGACAGCCAATTGAAAAGTTTCAGCACATGGACATACCCCCTACCTTATAAATAAACCTGATCTGGCCGCCATTTTACATTCTGTCTTTTGTCAGTGTAGGGAGAGGTTGCTGTGTGGAGCAGGGACAGGCTGTTAGGGACACCAAACGCTAGCTAATAGGGCCACAAAAGTCCTTTTAAGGACTGGTATAGGTGTACTATTGATAGGTGTGCTGAACATAGGGGTGTAATACACCTATAATATACTTTCTAACATAGAAAGCATATTATAGTGGATTTGTATTGTGCAGCATTGTGACTGGTGAGCGGTTTTGCAGCGATACTGCAGCTACACAGAGTGACAAACGCAATTACAAAAAATTATTATAACTGGTGTGATATACCAGTCGCCCCCCAAAATGACTGATTAAAGCGGGGTGTTATACAGTCAGGTCCATAAATATTGGGACATTGACACAATTGTAACATTTTTGGCTCTATACACCACCACAATGGATTTAAAATGAAACTAACAAGATGTGCTTTAACTGCAGACTGTCAGCTTTAATTTGAGGGTATTTACATCCAAATCAGGTGAACGGTGCAGGAATTACAACAGTTTGCATATGTGCCTCCCACTTGTTAAGGAACCAAAAGTAATGGGACAGAATAATAATCATAAATCAAACTTTCACTTTTTAATACTTGGTTGCAAATCCTTTGCAGTCAATTACAGCCTGAAGTCTGGAACGCAGAGACATCACCAGACGCTGGGTTTCATCCCTGGTGATGCTCTGCCAGACCTCTACTGCAACTGTCTTCAGTTCCTGCTTGTTCTTGGGGCATTTTCCCTTCAGTTTTGTCTTGTATACCAATCTACTTTCTATATAGTATATTTGGGTACTGCAGCATTTGTTTGCTGTTTTGCTGCTTTCCCTCTGCTACACACAGTGACAAACGGTACTGGAAAAAATTATTATAACTGGTGGGATATACCATTGGCCCCCCAAAACAACAGATTGAAGCGGGGTGTAATATACCAATATACTTTCTTTATAGTGTATTTGGGTACTGCAGCATTTTTTTGCTGTTGTTTAGCTGTGTTCCCTCTGCTACACACAGTGACAAACGGTACTGGAAAAAATTATTATAACTGGTGTGATATACCAGTCGACCCACAAAATGATTGATAGAAGCGGGGTGTTTTATACCAATATACTTTCTTTATAGTGTATTTGGGTACTGCAGCATTTGTTTGCTGTTGTTTAGCTGCGTTCCCTCTGCTACACACAGTGACAAACGGTATTGGAAAAAATTATTATAACTGGTGTGATATACCAGTTGCCCCCAAAAACAGCTGATAGAAGCGGGGTGTTATATACCTTCTTCCACAAATACTGCGCTTCTATAGAGACTTTTGTCACAAGGTCATTTAAAAAATGACATTCAGAGGAAGACGCCAGGGGTCGGGCAGGAGCACAAGGCCAGAGCCTAAGTGGAAAGTTGCAGAAGGTGCGTGCGATTACGTCAAAGGTCGCCCCAGACTTGGTTGAGTGACTCACTCAGCCTTCCGCTTCTGCATCCTACTCATCCTCCCTATCTGCACCCTTTTCACTCCCTGCTGTGTCCAACCCCAAAGACACCACGACCAACACCACCACCACCATATCCCCTCCGCTCGAGTAACAGGAATTATTTTTCGATCCATTACAAGACATTTCCGATGCGCAGCCATTCTTGGCATCGGATCAGGAAGAGGAGGTGGCAACGGCCGCTACTCAGCAGTCTGACGACAGTACCCAGATCAGCCCAAGGAGGGTGGTCCCCGCTAATGCTGCCTACAGGGCCGGACTGGCCTGCTGGGATACCGGGGATACCGGGAAATTTCCCGGTAGGCCGGCAGGCCTGAGTGCCGCAAGGCCGCGGCCCTGGTGACAAGTGGGGGCGGCCGGCGGCAGGGCAGAGCAGGAGATGAGCGCTTCCATTGTGGAAGCGCTCATCTCCATAGTCATCTGTACAGGGAGTGCAGAATTATTAGGCAAATTAGTATTTTGACCACATCATCCTCTTTATGCATGTTGTCTTACTCCAAGCTGTATAGGCTCGAAAGCCTACTACCAATTAAGCATATTAGGTGATGTGCATCTCTGTAATGAGAAGGGGTGTGGTCTAATGATATCAACACCCTATATTAGCTGTGCATAATTATTAGGCAACTTTCCTTTCCTTTGGCAAAATGGGTCAAAAGAAGGACTTGACAGGCTCAGAAAAGTCAAAAATAGTGAGATATCTTGCAGAGGGATGCAGCACTCTTAAAATTGCAAAGCTTCTGAAGCGTGATCATCGAACAATCAAGCGTTTCATTCAAAATAGTCAACAGGGTCGCAAGAAGCGTGTGGAAAAACCAAGGCGCAAAATAACTGCCCATGAACTGAGAAAAGTCAAACGTGCAGCTGCCAAGATGCCACTTGCCACCAGTTTGGCCATATTTCAGAGCTGCAACATCACTGGAGTGCCCAAAAGCACAAGGTGTGCAATACTCAGAGACATGGCCAAGGTAAGAAAGGCTGAAAGACGACCACCACTGAACAAGACACACAAGCTGAAACGTCAAGACTGGGCCAAGAAATATCTCAAGACTGATTTTTCTAAGGTTTTATGGACTGATGAAATGAGAGTGAGTCTTGATGGGCCAGATGGATGGGCCCGTGGCTGGATTGGTAAAGGGCAGAGAGCTCCAGTCCGACTCAGACGCCAGCAAGGTGGAGGTGGAGTACTGGTTTGGGCTGGTATCATCAAAGATGAGCTTGTGGGGCCTTTTCGGGTTGAGGATGGAGTCAAGCTCAACTCCCAGTCCTACTGCCAGTTTCTGGAAGACACCTTCTTCAAGCAGTGGTACAGGAAGAAGTCTGCATCCTTCAAGAAAAACATGATTTTCATTCAGGACAATGCTCCATCACACGCGTCCAAGTACTCCACAGCGTGGCTGTCAAAAAAGGGTATAAAAGAAGAAAATCTAATGACATGGCTTCCTTGTTCACCTGATCTGAACCCCATTGAGAACCTGTGGTCCATCATCAAATGTGAGATTTACAAGGAGGGAAAACAGTACACCTCTCTGAACAGTGTCTGGGAGGCTGTGGTTGCTGCTGCACGCAATGTTGATGGTGAACAGATCAAAACACTGACAGAATCCATGGATGGCAGGCTTTTGAGTGTCCTTGCAAAGAAAGGTGGCTATATTGGTCACTGATTTGTTTTTGTTTTGTTTTTGAATGTCAGAAATGTATATTTGTGAATGTTGAGATGTTATATTGGTTTCACTGGTAAAAATAAATAATTGAAATGGGTATATATTTGTTTTTTGTTAAGTTGCCTAATAATTATGCACAGTAATAGTCACCTGCACACACAGATATCCCCCTAAAATAGCTAAAACTAAAAACAAACTAAACTATTTCCAAAAATATTCAGCTTTGATATTAATGAGTTTTTTGGGTTCATTGAGAACATGGTTGTTGTTCAATAATAAAATTAATCCTCAAAAATACAACTTGCCTAATAATTCTGCACTCCCTGTATTGCCGTCCTCAGGACGGCAATACAGATGCCTGTGCTGCGGCAGAGGAGTGAGAGGTGTGTCCCCTCCTGTTCCTCTGATAGGCTGCCGGCCTAGTGCTGGCAGCCTATTAGAGGCCGTTGCAGGCGGCGCGATGACGTCGTCGCGTCGCCTGAGCCGTATAGTGAGGGACACAGGCCGGAAGAGGCGGCCTGCATCGCATCACATCGCTGGAGGTAAGTATAAGTGTTTTTTTTTTTTATATATAGGTACAATACTGGGCAGGCACATGATAAGGGGGGGACTACTGGGCTGGGCTGGCACATGATAAGGGGGGCTACTGGACTGGGCTGGCACATGATAAGGGGGGCTACTGGGCTGGGCTGGCACATGATAAGGGGGGCTACTGGGCTGGCACATGATAAGGGGGGACTACTGGGCTGGGCTGGCACATGATAAGGGGGCTACTGGACTGGCACATGATAAGGGGGGACTACTGGGCTGGGCTGGCACATGATAAGGGGAGCTACTGGGCTGGCACATGATAAGGGGGGACTACTGGGCTGGCACATGATAAGGGGGGACTACTGGGCTGGCACATGATAAGGGGGGACTACTGGGCTGGCACATGATAAGGGGGGACTACTGGGCTGGCACATGATAAGGGGGGCTACTGGCACATGATAAGGGGGGCTACTGGCGCATAAGGGGGGCTACTGGCGCATAAGGGGGGCTACTGGCACATAAGGGGGGCTACTGGCACATGATAAGGGGGGCTACTGGCACATGATAAGGGGGGCTACTGGCACATAAGGGGGACTACTGGCACATAAGGGGGCTATTGGCACATAAGGGAGGCTACTGGCACATAAGGGGGGCTACTGGCACATGATAAGGGGGGCTACTGGCCCATAAGGGGGGCTACTGGCCCATAAGGGGGGCTACTGGCACATGATAAGGGGGGCTACTGGCACATGATAAGGGGGGCTACTGGCACATAAGGGGGACTACTGGCACATAAGGGGGCTATTGGCCCATAAGGGGGGCTACTGGCACATATTAAGGGGGGCTACTGGCACATGATAAGGGGGGCTACTGGCACATAAGGGGAACTACTGGCACATAAGGGGGCTATTGGCACATAAGGGGGGCTACTGGTACATGATAAGGGGGGCTACTGGCGCATGATATGGGGGGCTACTGGCACATGATATGGGGGGGCTACTGGCACATGATATGGGGGCACTCTGGCTACTGGCACATGATATGGGGGCACTCTGGCTACTGGCACATGATATGGGGGGGGGCTCTGGCTACTGGCACATGATATGGGGGAGCTCTGGCTACTGGCACATGATGGTGGGGGGGCTCTTATTACTGGCACATGATTGGGGGCATCTATGGGGGCACATCTTACTGCAGATTATTGGGGGGCACTATAGGGGCATCTACTGAGGCTAAAAAGAAGGGGTATTTTATATGGGGGCTCTGTATAGGGGCATTTTATACTGGGACACATTATGGTGGGTACTATGGGGAAGGGGGGGCACTATGGGGGTCATCTACGGGGGCACGGAGAAGGGGTATTTTATATTGGCACATTATGGGAACATTAGCTCAACTGGGGGCATTACAAAGGGGTATGTTTTGCATATTATAAGGAGAATTATTACTACTGGGGGGGAATTAGGGTGGGCTTTATTACTCCCCCATGGTATGACCCCCTAGTAGCAGCACCAGCCTCTCCCTGCTCTGTTATCCCTCTGCCCCTTCTCCAAATCCTTATTATGAAATCTTTCTCATTAGGATAAAACACAACATCAGCTCCGCCGAGCCCGCTGCCAAAGTGTTGAAGTGGCGTCCGAGATCCCCAAGGGCCAAGTCAAGTAATTGTAAGTTTTTATGGGGGTTCTACAAAAGAGCTATCGTGGGGCAAAGTTCATATTCGTGTTTACACACGTGTTTTAAAATGAATGCTTTCTCCTATTATAAACAAGTAAATAATGACGCAATGCTGTGGGGCTGGTATGCAACTTTTTCCAGGGCTGGTTTTTATCCCGAGTCCGGCCCTGGCTGCCTACTCAAAGATCTCTAATGTTAGTGGTGGGGAAGGTGACGTCGATGATGACGTGTCGATGGACGTCACGTGGGTGCCCACAAGAGAGGAAGAGGAGGGGAGTTCAGAGGGAGAGACGGAGCAGCAGATAGGGAGGAGAAGCAGGCAGAACTTACATTGCACAGGAGGCAAAAAGCAGACTTCAAATGTATCAGGAGAGAGTCATCTACCATGCACGGTCACATCTGGCGCTCCCAGGATGCCGGCACATGGCTCCGCAGTGTGGGCTTTTTTTAACGTGTCCGCTGCTGACAATAATGTTGCCATCTGCAGCCTTTGCTGTCAACGCATAAGTCGCGGTAAGCCAAACCCTCACCTAGGGATGACTGCCTTAAGAAGGCACCTGGCCTCCCATCACTGAGCCCAGTGGGAGCAATGCCATCAGAACCCACAAAGCCACACTCCTGGCACTCCACGTCCTGCCTCTTCTCCTTCTCCTATCTCCTCCCAATTGTCCTCCACTCCTCCTTTCACCGTGCTGTCCTCACGTTTATCTGGCAAAAGGCAGGCTTCCGTGGCCCAAATGTTCGAGCCTAAAAAGATTATGACGCCGGATAACCCTCTTGCCCAACGGTTGACCGCTGGCTTGTCGGAACTGCTAGCCCACCAACTACTGCCATATAAATTGGTGGACTCGGAGGCCTTTAGAAAATTTGTGGCCATTGGAACACAGCAATGGAAGGTCCCAGGAAGGAAATATTTCTCCCAGAAGGGCATCCCAGAGCTATATGGCCACATTCTCCGGCAAGTTAATGTATCTCTGGCACACAGTGTCGGTGCCAAGATACATCTGACCACAGACACGTGGTCTAGCAAACATGGGCAGGGAAGGTACATAACTTTTACTGCCCACTGGGTGAACCTTCTGACGGCCGTCAAGCATGCAACCTGTGGCACCCGTGTAGATTTGGTGATGCCACCACAGATTGCATGCAGGCCTGCCTCTTCTTCTCCTCCTCCTACTCCATCCTCCCTCTCCTCCTCGGCTGACTCCTCCTTTTCCGCTGCTACCGTCTCTTCCGCTGCGCCCCCCAAGACCCCCAGAACCTATTTGATGTGCCAGGTGAGACGTTGCCATGCTGTGCTGCATCTGTTGTGCCTGGAAGCCACAAGACACACACGGGTCCTGCACTCCTTTCAGCTTTGCTTTCGCAGGCAGATCAGTGGCTAACCCCACTCAATTTGACAGTTGGTAAAGTGGTGTGCGACAACGGTGCCAATCTGCTGAGCGCGTTGAAACAGGGCAAAATGACACACCTGCCGTGCATGGCACACGTCCTGAACTTAGTCGTGCAGCGATTTGTAGCCAAATACCCCGGGGGCCAGGACGTCTTGCGCAGGCCATGAAAATCTCTGGCCATTTCAGAAGATCTTACACGGCCATGGCTCGCCTTGCTGACTTTCAGCGGCGACACAACCTGCCCGTCAGACGTCTAATTTGTGACTGCCCGATGCGATGGAACTCCACCTTGTATATGCTTGTGCAATGAGCCGGACGCCAAAATATGCAGTGGGTCCGGATATGGGTATAATAGTCTATGTTTTTTGTTCGTGACGCCAATTGCAGCGTGCGCAGGGTACAGTCTCAGGGCCCTTTAAGGTGTTGCATCTCACGTACCAGGTTAGGAATGCCAGAGTGGTGTAATGTCTCTGTATGGTAGTGGTAATGGTGTCAACTGTGTCTCCTACCTTGGTACGGCTGGACTCCTGGATCCTGGCTCACTTGCAATAAAATGAATGTTGCTAGTAGGAGTAATTGAGGAACTTGGTAGCAATGAATGAGATCCAGACTTGGAATATAATTCAACTTGTCTTTACTGGAGGCAGCATTAATCCACATGAGATACAGCAATAGTCTTGGGTCCCAGCAGGTATTGGCAATATGTGGCAGGGATTACTATCTCTTCTGCTTCTATCATATGCCTGGAGAATATGGCATGAATCTATATCTTCTGCTCTGTCTATCTTCTGCTGTGTATGGGACTGACTAGCTGAGGAGGAATTTGGCTTCTCCTGTCTCTGGATAGTACTCACAGTTATGCTCACAGGGAATGGTTCGTCCTGGAGTTGGCTGCTTGCTTGTCAACCAGCTGAGGCTGAAGGCTCAGACTGGGGATGAAGATCTTTGGTCTCAGCCGAGACTAGATTCTGGGTTGGGATCCCTAGAACTGGGAGCTCCTACCAGTCAGAGACAGGGTAAGAAAAAAGAGGGTTAGTCACTGGGCCTTCAAAACGATGGTCCAGGGGTAACTTCACAGGGCGCCAGAGGTAGGGCAGAATGAGTGTAGTAAGAGAAAAAAAAATAATAATAATAAATAAATAAATAAAATTATATATCTTGAAAAAATAAATAAATAAATAAATAAATAAATATATATATATATATATATATATATATATATAGGTCAGCTGGCAATAGTAGAACAGAGAGGGGACGGCTGCCAATGGTCTCCACCCACCCTGATCCCTCAAGGTGGGTGATTGGAAAGAAAACAGTGGGGTTGCGCGGAGACGCATAAAAAGCATAAAAAGCAGAAAAAGGACCACGAAGAGGCGCCAGTATCCCTAGTGTCTAGGGTTATGATGGTGTAAAACCCAAAGGTAGAGGCTTATGTTTTTAGGTTATGTGCACACACTCACCGGATATTGTAGTAAGTTGATATACGATAGGTAAATGGTAGTTAAAGTAAAATCACAGTAGCGATAATAGACAAAATATAAAATCAAGGTATAAAATCAAAATTTTGGTATAAAATCAAAATTTTTGGGACTCACTTCACCCAGGAGGGTAATGTGGGATAAAGCTCAAGACACCCACATCACACCTCCTGCACCTGGATCGCCAGTAGAGTCTTCAGAAACTAACAGTGATCACTCTGGAGTCCGTGTTCTTTCTTTTAGTCTTTTATTTCAAAGCCAGGGTGGGGGAGTGAGGAGCTCGACGCGTTTCGGGGCCTCTTAGTGGGTCCCCTTCATCAGGAGCATATATCAAACGCGTCGAGCTCCTCACTCCCCCACCCTGGCTTTGAAATAAAAGACTAAAAGAAAGAACACGGACTCCAGAGTGATCACCGTTCGTTTCTGAAGACTCTACTGGCGATCCAGGTGCAGGAGGTGTGATGTGGGTGTCTTGAGCTTTATCCCACATTACCCTCCTGGGTGAAGTGAGTCACTAAAATTTTGATTTTATACCAAAATTTTGATTTTATACCTTGATTTTATATTTTGTCTATTATCGCTACTGTGATTTTACTTTAACTACCATTTACCTATCGTATATCAACTTACTACAATATCCGGTGAGTGTGTGCACATCACCTAAAAACATAAGCCTCTACCTTTGGGTTTTACACCATCATAACCCTAGACACTAGGGATACTGGCGCCTCTTCGTGGTCCTTTTTCTGCGTTTTCTGCGTTTTTTGCGTCTCCGCGCAACCCCACTGTTTAGCTCCTACCAGCACAGCCTTCCCCTAGCCGGGGTGGCTGGCACACTAACTGTAACTTCCTTTCCTCCCCATGAGGCAGGATGTGGGAACATTCCACACCTCCTCAAAGAGGGGGGAGCTAAACTGGAATGTATTATTCCAGTCTAGATATGCTAAACTGTACTAAGACCTTGCTAAACATTGCTGCCACCTGCTGGTGTACATGGAAATTACAGCAAATATATGTAACAGGCTTAGAATATGCACATTTGTGAGGAATATTATGTTAAATTACACAGGATGACAATACAAATACACTTAACAGGATGTAGCGGGGAGAAAGAGTTTAGTAACATAACTCTGGGATGTTACACTTGATAGGCTGCAAAAAAAAGGGGGTTAGTCAGCACCTCCCAGTGCGCAGGTGCACGAAGGGTATAGAGTGGGCTCAGCATGCATGTTGGTACCTGCATCCCTGTAATGGAGGCCACTTTGGCACAAAAAATGGAAAAAGGCAGAGTGGATCCAACATGCATGTGGGTCCAACACTCCCTGAATTTTATGGCGGTCATTATGGCGCATAACAGGTAGTATTTAGTGTTAGGACCCGTCTAACAGAGATCGCCTTGACGTTCGGCAGACGGGCTTAGATGGTTTTGTACAAAATGCATTGTCCAAGCATCTCGCTTTTATAAATAAGCGTAGTATTAGCACCCTAATTTTTGCAAGCATTGTTGTACTTTGTCTGATTTGCAGAGTGCTGCTGCATTGTCTTTTTTACACTTGATAGGCTGCTTCAGCAGAAACGTGCAGTTAATGACTACCTGTACGAACTCTGCAGCAGGACAAGTTCTGGGCAGCTTGTTTTCTTTTCACCGTGCCAGTGGCTGCTCATGCACAACGCATGCAAACTTCTGAGGCCATTTGATGAGATCACCAAACTGGTCAGTCGAAGCCAGGGCGCCATCAGTAACATCGTACATTACGCCTTCTTTCTGGAGCGTGCATTGCGTCGTGTCATTGATCAAGCCGTCGAGGAGCAGGAGCTGGAAGATGAGGAAGTCGCAATGCTGGATGAATTCCCAGGGGGGGCTACTCCATCTGAGACAAGTCAACAACAGGAGTCTGAAGAGGAGTAAGAGGAGGATGGTGCTGGGGCGGAGGAGGAGCAAGAAGACCATGCTTTAAACATTTCTGGGGTCCCTGGTGTTGTCCGTGGATGGGGGGAGGAGAAAGAGGATGACATTATCCTGGATGATGAGCAGGAGCCAGGCCACTTCAAATTTAGTGCAAATGGGGGCCTTCATGCTCCAGTGTTTGATGAGGGACCCCCGTATAAAAAGCATAAAGGGCAAGGACCAGTACTGGGTAGCAACATACTTAGACCCCCGGTACAAACACAAAATAGCGGAAATGTTACCACCATCACAAAGGGCTGTCAGAATGCAGCACTTCCAGGCCTTGCTTCGAGAAATCTGCATTCTGCTTTTGCGAGCGCTGGCAGAGGAATTTCCACTCACAGAGAAACAGTCGCGGGTACCAATCCAACAACACATGGAAGAAGAGGGTGGTTTGAAGATGTGTTCGTCACTTCGGATATGAGATCATTCTTGCAACCAACCCATCGACTACATCGGGTTAACGGACAATGTGGGCGCTCTGAGAAGCGATGAACCCCTGGACTACTGGGTGTGCAGGCTTGATCTGTGGCCAGAGCTGGCACAATTTTCCATGGAACTGTTGGCTTGCCCCTCGTCCAGTGTCCTTTGCGAAAGGACATTCAGCGCAGCAGGGGGGATCGTGACTGATAAGCGCACCTGCCTAGATCACGACAGTGTGGACTACCTCACATTTATAAAAATTAATGAGGCATGGATCTCAGAGGAATTCAACACATGTGACGAGTCGACCATGTTTGTTTGAAATTCCTCATGACAGGTAAATACAGCGGCATAAAAGGCCTTTTATGTCCGTGGAATGCCTAATTTTTGGGGCCTGTACTGGCCGACAGTTACATATTTATCCTGTGAATGCCTAATGTACCTCCAGCCACAGGATCCAAAATTCTTTGCTGTCAGGTGAATACCTAGTGGCTAATTTTTGGGGCCTGTACTGGCTGACAGTTACATTTTTATCCTGTGACCGCCTAATGTACTTCTAGCCACAGAATCCAAAATTCTTTGCTGTCAGGTGAATGCCTATTGGCTAATATTTGGGGCCTGTACTGGCCTACAGTTACATATTTATCCTGTGAACGCCTAAAGTACCTCCAGCCACAGAATCCAAAGTTCTTTGCTGTCAGGTGAATGCCTATTGGCTAATTTTTGGGGCCTGTACTGGCCTATAGTTACATATTTATCCTGTGACCGCCTAATGTACCTCCAGCCACAGAATCCAAAGTTCTTTGCTGTCAGGTGAGCGCCTATTGGCAAATTTTTGGGGCCTGTACTGGCCGACAGTTACATTTTTATCCTGTGACCGCCTAATGTCCCTCCAGCCACAGAATCCTACAAAGTTATGTGCTGTCAGGTGAATGCTTATTGGCTAATTTTTGGGGCCTGTACTGGAGTGGCAAGTTCTCACAACAATACTTAGTGCACCAATCACTAATATCTCATGAGACCTCATAAAATGTGAAGTTGTGTGTACCGCGAAAAAATAAATCGTATCATTAGGGATTTTCACAATGGTGCTTTTTTTCAACACTCGATCTGCATATACAGCGATTGTTATAACATGCATGTGAAATGAAATCAAATACACTGCTTTAATGTCAAATTACTTAGAGTAATCAGAAATTCTTCCTCAACGTCGCGAAAATTGTTGCCAACCATCTTTTCTGATCACATCCAACTTCAGTCTGGTGGAAACCCAGTTGCTGTAGTAGGCCGTGCATATTTTGCGCATGCGCATAGGCAAAAATTACATTGCCGATATTTCGCATTGAAAAAAATAATGAATGGAGATCGCAAATTCGAATAATACTGTACATCTGGTATGTCACTGTCCATGTTGTGGGACTATTTGTGCACTTCTAGTAAGTATTTGATGGCTGCAAATATGACATGAAGGTATTCCAGGTTCGCCTGCCTTTAAAGTGAATGGGGCACGTCGCAAACTTGCGGTTCGCAAACATTTGATCACGTTCGCGAACCGTCCCGGGCGATGTTCGTCCATCACTAATGCTAGGCAAGTTCCCCCAGAAGTATCTTGCTGTCACGACCCTTGGTTAGGTCGTGACTCTGTGGCTTCACATGCGGTTGCCTTTGGCAACGTGGTTTGCATGTGAGGCACTTTTCCTTGGATGTGGTGTTTCCCCATTTTGGTTTGCACGGGGTTAAGGTGTATGTGTATGTAGGTGTGATGTGTATGTGTATTAAGGTGTATGTGTATGTAGGTGTGACCTCAGGCCTCCTTATATGTTGGTGTGGGAGAGCCTGAAGGTCAGTTTGATTTTGATTGTCAGCTTGGTGTGGAGCTCTGCTCCTGGGCTGTTTGTGATTATGTCTATGTGAGTCACCCTTATTTATTATTCTGTTTCCTTTGCTGTGTCTGTTGTCCCCTCCGGTGTGTTTCAGTCATTCCTCCCCCACCTGGTGTATGTAGTTATGGTGTGGGTTTTGCTTGAAGGTTTGATTGTGGTGTTTGACGGCTCCAGAAGGGGCGTGCTTTCCCGGAGGGGTTAAGCGAAGGCAAGACTGTGGGTTTCCCAGCCTGGAGCATCCGTCCATCGCGGCTGCGGCAGGTAAGTGTAGATAGCATTGTTATGTTGCTGTGTGACTTACCTGCCGTACTGCTTCACCCATAGCCTTGCATCCTGTCAGCTACTGGGCCTCTGGAGACGCCTGTCATCCGTGTCGTGGATGCACAGGTATTCTCTGCCCTGTCATCAGGCCTAGGGCATAGCAGGGATAGCAGGGTCCTAGGTTGATGAGCATGAGCCCCCTTACCTTCTGAGGTGGCTCATGCTCTAGGAGTCTAGGGAGAGCTCAGGGTTACATTAGGAGGTGACCTGCTCCCTGTTCCTTGCTATCTGGCGTTGCAGCCTCAGCTATTGCACGGTGGGGGGTTTTCCCCACTCCCCGCTGTGACATAATAATAAATAAGGGTGACTCACACAGACATAATCACAAACAGCCCAGGAGCAGAGCTCCACACCAAGCTGACAATCAAAATCAAACTGACCTTCAGGCTCCACCACACCAACATATAAGGAGGCCTGAGGTCACACCCACCACACCTACAAGGCACACCTTAACCCCGTGCAAACCAAAATGGGGAAACACCACATCCAAGGAAAAGTGCCTCACATGCAAAATACGTTGCCAAAGGCAGCCGCATGTGAAGACACAGAGTCACGACCTAACCAAGGGTCATGACACTTGCTGCATGAGCAGCCAATACTGCACTTGCATCAATCTTGACAGGATCCGGCTCCTGTATTTTTTGGGAATACAAGTTTTTTTTCCACCAAAATATTTCAAAACAGATTTTATCGCATATCAGTGCAGCGGTTAATGCCAAATACAAGATTTTTTTCCACCAAAATCTTTCAAAACAGATTTTAGCGCATATCAGTGCAGCGGTTAATGCCAAATACAAGATTTTTTTCCACCCAAATATTTCAAAAGAAATTTTAGCGCATATTAGTGCAGCACTTAATGCAGAATACAAGATTTTTTCTGAAGTGAATGGGACGTAGCGGAGGAAGTAGGTCCACGCTGGAAGAGCGTGACGCGGACCTCGTGCGGTTTCTGTGCTGCAGAAAAGTCCACGTAGTGTCCAGTAAGCAATACCGTAGATAGATGAGGGCTGGTGTGAATTATTTTGCATTTTTGTGCAGGGTTAGTGCATCGTGTATTCACCTGTATTGGTGCACCGCTCTTATGGACGTCGTCACGTAAGTGCGCAGTGTGTGAAACGCAAATACAAAATTTTAACACAAAGTAATTCAGTCCATACCGCAAAAAGAACTTTCCCACATATAACTGCAGTGCTGAACGCTGAATATATCTTGATTTTTGTATAGAAATACGCCACTAAAGGCTTTACCTCATATAACTGCAACAGTGAAAGCTGAAAATATTTTTATTTTCTTACTTATGTATGTCAATAAATGTTTTTCAAGATATAAGTGCAGCAGCGAATGGCAAATGTATATTTATTTTTCTACTGCTATACCTGAATAAAGATTTTAAGATATAAGTGCAGCGGCGAATGTATATTTCTTTTTCTAATGATATACATCAATATAGGTTTTTCTACATAGAAGTTCACCAGCGAATGGCGAATGTATATTTATTTTTATACTGCAATACGCCAGTAAAGGCTTTACCAGATATAACTGCAACAGTGAACTGAGAATATATTTTTCTTGTAGTACTGAAATATGCCCCTATACGTTTTCACCAGAAATAACTGCAGAAGTGACCTGAGAATATATATTTCTTGTTGGACTGAAATAAGCCACTATACGCTTTTAACAGAAATAACTGCAGAAGTGAACTGAGAATATATTTTTCATTGTTAATTGAAATACGTCCCTATACGCTTTTAACAGAAATAACTGCAAAAGTGAACTGAAAATATATATTTCTTCTTGAACTGAAATAGGCCACTATACACTTTCACCAGCAGTGCGTATGTATTTTTATTTTTTTTATGAAATAAGCCCCTATACCGTGCAGTGCGTTTAAATGTTTCGTGTATTACTGACATACCGCCCTATGCTCTTTCACAAGAAATGACTGCAAATGAGAGCGTAAATAACACCCCTGCTTCAATAAAAAAATTTGGGGGGCAACTGGTATATCACACCAGTAGAAATGATTTGTTCCAATGATGTTTGTCACTCTGTGTAGCTGAGGTAGCGCAGCCAAACCGCAAACAAATGCTGCACTACCCAAATGCCCTATATAGAAAGTATATCATTGGTATATAACACCCCTGCTTCAATCAGTTTTTTTGGGGGGCAACTGGTAAATCACACCAGTAGAAATTATTGGTTCCAATTGTGTTTTTCACTCTGTGTAGATGCGTTAACGCAGCAAAACCGCAAACAAATGCTGCACTACCTAAATGCACTATATAGAAAGTATATTATTGGTATATCACACCCCTGCTTCAATCAGTTTTTTTTGGGGGAAACTGGTAAATCACACCAGTAGAAATGATTTGTTTCAATAGCGTTTGGCACTCTGTGTAGCTGCAGTATCGCAGCAGAACCGCAAACAAATGCTGCACAATACAAATGCACTATAATATAATTTCTATGTTAGAAAGTATATTATAAGTATATTACAACCCTCAGTATGTCACACCTATCGATAGCACACCTATACCAGTCCTTAAAAGGACTTTTGTGGCCCTATTAGCTAGCGTTTAGTGTCCCTAAGGCCTCTTTCACACGGGCGTTGCGGGAACACCCGCGATTTTTCAGCGCGAGTGCAAAACATTGTAATGCGTTTTGCACTCGCGTGAGAAAAATCGCGCATGTTTGGTACCGGTGTTCGGTGTTCTGTAGATTGTATTATTTTCCCTTATAACATGGTTATAAGGGAAAATAATAGCATTCTGAATACAGAATGCATAGTAAAACAGCGCTGGAGGGGTTAAAAAAATAAAAAAAATAATTTAACTCACCTTAATCCACTTGCTGGCGCTGCCGGCATCTCCTTCTGTGCTGAACAGGACCTGTGGTGAGCATTCATTCCAGGACCTGTGGTGACGTCACTCCGGTCATCACATGATCCATCACCATGGTAAAAGATCATGTGACGTACCATGTGATGACCAGAGTGACGTCATCAAAGGTCCTGTAACTGTACTTAATGCTCACCACAGGTCCTATTCAACAAAGGAGACCCCTCCAGCGCTTTTTTACTATGCATTCTGTATTCAGAATGCTATTTTCCCTTATAACCATGTTATAAGGGAAAATAATAATGATCGGGTCTCCATCCCGATCGTCTCCTAGCAACCGTGCGTGAAAATCGCACCGCATCCGCACTTGCTTGCGGATGCTTGCGATTTTCACGCAACCCCATTCACTTCTATGGGTCCTGCGTTGCGTGAAAAACGCACAAAGAGGAGCATGCTGCGATTTTCACGCAACGCACAAGTGATACGTGAAAATCACCGCTCATGTGAACAGCCCCATAGAAATGAATGGGTCAGTATTCAGTGCGGGTGCAATGTGTTTAACTCACGCATCGCATCCGCGCGGAATACTCGCTCGTGTGAAAGGGGCCTTACAGTCCCTGCTCCACACAGCAACCTCTCCCTACACTGGCAAAAGACTGAATGTAAAATGGCGGCCAGATCAGGTTTATTTATAAGTTAGGGGGTATGTCCATGTGCTGAAACGTCTCAATTGGCTGTCCTGTACCACCTGATGGATGTGTCAAGGGTCAAAGTTCTTTACAATGTGAAAAAATATGGCGGGCGCGAATATCGCCATATGTTCGCTCGTTCGGCGAACAGCGAATGAGCAAAGTTCGCCGCTAAACGACCGCCAGGCGAACCGCAAGGCCATCTTTACATGTGCCCAGGCATTTTACTGGATAGAATAGCACAGCATGCTGCACTAGTTTGCCCCATATTTTATTTATGGAATCTGTGACGGAGACCCCTAATGGAGACTCTGACGCAGATGTGAATGCAACCTAATTTTGTTAGGCAGGCTGCCCTATGACAGGTGGGAGCTAAATGTTGCTCATTTGTTTGATTAGTGCTATAATACATACTAAAGCTGTCCATAAATATATATCGCTATAAATCAGGTATACCCATACATCATGGTGGGAATGTATGAAGTGGGCTGCTGCATTGAGCCCGCTCTATAAGCGGTTGGTGCTGGCTGTATCATACAGCAGACACCCGGCCGCAATGACGCGGAATGGCTATTAGAGTGAATAGGACAAGGGATCAAAAGGGGGTTAAAAGTTGTCACTGTAAAAGAAAAAAAAAAGAAAAAAGTTCCCAATATACATATAAAAATAAGAAACAAAACATTAGGCATCACCTCTTTCAAAAATGTCTGAACTATTAAAATATGAATAAAAATTTAATTTGTGCTAATCACCGTAATGGAAAACAATTGAAAAATTGATTTGCTGTTTTTCTGTCAATTCCCCCCCCCCCCCAAAGAAATTGAATAACAGTGATCAAAAAGTCGTACATACCACAAAAATGATACCAATAAAATCTAAATTTCATCCTGAAAAAAACTGCTCTATAGTAAATGGTGATGGAAAGGAATTCAAGTTATGGCTATTGGAACGTCGGAAGGAAAAAACTAAGATGCAAAACCAAGAATAGGCCCAGTACTATATGCTCTGAAAAACAATACAAACAATGAAGAAATTTCAAAAACGGACTGAGAATAAATATAAAAATATAAACATTGACATTGTAAATGGCTCTGTTCTGTCAAATGGAAAACTGCTGAAAGAACACTGTTGACATAAATCCCTTTAAAAAAGGATGATTTCCATATTTCAAGTGTAAAATCGAAAACTATACAAATATATGCCATGAACCGAATGGTATTTGCTTTAAACATCTATTATGGTTAATACCAGATGGTCCGAACATGGCGGATGGATCAAACATGGCCACAAGATTATTGCCATAAAGGACAACTAGTAGCTGCCATATAATATGTTAGCCAAACAGGGGCTGTTGCTGGTATGGGGTTTGGCTGGTTAGGTGCGTGGCACAATATGCCAGTTATTACTTTCGTGGCCTCCAATCTCCTGAAAAAGCCTCTTTTGTATGAGAATTACATAAAGGGGCCAATAGTTTACCACTATATATATTTTACCTAATAATTTAAGTTATACTTAATAAAACTGGTGAACTGGAATTAGTGATGTGTGAGGAGGACTATGACATAGTGGGAATAACTGAGACATGGCTGGATGATAGCTATGACTGGGTAGTTAATGTACAAGGTTACAGTCTGTTTAGAAAGGATCGTCAAAACCGGAGAGGTGGAGGGGTCTGCCTTTATGTAAAGTCTTGTCTAAAGCCTACACTCCGTGAAGATATAAGTGAGGGACATGAACATGTGTAGTCACTGTGGGTAGAGATACATGGAGCTAAAAACAACAATAAATTACTAATAGGAGTCTACTATAAACCACCTAATATAATAGAGTCCACAGAAAATCTACTACTAAACAAGATAGACAAGGCGGCAAATCATAATGAGGTGGTTATTATGGGGGACTTCAACTACCCAGATATAGACTGGGAAACTGAAACTTGTATATCTCATAAAGGAAACAGATTCTTGGCAATAACCAAAGACAATTATCTCTCCCAACTGGTTCAGGACCCGACTAGAGGGACGGCCATACTGGACTTAGTATTAACCAATAGACCTGACAGAACAACAGACGTGCAGGTTGGGGGACACCTGGGAAATAGTGACCATAAAGTAATAACCTTCCAATTATCATTCAAAAGAGCGTTTCTACAGGGAGGAACAAAAATACCAAACTTCAAAAAAGCTAAATTTAGCCAACTAAGAGAGGCCATAGGCCTAACTAACTGGGACAAAGTCCTCAAAAATAAAAATACAGCCAAAAAATGGGATATCTTTAAAAACATCCTAAAATCTCATTGTGAGAGGTACATACCGTATGGGAATAAAAGGTTAAGGAACAAAAAGAAACCAATGTGGATAAACAGAACTGTAAAGAAAGCAATAAATGACAAAAAGAAAGCATATAAAACACTAAAACAGGAGGGTAGCACGGAAGCACTGAAACACTATAAGGAAAAAAACAGAACAATATTCAAAAAGGGTCCAAAAACAGAGCCTGGAAACTATAGGCCGGTAAGTTTAACATCTGTTGTGGGTAAACTGTTTGAAGGTTTTCTGAGAGATGCTATGTTAGAGCATCTTAACTAAAATAAGCAAATAACGCCATATCAGCATGGCTTCGTGAGGGATCGGTCATGTCAAACTAATTTAATCAGTTTCTATGAGGAGGTAAGTTCTAGACTTGACAGCGGCGAATCAATGGATGTCGTGTATCTGGACTTCTCCAAAGCATTTGACACTGTACCGCATAAAAGGTTAGTATATAAAATGAGAATGCTCGAACTCGGAGAAAACGTCTGTAAGTGGGTAAGTAACTGGCTCAATGATAGAAAACAGTGGGTGGTTATTAACGGTACATACTCAGATTGGGTCACTGTCACTAGCGGAGTACCTCAGGGGTCAGTATTGGGCCCTATTCTCTTCAATATATTTATTAATGATCTTGTAGAAGGCTTGCATAGTAAAATATCAATTTTCGCAGATGACACTAAACTGTGTAAAGTAATTAACACTGAAGAGGACAGTATACTACTACAGAGGGATCTGGATAGATTGGAGGCTTGGGCAGATAAGTGGCAGATGAGGTTTAACACTGACAAATGTAAAGTTATGCACATGGGAAGGAATAATGCAAGTCACCCATACATACTAAATGGTAAAACACTCGGTAACACTGACATGGAAAAGGATCTAGGAATTTTAATAAACAGCAAACTAAGCTGCAAAAAACAGTGTCAGGCAGCTGCTGCCAAGGCCAATAAGATAATGGGTTGCATCAAAAGGGGCATAGATGCCCGTGATGAGAACATATTCCTACTACTTTACAAATCACTGGTCAGACCACACATGGAGTACTGTGTACAGTTCTGGGCTCCTGTGAACAAGGCAGACATAGCAGAGCTGGAGAGGGTCCAGAGGAGGGCAACTAAAGTAATAACTGGAATGGGGCAACTACAGTACCCTGAAAGATTATCAAAATTAGGGTTATTCACGTTAGAAAAAAGACGACTGAGGGGATATCTAATTACTATGTATAAATATATCAGGGGGCAGTACAGAGATCTATCCCATCATCTATTTATCCCCAGGACTGTGACTGTGACGAGGGGACATCCTCTGCGTTTGGAGGAAAGAAGGTTTGTACACAAACATAGAAAAGGGTTCTTTACGGTTAAGAGCAGTGAGACTATGGAACTCTCTGCCTGAGGAGGTGGTGATGGTGAGTACAATAAAGGAATTCAAGAGGGGCCTGGATGTATTTCTGGAGTGTAATAATATTACAGGCTATAGCTACTAGAGAGGGGTCGTTGATCCAGGGAGTTATTCTGATTGCCCGATTGGAGTCGGGAAGGAATTTTTTATTCCCCTAACCTAAAGTGAGGAAAATTGGCTTCTACCTCACAGGGTTTTTTTTTGCCTTCCTCTGGATCAACTTGCAGGATGACAGGCCGAACTGGATGGACAAATGTCTTTTTTCGGCCTTATGTACTATGTTACTATGTTACTTACCTTTAACCTTTGCATCCTGAAACTACAGATGAAGAGTACCTTGTACTGCAGCAGGTGACCGTCAATTGGATCCAACGAACTGTTAAATGAGGAGAGACAAGCGGTCATGGGGCATTCCTGCTGCACACAAGAAGAAAGCCCCTCCACCCCTCCCCAGTTGCAAACCCACTTCTCCAACCCCAACTGCTCTACTGCCCTACAGGATGAAGAACCCTTCTTCTGCCATCTGATTTTCCACCTTTTCCACATCATCTAATACCGATGATATGTCATCATTAATATCCAGCTCATCCTCTCTCTGCATCTTGCTGACTTTTCTTGGACATGTAGACTGCAAAGGATGATTTGCAAGCAGTAAAAGCCAGCAAAAGATGAGGATTGTCATCATTAAGACCTCGCACCGCTAAGGGGATGCATACTACGTCCATAGTCAACTACATGGAAAGGGAAGGACTGTAGTACCAGTAACTTGGTCAGGTGCACGTTGAGCTGTTGGATGACTTCACGCATACTGTTGTCTTTTTGCAATCACCTCAGTGATCGATTGCTGTCGAAACAAGTAACGACAAGAAGGAGGAGGAGCATTAGGAGCAACAGACAAAACTGAAGTTAATGGGAAGAATTGACTACTTCCTTCTGCTGACATTGACAAGCCCTGACATTGACAAGCCCTGACTGTGGGCCAGTGGATGATGCAGTGGTTCCTGTGGAGGGCCATATTGTACAAAAAATGCACCAGTAATGTAATGGATTAACTATGAATGTTGCAGCAGTTGAACAAGATGCACTCGGCAATATATTAGGCCACCCTTTAATACTGAGGCACAGTAATTCTATATATCAACTAAAAGATTAACAGGGATTGTGTCAGCAGTTGAACAAGATTCACGCAACGATATATTAGACCGCCCTTTAATACTGCAGCACAGTCATTATATATATATTGTGGGGTTTTGCTCTGGTAGATAGGATGAGCGAGCGCAGTACAGAGACAAAATACAAGTTCTTAACTCAAAACGTCAGTTTATTCACACTTGAGGCAATTGTATAAAACAGCACGTAACTTTGCAGTCTTGGTGTTAATTCACACACAAAGGAAAGTTCATATAACACAAGTCACCTTGCTGGCAGTACTGCCTCCAGTAGTCCACAGCAGGCTTTAGGGGGCCTGTTTCCGCAGCGTGTGGCTCTCAGCCCTTCAGCACGACACAAAGCCTCAGCTGCCAATTTAAGGACAGCCAGGTGCTGCCAAAACCCGGACAGGCACTTAAACTCTGGTACGGTATTTAACCTCACCTAGTTGGAAACCAGCCCAGCCGCACATGCTGGGAGGAAAATACCTGCCTTGCCAGACACAACCCCTCACTGTGTCACAATAAATATAAAATAACAGATTTTTGTGAATATCTCTTTATTTTATTTTCCATAATACAATTAATTGTACCAATCTTTTAATTTTATAGCATTGTAGTTGTCATTTCAAAAAACATATTTTTTTTTATTATTATTTATTATTTCTCGATGTTGGGGGGTGTCAATTTTTTCCATCACCCGCAATATACATATTTCAAATTTCCTGGGGAATTTAATCCTATGATATTGTTCTATTCTATCATTTACCTTTGCCCAAAACTCTTGGATTTTTATGCATACCCAAAGTATTTCGACGTCGTCCGCCCCAACTTCCCCACATTTTGGACAACTAAAGATTTTAGGTTTGTAGCACTTCATTAGTATCCTTGGGGAATAATATAACTGATATAGTATATTGAATTGGGTAATCCTATATGAAAAGTTCTTTGAAATCCAATTTTTTTCTTGTATAGCCATATCCCAAAACTCTTCTTGCTGAGGGCTTATAGCATCTTTCAATTTATACATTAGGCTAATACCTGCTCTCTTCTGTAATAAGCTTTGATATATTTTAGATACTAATCTTCCCCCTGGTGTCAATTTAGAGATATTTACTAACGGCTGTGGGCAAGTGTCAATTTGTATATCTTTTCCTAGCGATGCTCGTAGTCTATATTACCGAATCCATGCTCCTTTTTAAGATCTTCATATAGTCTTGCATCCCCCTGTCTCCATACCTGCCCTAATTTATAGACTCCATGTTTCCACCATATTTTCTGTTCAATTAGCTTGAGTTCTAAGAGTTGGGTATTCTCCCACAACAAAGTGTCGGCATGGAGTCCGGACTGATTCCATAATGCTCTTGCCTGCCTCCAAACTCTGTCCATCAACTGAAATAGCGGTACCTTACTACCCTGTTGAGTCAGAATACCCGCTTCTATTATTTGGAAGATAGTACAGTTCTTTAACCTAGGATTTATCCTTTCAATCATCCCTTATATCGTTGCGTATTACTCCACGTTATCATGTTTTTTTAAAAGTCCAGATATAAAGTAGAGTTCCAGGTCTGGCACTGATAATCCACCCTTCTCATGAATACACATTATTTCTGCTTTTATTCTTGTTTTTTCCCCTCGCCATATCAGGTCCATTAAGAGACTGGCTAGTATTTTAAATATTTTTTGGGGGATTATTACAGGTGAGTTCCATAGAATATAATTCAGGTTGGGTAGTAGGCACATTTTTACCAAAGATATACGACCTGCCATCGAAACATGTAATCTTTTCCATACCTCTATTTTTTTTCCTGATCTCTTGTATTTTAGGGATCACATTCAGTTTTACATATCCATTGGGGTTTGGGGTTATTTGAATACCCAGATATTTAACGGGTTCCTCAGCTCTCTTAATTTCCAGTGGTCCTGGTATAAAATTGTTCAGAGGATCAATCAGGACGCAGGCCGATTTGGACCAGTTTATATTTAACCCTGCATGTTTGCCATAATGATCAAATACCTAACAAAAAATTTCATAAGTGATCCATGTGAGCCTACAAATAACATAATGTCATCTGCATATAGAGCAATCTTTTCCTCATGTTCATCGTATCTAAACCCTACAATTTCTTTATCTTGGAAGTAGAACAAATGTATATGGATGAGCACTCTACCAATTAGCACACATTTAATGTAAATAAAATAGTAGATATAAAATAGCTAGCAATATAAAACATATAAAACAACACAGTAAAAATACATCAGTGTAACCACAATGGGGTAGATGAATATAATCAATGTCCAAAAATCCTTTGTCGTAGATTGTATCTAAGGTTCTATGTAGGGCCTTCTGATGTGGCCTATATCTCCATAGAAGTCCAATATGTCCCCAATAATGGGTAATAGATGTGAGAAATACCTGTGTAACACTAGAAAGATTCGGACAATCGACCAGTGCTTCATATATCGGGTGACAGTCCCATGATGTTTGATAATATTTCGGACAGAAGAGAATAAACTTTCCGGCTATTTTGCCACTTACCTCCCCTTTGTGTGGGTAGTCCACTTAGGTCCTGCGGTTTGCTCAAACAGAGTGAATAAGGCACACCGGGTGATGTATAAGACCAGCGTCTCACGTTGTTCTCTTTGATAGCCGCGTTCAATACTCGCGGAGTAGCACTTGCGTCACTTCCTGTATGGTCCGGTAGTGACGTCTTTCTTGTATTCGGTCCGATAGTTTGGAACTTCAATTTTTCGGATGTTCAGTTTTTCGAGTATAGAAGTCCTGTCTGCATGGCCATGCAATTAAAGAAATATCGACAGGTGTATGGCGTTGAAATCAGACGCGTTTCGGGAATTGTAACTCTCCCTTCCTCAGTGGTTGCGCCACACCTGTCTGTATACGCCTTATATAATCCACAAAGTTGTCATCAAAATCTGGACCGAACCTCAGGATTCAATACTTCAGTTTCTGTAAAGATTCAATGTCTGGGACTTCCGATTTTTTACAATCTGCTTTTATCGAAAACTTCCGATTTTTCAACTTTCAAATTTTTTATGTCGATTATTCTGAAGTAGACTTTCGATCATCTCAAAATGTGTTTCCCCTTCTTACAAATATTAGAAGAGGAAGCGGAAAATCCATTCATCAAATACACCATTTGTGGATACAACCTTTTAAATATTAAGATCATACGGCAATAATAAAACCTTTAATAATATGTTGAGATAAAAATAGATTTGAATAATATGAAAGTAAATATGAATAATTGAGGATTGTGGATGTCCAATACAGTATGGACATGGGGTACTATTAATAGCTAGATAGTACTAGGTATGCTGGACTTACAGTATAGTGATGACAAACGTAGTGATAGCAGGGCTATCAGTACCAATGACCCCAATGACAGTAGATGGGAGACCTCAGGTCGAGGGAGGGTCGCAGTGCCGATACACGGCCTGACCTACGACCCTACATCGAACCAAGGACACTCCCTCACAAAAAGCCAAAGAGTTCCAACTCCGAATTTAATCCTAATGTTAACAGGCTCCCAAACTCATAAATTTGTCGGGACTCCCTCCTGGACATGTGTTTAATAAAGTTGCCTCCTCTCCAGTGTTGGTCCACCTTTTCCAGCGCCGTAAAGGTGAGACTGGCTGGGTCACTGTTATGGACCTCCTTATAGTGTTTAGACAAGGAATGTTTTTCGTAGCCTTTCTTGATATTGGCTACATGTTCAGCCAGTCTCGTCTTTAGTAATCGTTTAGTTCTGTCGATGTATTGTCTATTACAGGGGCATTGGATCAGGTAGACAACACCGGTAGAGTTGCATGTAAGGCAATCTTTGATGTCCCAGACAAAAGTGTTCTGTGTAGAGGGGACTGTGGTGGTCTTACGGGGTTTGTTGTTAATTCCGCATTTGAAAAACCCTTTCAAGTCCATCCAAGTCCCAAAGAGTGATCTCTTTTTCTCTCTAGTTTTCACAGAGGGAGCTATTTTAATACCCAAGTTTGGTGCCCTGGTAAATGTGACCTTTGGAGATGTAGGTAAAAGATGGCCTATCACCCTATCATTCAATATATGATGCCAATGTGCCTTTACTATCCGTTGTATTTTTCTATGGTCATCATTAAAAGGAAGGATGATCCTACTATTGATCTCTTCAGTTGTCTGGCATTTTTTCTTCTTGATTTCAACCTGACTGTCAAAGAAGGTCTGTCTGTCTAATTTCCTAACCTTTTTCAAAGCTTTTTCTACTATCTCATCCGGATAATCTTTCTCCCGGAATAGCTGCCACATTCCAGCCGCCTCCTCCTCAAAACGTTGATCTTCCGTACAATTCCTCCTGATCCTGCGGAACTGACCAGTCGGAATGTTACTGAGCCATCTTGGGAGGTGGCAGCTGGAATATTGGATAAAGCTATTTCTATTCGTTGGTTTGAAAAAGGTATTACAGACAAACTTGTTGTTCTGTTTCTTGATCACTAAGTCAAGGAATTCTGTCTCTTCTTTAATCATAGCACTGAAGACCAAGTTCAGTTGATTTTCATTGATCTCCTTCAAGAAGAGATCCAGAGTATCCCTTTCACCCTTCCAAATAAAGACCACATCATCAATGTAGCGACGCCATAGGGCCAGATCCGCCCCCAGCCTAGGTCTGATGTAATGATATTCCCATTCTGCCAACAATAAATTGGCATAACTGGGGGCGAACCTGGTCCCCATGGCAGTCCCACATTTCTGCAGGTAGTATTCGCCCTCAAAATAAAAATAGTTATGATTGAGGATGTACTCTATACCATCTGAAATAAACTGAACATGGGCTTCCTCTAATCTTCCTTCTCTTATAATTTGTTGTCTTACTGCCGTCAATCCCTGTTGGTGGTCAATTGATGTATAAAGGGATTGTATATCCAGGGTCCCCATAATCCACTCTGGTTGAACATCCAGACATTCTAAGGTCTGGATGATATGGGTTGTGTCCTTTATATATGACCTCGTTCTTTTCACTATCGGTTGTAGTTGTGTGTCTATGTACCTAGACAAATTCGATGTGATTGATTCAATACCCGAAACAATCGGTCGACCAGGGGGATTTTCAAGGTCTTTATGAATCTTGGGCAGACAATAGAAGACCGGAAGTCTTCCCTGTGTGCCCAAGATAAACTCAAATTCCTGTTGGGATATTATCTTCTGCTCAAGACCCTGTGTACAATATTCTTTCAACTCCTGATCAAATTCCTTTAGGGGATCATTTTTCAGCCTCTTATACGTTTTCTCATCCCCAAGTTGTCTAAGACATTCACTATTGTATTTTGTGGTGTCCAATATAACTACTGCCCCTCCCTTATCAGCAGGGCGTATAGTAATCGATTCCTTTTTTTGGAGTGATTTTAATGCTGAGACTTTGTAACGGTCACGTCCACACACACACAGGGGGAAGGGTAGTGACCACTGCGCTCCACCCTCACCCCTGGCCCTGCCTACTTGCCTCACGAGTCCTGATGACAGGGGACAACTGGACGGCCGTCCCTAACTTAGGATATGTGCAGGGAAGACAGACAAGACAAAATACGGAACATGAACGGACCGGGTCAGAACCAAGAGAGCTACGCAGTACAACGGATTAAGCAAAGAATGGTCAGGAGAAGCCGGGGTCAAATACCAGGAGAGTAGCGAAGTACAAGAGGAGTCCTAAGAGAGTAGTCAGGTGGGAGCCGAGGTCACAATACCAGGATGTATGCGCAGTACAGGAGGAGCAGGCAGAGGATCGTCAGGGAACAGGATCAGGTAAATATTCAGTAGTCCAACAAATAGCCAGGAACCTAGAAATTAACAGGCAACCTGTAGCCAGCAGGCTGCCTGTATTTATAGTGGGGAGTGAGGGTCATGTGACGTGGCCAGCGTCACATGACCGACAGACCAACCAGTCAAGCACCGAGTGATCAGCTCGGCGCTCAAGGCAGACTAGGAGCAGGGAGCCACCCAGCTAGTAAAGCTGCCCTGGGAATGAGGTCAAACACAGAACCTCATTCCAAAAGCTAAGCAACAGTTCTGCGGGCAATGGGGGACCGAGTGCACCTTCGGAACCCCGTGACAGACTTCTTGTTTTGTTAGATTGTCTCGATAGGTAGGTCTAGCTTTCAGCTTTCTAATGTCTTCCTCCACATTTTTCTGGAAAGCTGCCATTTCTCAGCTTATTTTGTTCCTTGGGAACATGGTGGATCTATTTCTGAGACCCGAACTTTGTATTGCAGGATATTTTTGTATAAGGTTTGTTTGACCATTAACCTGTCTTACTTCATTTCTTACTATAGGATTCTTCAAGAAATGTATTCTTAAACAAACACTTCTGATGAATTTTTGTACTCCTATATACGTTGAGAATTTATCAATTTTTTCAGTCGGGGCAAATTTCAAACCCTTTTCTAATAATTTAGTCTGTGCTGTAGTGAGTGTGACGGAACTTAAATTAATAACTGATGCTGTGTTTCCTATCGGTGTCTCTTGTGTGATGACTCTTTTCCTCTTACTCCATCTCGTCTTTCTGGTTCGTCTGTATATCTGTGATACTGGTGTCTTGAATTTTCCCCGTGATTTATTGTGGTCTGTGAGTAATGTTTTTTTCTTTGTGTGTTGTGATACTGATTTGTGTTTTGTTGTGCATGGTGATATCTCTGTCTCAAATTGTATTGGTGTTTGTGTGATTCCTGGTTGTGAGGGGGTGTTTGTTCCCTGTGTCTTATTCGTGTCCTGTGGTGGGCTGGAGTGTGATCTAAAAAAGGCTGGTCAGAAAGTTGTTCATATCTATTACTCACTGACACAGCATAATCATTGTGTATCTTCTCTCTTTTCTCATAGAAAAATACAACGGATGGTAAAGGCACATTGGCATCATATATTGAATGATAGGGTGTTAGGCCATCTTTTACCTACATCTCCAAAGGTCACATTTACCAGGGCACCAAACTTGGGTATCAAAATAGCTCCCTCTGTGAAAACTAGAGAGAAAAAGAGATCACTCTTTGGGACTTGGATGGACTTGAAAGGGTTTTTTAAATGCGGCAAGTGCATTGCATGCAGAATTAACAACAAACCCCGTAAGACCACCACAGTCCCCTCTACACAGAACACTTTTGTCTGGGACATCAAAGATTGCCTTACATGCAACTCTACCGGTGTTGTCTACCTGATCCAGTGCCCCTGTAATAGACAATACATCGGCAGAACTAAACGATTACTAAAGACGAGACTGGCTGAACACGTAGCCAATATCAAGAAAGGCTACGAAAAACATTCCTTGTCTAAACACTATAAGGAGGTCCATAACAGTGACCCAGCCAGTCTCATCTTTACGGCGCTGGAAAAGGTGGACCAACACTGGAGAGGAGGCAACTTTATTAAACACATGTCCAGGAGGGAGTCCCGACGAATTTATGAGTTTGGGAGCCTGTTACCATTAGGATTAAATTCGGAGTTGGAACTCTTTGGCTTTTTGTGAGGGGGTGTCCTTGGTTCGATGTAGGGTCGTAGGTCAGGCCGTGTATCGGCACTGCGACCCTCCCTCGACCTGAGGTCTCCCATCTACTCTGTCATTGGGGTCATTGGTACTGATAGCCCTGCTATCACTGCGTTTGTCATTACTATACTGTAAGTCCAGCATACCTAGTACTGTCTAGCTATTAATAGTACCCCATGTCCATACTGTATTGGACATCCACAATCCTCAATTATTCATATTTACTTTCATATTATTCACATCTATTTTTATCTCAACATATTATTAAAGGTTTTATTATTGCCGTATGATCTTAATATTTAAAAGGTTGTATCCACAAATGGGGTATTTGATGAATGGATTTTCCTCTTCCTCTTCTAATATTTGAAAGAAGGGGTAACACATTTTGAGATGATCGAAAGTCTACTTCAGAATAATCGGCATAAAAAATTCGAAAGTTGAAAAATCGGAAGTTTTCCATAAAAGCAGATTGTAAAAAATCGGAAGTCCCAGACATCGAATCTTTACAGAAACGGAAGTATTGAATCCTGAGGTTCGGTCCAGATTTTGATGACAACTTTGTGGAGTATATAAGGCGTATACAGACAGGTGTGGCGCAACCACTGAGGAAGGGAGAGTTAGAATTCTCGAAACGCGTCTGAGTTCAACGCCATACACCTGTCAATATTTCTTTAATTGCATGGCCATGCAGACAGGACTTCTATACTCGAAAAACTGAACATACGAAAAATTGAAGTTCCAAACTATCGGACCGAATACAAGAAAGACGTCACTACCGGACCATACAGGAAGTGACGCAAGTGCTACTCCGCGAGTATTGAATGCGGCTATCAAACAGAACAACATGAGACGCCGGTCTTATACATCACCCGGTGTGCCTTATCCACTCTGTTTGAGCAAACCGCAGGACCTAAGTGGACTACCCACACAAAGGGGAGGTAAGTGGCAAAATAGCCGGAAAGTTTATTCTCTTCTGTCCGAAATCATTATCATCATGGGACTGTCACCCGATATATGAAGCACTGGTCGATTGTCCGAATCTTTCTAGTGTTACACAGGTATTTCTCACATCTATTACCCATCATTGGGGACATATTGGACTTCTATGGAGATATAGGCCACATCAGAAGGCCCTACATAGAACCTTAGATACAATCTACGACAAAGGATTTTTGGACATTGATTATATTCATCTACCCCATTGTGGTTACACTGATGTATTTTTACTGTGTTGTTTTATATGTTTTATATTGCTAGCTATTTTATATCTACTATTTTATTTACATTAAATGTGTGCTAATTGGTAGAGTGCTCGTCCATATACATTTGTTCTACTTCCACTTTATCTAGAGAGGTAGGGTGTCCTCTCCCTGGACTTGTAGCACATACAGTCATGTGAAAAAATTAGGACACCCTTTGAAAGCATGTGGTTTTTTGTAACATTTTTAATAAATGGTTATTTCATCTCCGTTTCAACAATACAGAGAGATTAAAGTAATCCGACTAAACAAAGAAAACTGAAGAAAAGTCTTTTCAAGATCTTCTGTAAATGTCATTCTACAAAAATGCCTATTCTAACTGAGGAAAAAGATAGGACACCCTTGCCCCTAATAGCGAGTGTTACCTCCTTTGGCTGAAATAACTGCAGTGAGACGGTTCTTGTAGCCATCTACCAGTCTTCGACATCGGTCTGAGGAAATTTTACCCCACTCCTCAATGCAGAACTTTTTCAGCTGTGAGATGTTTGAGGGGTTTCTTGCACGTACAGCCCTTTTCAAGTCACCCCACAGCATCTCAATGGGATTCAAATCTGGACTTTGACTTGGCCATTCCAGGACTCTCCATTTCTTCTTTTTCAGCCAATCTTTGGTTGATTTACTAGTATGTTTTGGGTCATTGTCATGTTGCATGGTCCAGTTCCGCTTCAGCTTTAATTTTCTAACTGATGGTCTCACATGTTCTTCAAGCACCTTCTGATACACAGTAGAATTCATCGTGGATTCTATGATGGTGAGCTGACCAGGTCCTGCTGCAGCAAAGCAGCCCCAAACCATGACACTTCCACCTCCATGCTTCACAGTTGGTATGAGGTTCTTTTCTTGGAATGCTGTGTTTGGTTTACGCCAAACATGTCCTCTGCTGTTGTGTCCAAATAATTCAATTTTGGACTCATCTGTCCAAAGAACATTATTCCAGAAGTCCTGGTCTTTGTCAACTTTATCTCTGGCAAATGTCAGTCTGGCCTCGATGTTTCTCTTGGAAAGCAAAGGTTTCCTCCTTGCACACCTCCCATGCAAGTTAAACTTGTACAGTCTCTTTCTGATTGTAGAGGCATGTACTTCTACATCAACAGTAGCCAGAGCCTGCTGTAGTTCTCGAGATGACACTTTAGGGTTTTTGGAGACCTCTTTTAGCATCTTGCGGTCTGCTCTTGGGGTGAACTTGCTGGGGCGACCAGTCCTGGGCATGTTGGCAGTTGTTTTGAAAGCCCTCCACTTGTAGACTATCTTCCGGACAGTGGAATGGCTGATTTCAAAATCTTTTGAGATCTTTTTAAATCCCTTCCCAGACTCATAGGCTGCTACAATCTTTTTTCTGAAGTCCTCTGACAGCTCTTTTGCTCTCACCATGGTGCTCACTCTCACTTCAACAGTCAGGAGCACACCAAACTAAATGTCTGAGGTTTAAATAGGGCAAGCCTCATTCAACATGCAGAGTAACGATCTACTAATTATGTGCACCTGGTGTGAGATCTGAGCCAATTTAAGAGGGAATACATGTGAGGGTGTCCTATCTTTTTCCTCAGTTAGAATAGGCATTTTTGTAGAATGACATTTACAGAAGATCTTGAAAAGACTTTTCTTCAGTTTTCTTTGTTTAGTTGGATTACTTTAATCTCTCTGTATTGTTGAAACGGAGATGAAATAACCATTTATTAAAAATGTTACAAAAAACCACATGCTTTCAAAGGGTGTCCTAATTTTTTCACATGACTGTATACCATAGGCTATATAGGAGAGCAGCCACCACCATCTCTATATAATTTCTTTATCTTGCCTAATCATATCAGCTAATGGCTCCATGGCTATAGAAAAAAGTAACGGGGAAAGTGGGCATCCCTGTCTCACCCCCCTACCGATGTGTATTTTATCGGAATATTCCCCATTTATTATCATTTTTGCTGTTATTTCCGTGTATTGCAATCTTACCCATGAAATAAAATTGTCACCGAAGCCCATCTTCTTCAATGTTATAATCAGAAAAGGCCACGCTATCGTATCAAATGCCTTTGAGACATCTATAGTGACAATCAGTCTTTCACCACAGTTTGTAGGTCTAAGCTGGGTGTTCACAAAATAGAGCATAATATTATCAGTTGTAGTTTTACCTGACATAAATCTCGTCTGATCCTCATGAACAAGCCCAGAAACCACAGGATCCCAGCCAGTATTTTATTATCAGTGTTAATCAATGAAATAGGTCGGTAGGAATCCGGCAGAGTTGGATCTTTACCTGGTTTTAGAATTAATGTGATTAAGGCTTCTCTCAGTGAGTCTGGCAATTTTCCCCTCTTCATCGAGTCGTCCCACATAATCAATAATTTTGGTATTAGTATCTCTTTATATTGGGCATAAACCTTGAACGGGATTCCATCTATTCCTGGGGTCTTATTTTTAGCAATCCTGGATAATATTTTTTCCACTTCCAAGGCCTTTAACCCCTTAGGGACGCATGATGTACCGGTACGGCATGTTTCCCGAGTCCTTAAGGACCCATGACATATCGGTACGTCATGAGTTTAAAATGAGATTGCTGCGCTGCGGGGGTTAATCCGAACGGGATGCTGGCTGAAATCATTCAGCCGGCATCCTGTCACAACGCCGGGAGGGGGGGGGGGTCATGTGACCCCCCCCCCGTATCGGTGATCGCAGAAAACCACAGGTCAATTCAGACCTGCGGTTTGCTGCGCTTTCTGCCGATTCTGATCCCGCGGGGATCAAACTTTAAAATGCCCCAAATAAAGTTTTATTAACCCCCCCCCTGCACCCCTGAATGATTTTATGTGGGCGGGTGGTGCAGGGGGGGTGTTGCAGGCGGTGCGGGCGGTGCGGAAGGCAGGCGGTGCGGCAGGTGGGAACGCGATCCCCCGCCCGCCTCCCCTTGAATAATCGTTGGTGTGCAATGGTATACCAGGGTGTCAGCACATTTGGGACACCCTGGTATAAACGGCTGACATCGGTGATGCGATGTCAGCCGTTTAACCCTTTCCATACCGCGGTCCGTACGGACCGCTGTATGGAAAAGGTTAACAGCTCAGGGAGCACCCTCCCTCTCCCATCGGGGGGCTGCTGTGCCTTTGCAGCCCCCCGATGGAGAGAGCCCCCAGACAGCCCCGTCCTTACCCTTCCCCGTCTGTGAAGTTGTGGCTACAACTGAGCAGACGGGGAAGGTTCCCATGGCAACAGGACACCTTCTCAGGCATCCTGCTGTCCATGGTGCTGAACAGATCTGTGCATAGATCTAAAGGCATAGATCTGTTCAGACAAAGTGTAAGTAAAATACAGTACAGTACCCTATATAGTGTACTGTACTGTATTATACAGACATCAGACCCACTGGATCTTCAAGAACCAAGTGGGTCTGGTTAAAAAAAAAAAAAAAGTGAAAAAAGTTAAGATAAAAAAACACATTTATCACTGAATAATTTTATTTTTTTTAAAAAGACACTACACATATTAGGTATCGCCGCGTCCGTAACGACCTGATCTATAAAACGGTCATGTTACTTTCCCCGCACGGTGAACGCCATAAAAATAAAAAAATAAAAACTATGAGAAAATTGAAATTTTGCCCACCTTACTTCCCAAAAAAGGTAATAAAAGTGATCAAAAAAGTCGCATGTACGCCAAAATAGTACCAATCAAACCATCATCTCATCCCGCAAAAATCATACCCTTCCTAAGATAATCGCCCAAAAACTGAAAAAACTATGGCTCTTAGACTATGGAAACACTAAAACATGATTTTTTTTGTTTCAAAAATAAAATCATTGTGTAAAACTTAAATAAATAAAAAAAGTATACATATTAGGTATCGACGCGTCCGTGACAACCTGCTCTATAAAATTACCACATGATCTAACCTGTCAGATGAATGTTGTAAATAACAAAAAAAGTGCCAAAAAAGCTATTTCTTGTTACCTTGCCGCACAAAAAGTGTAATAGAGCAACCAAAAATCATATGTACCCTAAACTAGTACCAAAAAAACTGCCACCCTATCCCGTAGTTTCTAAAATGGGGTCACTTTTTTGGAGTTTCTACTCTAGGGGTGCATCAGGGGGGCTTCAAATGGGACATGGTGTCAAAAAACCAGTCCAGCAAAATCTGGCTTCCAAAAACCATACGGCACACCTTTCCCTCTACGCCCTACTGTGTGCCCGTACAGTTCATCCCCATTTGCCAATAACTCTTGTGCAACACCTAAAGGGTTAACGAAGTTTGTAAAATCAGTTTTGAATACCTTGAGGGGTGTAGTTTATAGAATGGGGTCATTTTTTGGCGCTTTCTATCATGTAAGCCTCGCAAAGTGACTTCAGACCTGTAGTGGTCCCTAAAAATTGGGTTTTTGTAAATTTCTGAAAAATTTCAAGATTTGCTTATAAACTTCTAAGCCTTGTAACATCCCCAAAAAATAAAATATCATTCCCAAAATAATTCAAACATGAAGTAGACATATGGGGAATGTAAAGTCATCACAATTTTTGGGGGTATTACTATGTATTACAGGAGTAGAGAAACTGAAACTTTGAAATTTGCAAATTTTTCCAAATTTTTGGTAAATTTGGTATTTTTTTACGAAAAAAAAAAATATATTTTTTACTTTATTTTACCAGTGTCCTGAAGTACAATATGTGACAAAAAAACAATCTCATAATGGCCTGGATAAGTCAAAGTGTTTTAAAGTTATCAGCACTTAAAGGGACACTGGTCAGATTTGCAAAAAATGGCCAAGTCCTTAAGGTGAAATACGGCTGAGTCCTTAAGGGGTTAAAGGGGCTTCCAAATTCCCTTGTTGGTCTATTGTTAACCTAGTATTATTTATTTCCTCCAGAAACTGTTGTATTTGCCCCGCATTCTTTTTTATCCTGCTGCTGTACATATCTTCAAAATATTCTCTAATCAATTCTATTTTAGCAGCTTGTTCAGTAATTTTGTGTCCTGTTTTATCTAATAGGCTATGGATATAATTATATTTTTTCTTCCTGCGTCGCCACCAGTGCCGCTAGTATTTTTCCGGGTATATGGGCGTATATGTGGTTATCCCTCACATAATTTTCTTTTTGTTGTTCCGCCAATAGGAGCCGCTAATCTTCCAGTTTACCAACCTTCTCTATCCACTCTTCATAACAACTGTCTGTGGGGTTTTCGATATAATTTTTTTCATATTTTTCCGCTTCTTGTTCCAAGTTTGTTATTTTTTTCTTTATTCCTTTCTTATAACTTATTGTGTATTTTACAAAAATAACAGATTAACTGTGAATGTATCAGTAGTTCAACAAGATACAGGCGGCGATATATTAGACCGCCCTTTAATACTGCGGCACAGTAATTCCATATATAAAATGAGATTAACTGCGAATGTGTCAGTTGTTAAACAAGATGCAGACGGCAATATTTTAGACCGCCCATTAACACTGAGGCACATTAATTCTATATATCAACTAAAAGATTAATGTGAATTGTGTCAGCAGTTCAACAAGATGCAGACTATGATATATTAGGCTACTTTCCCACTTGCGTTCGGTGCGGATCCGTCTGGTATCTGCACAGACGGATCCGCACCTATAATGCAAACGCTTGCATCCGTTCAGAACGGATCCGTCTGCATAAACAGCTTTTTCAGATCTGAGTTTTCATATCGTGAAAACTCAGATCCGACAGTATATTCTAACACAGAGGCGTTCCCATGGTGATGGGGACGCTTCAAGTTAGAATATACTAAGAACTGTGTACATAACTGCCCCCTGCTGCCTGGAAGCATCCGATCTCTTACAGGGGGCTGTGATCTGCACAATTAACCCCTCAGGTGCCGCACCTGAGGGGTTAATTGTGCGTATTATAGCCCCCTGTAAGAGATCAGGTGCTGCCAGGCAGCAGGGGTCAGACCCCCCTCCCTCCCCAGTTTTAAATTCATTGGTGGCCAGTGTGGCTCCCCCTCCCTTCCCAGTATTAAATTCATTGGTGGCCAGTGCGGCCCCCCCTCCCTCCCTCCCCAGTATTAAATTCATTGGTGGCCAGTGCGGCCCCCCCCTCCCTCCCCAGTATTAAATTCATTGGTGGCCAGTGCGGCCCCCCTCCCTCCCTCCCCAGTAATAAATTTGGTGGTGACTAGTGCGGCGTCCCCTCCCCCCCCATCATTGGTGGCAGCGGAGAGTTCCATTCGGAGTCCCAGTTTAATCGCTGGGGCTCCGATCGGTTACCATGGCAGCCAAGTGTCACTACCAGAGCTTTGGGACGTTCTCACAGCTCTGTTTCTCCACCCCTGTGATGATGTCACTACTAGAGCTGGGAGGAGTTCTCACTACTCTGTTTACTTTTGGTTTCTTTCACCACAGCTGTTCTTCATGTGTTTGATTTCCCTCTCTTTATATCACCCCTCCTCCTATGATAGGATGTGGATTATAGTTCTCACTTCAGTTGTAGCTCTTGCTTTAGTTTCTTCACTTGTAGCTATCAGTTCACTGGACCTGTGTTCTGCTGCAGCTAGCACTCCGGATATTGCCAGCCTGTCCTTGGATCCGTCTTCTCTGTGGCTGCAACACCTTCAGCTAAGTCTGCAGACATTGTTGTGTTCCTGTTTGTTTTCTGACTGGATCTGAGGTGGCCACGGTTCCCTCCATATACTGAGTAGGGCACTGGTGGCCGTGCCCCTTCCACTATTGTAGGGGTTACAGTGGTCATTAGTCTTAGGCACGTGGGCATGCCTCGTTCCGCCATTGGGATCCGGGCATGTGCTTTAGCAGAATAGGGAGAGCGTTGAGGGTCGGACAGGGGTCACCCTTTATCCTCCCTAGTTCTGGGTCCAGTCAGTTGCTCTGTACTGTGTATTACTATTGTTGCCTACATACAGCCGTGACACCAAGACGCTACTGCAGTCCTGGCTGCCATGGTTACTTAGCAATTTTAGAAGCATTATACTTACCTGCGCTGTCTGTGGCCGGCCGGCCGGGCGCTCCTCCTACTGGTAAGTGAAAGGTCTGTGCGGCGCATTGCTTATAGCACAGACCTTTCACTTACCAGTAGGAGGAGCTCCCGGCCGGCCACAGACAGCACAGGTAAGTATGCTGCTTCTAAAATTGCTAAGTAACCATGGCAGCCAGGACTGCAGTAGCGTCTTGGCTGCCATGGTAACCGATCGGAGCCCCAGTGATTAAACTGGAACTCTCCGCTGCCACCAATGATGGGGGGGTGATTTTAATTAGGGGGGGGGAGAGGGGAGGCCGCACTAGTCACCACCAAATATATTACTGGGGAGGGAGGGAGGGAGGGGGGGCCACACTGGCCACCAATGAATTTAATACTGGGGAAGGAGGGGGGGTCGCACTGGCCACCAATGAATTTAATACTGGGAAGGGGGGGGGGGCCGCACTGGCCACCAATGAATTTAATACCGGGAAGGGAGAGGGGCCACACTGGCCACCAATGAATTTAAAACTGGGGAGAGAGGGGGGTCTGGCCCCTGCTGCCTGGCAGCACCTGATCTCTTACAGGGGGCTATGATACGCACAATTAACCCCTCAGGTACGGCATCTGAGGGGTTAATTGTGCGGATCACAGCCCCCTGTAAGAGATCAGGTGCTGCCAGGCAGCAGCGGGCCATTATGTCCACAGTTCTTAGTATATTCTACCTTGAAGCTTCCCCATCACTATGGGAACCCCTCTGTGTTAGAATATACTGTCGGATCTGAGTTTTCACGATGTAACTCAAATCCGATGGTAACATAGAGGCGTTCCCATGGTGATGGGGATGCTTCAAGTTAAAATATACCATCGGATTGGAGAAAACTCCGATCCCATGGTATATTAATAGGAAGTCCTGACTTTACATTGAAAGTCAATGGGGGATGGATCCGTTTGCAATTGCACCATATTGTGTCAACGTCAAATGGATCCGTCCCCATTGACTTGCATTGTAAGTCAGGATGGATCCGTTTGGCTCCACACGGCCAGGCGGACACCAAAACGCTGCAAGCTGCGTTTTGGTGTCCGCCTCCAGAGCGGAATGGAGGCGGAACGGAGCCAAACTGATGCATTCTGAACGGATCCTTATCCATTCAGAATGCATAGGGGATGAACGGATCAGTTCGGGGCCGCTTGTGAGAGCCCTCAAACGGATCTCACAAGCGGAACTCCAAACGCAAGTGTGAAAGTAGCCTGACTGCCATTTAATAGTGAGGCACTGTAATTATATATATATCAACTAAAAGATTATGGCAGCAGGTGAACAAAATGCACATGGTAATTGCACTTAAATTGCACTGTCTCTGCAGTCTCCTTATGCTCTCCCTACATTGTCTAAACACTCTCCCTACAATCTCCCTAAACTGTCCCGGCACTCTCCCTATCCAATATTGTATAATTAAAAGCTTTCTGCAACAATGTCTTAAGCACATAAGCACTTGTCACATCTCTCCCTGAGCTCAGCTCACAGTGAAATAGTGGAGATCGCACAGGATGAGGCTTTTTATAGGACTGTGACATCACAGGGGATGGTCTGTTGATTGGCTAGCTGCACAACATTATGGGTCATATCACGTTCCTGAGCTTCTTATTTTCACTTTGTAACCCATGCAGCAACCATTTAAGAAAAAATCTGATTCTTTACCACAAAGCACAAGGAAATTTGGCTTTGTGGCAAATATAATTTTTCCTAAACTTTGGATCAAATACCACATCGGATGCTTTGATTCGCTCAACACTAATAATTATTGTTAAAGGTTTTGCCTTATTGGAGATATATCTTTTCTGTTTGGATTCATTAGTTGATTTTGCCAGGGGAAGCTATAGCCAGCCAGAAATTTTGTTTGCAATGTTGCCCCCTTGGCCAACCAATGGCTCATTAGCATATTGTACACAGAGCTAACAGACCCAATGTCTTGGCAATGGGGGGAAGGGGGTTTAGCAAAGATGGCTTTGATGTTGACTCTGCTACAGCCATGCATCCCTCTGTTTCCAGCTGCTGTGAATGTGGACTGCTCTGACAGCACAGTGTGCTTCTGCTTTTAACATCCTGCCTACACATTACACTGCACATTATAGTGGCAGTTTCCATTAACATTCTTTAAAGTAATCAAAGTTCATCTGTCAGCAGGTTTGTACCTATGAATCTGGCTGACCTCTTACATGTGCACTTGGCAGCTGAAGGCATCTGTGTTGGTCCCATGTTCATATGTGCCCACATTGCTGAGAAAATGATGCTTTAATATATGCAAATAAGCCTATGGGAGCAATGGGGGCATTGCCATTACACCTAGACACTCTGGTCTCTGTGCAACTGCGTAACCTCTACACTTTTATTGAAAGGGCCAGGCAGTGAAAACATCATCAAACCTGGCCCTGTCAGAGGGCACAGCAGTTGCAGAGAGAGCAGAGCCTCTAGGTGTAACGGCAACACCACCATTGCTCTTAGGGGCTCATTTCCATATGTACAAACATCATTTTTTTCAGCAATGCAAGCACATATGAACATGGGACCAACACAGATGTCTTCTGCTGCCAAGTGCACAAGCAACAGATCAGCCAGTTTCATAGGTACAAATCTGCTCCTTTCTTCCATTCTAAGCTGTGGTCACATGACTGTGTCCATGCAGCTTTTTCTTAGTTACTGTCATGCAGCGGCGTACCTCCAATAGAGGAAGACCACGCAGTTGCTATGGGGCCCCTGGGGGAAAGGGGCCTGCAGTGGAGGATACGCCACTCCCACTAATATACTCTTATATAGCTAACTGTGAGAGGAGACTATAGGAAGTGGAGAAGGTGATGTCATCATCCCTATGTGACCAGTGCAGGAAGCCAAGGCATAGTAGAACAGCGAAGTCTGAATCATCATGTGACCAGTGCAGAAAACTAGTGAAAGACCTGTGAAATGTCTCTGAGAGGGGGCGGAGCTTCTGTGTTGTGCCTCGAGGAGAGGTTAGTGGTATACTGGGATAGCCCATGTAACATCCCATAAAAGCTGGGAGTTGTAGTTCAGTCCTATTATATCCCTCTCCATGTAATTTCAACTTATGCCCTAGTACAGTCTGGTAATGCTGGGAGTTGTAGTTCTCTCCTCTTATACCCCCCTCTGTAATGTATAATGATGCCCCATAATAAGTCTGGCAATACTGGTGGTAATAGTTATTTCCTTTAACCACCTCAGCTCCCCTAGCTTAAACCCCCTTAATGACCAGACCACTTTTTACAATTCTGCACTACACTACTTTCACGGTTTATTGCTCGGTCATACAACTTACCACCCAAATGAATTTTACCTCCTTTTCTTCTCACTAATAGAGCTTTCATTTGGTGGTATTTCATTGCTGCTGACATTTTTACTTTTTTTTATATTAATCGAAAATGACCGAAATTTTTGCAAAAAAATTTCATTTTTCACTTTCTGTTGTAAAATTTTTCAAATAAAACGACATTTCTATATAAATTTTTCTCTAAATTTATTGTTCTACATGTCTTTGATAAGAAAAAAATGCAATAAGTGTATATTTATTGGTTTGGGTAAAAGTTATAGCGTTTACAAACTATGGTGCAAAAATTTGAATTTACGCACTTTGACTTTCTGAGCACCTGTCATGTTTCCTGAGGTTCTACAATGCCCAGACAGTAGAAGCACCCCACAAATAACCCCATTTTGGAAAGTAGACACCATAAGGTATTCGCTGATGGGCATAGTGAGTTCATGGAAGTTTTTATTGTCACAAGTTAGCGGAAAAATGATTTTATTTTTTCTTTTTTTTCTTACAAAGTCTCATATTCCACAAATTTGTGACAAAAAATAAAATTTTACATGAACTCACCATACCCCTCACGGAATACCTTGGGGTGTCTTCTTTCTAAAATGGGGTCACTTGTGGGGTATTTATACTGCCTTTGCATTTTAGGGGCCCTAAAGTGTGAGAAGTAGTTTGGAATCCAAATGCGTAAAAATGCCCTGTGAAATCCTAAAAGTACTCATTGGAATTTGGGCCCCTTTGCGCACCTAGGCTGCAAAAAAGTGTCACACATGTGGTATTGCCATACTCAGAAGAAGTAGGGCAATGTGTTTTGGGGTGTATTTTTACATATACCCATGCTGGGTGAAATAAATATCTCTGTAAAAGACAACTTTTCCCATTTTTTTATACAAAGTTGTCATTTTACAGAGATATTTCTTACACACAGTATGGGTATATGTAAAAATACACCCCAAAACACATTGCTCTACGTCTCCTGAGTACGGCAATACCACATGTGTGACACTTTTTTGCAGCCTAGGTGCACAAAGGGGCCCAAATTCCAATGAGTATCTTTAGAATTTCACAGGGCATTTTTTACGCATTTGGATTCCAAACTACTTCTCACACTTTAGGGCCCCTAAAATACCAGAGCAGTATAAATACCCCACAAGTGACCCCATTTTGGAAAGAAGACACCCCAAGGTATTCCGTGAGGGGCATGGCGAGTTCCTAGAATATATATTTTTTGGCACAAGTTAGCGGAAAATGTTTTTTTTTTTTCTCTTACAAAGTGTCTGTCACGAGGGTGTCAAGAGCCACGCCTGACTCCGTTATACCCGGGGTCAGGAAGTCGCAGCGGGTGGCTGCGCGCTCGATGTACAAAGACAGTGCTGTTTCGTAATGGTAGCTTTCTGGGTTTGCCTTGCAACCCTTTTGGCTCACTCAGGGATCCGTAGCTTCTCCTCCTCAGCTGTTTCTTGTCCAGCAATCCCAACCTCCTTATATTCCCATCTCCCACTTCTCTGGTTGCCAGATATAGAGCTTCCTGCCTGGACTTCAATACTGACCCACTGGAGCTGTGTAGTTGTGTTCCTTGGTTGTTGTTCCAGAACATTACCCTCCGGATCCCTGTTGGGCCTTGGTGGTCTGTTGTTGTCGCCCACCTGGGATTATATGTTTGTCTGTATTGTCTGTCCTCTCCTTGGTGTTTTCCTCTTAGTGTCAGTGGTGCGGACTAGTGATCCCACCGCCCCGTTCACTACTCAGGGCTAATCCTAGGGAAAGCCAGGGTTTAGGCACGTGATAGGCGTACGGGTGAGGAACCCGTCTAGTGACGTCAGGGCAGTCAGGTGCCAGTCGCAAGGTGAGTCAGGGGTCACCACCTTTCCCTCTCCCTTGGACAGGGCCTTCCCATTTCCCTCCCTTTGCGTGACGCCGATCATTACAGTGTCATATTTCACTAACTTGTGACAAAAAATAAAATTTTACATGAACTCGCCATGCCCCTCACGAAATACCTTGGGGTGTCTTCTTTCCAAAATGGGGTCACATGTGGGGTATTTATACTGCCCTGGCATTTTAGGGGCCCTAAAGCTTGAGAAGAAGTCTGGAATATAAATGTCTAAAAAATTTTATGCATTTGGATTCCGTGAGGGGTATGGTGAGTTCATGTGAGATTTTATTTTTTGTCACAAGTTAGTGGAATATGAGACTTTGTAAGAAAAAAAATAAAAATAAAAAAATAAAAAAATTGCCGCTAACTTGTGCCAAAAAAAAAAATCTTCTATGAACTCGCCATGCCCCTCAAAAGTGATCTTTATAGCGCCGCAGCGATTTTACTGTGTTTTTACAGTGATCAGAAAAAAAAATATTCTGGCACTGCGGCGGGGCGGACTGAAATCAAGTGTGAGCACAAGATCAGGCCTGATTGGGCGAACACTGCATTTTTTGTAGAGCCTATAGAACATGTCCTATTATTGAAAAGGCATTTTCTATATAGTTCTGGCAATGTGCGGATCCGCAAAATGCGGAAAGCACATTGCCGGTGTCCGAATGGACGTCTGAATGGAGCCTTACAGGGGGGTGATCAGGGAGTCTATATGGGGTGATCAGGGGTTAATAAGGGGTTAATAAGTGACAGGGGGTGGGTGTAGTGTAGTGTGGTGATTGGTGCTACTTACAGAGCTGCCTGGTGGTCGATCCAAGCAAAAGGGACCACCAGAGCACCAGGTAGCAGGTATATCAGACGCTGTTAACAAAACAGCGTCTGATATACCTTTCAGGGGTTTAAAAAATCGCATCTACAGCCTGCCAGCGAATGATCGCCGCTGGCAGGCTGTAGATCAGCTCGTTTACCTTCTGATCCTGTGAACGCGCGCTCCTGTGTGCGCGTGTTCACAGGAAATCTCGCGTCTCGCGAGATGACGCGCCGATACGTCAACAAGGAATAACCCAGCCGCCCTCAAGACGCATCCCTGCGTTAGGCGGTCGGGAGGAGGTTAAAAGCTCCCACCTAGTAAAACTGGATGATGCCCTATAATAATCTGGACCAGGCTCAGACTGGCCCACAGGGGTACAAGGTAATCCCCTGGTGGGCGTCTGAGCAAGGTGGGCCTCTAGTCTCCCACCCCCTGCACAAGTAGCACATAACAAATTAGATTTACATACATACATACATACAGTCAGGTCCATAAGTATTGGGACATCAACACAATTCTAACATTTTTGACTCTATACACCACCACAATGGATTTGAAATGAAACGAACAAGATGTGCTTTAACTGCAGACTGTCAGCTTAAATTTGAGGGCATTTACATCCAAATCAGGTGAACGGTGTAGGAATTACAACAGTTTGCATATGTGCCTCCCACTTGTTAAGGGACCAAAAGTAATGGGACAATTGGCTTCTCAGCTGTTCCATGGCCAGGCGTGTGTTATTCCCTCATTATCCCAATTACAATGAGCAGATAAAAGGTCAAGAATTCATTACAAGTGTGCTATTTGCATTTGGAATCTGTTGCTGTCAACTATCAGTGAAGCAAGCCATTATTAGGCTAAAAAAACAAAACAAACACATCAGAGAGATAGCAAAAACATTAGGCATGGCCAAAACAACTGTTTGGAACATCTTTAAAAAGAAGGAACGCACCGGTGAGCTCAGCAACACCAAAAGACCTGAAAGACCACAGAAAACAACTGTGATGGATGACCGAAGAGCTCTTTCTCTGGTGAAGAAAACACCCTTCACAACAGTTGGCCAGATCAAGAACACTCTCCAGGAGGTAGGTGTATGTGTGTCAAAGTCAACAATCAAGAGAAGACTTCACCAGAGTGAATACAGAGGGTTCACCACAAGATGTAAACCATTGGTGAGCCTCAAAAACAGGAAGGCCAGATTAGAGTTTGCCAAACGACATCTAAAAAAGCCTTCACAGTTCTGGAACAACATCCTATGGACAGATGAGACCAAGATCAACTTGTACTAGAGTGATGGGAAGAGAAGAATATGGAGAAGGTAAGGAACTGCTCATGATCCTAAGCATACCACCTCATCAGTGAAGCATGGTGGTGGTAGTGTCATGGCGTGGGCATGTATGGCTGCCAAGGGAACTGGTTCTCTTGTATTTATTGATGATGTGACTGCTGACAAAAGCAGCAGGATGAATTCTCAAGTGTTTCGGGCAATATTATCTGCTCATATTCAGCCAAGTGCTTCAGAACTCATTGGACAGCACATCACAGTGCAGATGGACAATGACCCAAAGCATACTGCAAAAGCAACCAAATCGTTTTTTGAGGGATAGAAGTGGAATGTTATGCAATGGCCAAGTCAATCACCTGACCTGAATCCGATTGAGCATGCATTTCACTTGCTGAAGACAAAACTGAAGGGAAAATGCCCCAAGAACAAGCAGGAACTGAAGACAGTTGCAGTAGAGGCCTGGCAGAGCATCACCAGGGATGAAACCCAGTGTCTGGTGATGTCTATGCGTTCCAGACTTCAGGCTGTAATTGACTGCAAAGGATTTGCAACCAAGTATTAAAAAGTGAAAGTTTGAGTTATAATTATTATGTCCCATTACTTTTGGTCCCTTAACAAGTGGGAGGCACATATGCAAACTGTTGTAATTCCTACACCGTTCACCTGATTTGGATGTAAATACCCTCACATTTAAGCTGACAGTCTGCAGTTAAAGCACATCTTGTTCGTTTCATTTCAAATCCATTGTGGTGGTGTATAGAGCCAAAAATGTTAGAATTGTGTCGACGTCTCAATATTTATGGACCTGACTGTATATTTAATGTACAGCACCTCAACCAGCCTATGTTCATAAAAAAAACTTGTTAGATTATTTATTATATTTGAATGTATACATTTTACTGGTGGGCCCTAGGTACCCCAGTACGACACTGATCTCGACATGCTAGGAATTGTAGTTCTCTCTTCTTAGGCTGGGTTCACATAACTGTTTAGTTTTCTGTTTTGCGTGCAGGACTTTTTTTCGTCTAACATAACGGATCTCAAACGGAAATGGCTCAAATGGATGGTTGAAATACAGGATCTATATTTTTCTGTTCTTCTGACGGATCAGATGTACGGAAAACTAAATAGTGATGTGAACCCGGCCTAATACTCTCTATATGTAATATCCACTTGTATCCAATAATAACAGCCTGGGCATGCTGGGAGTTGTAGTTCTCTCCACTTTTACCTCTCCCTGTGTTGCCCCCTAATTTCTAATAATAACAATCTGGTGATGATGAAACTTGTAGTTCCCTTGTCACTATCATGATGTTTTGCAGCATCTTAGGTATGTATTAGGCTTTGTTCACATCTGTTCTGCTGGCGTTCTCTGTTCTGCCCTGTCATAGGAGCACAACAATGAAAATCACCACAGTTCCGGATCTGGCACTTCATGGACGACAACACCTGACGGATCCCGCTGACTATGATGAGATCTCACGGGTTTCCATCTGCCAGGCTATAAAATTGTGTCCAGCATTTATGACCTGATCTGCGAATGAGGCCCCGAACACAGATGTGATCAAAGCCTCTTATGTTCTCGAGCATCAGATTATGATGTTCTGCAGCAGCTGAGGTGTGTATTATAAGGTTCTATACCAGATGTGGTGCGTATTATGAGGTTCTGCAGCAGCTGAGGTGTCTATTATGAAGTTCTATGGCAGATGTGGTGTGTATTAGGAGGTTCTGCCGCAGCTGAGATGTGTATTATGATGTTCTGCAGCAGCTGAGGTGTGTATTAGGAGGTTCTATAGCAGCTGTGGTGCGTATTATGAGATTCTGCAGCAGCTGAGGTGTGTATTATGAGGTTCTGCAGCAGCTGAGGTGTATTATGAGGTTCTGCAGCAGCTGAGGTGTGTGTTATGAGGTTTGATAGCAGCTCAGGTGTGTGTTAGTACGTTCTTCAGCAGCTGAGGTGTGTGTAAGTATGTTCTGAAGCAGCTCAGGTGTGTATTAGGAGGATCTGCCGCAGTTAAGGTGTGTATTAGGAGGTTCTGCCGAAGTTGAGGCGTGTATTAGCAGGTTCTGTAGCAGCTGAGGTGTGTATTAGGTGGTTCTATATCAGATGTGGTGTGTATTATGAGGTTCTGCAGCAGCTGAGGTGTGTATTATGAGGTTTTATAGCAGATGTGGTGCGTATTATGAGGTTCTGCAGCAGCTGAGGTGTGTATTATGAGATTCTGCCACAGCTGAGATGTGTAATATGCTGTTCTGCAGCAGTTGAGGTGTGTTTTAGGAGATTCCGCAGCAATCAGAGAAACATCAGTTGTGACTGGATTAACCTGTAGAGGACCTACATGTACAGCGCTGGTGGACATGACTTAAGGACTAGCGCCGTACATGTACAGCGGGCTGATCGGGCGGGTGCTGCACCCGATCAGCAGCACGGACCCGGCAGTCACTGACAGCCGGGACCCTGCTGCATACACCGGCATCGTTGAAGACACGGATGTCGGCGTATTAACCCCTTGTATGCCGCGGTCAAACTTGACTGCAGCATTCAGAGGGTTTGCGGTAAGGGTTCCCTCCGCATCTCCATCGGGCCTCCTGCTGCAGTGACAGGGACCCGAAAGCAGAGAAGGCAGCCCAATGCCTTACATAGGCATCAGGCTTGCCTTCTACAGAAGCCTGTGAGATCCAGCCCTTAGGCTAGGCCTCACAGGCAGGCTGTCAGCATAAAAGCTGACAGGCAATAAATTACAATACAGGATGTATTGTAATACATTGCAGAGTGGATCAGACCCCAGAAGGTGCAGTCCCAAAGTGGGACAAAAATAAAAAGTAAAAAAAAGTGTTTTTCATAAAAAAAAATAAGTTTCAAGTAAAAAAAAAAAGCACCTTTCTCAAAAAAAAACACATAAAATTGTAAAAAAAAATTGTGTTGCCGCGTCCGTAACGACTGGCTCTATAAAATGATCATGTGATCCACCCCCTCACCTGAACGCCATAGAAAAATCACAAAAAGTGCAACACCAAGTGATCAAAAAGGCGTATGCCCCCCAAAATAGTACCAATCAAACCGTCACCTCATCCCACAAAAAAGAGCCCCTACATAAAACAATCGGGCAAAAAAAAACAAACGATGGCTCTCAGAATATGGAGACACTAAAACAATGTAAATAAAGCAATTTTTTGTCATCTTACATCACAAAAAGTGTAATACCAAAAAGTCATAAGCACCCTAAAATAGTACCAATCAAACTGTCATCTCATCCCGCAAAAAATGAGACCCTTTCTAAGACAATCGCCCCAAAAAAAAAAACGTTGACGCTGAGAATATGGAGACACTAAAACATGATTTTTGAATGACATATCAGGTATCGTCGCATCCGTAACAACCAGGTCTATTAAAATATTAAATGACCTAACCCCTCAGGTAAGCACCGAAAAAAATAAAAAATAAAAACGGTGTCAATAAAACTATTTTTTGTCACCTTACATCACAAAAAGTGTAACACCAATCAAATGTCATACGCACCCCAAAATAGTACCAATCAAACCATCATCTCATCCCACAAAAAATGAGGTTCTACCTAAGACAATCGCCCAAAAGATAAAAAAAACTATGGCTCTCACAATATGGAGATAATAAAACATGATTTCTTTTTGTTTCAAAAATGCTTTTCTTGTGTAAAACTTAAATAAATAAATAAGTATACATACAGTCCTGATCAAAAGTTTAAGACCACTTTAAAAATGGCAAAAAATCATATTTAGCATGGCTGGATCTTAACAAGATTCCAAGAAGAGCTTCAACATGCAACAAGAAGAAATGGGAGTGAGACAAAATATTTTTTGAGCATTCAATTTAATGAAAACAACGAATAAACTGAAACAGGCTGTTTTTCAGCTGATCAAAAGTTTAGGACCACACCTCCAAAAAAAACTAACCCCCCCCAAAACAGAAATCCAACTTCCAAACATGAACTCAGTAATGAGTAGCTCCGCCGTTATTGTTTATCACTTCAAAAATTCATTTCAGCATGCTTGATGCAAGCGTTTTCATGAGGTGAGTGGGAACATTTCTCCAAGTGGTGAAGACGGCCGCACGAAGGCCATCTACTGTCTGGAACTGTTGTCCATTTTTGTAAACTTCCCTTGCCATCCATCCCCAAAAGTTCTCAATTGGATTTAGATGAGGGGGAACACGCAGGTTGGGCCAAAAGAGTGATGTTATTCTCCTGGAAGAAGTCCCTTGTCCTGCGGGCATTGTGTACTGTAGCGTTGTCCTGTTGAAAAACCCAGTCGTTACCATACAGACAAGGGCCCTCAGTCATGAGGAATGCTCTCTGCAACATCTGGACATAGCCAGCGGCCATTTGACGCCCCTGCACTTCCTGAAGCTCCATTGTTCCACTGAAGGAAAAAGCACCCCAGACCATTATGGCGCCCCCTCCACTGTGGTGCGTAGAAAACATCTCAGGTGGGATCTGCTTGTCATGCTAGTAACGTTGGAAACCATCAGGACCATCAAGGTTACATTTTTTTCTCATCAGAGAATAAAACTTTCTTCCACCTTTGAATGTCCCATGTTTGGTGCTCTCTTTGGCGTTCAAGGAGACGAGGTCTTTGAAGACGTTTTTTGTTTTTGAAGCCCTTCAGTCTCAGATGCTGTCTGATGGTTATGGGGCTGCAGTCAGCACCAGTAAGGGCCTTAATTTGGGTCGAGGATCGTCCAGTGTCTTGACGGACAGCCAATTGGATCCTCCGGCTCAGTGCTGATGAAATTTTTTGGGGTCTTCCACTTGACTTTTTTGTTCCATAACCCTCAGGATCATTTAAGAGAGGATCATGTGAGAGACCCTGCTTATGCAGTTCAACAACCCGACCACGTTAAAAAAGGGAGAGTTTTTTTTACCTGTAACGGGGTTCCGAAGGTGCACTTGGTCCCCCATTACCCGCAGACCTGTTGCTTAGCTTTGGGAATGAGGATCTGTGTTTGACCTCATTCCCAGGGCAGCGTTACTAGCTGGGTGGCTCCCTGCTCCTATGTCTGCCTTGAGCGCCGAGCTGATCACTCGGTGCTCGACTGGTTGGTCTGTCGGTCATGTGACGCTGGCCACGTCACATGACCCTCACTCCTCACCAGGGCCGCTGATAGAAATCATGGGGCCCCATACAGCATACATGACGGGGCCCCCTTCAGCTCCACCCCCTGATCCCTCCTTCAGCCACACCCCTGGCCCTGCCCTTGGCCCCTCCCCAGACGCCGCCTTGAAACAACATGCAGATTTGTCTACAAGTGATATTTATGGCGCTGGGGGGTCGTCTGTGAATGGCGCTGTTATGGAGGGGATCTGTGAATGGCACTGTTATGGAGGGGATCTGTGAATGGCACTTTTATGGAGGGGATCTGTGGATGGCACTGTTATGGAGGGGATCTGTGGATGGCACTGTTATGGAGGGGATCTGTGGATGGCACTGTTATGGAGGGGATCTGTGGATGGCACTGTTATGGAGGGGATCTGTGGATGGCACTGTTATGGAGAGGATCTGTGGATGGCACTGTTATGGAGGGGATCTGTGGATGGCACTGTTATGGAGGGGATCTGTGGATGGCACTGTTATGGAGGGGATCTGTGGATGGCACTGTTATGGAGGGGATCTGTGGATGGCACTGTTATGGAGGGGATCTGTGGATGGCACTGTTATGGAGGGGATCTGTGGATGGCACTGTTATGGAGAGGATCTGTGGATGGCACTGTTATGGAGGGGATCTGTGGATGGCACTGTTATGGAGGGGATCTGTGGATGGCACTGTTATGGAGGGGATCTGTGGATGGCACTGTTATGGAGAGGATCTGTGGATGGCACTGTTATGGAGGGGATCTGTGGATGGCACTGTTATGGGGGGATCTGTGGATGGCACTGTTATAGAGGGGGATCTGTGGATGACACATACCGTATATAGCATCTTATGCTATGTGTCATCCACAGATACCCCTCCATAACAGTGCCATTCACAGTCAGATACCCTCCATAACAGTGCCATCCACAGATCCCCCCCATAACAGTCATCCACAGATCCCCCCATAACAGTGTCATCCACAGATCCCCCCATAACAGTGTCATCCACAGATCCCCCCCATAACAGTGTCATCCACAGATCCCCCTCCATAATGGTGCCATCCACAGACCCCCCGGCCCCCCCCATAAGTGTCATCCACATGACAGACCCCCCCCCATAACAGTGCCATCCACGGATCCCCCGCCCTCCCTAGGCCCTGACACACACACTGATCCACCTGACTCCTACTTTCTGCACTACTCACATTACGCTGACCCCCACCTGACACAGACGCTGACCCCCACCCACCTGACACAGACGCTGACCCCCACCTGACACAGACGCTGACCCCCACCTGACACAGACGCTGACCCCCACCTGTCCAGACGCTGACCCCACCTGGCCACCTCACCTGACACAGACGCTGACCCCCACCTGACACAGTCGATGTTGCACGGTCTTCGGCTTCTTTTGGCAACTCGTGACGCGCAGTATGCGACGAGCTGGCCGGGACTTGATTCCGGGACTGAGCAGAGCAGAGGAGCGGGCGCGGGAGAGAGAAGAGAAGAGATACTCTTCCGCGCCCGAAACAGAGGAAATAGTCCCTACAGGCACAGCAAGCAGGCAGGTAGTACTGAGCGGCGATTTAAAAAAAAAAAAACGTAGAAAGCAGGGGGGGGGGGGGGTACGTTGACTAGCGGTCAGGGCTGTGGAGGTTTTTTTTTTTTTTTTTTTTAAAAACATTAATTGTCGAGGCTGCCCGGGCCCCCCTGCCAGCCGGGCCCGGTACAACTGGGCCAGCTGTACTGGCCTATCAGCGGCCCTGCTCCTCACTATAAATACAGGCAGCCTGCTGGCCACAGGTTGCCTGTTAATTTAGGTTCCACCTGTGATTTGGTCTTTCCTGGCGTACTTACCTCCTGCTGAATTCCTGACGATCCTCTGCCTGCTCCTTGTGTACTTTGCTGCTCTCCTGGTATTTATGACCCTGGCTTCGCCTGACAATTCTCTGCTTGCTCCCTTTGTACTTTGTAGCTTTCCTGGTATTGACTCGGTCTGTTCACGTCCTGTTGTTTGTCTGTCTGTCATCCCTGCACTTATTCCAAGTTAGGGATTGCCGTCCAGTTGTCCCCTGTCATTAGGACTCGCGAGGCAAGTAGGCAGGGCCAGGGGTAAGGGTGGAGCGCAGTGGTCACTTCCCTTCCCCCTGTGTGTGTGTGTGTACGCGACCGTTACAGATTAACAGGCCCAATAACCACTGTATTATGAATCCTCTGGTGACCCTGACTGACCATGTCTCTAATCTGACGCAGAGGGTGCAAGAGTTAGGGGAAAAACTCAGTTCTTTTGAGTTAGTGCAAGGTTCTTCCACTCCTCAGGCCTCCAGTCCGCATTTTGAGCCCCAGATTAAGCTCCCAGAACCCTTTTTCTGGAGACCGGAAGAAGTTTCTCTCTTTTAAGGGGAATTGTAAACTTTACTTCCGTTTGCGCCCCGTGTCCTCTGGCCCCGAGAGTCAACGCGTGGGCATTATCATTTCCCGATTACAGGGTGATCCCCAGGACTGGGCGTTCTCTTTACCTGCTGGTGCCAGTTGTTTATATTTTGTGGAGGGGTTCTTTCAGGCCCTGGGTACCCTCTATGATGAACCAGACAGGGCTCTAGTAGCCGAGACGGCGCTAATGGCACTGGTTCAGGGCAATCTACCAGCGGAGGATTATTGCACCCAATTTAGAAGGTGGTGTGTCCCCTCAGGATGGAACGAACCAGCCCTGAAGAGTCAGTTCAGGTCAGGTCTGTCTGATAAATTAAAGGATCTTCTGGTCAGTTATCAACTTCCAGAGACCTTAGAGGAGATGAGGACCCTTGTTGTCCGACTCGACCGACGGGTTAGAGAGAGACGACAGGAACAACAGTTCTCTTCCCAGATGGTGGTCCAGCCAGAGGCCTATCCCAGAGACAATGCTGAGGTCTCCACCGAGGAACCCATGCAGGTTGGCATGACCCGAGGGAATCTTCGCCGCAGACGTGGAGAATGCTTTTACTGTGGAGATCCTGACCATTGGATCAGCCAGTGTCCTAAGAAGGTCCTCTCTGTCAAGTCTCCTAAGGCAAGGCAACCTAAAGACCAGGTACACCCTGAATTTTCTAAATGTAAGCTTTCGGTACCCATTACGATTTCTCTGGGAGTAGATAAATGGCCGGGTAAGGCCTTTATTGATTCTGGCTCAGCGGCTAGCTTTATTGACTCTGAGTATGCTGTAAGATTGGGTATTCCTATGTTTGCCTTACCAACTCCTATCCATGTCATGGCTATTGATGCTACTCCTCTTATTGGTGGTACGGTGAGCTTATGTACCTCAGAGATTTCTCTAACCGTGGGTGTGTGCCACTCAGAGAGATGTTCGCTTTTAGTCCTGGAGAACCTACCGGCTGAGGTGGTACTAGGGTTGCCTTGGCTCCGACTACATAACCCCACTATAGATTGGTCCAATGGGGAGTTTGTGAGATGGGGGCCTAAGTGTGACTCGTGCTTGTCCGTGGTACAGGCTGGGGTCTCAGTAAAGTTTGATACTTTACCCACTGTTGTTATGGAATATTCTGATGTATTCTCATCACCAACCCCGGAGGGTCTACCCCCCCCATAGACCTTATGATTGTACCATAGAGCTAGTAGAGGGGGCCAAGTTTCCTAAAGGACGAATTTATAATGTTTCTATGCCCGAACGCAAGGCCATGGAAGATTATATTAAGGAGAGCCTTGGTAAAGGGCATATTAGACCTTCTGTCTCTCCCATGGGGGCGGGTTTTTTCTTTGTTAAGAAAAAAGATGGTGGTCTTAGGCCATGTATCGATTACCGGAGATTAAATAAAATCACTGTCCAGAATAGATACTCCCTCCCATTGATTCCGGATTTATTTAACCAGGTTCTGGGGGCAACCTGGTTTTCTAAAATTGACCTGAAAGGGGCATACGATCTAATCCGAATCAAGGAGGGAGACGAATGGAAGACGGCGTTCAATACTCCGGTAGGACACTTTAAATATCAGGTGATGCCTTTTGGACTCAGTAATGCCCCAGCTGTGTTCCAAAACTTCATGAATGACATTCTGAGGGAGTTCTTAGGTAAATTTGTTATTGTCTAACTTGACGACATTTTGATATTCTCTCCTGACTTCGAATTCCATGTGTCTCATGTTAAACAAGTATTAGAGGTGTTGAGGGAGAATCAGCTATCCGCTAAACAAGAGAAATGTGTCTTTGGTGTACAGAAGATTCTGTTTCTAGGGCATGTTCTGGCTCCTCACGCCTTCAAGATGGATCCTGGTAAGGTACTAGCAATTAAGGAATGGGTAAGAACTTCATCCTTAAAGGCCTTACAACGGTTCTTAGGTTTCGCCAATTACTATCGTAAATTTATTATGAATTTTTCCGTAATTGCTAAACCGTTGACCGACCTTACTAAGAAAGGGGCGGATTTGGAGAATTGGTCTACTGAGGCCATTTCTTCATTTGAAAAATTAAAAAAGGCATTCAGTAGCGCTCCCATTCTGATCCAGCCTGATCAGGAGAAACCTTTTATTGTGGAGGTGGATGCGTCCGAGGACGGCGCAGGAGCAGTCCTTTCACAAGGTCCTGCTAGCCTCACTAATCTGAGACCATGTGCCTTCTTCTCCAGGAAATTCTCTCCCACGGAGAGAAACTACGACATAGGGAATAGGGAGCTGCTGGCCATTAAATGGGCATTTGAGGAGTGGAGGCGTTTTCTGGAGGGGGCAAGGCATTGTGTAACTGTTGTCACTGACCATAAAAACCTTATGTTTCTCGAGTCTGCTAAGAGGTTGAATCCCCGTCAAGCCAGATGGGCGGTTTTTTACTCGTTTTGATTTTTCCATTACGTTCAGGCCGGGAAGTAAAAATGTGAAGGCAGACGCATTATCTCGGAGCTTCCAGGCTTTTCAACCTACTGAGGCACCACCTGAATCCATCCTGCCAGCAAAAATCTTCTTAGCAGCTCTTACCCAGGATATCTCGGCTCGCATTAGGTCTGAACAACATCTGGCACCGGTATCCACCCCAACAGATAAGTTGTTTGTTCCCGTACAATTTCGTCTCCAGCTGTGAGTGTCACGATTCTGCCTTTTGTGGACATCCGGGTGTTGAGGGCACTAAGGATCTGGTTTCTAGATCTTATTGGTGGCCCACTCTAACTAGGGATGTCAAGTCCTACGTGTCAGCCTGTGAGGTTTGTGCCAGGTCCAAGACACCTAGGACTCGCCCTGCTGGTAACCTACGACCCCTACCCATTCCCAGTAGACCCTGGTCCCATATCTCGATGGACTTTATAACTGACCTACCGCCGGCGGAGGGTAAGACTGTAGTTTGGGTAGTGGTCGATAGGTTTAGCAAGATGGTCCATTTCATTCCCCTGTCTAAACTCCCGAATGCCAAAACCTTGGCGTCTATTTTTGTGAAAGAAATTGTTTGATTGCATGGTATCCCGGAAAATATTGTTTCTGACAGGGGTGTGCAGTTTGGGTCCAAATTCTGGAGGGCCTTCTGTCAAAAATGTAAAATATCATTGTCTTTTTCCTCTGCCTACCACCCTGAGAGTAATGGGCAGACTGAACGCCTTAATCAGTCTGTCGAACAATTCTTGAGGTCGTATGTTGCTGATGACCAGCAATTATGGATGAAATTTCTTCCATTGGCTGAATTTGCTTTGAATAACCGTGTCAATTCTTCTGCTGGGGTTTCACCTCTCTTTTGTAACCATGGTTTCCATCCTCGTTTTCATTCTGGGTCATCCGTCTCCTCCTCTAACCCTGAGGTGGATAGGCTCTCCTCTGAACTGTGCACAGTTTGGGCCCGGGTTCAATCGAACTTAGAAAAGGCTCAAAGTTCTCAGAAACTCAAGGCCGATAGGAGACGTTCAAGGGGGGTGAATTTTCAGGTTGGGGATAAGGTATGGTTGTCCTCCAAGAATCTCTCTCTTAAGGTAGATTCTAAAATGTTTGCTCCTTGTTTTATTGGACCATATAAGATCACGGAAGTGATTAACCCGGTATCTTTTAGGTTGGAGCTGCCCGAGTCATTCCACATTCATAATGTGTTCCATAAGTCTCTACTTAAAAAATATTTTGAACCGGTAGTACCATTGAAAGCCTCGCCTCTGCCGGTTCTTGTTAATGATGCTGTCGAGTATGTGGTGTCTAAAATAGTGGATGTCAGGAAGGTGCGTAATTCCTTGCAGTACCTGATTCACTGGAAGGGGTATGGACCTGAAGAGAGATCTTGGGTACCTGCCAGGGAGGTTCTTTTCATTTAGAACACCCTGAAAAGCCATCGCCTGAAGTCTTGGGTCCGGTGGCCCCTCGTAAAAGGGGGGGTACTGTAACGGGGTTCCGAAGGTGCACTCGGTCCCCCATTACCCGCAGACCTGTTGCTTAGCTTTGGGAATGAGGATCTGTGTTTGACCTCATTCCCAGGGCGGCGTTACTAGCTGGGTGGCTCCCTGTTTCTAAGTCTGCCTTGAGCGCCGAGCTGATCACTCGGTGCTCGACTGGTTGGTCCACCTGTGATTTGGTCTTTCCTGGCGTACTTACCTCCTGCTGAATTCCTGACGATCCTCTGCCTGCTCCTTGTGTACTTTGCTGCTCTCCTGGTATTTATGACCCCGGCTTCTCCTGACAATTCTCTGCTTGCTCCCTTTGTACTTTGTAGCTTTCCTGGTATTGACTCGGTCTGTTCACGTCCTGTTGTTTGTCTGTCTGTCATCCCTGCACTTATTCCAAGTTAGGGATTGCCGTCCAGTTGTCCCCTGTCATTAGGACTCGCGAGGCAAGTAGGCAGGGCCAGGGGTAAGGGTGGAGTGCAGTGGTCACTTCCCTTCCCCCTGTGTGTGTGTGTGTACGTGACCGTTACATTACCTTTGTCATCACAACGTGAGACTACCTGACAGAAAATGACAATGAATCCTTATCTTTGCACAGATTTGGCCTTTTAAAGGCATGTGGTCCTAAAATTTTGATCAGCTGAAAAACAGCCTGTTTCAGTTTAATCGCTATTTTCAATTAATTGAATGCTCAAAAAATGTTTTGTCTCACTCTCATTTCTTCTTGTTGCATGTTGAAGCTCTACTTGGAACCTTGTTAAGATCCAACAATGTAAAATATGTTTTTTGCCATTTTTCAAGTGGTCTTAAACTTTTGATCAGGACTGTATTTGGTATCTCTGCGTCCGTAACAACCTGCTGTATAAAAATATCACATGACCTAACCCCTCAGGTGAACACCGTAAAAAAAAAAAAAACTGTGTCAAAAAAGCAATTTTTTGTCATCTTACATCACAAAAAGTGTAATACCAAGCGATCAAAAAGTCATATGCACCCTAAAATAGTACCAATCAAACCGTCATCTCATCCCGAAAAAAATCAGCCCCCACATAAGACAGTCGCCCAAAAAATAAAAAAACTATGGCATTCAGTATATGGAGACACTAAAAAATAAATTTTTTCAAAAATGCTTTATTATGTAAAACTGAAATAAACAACCAAAAAAAGTTACCTTATTTTTCGCCCTATAAGACGCACCTGCCCATAAGACTCACCTGGGTTTTTGAGGAGGAGAATAAGAAGAAAAAAATTGAACCAAAAGGTGTGCTTTTGGTGGGTTTTGAACTACTGCAATGGTGGTCTGTGGATGACACTATTATGGGGGATCTGTGGATGGCACTGTTATGGGGGCATATGTGGATGGCACTGTTATGGGGGCATATATGGATGGCACTGTTATGGGGGCATATGTGGATGGCACTGTTATGGGGGATCATTGTGGGGGCATCTGTGGATGGCACTGCTATGGGGGCATCTGTGGATGACACATATATAGCATCCTATGTGTCATCCACAGATCCCCCATAACAGTGTCCCTGTGTAGTGAATGGGGGCCGGCATCTGTTTCTGTAATGGCAACGGGGCCCGATGCAGTCACTGTATTCTACTACACCGGGCCCTGCTCTCTGTAGTATACGGTAATCATATCTAACTTGTGGCTATTGTTTAAAGTATTCCAATCCTCTTAAATCTAGCGCTGTACTACTTACAACTAACTTCTTGGCAGTCAGAAGGCCGGGCTGGCGGGCACTCGTAGAGTAGCTCACTATGCTCACTGCACCTGCGCCGCCTGCTTCATTCATAAAGTTGGCGGCGCAGGCGCAGTGAGGGTAGTGAGCTACGCTATGAGCGCCCGCCCGGCCTTCTGACTGCCAAGAAGTTAGTTGTAAATAGTACAGCGCTAGATTTAAGAGGATTTGGTATTGTCGTGTCCATAACAACCTGCTCTATAAAAATAGCACATGATCTAACCTGTCAGATGAACATTGTAAAAACCAAAAAATAACTACATTGCCTCACAAAAGGCATACGGCGCTCCTTTTCTTCTGCTCCCTGCCGTGTGCCCATACAGCGGTTTATGTAAACTACAGAACCAGTGAAATAAATATTGAGTTTTGTTTGGCTGTTAACCCTTGCTTTGTTAGCGAAAAAAAATTATTAAAATGGAAAATCTGCCAGAAATGTCTGGGAAGGTTCTCATTTATCCAGGTCATGGTATATCTGTAAAGAATAAATCAAGGCAACTGGACTTACTGTAGATTTCTTGAAAACGTTTCACTCGTTATTCCAACGAGCTTTCTCAATTCTGAGTGACTGTACAAGAATTCTCTGGGAATAAATATGTAACTGAATAAACATCTGGTAATTATACCCAGCATGGGGTCAGAGGTCATTATACCCAGCATGGGGTCAAAGGTGTTGATTTCATTATCCTAATTGGAGTCAGTAGGTGATAATGACCTCCCAGAAAAAGGTGTCAAGACAGCATTGTATGTGGCAGACAATAGATGTCTATCCCCCCCCGCCTCTATTCAAGCTTGACTTCTCAATTTTTACGTAGATGGCCTCCTTCACACCTCGTTTGTACTAATCGGCCTCCTTATACAAAACACGTACTTGACTGTCTTTAAAGGTGTGACCTGTTTCTTTTAGATGTAAGTACACGGCTGAATCTTGACCAGAGGTTTTGGCTCTTCTATGCTGAGCCATACGCTGATGATGTTGTTGTTTTGTTTCGCCGATATACAGTTCTGAGCATTCCTCATTGCACTGTACTGCGTACACAATGTTGTCCATCTTGTGTTTAGGTCTTTTGGGTAACCAGTTGTTGCCTCAGTGTGTTACTGGGTTTAAAGCAGACAGGGATGTGATGTTTATTAAAAATCTTTTTGAGTTTCTCAGACACCCCAGCTACATATGGGATAACCATATTCTTGCGTCTGTCATGCTTTTCGCCCTCACTGGTAGTCTTGGTGCTCTTTCTTCTCCTTCCTTCTGTTTTGACAAAGGCCCAATCTGGATACCCACAAGTTTTAAGTGCCCCTCTGAGGTGTTTGAATTCCTTCGCCTTGGCCTCTGTGCTGGTGGGGATTTTCTCTGCCCGGTGGTGTAGAGTCTGGATGACTCCCAGTTTGTGGTCTAGAGGATGGTGGGAATCAAATAGCAGGTACTGGTCTGTGTGTGTTGGTTTTCGATAGACCTCTATTCCCAGCTTCCTTCCCTCTTCCACTGTTATAAGACAGTCCAGAAACGCCAGTTTGTTGTTCTGCATATCTTCTCGCGTGAAATTTATGTTATGATCCACTGAGTTGATGTGGTCGGTGAAAGCCTGTAACTCTTGTTTATGAATTTTAAATTGTCTGCCACATACAATGCTGTCTTGACACCTTTTCCTGGGAGGTCATTATCACCTACTGACTCCAATTAGGATAATGGGATCAACACCTTTGACCACATGCTGGGTATAATGACATCTGACTCCATGCTGGGTATAATTACTAGATGTTGATTCAGTTACATATTTATTCCCAGAGAATTCTTGTACAGTCACTCAGAATTGAGAAAGCTCGTTGGAAGAACGAGTGAAACGTTTTCAAGAAATCTACAGTAAGTCCAGTTGCCTTGATTTATTCTTTACAGATATGCCAAAAAAGTGAAATTCAGAAATTTCATCTACATTTTCCTTTAATTCTTGTGGAACACCTAAAGGGTTAACAAAGTTTGTAAAATCAGTTTTGAATACTTTGAGGGGTGTAGTTTCTAAAATGGGGCCATTTATGGGTGGTTTTTACTATCTAAGCCCCACAGTGACTTCATACCTGAACTGGTCCTTAAAAAAGTGGGTTTTGGAAATTTTCAGACAAATTTCAAGATTTGCTTCTAAACTTCTAAGCCTTCTAAAGTCCCCAAAAATAAAATTGCATTCACAAAATGATCCAAAAATGAAGTAGACATGGGAAATGTAAAGTAATAACTATTATATGAGGTATCACTATCTGTTTTAAAAGCAAAGAAATTGAGATTTGGAAAGCTACAAATTTTTAAGAATTTTTGGTAAATGTAGGATTTTTTAAAAGTAAAAATGAAAAATATTGACTGAAATTTACCACTATCATGAAGTACAATGTGTCACGAGAAAACTGTCTCAGAATGGCTTGGATAAGTAACAGCTTTCCAAAGTTATTACCGCATAAAGTGACACATGTCAAATTTCCAAAAAACGGCCTGGTCTTTAAGATGAAATATGGCAGGGTCATGAAAGGGTTAAATCCTTTAGTTTTCTGTGTCTGCACTTTGTTTTGTTTTTTTGTTTTTTATTGTTCTTTATTACAATTTTTCAAATCATACAAAATTTTACATAGGACATCTTGTTAATACATAATTACATAAGTTAATTACATATAAGTATTTCCCCACCCTCCCCACCCATAGTTTGTCGGTTGCCACAAAAGAAAAAGAAAAGGGGAACAAAATATATATATAATAATAATAATAATAATAATATTATTAACATCCGTCTGCACTTTGTTAAATGTCCCTGTCCTGTTCCTCTGCCAGCACGGGTCACACTGTTATCTGACTGACCAGTCCGGACCTGACCTGATCCAGCCGCGTCACCAGTCCAGACTCCAGTCCAGCTCCGTCAAGATCTGCCCCCGGCCCTGACTGCACTCTGCCAGCAGCACAAACAGTAGGTCAGCATTGGAGAGCAGGTGAAGCAGGAGCAGGCACAGTCTATGGGGGAAGGATGGCACTCTATATAAGAAGAAGCGGGCACAATTTATCGGGTAAGGCTAGGTAATCACTCACAAATCAGATTTTGGTATTCTGTTCCAGCATACCAGCAGAATACCAGAATCTCCAGATCCAGCATATGTAAAACACGGCTGGCACCTGCCAGATCCCATTCACAATAATGGGGTCAGTCGAGATCCCGCATGCAGCTGTGTTTTTGGCTTTGTTTTTGCCAGAATCTGCAATGGAGGCTTCTGCTGGAACCTCTGCAGCAGATGTGCACGTACCCTAAGAGGTGCTATGGGTCACTCACAAGGGGGCCCAATTTAGATTTTTGCCATGGGGCCCAGTGATTTATATGTACGCCCCTGCTGTTATGTTTTAACAAGGACAGTGATAGGGGAGTGTCTATGTAACTAGCTGGTGGGAGGAGCTATAAACTAGCTGGGTGTTGTTAGGGGCAGTGATAGGGGAGTGTCTATGTAACTAGCTGGTGGGAGGAGCTATAAACTAGCTGGGTGTTACTAGTGATGGGGGAGTGTCTATGTAACTAGCTCCAATGTGCCATTAGAATTCAGCAATTTAAGCATGCACTGTAATGGTCACGTGTATTCTCTAGCACTATCATTATCATTTTCTTTTTAATTTCTCTGTAAAACTGTAGTCAGGTTGGCAACTTCACAGAGCAATCTTCTTGTTCTGCTTTTCTTTTAGATTGGTTCATACAGGCAATCTGAGACCTTAGTGACATTCATGAGGTTGTCCTATAACAGTGCCTCCTGATTGTTTCCATTGATCAGTATCTCCTTCTTTCACGAGACTAAAAAAAGAACCATTGATAGTTGCTAGGCAACCATGGGTAATTTTGTTGCTCTCTACTTCCTCTACAATACAGAAAGTCAACTGTAAGTATTTCCAAAACAAATACATGACTATAATTTTTATCATGTTTCCTGAATTAGTGGTGATAGACATATTTGTGAATTACATAATTGTACATTGTGAAACGGATACTAACGGGTGCACCTAGCCTTTCTGCTGACAAAAGGTGGAATGCCCCCCTCCTTCCTCCAAAAAAGGTTGCAGATTTCTCATGGTGCAGATCTGGCCTCAAAGTTTACACTTTGACCAATGTGGTCAAACTTGGGTAAAACTCCTTAGCAAAGCCAACTGTAGAACATTCAGATTTTACTGGACATTTTTGCCTATAACTAATATTCAGAGGGACAGGCTTACATTTGTAACAAGTACACACATACTCAGCATATATACACAAATACAGTACACAACACACATGTATACAGCATATACACACATATACAGCATATACATACAAATACACTATAGAGCACATACACAGCACATACACACAAAAACGGTATATAGAATATACACACAGCATCTAAACACATAAACAGCATATACATACACACATATACACACAAACACACCATTCATTATTTTTCACTAGGAAGATTCCAATGCACAAAATATATCAGTATGTTTGGTGATACTTATACCATCCATTTACATTTACTCCAGACATTGCTAACTTATGCACACTTAGTGTATATGACTTCTTTATTATACCCAAAAGTGAATATAGACCCCGGACCAGACCCCAAAGTATGTTCAGACACAAATTCCAGAGCAATACAGACCTCAGACCCCAAAATAAGTACAATCACCAAAATAAATACAGACACCCTATTTATTGTACCAGAGCCTCATATTACACCGTCAACCTAATGAATCACAAGCATCCCAAAATATAAGGGGCAGCCTCATGTGATATAAACTCCTGGACAGTCACTTTAACTCAGACCCATTCCTCAGACCCCAGAAGTGGTACTATGCAGTGTCCATCAATACAGCATAAGAGCAGATACTGAGAATTACACCCAGTATACAGGACAGGAGGGGTGGTACTGTGATTAACGATGATTGTGGCAGCAGGTGAACAAGATGCACATGGTGATTACACTTAACTTGCACTGTCCCTGCAGTCTTCCTATGCTCTCCCTACATTGTCTAAAAACTCTCCCTACAATCTCCCTACACTGTTCCTGCATTCTCCCTATCCAATATTGTACAATTAAAACATTTTGGCAACACTGTCTCTAGTGCATAAGCACTTGTCACGTCTCTCCCTAAGCTCAGCTCACAGTGAAATGGTGGCGCTCACAAGGCTTTTTTATAGGGCTGTGACCTCACAGTGGATGGCTGATTGGCTATTTGCACAACATTATGGGTCATATTGCATTCCTCGACTTCTTATTTTCACTTTGTAACCCGTTAAAAAAATCTGATTTGTTACCACGAAGCACGAGGAAATTCGGCTTTGTGGCAAATTGAATTTTTCCTAAACTTTGGATCGAATGCCACTTTGGATGCTTCGATTCGCTCAACACTAATTATTGTTATTAAAGACTTTGCTTTATTAGAGACATATCTTTTCTGTTTGGAATGCTTAGTTGATTTTGCCAGGGGAAGCTACAGCCAGCCACACATTTTCTTTGCAATGTTGCCCCCTTGGCCAACCAATGCCTCCTTAGTATATTGTACACAGGGCTACCGGACCCAATGACTTGGGAATGGGGGGAAGAGGGGTTAACAAGAGGAGTTAACAAGATGGCTTTGATGTTGACTTTGGTCTTGAAGCTGTATAACCAGTATATACAGTATGACAGGAGAAGTGGTACTGTTCAGTGTCCATATTTACAGAGTAAGAGCAGATATTAAGGATTACACCTAGCATACAGGACATGAGAAATGGTACTGTGAAATGTCCATATATAGAGAATAAGAGTGGATACTGAGAATTACACTCAATATACAGGACATGAGAAAAGGTACTGTGCAGTGTCCATATATACAGAATAAGAGCAGTTACTAGCCAGGGCTATAGTAAAAGGCAGGTATAAATAGCACCACTTAATAGATAAAGAACAGAACCTGTGGGAGGTAGGATCCTGTACAAAACCACAACAAAGAGAAACAGAACAATCTATCAGACAGACTCAGGTGTAGCAAGTCTGTCAGATCTTCTCAGGCCTCTTACAGGGCAGGGCGTGACAGTGGTCCAGTGGTTAACCTTGTTGATTATCAATTTGTTCAAAGTCATGGTTTTATAACAAGCGCATAAGGCAAAGGGATATCAGTATTTGCTATTGATTCCGCTCCTCTCTCGCAAAAGTATCTAACTCATATTGTTGAGGATATTCATTTGAGTCCATTTCTTGTTTTATTCTGAAAGGTTTGCCCGCTCCTCTGGTACTGGGTTTACCATGGTTGATCAAACATAACCCTACCACTGATTGGCAAACTAGACAAATTAGTGATTGGAGTGATTTTTGTATGGGCAACTGTCTCGGCGCATCTATTTCTGTGGTTTCCACTAAGGCGGTACCTTCGTTTATTTCTGATTTTGCTGACGTTTTCTCTGAGGGTGGAGATCAGGATTGCCCCCTCACTGAGAGTATGATTGTCCGAACAATCTTAGTCCCGGAGCCAAATTGCCAAAATCTCGGCTATATAATCTTTCCCAACCCGAAAGAGTAGCTATGCGGGAGTATATTGCCGAGAGTTTGACAAAAGGGCATATTAGGCCATCTAAGTCACCTATGGCAACTGGCTTCTTTTTTGTTAAAAAAAAGACGGGACCCTTAGACCATGTCTGGATTTCCGGGAACTGAATCTCATTACTGTCCGTGATCCTTATCCTCTTCCCTTGATCCCAGATTTATTTGATCAGATTGTCGTAGCCAAGGTGTTTTCTAAGTTGGATTTAAAAGGGTTTTATAATCTGATAAGAATTAGGGAAGGGGATGAATTCAAGACTGCCTTCAATACCCCTGAGGGCCAATTTGAGAACCTGGTCATGCCCTTTGGTTTGACTAATGCCCCGGCAATCTTCCAGCACTTTATCAATGACATTTTTCATCATTTGGTGGGGAGGTTTGTTGTTATTTACCTCGATGATATACTAATTTACTCACCTGATATGGAGACTTATCAGGATCATTTAATTTATTCTTGTCGTATTATCGATCCTTCAGGAGAATAAATTGTATGCTAAGTTGGAGAAATGTGGGTTTGCTGTCCAGGAGCTGCAGTTTCTGGGTTACTTACTTTCTGCTTAAGGTTTTCGCATGGATCCTGAAAAGGGCTGCATTGCTACTGATTGAAAAAATATGAGACTTCTACTGTTATAGCTGGCTAAGTGTACATCTATACACATGACAGCTGCCCCAACACACCCAGCACTGCTATATCTCTATATGACAGCTGTCCCAGCACACTGAGCTCTGCTATATCTCTATATATGATAGCTGCCCCAGCACACCCAGCTCTGCTACATCTAATACACATGACAGCTGCACCAGCACACTCAGCTCTACTATATCTCTATATATGACAGCTGCCCCAGCAAACCCAGCCTGCTACATCTATACACATGACAGCTGCCCAAACACACCCAGCACTGCTACATCTATACACATGACAGCTGCCCAGCACACTCAGCTTTGCTATATCTCTATATATCTATTTACTGTATAGCAATACTTAGAGATATATAGATGTAGCAGAGCTTGGTGTGCTGGGGCAGCTGTCATATATAGAGATATAGTAGAGCTGAGTGTGCTGGTGCAGCTGTCATGTATATTAGATGTAGCAGAGCTGGGTGTGCTGGGACAGCTATCATATATAGAGATATAGCATAGCTGAGTGTGCTGGGACAGCTGTCATATAGAGATATAGCAGTGCTGGGTGTGTTGTGGCAGCTGGGTGTGTTGTGTATAGATGTAGACTTAGCCAGCTATAACAGTAGAAGTCTCATATTTTTTCAGTCAGCAGCAAGGCAGCTCTTATGGTCGTGTGGTTAGGTGCTTTGCCTCTGATACAGAAGGTCGTGGGTTCGAATCCCAGCAGAAACTTTTCTGAAATACAAGCACTGACTCCATATATGGACATACAGGGCGGGACACAGGAAGAGGCTGCATCACATCGCTGACATGGAGGTAAGTGTTTATTTTTTTTTTTTTAATACCCGACTGTTACTGCCATGGGGGGAGCGGGAGGCACTTGATACTGGCACATGGGGGGAGGGGGGTTGGCACTTGATACTGGCACATGGGGGGGGTTGGCACCTGATACTGGCACATGGGGGGGAGAGAGGCACCTGATACTGGCACATGGGGGGGGGGGGGAGAGGGGTTGGCTGGCACCTGATACTGGCACATGGGGGAGGGGAGAGAGGCACTTGATACTGGCATTTTTTTTTTTTGGGGGGGAGATGGCACTATGATACTGGGACATGGGGGGGAGGAGAGAGGCACTTGATACTGGCACGTGGGAGGGGGGGTTTGGCACTTGATACTGGCACATGGGTGGGTTTGGCACTATGATACTGGCACATGGGGGGAGAGATGGCACTTGATACTGGCACTTTTTTGGGGGGGAGATGGCACTATGATACTGGGACATGGGGGGGTTTGGCACTTGATACTTGCACATGGGTGGGTTTGGCACTATGATACTGGCACATGGGGGGGGAAGAGAGAGGCACTTGATACTGGCACATGGGGGGGTTTGGCACTATGATACTGGCACATGGAGGGTGGGAAGGAGAGAAGCACTTGATACTGATACATTGGGGGGATGGGAGATGGCACTATGATACTGGGACATGTGGGGGGGAGGAGAGAGGCACTTGATACTGGCACATGATGGGGGGCATCTATGGGGACACTTACTGGCACATTATTGGGGGGCATTATGGGGGACACTAGGCCGGCAGCCTATCAGAGGCTGGACACTGAGGGGCATCTACTGGGGCTCTATATATGGGGCCTTTTATACTGGTACATTATGGGGGGCACTAGCAGGAAGGGGGGAGAGGAGCATTATGGCGGGATTTACTGGGGGCACTACATAGGGGTATTTTATACTGGGACATTATGGGGGCACTATGGGGACATTAGCTCAACTGGGGGCATTACAAGGGGGTATTTTTGCACTGTCACATTATAAGGAGAATTATTTCTACTGGGGGGGGGGGGCATTATGGTGGGCTTTATTACTCCACCATGGTATGACCCCCTAGTAGCAGCACCATCCTCTCCCTGCTCTGCTATCCCTCTGCCCCTTCTCCAAATCCTTATTATGAAATCTTTCTCATTAGGATAAAGCACAACATCAGCTCCACCGAGCCCCCGACCAAAGTGTGAAAGTGGTGTCCGAGATCCCCAAGGGCCAAGTCAAGTAACTAAGTTTTCATATGAAATATGTTTATGTTATACACATATAGCCTACACTGTGCCACACAATATACAGTATACCGCTACACTGTGCCCCACAATATACAGTATACCGCTACACTGTGCCAAAGGAGTGGGGTTTACACAGGAGGAGGGAGTTGCGAAGCGCGCTGGGGAGGCCCTTACAAATATTTGCTGTGGGGCCCAGTCACTTCTAGTTACGCACCTGGAGGTAGGTGTATGTGTGTCAAAGTCAACAATCAAGAGAAGACTTCACCAGAGTGAATACAGAGGGTTCACCACAAGATGTAAACCATTGGTGAGCATCAAAAACAGGAAGGCCAGATTAGAGTTTGCCAAACGACATCTAAAAAAGCCTTCACAGTTCTGGAACAATATTTATGGACCTGACTGTATATATATATATATATATATATATATATATATATAGTAGAAACTGACAATTACACCCAGTATACAGAGCAAGACAAGTGGTCCTGTGCAGTCTCCATATATACAAAATAAGTGAATATGCTGAATTACACCCTGTATACAGGACAGGAGAAGTGGTATTGTGCAATATCCATATATACAGAATAAGAGCAGATATTGAGAATTACACCCAATATAGAGGACAAGAGAAGTGGTACTGTGCAGTGTCCATATATACAGAATAGGAGGAGATACTAAGAATTAGACCCATTATACAGGATAGGAGAAGTGGTACTGTGCAGTGTTCATATATACAGTGCTGCCCATAATTATTCATCACTTTTATTCAACCAGCAAGTAATTTTTTGACGGGAAATGACATAGGTGTCTCCCAAAAGATAATAAGACGATGTACAAGAGGCATTATTGTGGGGGAAAAAAACATTTCTCAGCTTTTATTTACATTTGAGCAAAAAATACAAGATGTTCCGCACTGTGGAAAATCTCAGAGGACATGGTCGGAAGCCAAAAGTGACACGTTGGCTGGCCAGGAGGATAGTTAGACAGGTGAAAAAGAATCCAAGGATCACCACCAAGGCCATCCTGGTAAATCTGGCCTCTGCTGGTGGCAATGTCTCAAGGTAGACAATTCAATGGACACTGCACACTGCTGGGTTCCACTTCTCCAGATAAGGCACACAAAAGCTCGCTTGGCCTTTGCAAAAGCTCATCTGGACAAAGAAGAAAACTTCTGGTCTTCTGTGTTATGGTCAGATGAAACAAAAATTGAATTGTTTGGTCACAATGATGTTTCCTTCATTTGGCGTAAAAAAGGAGAAGCCTTCAACCCAAAGAACACCATCCCCACTGTCAAACATGGTGGTGGGAACCTAATGCTTTGGGGGTGTTTTTCAGCCAATGGACCAGGTAACCTAATCACTGTAAACGGCACCATGAAAAAAGGATTCTCAACGACAACATCAGGCAGTCTGCAGAGAAACTTGGCCTTGGGCACCAGTGGACATTTCAGCATGACAATGACCCAAAACACACAGCAAAAATGGTGAGGAAATGGTTAGCAGACAACAACATTAACGTTTTGGAGTGGCCCAGCCAGACTCCAGACTTGAATCCAATTGAGAATCTGTGCTGGAAGCTAAAGATTAGGGTGATGGCAAGAAGACCCTCCAACCTGAAAGATTTGGAGCTCATTGCTAAAGATGAATGGGCAAAAATACCTGTGGAGACATGCAAAAAGCTGGTCTGCAATTATAGGAAGCGTTTTTATTGCTGTAATAGCCAATAAAGGCTTTTCTATTGATTATTGAGAAGGGTATGAATAATTTTGGACTGGACACTTTTTGATCAAATGTAAATAAAAGCTGAAGGTTTTTTTTCCCACAATAATGCCTCTTGTACATCGTCTTATTATCTTTTGGGAGACACCTATGTCATTTCCCGTCAAAAAATTACTTGCTGGTTGAATAAAAGTAACTTTAAGTCAAAATTTTGCCAGGGGTATGAATAATTATGGGCAGCACTGTACATAATAACAGCAGATACTGAGAATTACACCCAGTATACAGGACAAGAGAAGTGGTATTATGCAGTGTCTATATATAGAGAATAATAACAGATACTGAGCATTACACCTGGTATACAGGACAAGAGAAGTGGTACTGTGCTATGTCTATATATAGAGAATAAGAACAGATACTGAGCATTACACCCAGTATAAAGGACAAGAGAAGTGGCATTGTGCAGTGTCTATATATAGAGAAAATAAGAGCAGATACTGAGAATTACACCCAGTATAGAGGGCATGAGAAGGGGTATTGTGCAGTATCTATATATAGAGAATAAGAGCAGATACTGTGAATTACACCCACTATACAGGACAGGAGAAGTGGTACTGTGCAGTGTCTATATATACAGAATAAGAGCAGACACTGAGTTACTGTACTGATACAGATAAGTTGTAATATGTTTACATATTAGTATGTATATGTTTATAGATATAGGAACTACACAGCACTGCTACTCCCCTATACACAGAATAAGCAGATGTTTACACACATATTTATTTATATGCTGCTGAAGGTTTTGTCTTAATTTTGCTGTGAATTGTGGAAAAACCACAGTGAAACTGTGATGCACAATAGTCCCCAAAGACAAAGATGTGCGTAGGGCTGGAAGCTAAATTGCCACCCCTTGTAGTCCTACACCGCACTGACTGAGGCTACAGTCTCACTTTGCTTTACGAATAGTGCACCCATGCAGATCTTTTGTTTCTTCCTCAACATTTCAGTTCTTAACAAGCTCTGCCTCTAATACCACCAGATGTAAGGCAGCTATCCTATGTCAATGTTTGACCTCTTATGGGCCAGACATTGATCCTATGGAATTCTGGGAAGAGGGTATGCAAATGAACTCTTAATAAGCTCTGCCTCTAAAGCTACCAGATATAAGGCAGCTATCCTATAAGTCAATGTTTGACCTTTTAAATCCAAGTCATCTCACAGGACTGTTGATTACTGCTCACATTACTGCTCACATAGTATCCCCAGTTACAGGGGAAAACAGTCCCCATACAGATTGTACATCATTGTTTAACTTCACTCCAGAGCTGATTTGGGTCTGTTAAGACCCAGCAGCTCACACAGTCTCATGGCCCCCAGTGATCACATGACTGCTTAGACTGTAGCAGAAAACTGCATTGCCGCTTCCTGTTCCCCATACTCATTGAGGGGATGAGGGTGAAAAATCCTTCCTGTCTTTTCTATGGGGAGCATAGCTGTCACTGACAGCGACCTCCCTGTTCCCACAGCTGCACAATTAGCAAGCAGCTGCGATCTCTGCATAGATGTCCACTCAAATAAATATGGAAGAAGGACTGCAGAGATATAAGGAAGAAGGAGTGCAGAGAACCAGGGATACCCGACACAACATAGGAATGATTTGGCAGATTCAGTAGTGGTAATCTCACTGCAACTATTTTATTTCCATCTATGCTGTCAGTACTTCTACATAATAGCCTTACGGCTCATGCACAAGACCGTGGTTGGCCAATGCCCGTATTGCAGTCTGCAAACAGCGGGTCTGCAATATACAGGCACCAGCCATATGCGCACAGTATCATGGACGCGGACCCATTCACTTAAAGATACGGTGCTTCCATATCATTCACGGAAGATACGGTGTGGAGGCATGAAGCAGAAGGCCACGGAAGCACTATGGAGTGCTTCTGTGGCATTCCGGCCCATGCCTTCGCACCCCATAAAATGGAACTTGTTCTTTTTTTTGCAGTGCGAATGGATCACTTCAACTTGAATGGGTCTGTATTCGTCTGCACCAGCCACACGGATGATGCCCGTGCGTTGGGGACCGGAAATTGCGGTACTTAATGCACAGAATGGGCGGCACATGTTCGTGTGCATGAGCCCTAATATGGAGCTGGTGGGTGACTCTGAGTGTGTGTGAAAGAGACTGAACAGAATCTCCTGTCTCTATTTTTACTCTATGGGCAGACATAAAGATAGCTTGTCTGCACTTACCAGCTTGGGGACAAGTGAAAATTACCGATAGAGCCCACAGAGGAGAAAACTGCTATAAAATGCCAGATGCAAAGTCTTCTTCTTTGTTTTTGTCCTTAAAAATACCTTGGATAGTCGCCTGGGTGTGTTCCTGTTCATACCAACTATCTAGCATGCTTGCTCTCATTCTTCTGAAGAAATCTGTATTGTACAAAACATGCCTTGAATATATAGGGGGAGATTTATCAAAACTGGTGTAAAGGAAAACTGGTTTAGTTGCCCATAGCAACCAATCAGATTCCACCGTTCATTTTTCAGAGCTCCTTTGGAAAATGAAAAGTGGAATCTGATTGGTTGCTATGGGCCACTAAGCCAGTTCTACTTTACACCAGTTTTGATAAATCTCCCCCATAGTATAGGGATCAGCAACCTTCAGCACTCCAGCTGCTGTGAAACTACAACTCCCAGCATGCACACTTTCTTGGCTGTTCTTGTAACTCCCATAGAAGTGAAACAAGGATTCTGGGAGTTGTAGTTTCAGAACAGCTAGAGTGCCAGAGATTGCTGATCCCTGCTATAGATTTTCATACAATACTTCCTTAACTACAGGAATGTTCTTAATTGACTGTAAGTGAGTAAATTGATTGAGTATGACTAGTGCTAAAAGTAGGATCAAAGCATGTTACCAGTAGAGTTATAACAGATTTGATTTAACAAAACTAATATATATTAGTGCTTTGTATATTTATGCTTTCATTTATATGATATATCAAAATATGGATTGAAAGATATGGATTGAAAAGTTCAGTGCCTTAGACACAAATATATATTTTTTAACACTACATTTGTTTTGGCACTAAATAGATTGGGGTTTACCAGGTCCAGATATGTAGGTGCCAAGTTCCTGTAATTGTAAATAATTAAGGGCGTTGCCATATAAGTTTGGATTTTCCCGTTCCTTGTTCCTTCATGTTTTCCTTCTTCATGTTAATCTGCTGTTAAATAAATCATGATTGTAGAAGTGGTTGAAGTGAAATGTAATTAGCACTTTTCTTTTTCACTTTGCTATTTTCTATTTTTGATCTTTGTATCTGTTATAAATTTAAATAACAAAAAGAAAAAAAAATCTATGATCATGATTTATTAATACATTAATGGGGTCATTTATCAAAATGGTGTAAAGTAGAACTGGCTTAGTTGCCCATAGGAACCAATCAGATTCCACCTTTCATTTTCCAAAGGAGCTGTCAAAAATGAAAGGTGGAATCTGATTGGTTTGATAAATGACCCCATAAATGTTGAGCAGACCCCCCCCCCCCCGATTCTAGTTACTGACGTGTTGTGTCCTTTGCTTCTGAGTTAAGCATCATTCCAGTATTATCTAAATGATACAAATTGAAATTCTACAAGAAAGGATGCGTTGGATATCTTAACGTGTACTTTGTTCTTTAGATGTTGCTAAAATATTTGGACAATGCTTTCTAAGCAGTTCACTGATATACCGTGCACATTGTTAGACACCAAACTGATAAGAAGCTACAAATACCTATGGTTATTAGGGATGAGTGAATCGACTTCGGATGAAACATTCGAAGTCGATTCGCATAAAACTTTGTTTCAATACTGTACGAAGCGAGTGCTCCGAGTACAGTATTAGAATGTATTGGCTCCGACGAGCCAAAGTTAGACTCGCAAAACTTCGCATAATAACTTCAGAAATTGATTTATACTGTTTCCCGAACTCAGGTTCGGTTCTAAGTGGTACCTTGGAACCGAACCCGAGTTCGGGAAATGTTTTTTTACAGTATAAATAAATTTCTGAAGTTATTATGCGAAAACTCGCAAGACTTCACAAAGTAATAACTTCGGCTCTTCGGAGCCAATACATTCTAATACTGTACGGAGCGCTCGCTCCGTACAGTATTGAAACAAATTTTTATGCGAATCGACTTAGGATGTTTTATCCGAAGTCGATTCGCTCATCCCTAATGGTTATGGTTGCTCTGTCCGTTAACCTTGCTCGGTACTATGGCAATGGATTTTCATGGACACAGCAGTGACTGCTGAGCCTCTGTGGTCATCATATGTCGTTCTTGCACGCATGTCTGCTGAGGCTAGTGATTGGCTGCAGTATTTACTTGAATGTAAATAGATTATTTTCACTACTCTGGGATGGTAACCACAGTTGTGGAATGACAACACTTTAAAAAGTTTTTTTTTTATATTGAGGAATGGCAAGACTTTCAAAAGGAGTTTTTTTAATTTATTTTTTAACATATTCCCTACATGTAATTAGCTGATTATTTAGCATTTTAGGAGGATTATAGGATTCTCCAACCTAAGGTGATTACCAGCTTATACAAGGAAGGCATGAATACTAGTCAACAATAATTTTACTGTGGAGAAGATGAGACAGAAAGAGAGTAATTTGAGCTTATTCTGTGGAATGGCTTTGAAACAGCTCAACAAAAACACCAATTTTCTTTCTGTTTCTGTTAAGGGTTTAACAAAAATTTCACTGACTTGCTGTTCATATTTCTTTATAATTATCAGAGGACACATTTTGTGGATGAGCTTTAAGAGGCTCTCGGCAAGTTGTTTGTAACAACCGCATAGCATAAGAGTGTACTTGTGCATATGCAGTACCCCAGACCTTAGGATATCTGCAAAGTTTGGTATGTTATATAATGTTTGTAAAATGTTCTGTGCACTCAGTTGTTCCAGCATGAGCCAGGCAAGGCAGAGTTAACAATCCTGGCCCAGGCCCCTCTGGAGCTCTGGGTATGGACTGTCTCCACCCCCTAATTCCAGAAGAGTCTAGGAGAGTAGCTGCAGAGAAGGAGGAATAAGGAGCAGTCTCCATGTGGGCTTCTTCCATATACTCCAGCTCGAAGCCCTGGAGCCTCTGTCACCTCCACGAGCTCCAGGAGTTGCAAGCAAGCAAGAACTAAAGGAGGAGGATCTATATGGCTACAGAGAGAGGGAGAGAGACAAGGCAATCCAAACCCTGCTGCGGCAGAGGGATAACAAGTTAAGATACCCTAATGATTCCAGAATAAGGGACACTAGAGTCATGGTGGCCAGAGCACCGTTATTAGCCAGAGATTCCTAAAGGAGATATCTAAATCGGCTTAATCTGAGGACCAATGCTGTATTCATCTGCTTAACTCATGCTGGGATATCTGGGAGGACTTTGCATTGTATACAAACTACTGTACTACAACTTCAATTCTGCATACAGTAAAGAGAGACTCTTGTTAAGTTTCATCTACCTGTCTCTGACTCTCTGACCACATGCTGGCCATTGCATCTCCTACATGTGTCCACACAGGAACACCATGGGCATCCCCAAACTAGCTTCAGACATGAATCTCAGAGCTACAGGGAGTGCCCCAAGGGAACACAGGGTGCCCCTCTTTCACTGCACTGACCCCAGGGAGCAATGGCCTTAGGGAGCACACTGTGACACAACATATCATCAGAGCCACTACCCCTCCCATCCTCTGCTCCAGTTCGCCCAGGGGCTCGCTGCACATGTATACTAAAGAAAGCATATACATACCAAGTACACAAAATGGACTTGTTTGAAATTTTCTTATATTTTAATTGTAGAACATGGTATTTTTTTTACTGTATTTCTCTGTTTAACCATCAATGTTTATTTGCTATTAAATTTTATTTTAAAAAAAAAGCTGAGGAGTGTAGCTCCAATATATTTCAAAGGAAAGAAATATGAAGTATTTTGGCATGGAGTGAGACTCTAGGTGTGTGGCCGAAAATATTTAAAAACCCTAAGATGAAATGTGTATTACACAGTACTGGAACAGATATTGATTTTCTATCTGTTATGATTTCCTACCAACTTTATACTATAAGCTTTCCAAACTTTCCCCACCTAAAGTATTTAACTGGATTGCCACATTATGAATATAATTACATATGCAATACTCACACAGCTACTGGAACTACATTAGCTATATTAAGCTCATGCATTACTTGTCCTATATGTGCACATAAGTACCATGAGCATGCACCAACTATTTAGTTAGGTTGTGAACTGTGAGATGGATATACAGTAGTGCTGTGTGGCATTCACAGCATATGGCAGCAAATCTCCTAGTTTTACCATAAGCCCAAGTACAAAAGTTTAGTGTGCAGATTGAAGTTTAACACATAAATGTGGTGCCAGAAACAACAACAGTACATTCTATGGCTTTATGTATAAGGACATAATAAAGAAATCTGGTCCTTTAGAAGGTCCTGAAATTAGATAAATAAAAACTCATACATTTAAAAAGACATCTGGCGTCAGATTTTTACCTATGAAACTGGCTGACCTGTTGCATGTGCGCTTGGCATCTGTGTTGGTCCCATGTTCATTTATGCCCACATTGCTTAAAAAATGTTGGCATCTGTGTTGGTCCCATGTTCATTTATGCCCACATTGCTTCAATTTTTTTGCAGATGAGCCTAAAGGAGCAACAGGGAGTTGCCATTATACCTAGAGGCTCTGCATTCTCTGCAACTGCCGCTTCCTCTGCACTTTGGCTATACAGTGAAAACGTCATAACGTCTGGCCTTGTCAAAGTGCAGAGGGTGCAGCAGTTGCACAGAGTGTAGTGCCTCTAGGTGTAATGGCAATGCCCCTGTTGCTCCTAGAGGTTAATTTGCATATGCTAAAACATCTTTTTTAAGCAATGCGGGCAACTACAATCATAATATCCAACACACATGCCTTCTGTCTACCACACATGCAACAGGTCAGCCAGTTTTATAAATACAAATATGCTGACAGATGCCCCAAAAACTAGTCCACAATGCAGTAGCTGTATGTGAAAAATTAAGTACACGCTTAATGCTTCCATGGCGATAGAAAGAGGGTACATAACAGCCAAGCACTAATAATTAAATGGCCTTGATTAACCCTTGATTAATTGTGTATCACCAAGTGTGATCGCCTCTATAACAGCCAAAGTTTTTTCAGTTTACTGATATGGAGTAGGGTTGAGCGAACCCGAACTGTAAAGTTCGGATTCGTACCAAACTTTAGGATTTTTGGACCCTGGACCCGAACCTGAACATTTCGGTAAAAGTTCGGGTTCGGTGTTCGGCTATTTTATGGTGCTTTTTGAAAGGCTGCAGAGCAGCCAATCAACAAGCGTTTAACTCTGTGCCCTTAGAAGCCATCACAGCCATGCCTACTAATGGGATTGCTGTGATTGGCCAGTGCAGCATGTGACCCAGCCTCTATATAAGCTGGAGTCACGCAGCGCTGCACGTCACTCTGCTCTGATTAGTGTAGGGATAGGATGCTGCTGCTGTGAGGGAGAGATTAAGACAACAAGCACTTCTGATTCTAACTCAGCGATCTACCTAGATTTTGTTTTGTGGGTGCAGTTCACAATCTTTTTACCCTGCCCTGAGCCCAGTGACCCAGAAAAATAACTTTTATCTGTTAGTTAGGTGGGCGGCGGCCATTTTATGCAAGTTCTGTGCAACAGCACAGCATATGTGCATTTGTGACAGTCAAATAGAAGCTTCAACTACTACTGAAATTATATTCTGGGTTTTAAAAAAAAATCACTCATTTTTGGCAAGACCCTACATCTGTGGCCTTTGCAGCATTAGTCAGTGTGCAATTTAAGCTATAAATACAGCAATAATTTTCTGGGTTTTAAAAAACACCCTTTTTGGGCAAAATACTTAATTCTACAGCCCTTGCTGCATCTGTCAGTGTGAAATTCAAGCGTTATATACTGCTGTCATATTCTGTTATTAAAAAACACCCATTTTGGGGCAAAGTACTTAATATTGCAGCCTTTGCTGCATCTGTGATTGTTAAAAACAAGCTTGAAATACTTCTATCATTTTCTGGGTTTTAAAAAAAACACTCATTTTTGGCAATACCCTTTATCTGCGGCCTCTGCCGCATTAGTCAGTGTGCAATTTAAGCTAGAAATACAGCTATAATTTTCTGGGTTTTAAAAAACACCCTTTTTTGGCAAAATACTCAATTTTACAGTCTTGGTGCATCTGTACGTGGGAAATTCAAGCGTTATATACTGCTGTCCTATTCTGTTATTACAAAAACACCCTTTTTGGGCAAAAAACTAAATTTGCGGCCTTGTCTGCATCTATCAGTGTGAGATACAATCTTGAAATACAGCAATAATATTCTGGGTTTTAAAAAACACAAATTTTGCGCAAAGTACTTAATATTGCGGCCTTTGCTGCATCTGTCATTGAGAAATACACCCCTTAGATACTGTTGTTCTATTCTGTTATAAAAAAAAACACCCATTTTGGGCAAGATCCTAAATTTGAGAAATATGAGGAGAGTGTCAATTAAGGGACGTGGCCCCGGTCGTGGTGCTGCTGGTGGAGCTCCTGTTGCAGGGAGAGGATGTGGTCGATCTGTGCCAGCTACATGCACAAGTGAAACACCTTCCTCAGGTGCGAGTAGGCAACAGAACCTTCACCGGTATTTGGTCGGGCCTAATGCGGCTCTACGAATGGTAGGCCAGAACAAGTACAGGCGATAGTAGATTGGGTTGCTGACAGTGCCTCCAGTTCCTTTACATTGTCTCCCACCCAGTCTCCTGCTGAAAGATCAGAGTTGCAGCCGTTGTCCATCAGTCTTTCACCTAACCCTCTTGCAAATCAGCAAAGCAGTCTGAGCCCCAAGTCATGCAGCAGTCTCTTCTGCTTTTTGATGACTCTGCTAGTAGGGTTTCCCAGGGCCATCCACCTAGCCCTGCCCCAGAAGTGGAAGATATTGAGTGCACCGATGCCCAACCATTTATGTTTCAAGATGAGAACATGGGAGAACCACCGCAGCACGTCTCGGATGATGACGAAACATAGGTGCCAACTGCTGTGACTTTCTGTAGTGTGCAGACCGACAAGGAGGGCAGGGGTGAAGACTGCATGGAAGATTATGTGGAGGACGATGAGGTCCTCGACCCCACATGGAATTAAGGTCATGCGAGTGACCTGTGTAGTTCGGAGGAAGAGGCGGTGGTCGCAGCTGCACAGCAGAAGAGGGAGCAGGGTGCAAAAGCGGAGCGACCATAACTAGACAGTACGCCTGCTACTGCCCACCGCAGCAAGGGACCGAGAATACCAAAGCCAGCTCCAAGGAGTTCCCTGGCGTGGCAGTTCTTCAGACAATGTGCTGACGACCAGACACGAGTGGTTTGCACGCTGTGCAATCAGAGCCTGAAGCAAGACATAAATGTTCTCAACCTGAGGACAACCTGCATGACCAGGCATCTAAGTGCAAAGCACGAGCTGCAGTGGAGTAGACACCTCAAAAACAAAGAAAGGTCTCTGGCACCTTCTGCTTTCTCTTCTGCTGCAGTCTCGGCCTCTTCTTCGACCTCTGGAGTGACAGTGCCACCTGCCACCCCGCAAACAGAGGATCTGCCAGCAACACCACCACCTGAGTCACCAAGCATCTCCACAATGTCCAACGGAAGTGTTCAGCTCTCCATCTCCCAAACACTGGAGCGAAAGAGGAAGTACCTATCCACCTGCGATCCCTGGCCCTGAATGCCAGCATTTCAAAATTACTGTCCTTTAAAATTCTGTCATTCCGTCTGGTGGAGACGGAGAGTTTTAAAAGCCTTATGGTGGTGGCTGTTCCACAGTACGTCATGCCCAGCCGCCACTACTTTTCCAGGCGTGCCATCCCTTCCCTGCACAACCAAGTGGGGGACAAAATCAGGTGTGCACTGCGCAACGCCATCTGTGGCAAGGTCCACCTAACTATGGATACGTGGACCAGTAAGCACGGTCAGGGACGTTATATCTCCATAACAGCAAACTTGGTTAATGCAGTGGCGACTGGGCCTGAGGCGGATAGCAGTTTGGCGCATGTCCTTCCACCACCGAGGACTGCAGGGCGCTTTAGTTTGCCTCCTGTTGCTTCCTCCTCCTACTCTGCTTCCTCATCCTCTACCGGCTCCTCATCCTCTACCGGCTCCTCATCTGGTCAGCGTAACACCTTCACCACCAACTTCAGCACAGCCAGGGGTAAACGAACAGCAGGCAGTTTTAAAACGTATCTGTTTGGGGGACAAACCCCACACCGCACAGGAGCTGTGGACGGGCTTAGAACAACAGACAGATGAGTGGTTGGTGCCAGTGAGCCCCAAGCCCGGCCTGGTGGTGTGCGATAATGGGCGAAATCTCGTAGCAGCTCTGGGACTAGCCGGTTTAACGCACATCCCTTGCCTGGCTCATGTGCTGAATTTGGTGGTGCAGAGGTTCCTTAAAAATTACCCCGATATGTCAGAGCTGCTGCAGAAAGTGCGGGCCGTCTGTTCGCGCTTTCGGCGTTCTCACCTTGCTGCTGCTCGCCTGTCAGCGCTGCAGTGTAACTTCGGCCTTCCCGCTCACCGCCTCATATGCGACGTGCCCACAAGATGGAACTCCACCTTGCACATGCTGGCCAGACAGTGCGAGCAGCAGCAGGCGATAGTGGAGTTTCAGCTGCAGCACGCACGGGTGAGTCGCTCTGCAGAACAGCACCACTTCATGACCAATGACTGGGCCTCCATGCGAGACCTGTGTTCCTTGTTGCGCTGTTTCGAGTACTCCACCAACATGGCCAGTGCCGATAACGCTGTTCTCAGTGTTCCTATCCCACTTCTATGCCTCCTTGTAAAAACGCTGCTGGCGATGATGGAAGAGGATGTGGCACAGGAGGAGGAGGAGGAAGAGGGATCATTTCATAGGGTTTACGGCCAGTCATTCACAAGTGGCTCCGAGGGTGGGTTCCTGCACCCACAAACGCCAGGTACACAATTGTCCAGCCAGGGCACAGTTCTGGAGGATGACGAGGTGGAGGATGAGGAGGAGGAGATGTAGGAGGAAGAACTGTGTTCACAGCAGGGTGTCACCCAGACCAGCTCATGGCCATCACTGGTGCGTGGCTGGGGGGATACAGAGGACACAGACGATACACCTCCCACAGAGGACAATTTTTTGTTGCCTCTAGGCAGCCTGGCACACATGAGCGATTACATGCTGCAGTGTCTCCGCAACGACCGCCAAGTTGACCACATTCTAACTTGTGCTGATTACTGGGTGTCCATTACAAGGTAAATGTACCGTCCTTAATTCCGTCACTGGAGCGTGATCGTAAGATGCGCGAGTACAAGCGCACGCTGGTAGACGCGCTGCTGGTGGCATTCCCACCTCACAGCGGGGACACAGTGGAAGCACAAGGCGAAGGCAGAGGGGGAGGAAGAGGTCGCCAACACAGCTGGGGCCAAAATGTGTAAAAGCTTTGTCAGCACGCCACAACAACCAGCACCACCAGCTGATATGGAACGTCTTTAGCAGGAGGCAGCATTTCAGCAACATGGTGGAGCAGTATGTGTGCACTCGCCTACACGTACTGAATGACGGGTCTGCCCCCTTCAACTTCTGGGTCTCCAAATTGGGCACATGGCCTGAGCTTGCCCTTTACGCCTTGGAGGTGCTGGCCTGCCCTGCAGCCAGTGTATTGTCTGAACGTGTTTTTAGCACGGCAGGGGACGTTATCACAGACAAGTGCAGCCGCCTGTCCACAGCCAATGTCCACAGCCATTAAAATTAACCAGGCATGGATCCCACAGGACTTGTCCGTACCTTGTGCAGAATAGACATGTATACTGGTCTTAACCAGCTATTGTTATACTACAGCGCAATTGCTCATTGTTGTATTTTGGATATTTCGCACTCTTTTGGAGTGTACCCTAATAAATAAAAAAAAATGAATAAAAAAACAAAAAACAGTGTTGGCTACCTCGTCCTCCTCCACCGCCACTTCCACCTACATCGCTACGTCCACCGCCTCCTCAAACTCCTACTCCATATGGACCTTCACCTCATAAATCAAGTTTCTTTTTTTAATTTGTACGTATTTTATGTAATTTCACTAATTGGTCTGTTACATTTTCGGGTGAAAATCACCAATTTTTGGGTGTGATATACCCCGGCTTTACCTAGTAGACAGTTAAAAACATTTCACTAATTTGTCTGTTACATTTTCGGGTGAAGTGCACGAATTTTTGGGTGTGATATACCACTGCTATACCTAGTAGACAGGTAAAAAAATTTCATGAATTTGTCTGTTACATATTCGGGTGAAATTCCCCAATTTTTGGGGGTGATATACCCCTGCTCTACCTCGTAGACAGGTAACATTTCACTAATTTGTCTGTTACATATTCGGGTGAAATTCGCCACTTTTTGGGTGTGATATACCCCGGCTGTACCTAGTAGACAGGTATAAACAGTTTACTAATTTGTCTGTTACATTTTCGGGTGAAATTCACCAATTTTTGGCTGTGATATACCACTGCTACACCTAGTAGACAGGTAAAAAAAAATCATTAATTTGTCTGTTACATATTCGGGTGAAATTCACCAATTATTTGGTGTGATATACCCCTGCTCTACCTAGTAGACAGGTAACATTTCACTAATTTGTCTGTTACATATTCGGGTGAAATTCACCAATTTTTGGCTATGATATACCCCTGCTATACCTAGTAGACAGGTAAAAACATTTCACTAATTTGTCTGTTACATTCTTGGGGGACATTTTACCATTTTTGCCGTGATTAAACCACTGCTCTGCATAGGTGATAGGGACATAAATTTCGAAAAATCGTCTGTTACAAGGTGACATTTTACCAATTTTGCCATATCCAACCTCTGCTCTGCATAGGGAATTAAATTTCAAAAATTCTTCTTTAACCCCTTAAGGACTCAGGCCTATTTCACCTTAAAGACACAGCCATTTTTTGCAAATCTGACCAGTGATAAGATAAGATAAGATAATGCCTTTATTGTCACTGTACAATACAATGTACAATACAATGAAATGTTGTTTGGAGCAATCCTAGATGCCATGGACAGAGGAACAAGAACTGACATTTAAACTAAAGCATTACACTAGAAAAAAAAAAAAAAAAAACAGTGTCACTTTAAGTGGTGATAACTTTAAAATACTTTGACTTATCCAGGCCATTCTGAGATTGTTTTTTCGTCACATATTGTACTTCATGACACTGGTAAAATGAAGTAAAAAAAAAATATTTTTTTTTATACCAAAAATGTGTAAAAAATAGCAAATTTCCAAGTTTTAATTTCTCTACTTCCATAATACATAGTAATACCTCCAAAAATAGTTATTACTTTACATTCCCCATATGTCTACTTCATGTTTGGATCATTTTGGGAATGATATTTTATTTTTTGGGGATGTTACAAGGCTTAGAAGTTTAGAAGCAAATCTTGAAATTTTTCAGAAATTTTCAAAAACCCAATTTTTAGGGACCAGTTCAGGTCTGAAGTCACTTTGCGAGGCTTACATAATAGAAACCACCCAAAAATGACCCCATTCTATAAACTACACCCCTCAAGGTATTCAAAACTGATTTTACAAACTTTGTTAACCCTTTAGGTGTTCCACAAGAATTAATGGAAAATAGAGATACAATTTCAAAATTTCACTTTTTTGGCAGATTTTCTATTTTAATAATTTTTTTGCCAGTTACAAAGCAAGGGTTAACAGCCAAACCAAACTCAATATTTATGGCCCAGATTCTGTAGTTTACAGAAACACCCCATATGTGGTCGTAAACCGCTGTATGGGCACACGGCAGGTCGCAGAAGGAAAGGAATGCCATACGGTTTTTGGAAGGCAAGTTTTGCTGGACTGGTTTATTTGACACCATGTCCCATTTGAAGCCCCCCGATGCACCCCTAGAGTAGAAACTCCATAAAAGTGACCCCATCTAAGAAACTTCACCCCTCAAGATATTCAAAACTTATTTTACAAACTTTGTTAACCCTTTAGGTGTTCCACAAGAATTAATGGAAAATAGAGATACAATCTAGATTACACTTTTTGTGAGGCAAGATAACAAGAAATATCTGTTTTGGCACCGTTTTTATTTTTTGTTATTTACAACATTCATCTGACAGGTTAGATCATGTGATATTTTAATAGACCAGGTTGTCACGGATGCGGCGATACCTAATATGTATATATTTTTTTATTTATGTAAGTTTTACACAATGATTTCTTTCTTGAAGCAAAAAAAATCATGTTTTAGTGTTTCCATAGTCTGAGAGCCATAATTTTTTCAGTTTTTGGGCGATTACCTTGGGTAGGGTATGATATTTGCAGGATGAGATGACGGTTTTATTGGCACTATTTTGGGGTGCGTGTGACTTTTTTATTGCTTGCTATTACACTTTTTGTGATATAAGGTGACAAAAAATGTTTATTTAGCACAGTTTTTATTTTTTACAGTGTTCATCTGAGGGATTAGTTCATGTGATATTTTTATAGAGCCGGTCGATACGAACGCGGCGATACCAAATATGTATGCTTTTTTTTTATTTATGTAAGTTTTACATAATAACAGCTTTTTTAAAACAGAAAAAGGATGTTTTAGTGTCTCCATATTCTGAGCCATTCTCAGGTAGAGGCTCTTTTTTTGCTGGATGAGGTGACGGTTAGATTGGTACTATTTTGGTGGGCAAACGCCTTTTTGATCGCTTGCTGTTGTACTTTTTGTGATGTAAGGTGACAAAAAAATGGTTTATTTAGCACAGTTTTTATTTTTTATTTTTTACGGTGTTCATCTGAGGGGTTAGGTCATGTGATATTTTTATAGAGCCGGTCGATACGGACTCGGCGATACCTAATATGCATACTATTTTTTACCAATTTTTTTTAACTTTATTTGGGGAAAATGACATTTTTGCTTATTTTTACTTGAAACTTTAAATTTTTTTGTGGGAAAACTTTATTTTTTCAACTTTATTTTTCACTTTATTTTTTGTCCCACTTTGGGACTTGAACTTTTGGGAGACTAATCCTTTACAATGCATTCCAATACTTCTGTATTGGAATGCATTGGCTGTATGAGTAATACTGTGTGTATTACTCATACAGCTTCCGGCCTGTGAGATCCAGGGGGCTGGATCTCACAGGCTCGTCACCGGAAGGCAGCGCGATGCCTTCCTTAGGCATAGTGCTGCCTTCCATGCCATTGGGTCCCCCCTACAGCCGCAAGGGGACCCAATGGCACCGCCACACGCCGCCGCAAACTGCAGGTAAAGCCGCAAACCGCAGGTCTGAATTGACCTGCGGTTTGCGGCGATAGCCGACACGGAGGGGTCACGGGACCCCCCCTGCGCATTTAGCCAAGATGCCTGCTCAATGATTTGAGCAGGCACCGGGTTCCGATCACCGCCCGCCGGGCGGCGGTGATCGGAAATACACATGACGTACCGGTACGTCATGGGTCCTTAAGGACTTGGGAACCATGCCGTACCGGTACGCCCTAAATCCTTAAGGGGTTAATTGTTGCGCGTGCCCTCCTTTCATTCAATGCTTAAACTTTAACAACTTGTCTCACATTTGCGCTTCAATAATTTGTCCCACTTTTCCGCTCGATCATATTTAATTTAAAAAAAATTAACCTCCCTTGGATGTGGTCTCTCTTTTTCACGCTCCCTCTCCGGCGTGGAACCCTGATTTGCCGATAACCGTGATCAACATGGTAGGCTCAGAAAAGAACATCGAAAGTTGATTGAGAAGATATCCAAATGGATCGTGGATGTCACGGTGACATGCGATCAGGCAGAAGTTTTCTAGAATCAACAAAGCGGCAGCAGGGCCTCTCCTATCTAACGTTTTCAAATCCTAAATACCCCAGTGACATTCCCTATAATTTTTCATTAATCATTCCATTAACAGGGCATCTTAAGAGTCCTGTATTTTTATTTATCATCACTACCTCCCCAAGTCGGGAGTGGGTAATTGCCGCGCGCACCCCTCCTTTCCTTCGATTATTCAGTTTTAATAATTTTGCGCTTCAAAAATTTGTCCCACATTTCCGCTCGATCACAATTAAATTTCATTCATTGATCTCCTTTAAATGTGGTCTCTCTTTCTCACGCTCCCTCTCTGGCGTGGAACCCTGATTCGCCGCTAACCGTGATCAACATGGTAGGCGCAGAAAAGTATATATGTATAAAGAAAAGGAAAAAAGCAAGGGATAATCCAATCTAGTGGAAGACTCCAAGAGACAGGATAAAACTGGAGGCGCCAGCGGATGGAGGGTAGGAAAAAAGGGAGAATAAGAGCAAGATGAAGTATAAAAAGGGGAAGGCAGCTAGAGGGGTAGCTACGCTGAAAGGGATCAGCGTGTAGATAAAAGGTGAGTGGTTGTAACGGTCATGTACACTACACACGGGGGGGGGGGGGGGATAGTGACCACTGCGCTCCACCCTCACCCCTGGCCCTGCCTACCTGCCTCGTGAGTCCTAACGACAGGGGACAACTGGACGGCAGTCCCTAACTTAAGATACATGCTGGGAGGACAGACAGACAAATAACGGATCGTGGACGGACTAGGTCAATACCAAGAGAGCAACACAGTACAGAAGGATAAAGCAAAGAATAGTCAGGAGAAGCCGGGGTCAAATACCAGGAGAGTAATGAAGTACAACAGGAGTCCGCAAAGACTCTAGTTAGAGTGGGCCACCAATAAGATCTAGAAACCAGATCTTTAGTGCCCTCAAAACCCGGATGTCCACAAAAGGCAGAATCATGACACTCACCCAACAGCTGGAGACGAAATTGTATGGGGACAAACAATTTATCGGTTGGGGTGGATACCGGTGCCAGATGTTGTTCAGCCTTAATGATAGCCGAGATATCCTGGGTTAAGGCTGCAATGAAGATATTTGCTGGTAAGATGGATTCAGGCGGTGCCTGTGTAGGCTGAAAAGCATGGAAGCACCGAGATAATGCATCAGCCTTTACGTTTTTACTTCCCGGCCTGAAAGTAATGGAGAAATCAAAATGAATAAAAAACAGAGCCCATCTGGCCTGACGGGGATTCAACCTCTTAGCAGACTCGAGAAACATTCGGTTCTTATGGTCAGTGAAAACAGTTACACAATGCCTTGCCCCCTCCAGAAAATGCCTCCACTTCTCAAATGCCCATTTAATGGCCAGCATCTCCCTATTCCCTATGTCGTAGTTTCTCTCGGTGGGAGAAAACCTTCTGGAAAAGAAGGCACACGATCTCAGGTTAGTAAGGCTAGCAGAACCTTGTGAAAGGACTGCTCCTGCACCGTCCTCGGACACATCCACTTCCACAATAAAAGGTCTCTCCTGATCTGGCTGGATCAGAATGGGAGAGCTACTGAATGCCTTCTTTAGTGTTTCAAATGAAGTAATGGCCTCAGTAGACCAATCCTCCAAATCCGCCCCTTTCTTAGTGAGGTTGGTTAACGCTTTAGCAATTACTGAAAAATTCTTAATAAATTTACGGTGGTAATTGGCAAAACCTAAGAACCGTTGTAAGGCCTTTAAGGATGAAGGCCTTACCCATTCCTTAATAGCTAGTACCTTACCAGGATCCATTTTGAAGGCGTGAGGAGTCAGGACATGCCCTAGAAACAGTATCTCCTGTACACCAAAGACACATTTCTCTTGTTTAGCGGATAACTGATTCTCCCTCAACACCTCTAATACTTGTCTAACATCAGACACATGAGTTTTGAAATCAGGAGAAAAGATCAAAATGTCGTCAAGATAGACAATGACAAATTTACCTAAGAACTCCCTAAGAATATCGTTCATAAAATTTTGGAACTCAGCTGGGGCATTGCTGAGTCCAAAAGGCATAACCTGATATTCAAAGTGTCCTGCCGGAGTATTGAACGTATAATCATATTAGATTGTATGCCCCTTTCAGGTCAATCTTAGAAAACTAGGTTGCCCCCAGAACTTGGTTAAATAAATCCGGAATCAATGGGAGAGAGTATCTATTCTGGATAGTGATTTTATTTAATCTCCGGTAATCTATACAAGGCCTAAGACCACCATCCTTCTTAACGAAGAAAAACCCTGCTCCCATAGGAGAGACAGAAGGTCTAATGTGCCCTTTACCGAGGCTTTCCTTAATATAATCTTCCATGACCTTGCGTTCGGGCTTGGAAAGATTATAAATTCGCCCCTTAGGAAACCTGGCACCTTCTACTAATTCTATGGCGCAATCATAAGGTCTATGGGGTGGTAGAACCTCCGGGGTTGGTGATGGGAACACATCAGAATATTCCCTAATGACTGTGGGTAATGTATCAGAATCTACTGAGACCCCAGCCTGTACCACGGACAAGCACGAGTCGCACTTAGGTCCCCATTTCACCAACTCCCCCTTGGACCAATCTATAGTGGGGTTGTGTAATCGTAGCCAAGGCAACCCTAGTGCCACCTCGACCGGTAAGTTCTCCAGGACTAAGAGGGAACATATCTTAGAGTGCCACACACCCACGGTTAAAAAATTCTCTGAGGTACACGACCTCACCATACCACCAGTCAGGGGAGTGGCATCAATAGCCATGACATGGATAGGTGTAGGAAGAACAAAAATTGGAATACCCAGTCTTATAGCGTACTCAGAATCAATAAAGCTGGCCGCTGAGCCAGAGTCAATAATGGCCTTACCCGGCCATTTATTAACCCCCAGAGATATCGTTATAGGTACTAAAAGCTTACATTTAGTAAAATCAGGGTGTACCTAGTCTTTAGGTTGCCTTGCCTTAGGAGACTTGACGGAGAGGACCTTCTTAGGAAACTGGTTGATCCAATGGTCAGGATCTCCGCAGTAAAAACACACTCCACGTCTGCGGCGCAGATTCCCTCGGGTCATGCCGACCTGCATGGGTTTTTCGGTAGAGACCTCAGCATTGTTTCTGGGATAGGCCTCAGGCTGGACCACCATCCCAGAAGAGAACTGTCGTTCCTGTCGTCTCTCTCTAACCCGTCGGTCAAGTCGGACAACAAGGGTCATCATCTCCTCCAGAGTCTCTGGAAGCTGATAACTCACTAGAAGATCCTTTAAGTTATCAGACAGACCTAACCTAAACTGACTCTTAAGGGCTGGTTCATTCCATCCTGAGGGGACACACCACCTTCTGTATTGGGTGCAATACTCCTCCGCAGTTAGATCGCCCTGAACCAGTGCCTTAAGAGCAGTCTCGGCTACCAGTGCCCTGTCTGGTTCATCATAGAGGGTACCCATGGCCTGAAAAAAAACCTCCACTGATGTTAAACAACTGGCGTCAGCTGGTAAAGAAAATGCCCAGTCCTGGGGATCACCCTGTAATCGGGAAATGACAATGCCCACGCGTTGACTCTCAAACTTTGTTTTAATGCTGTATGGAGATCCATCTCCGTACAGCATTGAAATGTATGCACTCCATCAAGGCGAAGTGAGTTATTACTGAAGTCTCGCGATTATTAAACTTGAAAACCATTTTAAAACAGGTATCCAAAGTCAATTGGTACCTTGGTACCGAAGCCAACTTCTGAACCAAGTTTTAAAATAGTTTTCAAGTTCAAAAATCAAATCCCAAAGTTAATCATTGAAGTCCCATGAGACTTCGGTGATAACTCACTTCGCCTAGCTTGAGCGCATACATTTTAATGATATATGGAGACGGATCTCTGTTCAGCATTAAAACTAATTTTGGAGCGAAGCAACTTCGGATCTTGCATCCAAAGCTCGCTTCGCTCATCCCTACTAATAACGTTAGTGTAAAACTAGCCTTAGTTATAAATAACCTTTTGTATATAAATTATTTTTGTGTTTCAGGTGACTTCTAAGTAATGACAAATTTAGAAATGGCAAACCAGAAAACTGAAAGTTTGGGAAAGTATGGTCTGGAACACTGGGGAGCTGTAAATCAGTTGTGTGTGGGACCTTGACATCCCTCCACTTGCAAAGTGATCTCTGTGCCCTTTCTCCTTTTAAAATGGTACTCATCAGATATTCCTCCTATCCCTCCTTCTTTATGTGTTGGTCATAAATTCCGTGTTGGTCTCTAATCTAAACAACCCACACATCCAGGTTATAAACCAGATGGACTGGAATGCAATACTCACCATTTGCCAGTGACTTTTAGTACTGGCGGTCTTTACCACCACGCAAACCACACAATCGCATGGGGCCCAAACAGGGGCCCCTGACAGGCGGATCAGACAGTGCCACAACTTTCAACTGTATCTGTGTCCTATGGTATTATAAGTTGATTGTTTGTACATGCAATACAATATTATACATATTCCCAAGGGAGAATATTTATTAGGAACGCCAATGAATAAAAAGAGTAAGCCAGTATCATTCACTGAAAGGGCTTACTATCTCAAAAAGTGACAGTATTGTTTGGCCTGCTCACTCCACGCTGGGGCTGCGGCCTCTCCTTTTCTGTCTGCATTTCCTCTCTCTGCCCATAGGGTTCACACATCCTATGGCTCTTGAAGGGCCAGCAGCTTGTGTGTCCTAATTTGTCTAAGCCTATGGCTAGCCTTATCAGGGTATATTAGTCACCTACCCCTGCAGGAAGGTACCCGAGCAATAAGGTTCCCTAGCTTGCTAGACCCTGTGAAGATGATTGTTACTGTCTGATCTTCCATGCCTGATTTCTGCCTGTTCCCTGTATTGTACAGATGTAGTAGAGTTAACACACATGCTTTATGAGACGTGTTATCTAAACTAAATGCGTTAAGCAAACACCTTCAATTGCTTTTCAATGGCTTTTGTTTCAAGATAACGCGATGAGTTAAGAAATTTCAGTTAAGTTTGTGTGTTAACTCTGCTACATCCGTACATTATTTCCAATGTAAAAGGAGTAATTTTAAAAGAACATTCCGGGCTTGCTCATATATTTTAATTCTGAAATTATAAAGATAAAAGTTCAAAAATTTTGAAAACAGATAATTTTGATACCCCTGTGTTACCTTCAAAACATCTTAGCCATTAACAGGATTATTAATGGCTGCAGAAAACTTTTCTACTTTTCTAATTAAAGGGTTTCTACCACCACATTTTCACCTATTTAGCTGTCAGACACTAGCGATCTGCTAGTGTCTGCTCTACCTAACCATGCTATTGTAATCCCTTTCTGTGCAGCGGTTACCCTAAAAAAAGTAGTTTGATTGGTATGCTAATGAGCCTCTAGGTGCTATGGGGGCGTCTTTTCAGCACCTAGAGCAGACCTGGGCAAACTACGGCCCGCGGGCCGTATACGGCCCGGCGGACCTTTTAATCCGGCCCCCGGCATTTTTGTTGCCGCCGCCGCCGCCGGCCCTGTAACAGCACGGAGTCACTGTCCGGAGTGAGGAGGGGGCGGGGCCCGCGGCCGCTCTGCGCTCCGCTCTGCTGCCTGGCCTGCCTGTCTCTTTAACAGAGCAGACCAGTGGCTGCTGGAGCGTGATGCAGCTGCCGCACAGGCAGAAAGAGGAAGGAGGCGGAGCCCCAGCCAGCAGCCACAGCCAAAGCCAAGCAACTAACAGAACTTACAGGTATTTGGTGGGGGTGGGGGGGGGCTCATATAGGACAGGGGGACAGTGTGTGCTTTCCTGCCTGCTACTACATCACCCCCCCCCCCCCCCCGGGATTGTGGGGGTCATTAAGGGTTGGACTTGCTGCTGATGTTGAGTGTGCCAGTGTGTGTGTGTCCGTCCCTGTGTGTGTGTGTCTGTCCCTTTGTGTGTGTGTGTGTGTGTGTGTCCGTCCCTGTGTGTGTGTCTGTCCCTTTGTGTGTGTGTGTCTGTCCCTTTGTGTGTGTGTGTCTATCCCTGTGTGTGTGTGTTTGTCCCTTTGTGTGTGTGTGTGTGTGTCCATCCCTGTGTGTGTGTGTTTGTCCCTTTGTGTGTGTGTCCCCGTCCCTGTGTGTGTCCGTCCGTGTGTGTCTGTCCCTTTGTGTGTGTGTGAGTGTGTCTGTCCCTTTGTGTGTGTCCCCGTCCCTGTGTGTATGTCTCTCCCTGTGTGTATCACCTTGCCCACAGTGTTCCTATGTCTTGACGCAGCTGCTTCAGAACGTTCTGTGCGGGGAAGAAGATGGAAGAGGAGGCAGCGCCAGCATGGAGTCTGTGCGATAGACACAGGGAGGCACACTAAGGACGAAGGTAACACTTCCACATGATCTACACTAGTGTTATCTGTGGTTTTACATAGGACTGCAGGTAACACTACTACATTATTTAGCACTAGTGTTATCTGTGGTTTTACATAGGACTGCAGGTAACACTACCACAAGGTTAGCTCACACAGGGCGCCTGAACACCTAAGGCCGGCCCTGGCTGCGCACCCCAGCGCCAAGGGATGACTGATGTAATATGCCTCTTATATGTGGAGAGCGGTGATGTCACAGATGTAATATATTACTTATAAGTGATATATTACATCAGTGACATCACCACTCTCCACACATAAGTAATATATTACATCAGTGACATCACTGCTGTCCACATATACCGGTAAGTAATACATTACATCAGTGACATCACCGCTCATCACATATATGTGGAGAGCGGTGATGTCACTGATGTAATATATCGCCTATATGTGGACAGCGGTGATGTCACTGATGTAATATAACATTATATGTGGAGAGCGGTGATGTCACTGATGTAAAATATCACTTATATGTGGAGAGCGGTGATGTCACTGATGTAATATAACATTCTATGTGGAGAGTGTTCATGTCACTGATGCAATACAGCGCTCCAGATGGCGACCAAAATGGTCGCCAATGCGCCTTAAAATTTGCAGATGGCGACAAGACTTGTCATAGGCTACAGGCCTGAGGTCTATTTGGTAGTGAAATCCCAGCGCAGGCAGGCATGATGATGTCATCACGCCCGCCTGTGCCAGGACGCGGTGATTTTATGCAGTATTGAGTTTAGCCTTTTGGCCCGGCCCTCCAAAATATTTTCAGTTTCTCATGTGGCCCCATCGAAAAAATAATTGCCCACCCCTGACCTAGAGGCTCCGTCCACTCACCATTTCTGCCGCCCAGTGCGCTCCAGCCCGCCCCTCTCCTCTAGATTGACAGCCCACTCGCGCCTGCGCCGTGTGCTTCTGTATTCGGCGCAGGCGCAGTGACTGTTGGACTGTTACCTGCGCCATAATCACTGCTCCTGCACCGAATACAGAAGCACACGGCGCAGGCGCGAGAATTCGGCCGAGATGCAGAGAAGTAGTCTGTCAATCTAGAGGAGAGGGGCGGGTTGGAGCGCGCTGGGCGGCAGAAATGGTGAGTGGACGGAGCCTCTAGGTGCTGAAAAGACGCCCCCATAGCACCTAGAGGCTCATTAGCATACCAATAAAACTACGTTTTTTAGGGTAACCGCTGCAGAGAAAGGAATTACAATAGCATGGTTAGGTAGAGCAGACACTAGCAGATCGCTAGTGTCTGACAGCTAAATAGGTGAAAATGTGGTGGTAGAAACCCTTTAAAGTAATGCACTGGGATATATGCTATTTTGCCAGTTTTAACTGGACAGTTTCTGGGGAAAATGTCTTCACTGGGATCATACTGGTAATTATACATTTTTGTTACATGTTATTTATTTGTATGGAGGGAGGGGGTGAAAACAAAAAAAGCAGGATATTTTTGCATTTTTCTCTGTTTATTGTGTAGTAAAAATAACAAGTTTACTTTTTTCCATGGGATGTTACAATTGCAACAATACAGTAATACAAAGACTCCAGCATGTAGTATAGAAAGATGGTTATTCTTCACACTGCAGTAACAAAATAAAGTAACATATAAGCAAACTTTTAACACTGTCAAGAGACTATGTCATAAAGGCATTTCAGTAAATAATATATGAATCATGAATATCCGTCCGGATATAAGGTTTTGTCAAATCAAATATCTTATCTTGTCTCATCTCAACTAGAGACCTAGTGTGGATTGACAAACATCATTTTGTGATGGGATAACAGGTAATGTCATAAGTCTATTAGTCATCCTATTAAATATCCCTTTGGGGTGGCCAGTCTCAGTACAAAAATACAGCCACTTAGATATCAACACACATCAATCATAAAATGTCCATGTGGGTGCAGTTACTATTATATTATCAGGTACATGGGTCTAAGTATGCTATTGGTGCCATTTCAGTATATTCAGATCGTTTCTACATGATAATATCTCCATTCCAGTGTTATACCGTGAGTGAGGTCCCCCTAGGAAAATACCTAATGAGTAGGTTAAGGCAGTACATCCCAAGTGTATGGTAATATAAGTATTTAAATACACATAACGACAGGTATATAGATACACATAACTACAGGTATACAAATATATATAGATACAGATAAAACCAGGTATACACACACGTAAAGACCTACGGCGTCCGGATATCACTTACCTAATGCCGCTATTCGAAGGGAGAGGTACGGTAGAGCGCAAGAAAATGTGCGGATATACCGCTGTGGGGAAAAGCACTGTGTGGAAATGAGCGGAGCAGGGGTTTAAATCGTGGCTCGTATCCCGTGGCATGCCTCGCACTTCCGGAGTTACCTAAACCGGAAGCGTGGTGGGCGGTGGAACGCAGCGTCAGTGTGACACTGCGTTCCAATCGCCGGAAGTGAAGGAGTAAGTGGAGTGAAATAGCGGTGGAATGCAGCGTCGCCTGGTTATGCGTTTCACCAGCAGGAAAAGGCTAACAGTGGAATAGAATAAAGTCTACAAAAGAGAAATAAGCAGAGATAAAAGTAGGGACAGAGTGTTGGTAGAATCAAAGGGAGAATACCAATGGAAATATGGGGTAGAGGGATAAAAGATAAGTAGACAGTATTAAATGACAGTTAGGGGAGTAGAGGAAAAACAGGTGGGGTATGACGAATATGACAATACTAGGTGTAATGGATAAGTAGGAATATTGAATGTAATGAATATCAGAAAAAGTAGGTGAAAGGGCAACAGTAAGAGAGAGGAGGGAAGATACAATGTGGCATTAGAGGGGTCCTGATCTGTCAATAAGCCTGTGAGGGAGAAGATTGAAAAACCACGGGCGAATCTGAATTCCACTCTGTAACGAGGGGAATAGAGAAAAACAAGAGGGATGGGGGCGCACAATAGGATAGTAGGTTCAACACAAATAAATTAATTTAAGAATAAAGGTGCTCACCTTTTTTAGTTGTGCTCAGAATAGGCACAACTCTGTTTAAAACGTGTAAGGAAATAGACCTTTGAAATCCAGGAATGCAGCCGCAGGAGGAATTTCTTTGGGATCGGATGCCCAATCCCCCAAAGGATGCTTGTAGGACGGAAGTTCTGATCAGGCGCAAATCACTGGTACAGTAGATCTTGTAGATAGATCTTCTTTATTTCATAAATGTATACATAGAACAACACGTTTCGGGCCCCAAAACGTCCCCTTCATCAGGTTATTAGGTAGTCTAACCTGATGAAGGGGACGTTTTGGGCCCCGAAACGGGTTGTTCTATGTATCCATGTGGGAGAGAAGAGAGAGACATGTTAAATACATGTTAAATAATATGTAATATGCTAGATTCACTCTCTTTATAGTAAACTTTGGATCTCATATTCTCTATTCAATCCCTTAGGTTCTAGACATTCAAGTTTATGAATCCAAATTGCAAAAATACAGTTTTTTATTTTTATGGTGGACCATATGTAAAAAATAAAACCTTTTTTGAAAAAAGGAATTCATTTATATGTACTGGTATTCTTTTTGGGAGGGGACTTAAAGTGATCTAATACAATGGTTTGTAGACCTACATACCAATGGTGGTACCGTATGCAGGGGCATACACTTTGGCCCTAAATTTATGAAGACCAAGACCGCCATGTGCTATGCCAGTCTTGATAGGGCCTGCGCTGCTGGAGGAGGCATTTAATTACGTCTCGTCATAAATTAAATGCCTGCTCTGGTAGTCTATGAACCAGACTGAAATCAAGTGCAGCTCTGAACTATCATTATTTACGTCAGTTTCTGACCTAAATAATGAATCATGTGCTGGGGTTGATTGCCTCTTTTTAAGTACAGTGGCATTTCAAAAGTAGCAAAACCAGGTTTTGGGACCTTAACACCGCAAAACTGGCATAGCGAGAATGATAAATTCCCACATATCTTTCTGTTACTTTATAGCAATAATTTGTTTCTTCTGTGCTTCACAGTTCTTCACACCAGTTTCTTACATCAATCAGTTTCCTTCACACTCATCTGGTAGATAGGAGTGAAGGAAGATGAGAGACAAAGGGCAGCATCAGAGGAAGGGGGCAAAAGGGGAAAAGTCAGATTAGGCAATGTGAAAAGTCTGTCAAGATTTTTTTCAGGCACTTTGTCCAGGGTAGCACATTTCAGAGAGCTGGCGCAGCTTGAGAAAAGTCTTTAAAATGGGATCTTAAATTATGGAGGGTGCTAATCTTAGATCAATGGAAGAACACAGAGCACATGTTAGGTAGTAGACAGAAATGAGTGAGGATATGTAGGGAGGTGCAGCACTGTGAAGAACTTTGTGGGTAAGAATAATATGTTTGAATTGTATTATGTAGTGGATGAGCAGCCAGTGAAGTGACTTGCATAGGTACTGTGGATGGGCATAAAGATGAGCTGCATTTAGGATAGACTGAAGGATGGGGAGGGGAAATTTAGTGAGGGGAAGTCCTACTAGTAATGAGTTACAGTAGTCAAGATGAAAATGAATCCGAACAACACAAAAAGTTTTGTCTGTTTCCACCATGACAAATGGGTGGATTCCGGAGATGTTCTTGAGGTGTAGGTGACTTGAGCTTGCAAGTGATTATATATTGAGAGCAAAGAAAACATCTAAGTCAAGCATAATCACAAGACAGCAGTTATGGTACTACCATAGGCTGAAATTGAATTATCAGATTTATTTAGTTTAGTGGATCAGACAAAGATAAGAAGTTCAGTTTTTGAAAGATTCAGTTTTAGATAGAGAGAGGACATAATGTTACAGACAGCTTACAGATAATCACTGGTGCTCTGTAGTACAGCAGGGGTGATGTCACAGGAAGAAGTATATATAGTGTTGAAAAAGTATTCACACCCCTTGTATTTTTCCACATTTATTAATATTACACCCACAAACTTAAATGTACTTTTTGGGGATTTTATGTGATAGACCAACACAAAGTAGCAAGTATGTGTAAAGTGCAATGAAAATGGTGCATTGTTGTCAAAATTTTGAATAAACGAAAAGCTGAAAAATGTGGCGTGCATTTGTTTTCAGCCCCCCCTCCCCTAATTAAATGCCAGTGTCACCAATTGCCTTCAGAAGTCATCTAATTAGTAAATAGAGTTCACCTGTGTGTAATTTATTCTTAGTATAATTACAGCTATTCTGTGAAGGCCTCAGAGGTTTGTTAGAGAACATTAGTGATCAAACAGCATCATGAAAACCAAGGAACACACCAGACAGGTCAGGGATAAATTGTGGAGAAGGGTTAAATTATAAAAAAAATATCCCAAGCTCTGAACATCTCAAGGAGCACTGTTCAATCCATTATCTGAAAACGGAAGGAGTATGGCACAACCGCAAACCTACCAAGACATGTCCATACACCTACACTGACAGCCCAGGCAAGGAGAGCACAAATTAGAGAAGCAGCCAAGAGGCACATGATCACTTTAGAGGAGCTGCAGAGATCCACAGCTCAGGTGGGAGAATCTGTCCACAGGACAACTATTAGTTGCGTACTCCACAAATCTGGCCTTTATGGAAGAGTGTCAAGAAGAAAACAATTTTTGAAAGCAAGCCATAAGAAATCCCATTTGCAGTTTGCCATGTAGAGGACACATCAAAGATGGTTCTCTGGTCAGATAAGACCAAAGTTTAACTTTTAGGCCTAAAGGCAAAACGCCAAAACTAACATTAACAAATCACCCTGAGCACACGTTGAAACCTGGTGGTGACAGCATCATGCTGTGGGGATGCTTATCTTCGGCAGAGACAGGGAGGCTGGTCAGAGTTGATGGGAAGATGGATGGAACAAAATACAGGGCAACCCTGGAGGAAAACTTGGTAGAGGCTGCAAAAGACTTGAGACGGGGGCAGAGGTTCACCTTCTAGCAGGGCAACGACCCTAAACATACAGCCAGGGCTACAATGGAATTATTTAGATCAAACCATATTCATGTGTTAGAATGGCCCAGTCAATGTCCAGACCTAGACCAAAGGAATTACTGTTCACAGATGCTCTCCATCCAATCTGACTGAGCTTGAGCTATTTTACAAAGAAGAATGGGCAAAAGTTTTAGCCTCTAGATGTGCAAAACTGATAGAGACATACCGGTACTTTGTAGCTGTAACTGCAGCAAAAGGTGGTCCTACAAAGTATTGACTGAATACAAATGCACACCACACTTTTCAGATTTTTATTTATAAAATGTTTTTAAAACCTTGTATCATTTTCTTATCACCTACTTGCTACTTTGTGTTCATCTTTCACATAAAATCCCCAAAAATATATTTAAGCTTGTGGGTGTAACGTGAAAAAATGCGGAAAAGTTCAAGGGGTATGAATACTTTTTCAAGGCACTGGAATTTGGTGTCATCAGCATAGAGATGGTGCTGAAAACCAAAATAGATGATAGCCTGTCCATTAGGGGTTGTGCAGAGAGAAAAGACAGGACCTAGGACTGAACCTTGAGGAACCCTAATTGTAAGAGGAAAAGGAGAAGAAGTAGAGTCGACAAATGATACAGAAAGATAGGAAGAAACTCAAGAGAGAGCAATGTCCTTGAGGCCAGTAGAGTGAAACATAGTGAGGAGGTGTTGGTGGTCTATAGTTATCATTATGGGCTTTTATGGTGATCATATGCCCAGAAGCAGTCACTATTGAGTGAAGACCCCTTATACATGGGTCGAGAATTGGGTTTACTAATGGGGAGCAGAGTTTGTATGAATACTCATTCCTGATCACCACGCAACAAAAAAAACTTTTTGGCTGCTACTGGGCAAAAACCCTTTGTCCTATACTAAATCGAGTGTGCGGATTACAAATCCGGTCAGAATTTTTGTAACATGTCACGAAATTTTGCTATGCATAAGTATGCCTAAATGAATTAAGCACTCAGAAAGCAATAAATAATTTTGAACAGAACGAGTTTAACTCAATTACCTGATCCACATTAAAGTTTGCATAGTATACAGTCTATGAAAATGTAATGGAATAAGAAAATTTCAAAAAGTTTCGTTTTCAGTTTAATAGCCTTGAGCAAGACCCAGTACTGTTAAAAGTGCGTCAGGTATCTGCTTTTGCGTTTATGAACGGTTATATTTTCCTGTTGCAAAAACCAGCAGTAGTCCCCCATCATGTTGGGATTCCAGCGGCCTTGATACCTGTTCTCCGTTGTAGAAATATCTTTATGGAACCGCTCTCCATGTTCATCACTTACATGTCCCAAATTGGGTGGGAAAAAGTCAAGATGGGAATGTAAGAAATGCACTTTCAATGACATTCGGCAGCCAAGTTGTTCATATGCTGTAAGCATGTTGTCTACTAATTCAGCATAGTTTGCAGCTCGTCTGTTCCCAAGGAAGTTCTGCACTACTAGCACAAATGCATCCCAAGCTGCAAGATGCACTCGCTTTGTCAGATTCTTGCGCTGATCATAAGTAGTTGTATTTGCCACATATGTAGCAGAAATTGTCTGGATCGTTAACACATTTGCGTTTATCCATCTTAAGTTTCAAAACTGATAGCACTATAACAGATCACTTTATCAAAATCTGTCCAGCTTGCCTTATATACTTACTGCTGACATCAGCCTCAGTGCGTCCAAAAGGTTGGACATGTCCATTGGAATATCTCCAATATAATGCATTAATATTATAACTGAATAGGATTTGCATGTACTTAACCCTTTCAGGACCTCCGCCGTACCCGCGGCACATGTATGCGATCAGCCATTTTTTGTAACTTTAACTACCCAATAATTTTTTTATAAAAAGTGATCAAAAAGTCGCACACACTTCAAATTGCTATCACTGAAAAGAACAGATCGTCCTGCAAAAAATTAGCCCTAACACAGCCCCACATAACTGCAAAAAAGCTATAAGGGTCAGAATATGGTTATAAATTATTTATTTTTTTCTCAAAGGTTTTTATTTCTGTATTTTTTTTCAGTATTAAAACGCAAGAAAGATTATACAAGTGTGCTATCGTTGTAACCGTACTGACCTGGAGAATGAAGATAACAGGTCAATTTTACCGCATAGTGTAGAGGGGGGAAAAATAAAATAAAAACCTTTATCAAAATTTTAATTTTTACCAATTCTACCCCAGTTGGAATTTTTTTACTGCTTCCTACTACATGATATGGAACTGTAAATGGTGCCTTTAGAAAGTACAACTTGTCCCGCAAAAAATAAGCCCTCATAAGGCTAAAAAAGGACTATGGGAAGGCGGAGAGTGAAAAACGAAAATGCAAAAAAGGAAAATCCCAGGGTCCATAAGGGGTACAAATCTAGATCTATCAGACAAATTCCGAGTTCATATTTGAAATCAGCACGCTCATTTTAGTATAAATCACATGTTTTTCTCTCAGTAGCAAAATCATTGTTGCGTAGTGAATTGTCCTTTGTAAATGATCACTTGATGAACAGATACTTTTCCAAACATTTTTAAGGTTTTACAAACATGTAAATCAGATTAACACAACAATATCCTCCATCTTTTATGCAGCACATAAAATGATAGTTTGCCAGCAGCAGTCATGTTCAGGCAGTTTCAGGAATGTTCAGTTCATTCACGATAATTGTGAGTGATCACTGTGCAAGTGATGGAGAAGAGGTCCCCATCAGAATCATATGGATAAGGCTACATGCACACGACTGTTGTGTGTTTTGCGGTCCGCAAAACACGGATGGCGACCGTGTGCGTTCCGCAATTTGCGGAACGGCATGGACAGCCATTAATAAAACTGCCTATTCTCTTCCACAAAATGGACAAGAATAGGACAGGTTACATTTTTTTTGCGGACCACGGAACGGAGTGTGCTGTCCGCATCTTTTGCGGCCCCATTGAAGTGAATGGGTCCACATCCAAGCCGCAAAAACTGTGGCTCGGATGCGGACCAAAACAACGTTTATGTGTATGAGGCCTAAGCCTGTGCAGGGGAACACTCTGCTGCACTGAAGTAGAACTTTGGATTTATGTAGCTACTGCACAAGTTTTGTTCTGCCATAATCTAAATCTAAGAACTAGACATTAAAGGAATTATAAAATATAGTAAAAAATATAAAATAATATTACATAGTGTTTTGGTTTCTGCTTTTCCCCCTGAAAATCAGCATGGTGGTAACCAGAAATAGTTTGTACATTGGATGTAACTTAGGCCTCATGCACACCACCATATTTTTCATCTGTGTGTTATCTACAGGGTGGGCCATTTATATGGATACACCTTAATAAAATGGGAATGGTTGGTGATATTAACTTCCTGTTTGTGGCACATTAGTATATGTGAGGGGGGAAACTTTTCAAGATGGGTGGTGTCCATGGCGGCCATTTTGAAGTTGGCCATTTTGAATCCAACTTTTGTTTTTTCAATAGGAAGAGGGTCATTTGACACATCAAACTTATTGGGAATTTCACAAGAAAAACAATGGTGTGCTTGGTTTTAACGTAACTTTATTCTTTCATGAGTTATTTACAAGTTTCTGACCACTTGCAAAATGTGTTCAATGTGCTGCCCATTGTGATGGATTGTCAATGCAACCCTCTTCTCCCACTCTTCACACACTGATAGCAACACCGCAGGAGAAATGCTAGCACAGGCTTCCAGTATCCGTAGTTTCAGGTGCTGCACATCTCGTATCTTCACAGCATAGACGATTGCCTTCAGATGATACGAGATGTGCAGCACCTGAAACTACGGATACTGGAAGCCTGTGCTAGCATTTCTCCTGCAGTGTTGCTATCAGTGTGTGAAGAGTGGGAGAAAAGGGTTGCATTGACAATCCAACACAATGGGCAGCACATTGAACACATTTTGTAAGTGGTCAGAAACTTGTAAATAACTCATGAAAGAATAAAGTTACATTAAAACCAAGCACACCATTGTTTTTCTTGTGAAATTCCCAATAAGTTTGATGTGTCAAATGACCCTCTTCCTATTGAAAAAACAAAAGTTGGATTCAAAATGGCCGACTTCAAAATGGCCGCCATGGTCACCACCCATCTTGAAAAGTTTCCCCCCTCACATATACTAATGTGCCACAAACAGGAAGTTAATATCACCAACCATTCCCATTTTATTAAGGTGTATCCATATAAATGGCCCACCCTGTACATCTGCGCGCATTTCGCAAATTATAGAACATGTCCTAATCTGGTCTGCAGGTGAATATAGCTCTTTCTATTGATGGGAGTGAGAAAAATATGAAAATTTGCTGATCCATAGTAATATGCACACAGGTTCCACACACATTTTAATGTGGATTTCTCTGCATTTCCACACCAAATTTGCAATAAAATTCACATGTATAAATGTGGATTTGATGCTGTTTTGCTGCAGATGCTGCACAAAAAAATCTACACAAACAATTGACATGCTGCAGATTTCCACACAGAAAGAAAAAACAAAGTGTGCATGAGCTTTATCAAATCTCATTCACTTTGCTGGTGCTGTATTATGCTGTGGTGTTTCTGCACGAGATTCCTCACGGTAGCCTTAGGCCTCTTGCCCATGAATGTAAGGGCTCCGTGCCCGTGCTGTGGACCGCAAATTTCGGTCCGCAATGCATGGGCACCGACCTTGGGGCAGCCGCATGCGGATCGCGGACCCATTCACTTGAATGGGGTCCGCGATCCATCCGTTCCGCAAAAAGATAGAACAAATTCAATTTTTTTGCGCAACAGAAGCACGGAACGGAACACCACGGAAGCACTCCGTAGTGCTTCCATGGGGTTCAGTTCCGCGTTTCTGTTCCACACCGCATCTCCGGATTTGCGGACCTATTCAAGTGAATGGGTCCGCATCAGTGATGCGGAATGCACACGGCCGGTGCCCCGTGTATTGTGAAACCGCCATATGCGGCCCATAATACGGCCACGGGAGCACTATGGTCATGTGCAAGAGGCCTTAATGTGATGTTTAGATGTTATTGAAGTCAAGTTGCAGTTTTGTGCCTGTGTATAAATGTGGTTTAATTTTGCGTGCTGAGCAAGGCAGCAGCTAGGGTTTATGATCAGGCTGCAGGAAATATCCTTTACACAACAGCATGTATATTTCATATCAAAAAGTGAAATGTCATGAACGTGAAGATGTTCTGAAAACGTTACACAAGTTCTCTTACTTCTTCTGCCAGGTTACTTGGCCTCTGTGTGCCATCTGTGTCTCGAAACACAGAAAAAACTATTTTATTTTGGTCAGAAATCAGCAAAAATAATCAACGATGGCTGAACTCCAGCTAACCAAATCTGTAATCAATAAATTCCAATAAAAAAATGAAACAAATGTTTTACAGTAACTGCTTAGGCTACTTTCACACTAGCGTTCGGAGCGGATCCGTCTGATGTTTCATCAGACGGATCCGCTCCGATAATGCAGACGTTCGCATCCGTTCAGAACGGATGCGTCTGCATTAAAACTTAGAAAATTTTCTAAGTGTGAAAGTTGTCTGAGCGGATCCGTTCAGACTTTACATTGAAAGTCAATGGGGAACGGATCCGCTTGAAGAATGAGCCATATGGTGTCATCTTCAAGCGGATCCGTCCCCATTGACTTCCATTATAAGTCTGGACGGATCCGCTCGCCTCCGCACGGCCAGGCGGACACCCGAACGCTGCAAGCAGCGTTCAGGTGTCCGCTCGCTGAGCGGAGGCTGAGCGCTGGCAGGCGGATGCATTCTCAGTGGATCCGCCTCCACTGAGAATGCATTGGGGCCAGACGGATGCGTTCGGGGCCGCTCGTGAGCCCCTTCAAACGGTGCGCACGAGCGGACACCCGAACGCTAGTGTGAAAGTAGCCTTACATGGCTTTTAAGACATTAGACTGCCACAACAGGACATACTGTTTTTGCCATGCTCTACGTACATGTTCACAGGGAAACCTATAGGTGGACTTTGAGGGCTATCATATAAAGGTAACTAAATATGTCTTACATTTCCTTTAGGCTTCCTCTGTAAACTGTTGTACCACTATAAGCATAGTGGTGCAGATTTGTTAATCCTGTCTTATAGTTAGTGCAAACTTGGAGTAGACAGTCAAAAAATGAGCCAAATTTATCAAAGTAGCTCAGGCTGGATAATACATTTGGTGCCACCTCTTCATTGGCTTACTGTACTTTGCACAAAAAAAGTTATGCCAAAATTTTGGCATATTAAGTCACAACCCTTTCTTGCTAACCCACATCCGCTTTTCCAGCGAAGCACAAAAAACATCTAAGACACTAAGTAAATGTTTCACAATCATTATTAAAGGTGCCCTTTTATGTTTAAACATTGTAGCAACATAAGGTATTGATATTATTATTACTACTGTCTTAGGGTACTTTCACACTTGTGGCAGGACGGATCCGACATGCTGTTCACCATGTCGGATCCATCCTGCGGCTATTTCGCCGTGCTCCCGGGCCGCCGCTCCGTCCCCATTGACTATAATAGGGACGAGGGCAGAGCTCCGGCGGTGCACGGCGAAAGCCGCCGGACTAAAATTACTGCATGTCAGGTTTTTTAGTCCGTGCTGCACCGGAGCTCCGCCCCGTCCCCATTATAGTCAATGGAGACGGAGCAGCGGCCCGGGGGCACGGCGAAATAGCCGCAAGACGGATCCGACATGGTGAACAGCATGTCGGATCCGTCCTGCCGCAAGTGTGAAACTAGCCTTAAATTTTAATCTAGTCAGGCAGAATATGTGCCAAATATATTACACTGAGTGTGATAGATTTAGTGTATTTTCTTACATATGGTTGACACTTTTTTCTACTTTTCACCACTTTGTTGGCTTGCTTTACATCAATATTTTTTACAAAATTTTGACACAATTTTAAACATTTTAAGACTATTCTAAGCTATGCCCCTTTTCTTTTCTATTGAGGAGCAAAACGTGTCTAAAAGTGGTGTCACATACAGCTTTATTGGCAGTTTTTGATGCAATTTTCTAAGTGGCTTTGAAAGAATGATATAGTAAGGAAATATATAGGAAGGATTCACTGTATTTTTTGCCCTATAAGACGCACCGGCCCCTAAAACGCATCTAGGTTTTACCGGTGGACAATAAGATTTTTTTTTTTTATTAGACCTCAGGTCAGACCACCAATCAGAACCCCATGTTAATAAGACCCCAATAAGACCTCAGATCAGAACCCCAATCAGACCTCACAGCTCAGACCCCAATGTGAATGACCCCCAATCAGACCTCAGATAAGAGCCCCATACCTCTCAATAGGCCCCATATGCCTCTCATCAGCCCCCATTGCCTCATATCAACCCCCATATGCCTCTCATTACCTCCATATCAGCCCACATGCCTCTCATCAGCCCCCATATAAGTCCCCATGCCTCTCATCACCCCCATTTCAGCCCCCATATCAGCTCCTATGCCTCTCATCACCCCCATATCAGCGCCCATTGCCTCAGATCAGCCCTCAGCAGCCCCCATTGCCTCAGATCAGCCCCTATATCAGGCCCTATGCCTCTTATCACCCCCATATCACCCCCACATTGCCTCATATCAGCCCCCAGAAGCCTCATGCTTTATAAAATAAATAAACCACTTACCTCTCCTGCTCCTGGACGATGCCGCTCCTCACCGCCCGCGATCTTCTTCCTCCTGCTGTCGGCTGTGCTCTGAACCGGCACGCACAGCCGACAGCTGAGGACCAGGAAGCGGTGAGTACAGAGCCTTCGCCGCCTCCTGGTCCTCCGGTACATATGGATTTTGAACGACAGATTTCACTGGGATAATTTTAAGCTGCCATGTCGTATTTGAAGACCCCCTGATGCACCCCTACAGTAGAAACTCTTACGAAGTGACCCCATTTTGCAAACTACAGGATCACGGCATATAAGGTGTTAATTCACTGGCATCTGCTTTTACAGCGATGCCAGTGGATACAGCAGGGGCCCGGTTGTCAGTAACATCTGGGCCCCTGCAATGCACAGCTCCAGTGCCCGTCCATCATGACGTACTACTACTTCAATTTGCGGTAAGTTACCTCCCGTTGTGACGTAGTAGTACTAATGTTGGGAAGGGGTTAAAAATGTGTGGAAATCTTTTTTGCTTTTAATGTCTTTGTCAACATTCTTGCTTTATCTGAACATCTATTACTTTGCCAGTCTGTACTGGCCAAAATGTAGTCTTGTAAACCACAATAATCAATTGACGGAAAGCATTTGGATTGCAAAACTAGCAGCAAAAGCACATGGGCAAGGTAAATCTATTTAAATAGTAGAGTCACATTATTATGACCTATTATCAAGAATAACCGCCGTGTGCAGCATGGGAAGCAGGTAGATGAGTTGGGAATGATGCAATAAGGTCCTGTTAAGTTGTCACAGGTATCTGAAGCCATGCTGACTGCAGAGCACCCCACAGCTGCTGGAGGGTGCATGGGGGAGAATGATTGAGGTGGAACCACAGATGCTCAATTGGGTTCAAGTCTGCGGAATTAGAGGGCTAGGATAATACTTGGAAGTCTTGGTTATGCTCTTCCAACTAGAGATGGCCTTGCGGTTCGCCTGGCGGTCGTTTCGTGGCGAACTTTGCTCATTCGTGATTCGCTGAACATGCGAACATATGGCGATATTCGCACACGCCACATTTTTTTGCATAGCGCTGAACTTTGACACATGACAGCCAATTGAGACTTTTCAGCACATGGACACTCCCCCAACCCTATAACAGAACCCGATCTGGCAGCCATTTTACATTATGTGTTTTGCCATTGTAGGGAGAGGTTGCATCTTGGAGCAGGGACAGTTATGGACACCAAACGCTAGCTAATAGGGCCACAAAAGTCCTTTTAAGGACTGGTATAGGTGTGCTATCGATAGGTGTGATATAGAGGGGTGTGATATACTTATAATATACTTTCTAACATAGAAAGTATATTATAGTGTATTTGTATTGTGCAGCAGTTGTGTGCGGTTCTGCTGCGATAGCGCAGCTAGATAGAGGGACAAATGCTATTGGAGTAACTAATTGCAACGGGTGTGATATACCTGTTGCCCCCCAAAAAATTACTTGAGGGCTGCGATATACCTTCTTCCACAAAATCCTGATTGAGGGGTGCTATATACCTGTTTCTGCCAAATACTGATTGAGGGGTGCTATATACCTGTTTCCACCAAATACTGATTGAGGGATGCCATATACCATCTTCCACAAAATACTGATTGAGGGCTGCGATACACCTGCTTCCACAAAATACTGATTGAGGGGTGCTATATACCTGTTTCTGCCAAATACTGATTGAGGGGTGCCATATACCTTCTTCCACAAAATACTGATTGAGGGGTGCTATTGCTATATACCTTCTTCCACCAAATACTGATTGAGGGCTGTGATTTACCTGCTTCCACAAAATACTGATTGAGGGGTGCCATATACCTGTTTCCGCCAAATACTGATTGAGGGGTGCTATATACCTGTTTCCGCAAATACTGATTGAGGGGTGCTATATACCTTCTTCCACCAAATACCGATTGAGGGCTGCGATACACCTGCTTCCACAAAATACTGATTGAGGGATGCCATATACCTGTTTCCGCCAAATACTGATTGAGGGGTGCTATATACCTGTTTCCACCAAATACTGATTGATGGGTGCCATATACCTTCTTTCACAAAATCCTGATTGAGGGGTGCTATATACCTGTTTCCACCAAATACTGATTGGGGTGCTATATACCTGTTTCTGCCAAATACTGATTGAGGGGTGCTATATACCGGTTTCCACCAAATACTGATTGATGGGTGCCATATACCTTCTTCCACAAAATCCTGATTGAGGGGTGCTATATACCTTCTTCCACAAAATACTGATTGAGGGGTGTTATTGCTATATACCTTCTTCCACCAAATACTGATTGAGGGCTGTGATATACCTGCTTCCACAAAATACTGATTGAGGGGTGCCATATACCTGTTTCCGCCAAATACTGATTGAGGGGTGCTACAGTGGGATGCGAAAGTTTGGGCAACCTTGTTAATCGTCATGATTTTCCTGTATAAATCGTTGGTTGTTACGATAAAAAATGTCAGTTAAATACACTGCTCAAAAAAATAAAGGGAACACAAAAATAACACATCCTAGATCTGAGTTAATTAAATATTCTTCTGAAATACTTTGTTCTTTACATAGTTGAATGTGCTGACAACAAAATCACACAAAAATAAAAAAATAGAAATCAAGTTTTTCAACCCATGGAGGTCTGGATTTGGAGTCACACTGAAAATTAAAGTGGAAAAACACACTACAGGCTGATCCAACTTTGATGTAATGTCCTTAAAACAAGTCAAAATGAGGCCCAGTAGTGTGTGTGGCCTCCACGTGCCTGTATGACCTCCCTACAATGCCTGTGCATGCTCCTGATGAGGTGGCGGACGGTCTCCTGAGGGATCTCCTCCCAGACCTGGACTAAAGCATCTGCCAACTCCTGGACAGTCTGTGGTGCAACGTGACGTTGGTGGATAGAGCGAGACATGATGTCCCAGATGTGCTCAATTGGATTCAGATCTGGGGAACGGGCGGGCCAGTCCATAGCATCAATGCCTTCGTCTTGCAGGAACTGCTGACACACTCCAGCCACATGAGGTCTAGCATTGTCTTGCATTAGGAGGAACCCAGGGCCAACCGCACCAGCATATGGTCTCACAAGGGGTCTGAGGATCTCATCTCGGTACCTAATGGCAGTCAGGCTACCTCTGGCGAGCACATGGAGGGCTGTGCGACCCTCCAAAGAAATGCCACCCCACACCATTACTGACCCAATGCCAAACCGGTCATGCTGGAGGATGTTGCAGACAGCAGAACGTTCTCCACGGCGTCTCAAGACTGTCACGTCTATCACATGTGCTCAGTGTGAACCTGCTTTCATCTGTGAAGAGCACAGGGTGCCAGTGGTGAATTTGCCAATCTTGGTGTTCTCTGGCAAATGCCAAACGTCCTGCACGGTGTTGGGCTGCAAGCACAACCCCCACCTGTGGACGTCGGGCCCTCATATCACCCTCATGGAGTCTGTTTCTGACCGTTTGAGCAGACACATGCACATTTGTAGCCTGCTGGAGGTCATTTTGCAGGGCTCTGGCAGTGCTCCTCCTGTTCCTCCTTGCACAAAGGATGAGGTAGCGGTCCTGCTGCTTGGTTCTTGCCCTCCTACGGCCTCCTCCACGTCTCCTGATGTACTGGCCTGTCTCCTGCTAGCGCCTCCATGCTCTGGACACTACGCTGACAGACACAGCAAACCTTCTTGCCACAGCTCGCATTGATGTGCCATCCTGGATAAGCTGCACTACCCTAGCCACTTGTGTGGGTTGTAGACTCTGTCTCATGCTACCACTAGAGTGAAAGCACCGCCAGCATTCACAAGTGACCAAAACATCAGCCAGGAAGCATAGGAACTGAGAAGTGGTCTGTGATCACCACCTGCAGAACCACTCCTTTATTGGGGGTGTCTTGCTAATTGCCTATAATTTCAACCAGTTGTCTATCCCATTTGCACAACAGCATGTGAAATTGATTGTCACTCAGTGTTGCTTCCTAAGTGGACAGTTTGATTTCACAGAAGTGTGATTGACTTGGAGTTACATTGTGTTGTTTAAGTGTTCCCTTTATTTTTTTGAGCAGTGTATATCATATAGGAGACACACACAGTGATATTTGAGAAGTGAAATGAAGTTTATTGGATTTACAGAAAGTGTGCTATAATTGTTTAAACAAAATTAGTCAGGTGCATAAATTTGGGCACCACAAAAAAGAAATTAAATCAATATTTAGTAGATCCTCCATTTGCAGAAATTACAGCCTCTAAACGCTTCCTGTAGGTTCCAATGAGAGTCTGGATTCTGGTTGAAGGTATTTTGGACCATTCCTCTTTACAAAACATCTTTAGTTCATTCAGGTTTGATGGCTTCCGAGCATGGACAGCTCTCTTTAAGTCACATCACAGATTTTCAATTATATTCAGGTCTGGGGACTGAGATGCCCATTCCAGAACGTTGTACTTGTTCCTCTGCATAAATGCCTTAGTGGATTTTGAGCAGTGTTTAGGGTCGTTGTCTTGCTGAAAGATCCAGCCCCAATGCAGCTCCAGCTTTGTCACTGATTCCTGGACATTGGTCTCCAGAATCTGCTGATACTGAGTGGAATCCATGCGTCCCTCAACTTTGACAACATTCCCAGTCCATGCACTGGCCACACAGCCCCACAGCATGATGGAACCACCACCATATTTTACTGTAGGTAGCAGGTGTTTTTCTTGACATGCTGTGTTCTTTTTCCTCCATGCATAACGCCCCTTGTTATGGCCAAATAACTCAATTTTAGTTTCATCAGTCCACATCACCTTATTCCAAAATGAAGCTGGCTTGTCCAAATGTGCTTTAGCCCACCTCAAGCGGCACTTTTTGTGCTGTGGGCGGAGAAAAGGCTTCCTCTGCATCACTCTCGCATACAGCATCTCCTTGTGTAAAGTGCGCCGAATGGATGAACGATGCACAGTGACTCCATCTGCAGCAAGATGATGTTGTAGGTCTTTGGTGCTGGTCTGTGGGTTGACTCTGACTGTTCTCAACATTCGTCGCTTTTGTCTATCCGAGATTTTTCTTGGTCTGCCACTTCGAGCCTTAACTTGAACTGAGCCTGTGGTCTTCCATTTCCTCAATATGTTCCTAACTGTGGAAACAGACAGCTGAAATCTCTGAGACAGCTTTCTGTAACCTTCCCCTAAACCATGATGTGAACAATCTTTGTCTTCAAGTCATTTGAGAGTTGTTTTGAGACCCCCATGTTGCTACTCTTCAGAGAAAATTAAAAGAGGAGGGAAACTTACAATTGACCCCCTTAAATACTCTTTCTCATAATTGGATTCACCTGTGTATGTAGGTCAGGGGTCACTGAGCTTACCAAGCCAATTTGAGTTCCAATAATTAGTTCTAAAGGTTTTGGAATCAATAAAATGACAACAGTGCCCAAAATTATGCACCTGCCTAATTTTGTTTAAACAATTATAGCACACTTTCTGTAAATCCAATAAACTTCATTTCACTTCTCAAATATCACTGTGTGTGTCTCCTATATGATATATTTAACTGACATTTTTTATCGTAACAACCAACGATTTATACAGGAAGATCATGACGATTAACAAGGTTGCCCAAACTTTCGCATCCCACTGTATATACCTGTTTCCGCCAAATACTGATTGAGGGGTGCCATATACCTTCTTCCACAAAATCCTGATTGAGGGGTGCTATATACCTGTTTCTGCCAAATACTGATTGACGGGCAGAGGAAGAGGCAGACCATTCCGCAGGGATGGTAGGGGTCGGGCAGGTGCACCAGGCCGGAGCCTAAGCGTGCGATAACTTCAAAGGGCGCACCAGAGTTGGTTGAGTGGCTCACTCAGCCTTCCGCTTCTGCACCATCCTCACTCTCTGCTGTGTGCACCCCCAAAGACACCACCACCACCACCATAGCCCTTCCACTCGAGTCAGAGGAATTATTTTCCCATCCATTCCCAGACCATGCCAATGTTCAGCCATTCTGGGCATCGGATGAGGAAGAGGTGGTAGCAACGGCCGCCACCGAGCGGTCTGACGACAGTACCCAGATCAGCCCAAGGAGGGTGGTCCCCGCTGTTGTTGCCTACTCCGAGATCTCTAATGTCAGTGGTGGTGAAGGTGACGATGATGACGTGTCGATGGACGTAACTTGGCCACAAGAGAGGAAGTGGGGGGGAGTTCACAGGGAGAGACTGAGCAGCAGATAGGGAGGAGAAGCAGGCAGAACTCGCAGTGCACAGAGGGCAAAAAGCAGACTGAAAATGTATCTGGAGCGAGCCATCCACCATGCACGGTCACATCTTGTGCTCCCAGGACGCCGGCACATGGCTCCGCAGTGTGGGCTTTTTTTAACGTGTCAGCTGCTGAGAATAGTGTTGCCATCTGCAGCCTGTGCTGTCAACGCATACGTTGCGGTAAGCCCAACACTCACTTAGGGACGACCGCCTTAAGAAGGCACCTGGCCTCCCATCACCGAGCCCAGTGGGAGCAACGCCGTCAGAACCCACAGAGCCACACTCCCGCCGTTCCACGTCCTGCCTCTTCTCCTTCTCCTCTATCCTCCCATTTGTCCTCCACTCCACCTTTCACCGTGCTGCACAAGGCAGGCTTCCATGGCCCAAATGCTCGAGTGTAAAAAAATGATGACGCCGGATAATCCTCTTGCCCAACGGCTGACCGCTGACTTGTCGGGACTGCTAGCCTGCCAACTACTGCCATATAAATTGGTGGACTCGGAGGCCCCGGAAGAAAATATTTCTCCCAGAAGGGCATCCCTGAACTATATTGCCACCTTCAGTGGCAAGTTAATATATCTCTAGCACACAGTGTCAGTGCCAAGATACATCTGACCACAGACACGTGGTCTAGCAAACATAGGCTGGAAAGGTGCATAACTTTAACTGCCCACTGCGTGAACCTTCTGATGGCCATCAAGCATGGCACCCGGGTGGATTTGGTGTTACCGCCTCGGATTGCATGCAGGCCCGCCTCTTCTTCTCCTCCCTCCTAATCCATCCTCTGTCTCCTTCTCGGCTGACTCCTCCTTTTCCACTGCTACCGCCTCTTCCGCTGCACCCCCCAAGCTCCCCAGAACCTATTCGACGTGCCAGGTGAGACGTTGCCATGCTGTGCTGCGGCTGTTGTGCCTGGAAGCCAAGAGCCACACCTGTCCTGCTTTCAGCTCTGTGGTCACAGACCGATCAGTGGCTAGCCCCGCTCAATTTGACAGTTGGTAAAGTGGTGTGCGGCAATGGTGCCAATCTACTGAGCTAGCTGAAACAGGGCAAAAAGACACATGTGCATGGCACACGTCCTTAACTTAGTCGTGCAGCGATTCGTTGCCAAATACCCCTGGGTCCAGGATTTCTTGCGGCAGGCCAGGAAAATCTCTGGCCATTTTAGATGATCTTACACGGCCATGGCTCGCCTTGCTGACGTTCTCAGCGGCGACATCACTTGCCCGTCAGACGTCTGATTTGTGACAGCCCGACGAGCTGGAACTCCACCTTGTATATGCTTAATAGGCTGCTCCAGCAGAAACGTGCCATTAATGACTACCTGTACGAACTCTGCGGCAGGACAGGTTTTGGGGAGACTTCTGCGGCCATTTGATGAGATCACCAAGGAAGTCGCAATGCTGAATGAATTCCCAGGGGGGCTACTCCATCTGAGACAAGTCAGCAGGAGTCTGAAGAGGAGTCAGAGGAGGATGGTGGCTGGGGGGAGGAGGAGGAGCAAGAAGAGCAGGCTTTAAACTGTTCGGGGATCCCTGTTGTTGTCCGTGGCTGGGAGGAGGAGACAGAGGACGAAATTCTCCTGGGCAATGAGCAGGAGCCAGGGCGCTCCATCGCTTCCAATTTAGTGCAAATGGGGGCCTTCATGCTCCAGTGTTTGAAGAGGGACCCACGTATAAAAAGCATAAAGGTCAAGGACCTGTACTGGGTGGCAACGTACTTAGATCCCTGGTACAAATAAAAAATAGCGGACATGTTACCAGCATCACAGAGGGCTGTCAGAATGCAGCATTTCCAGGCCTTGCTGCGAGAGATGCTGCATTCTGCTGTTGCAGGCACTGGCAGAGGAATTTCCACCCACAGCGAAACAGGTGCAGGTACTAATCCTACCGCGCCTGCAAGAAGAGGGCGGTTTGAAGATGTGTTGGTCACTTCGGATATGAGATCATTCTTCCAGCCAACCCATCGACAGCGGCCCTCCGGATCCAGCCTCAGGGAATGCCTAGACCGACAGGTGTCCGACTACATTGGGTTAACGGCCGATGTGGATGGTCTGAGAAGCGAAGAACCCCTTGACTACTGGGTGTACACGCTTGACCTGTGGCCAGAGCTGGCACAATTTGCCATGGAACTCTTGGCTTGCCCCTCGTCGAGTGTCCTGTCCGAAAGGACCTTCAGCGCAGCAGGGGGGATCGTTACCGATAAGCGCACTCGCTTAGCTCAAGACAGTGTGGACTACCTCACATTTTTAAAAATGAATGAGGCATGGATCTTGGAGGAATTCAACACATGTGATGACCACGTGTAACTGAATTTCCTCATGCCAGCCCACACATATCCGCCACCACACAGAATAAAGAATGGTCCTTGCCTTATGTATATACAGCGGAATGAAAGGCCTTTTATGTCAGGTGAATGTCTAATTTTTGGGGCCTGTACTGGCCGACAGTTAAATTTTTATCCTGTGACCGCCTAATGTACCTCGAGCCACAGAATCCAAAGTTCTGTGCTGTCAGGTGAATGCCTATTGGCTAATTTTTGGGGCCTATACTGGCCGACAGGTACATTTTTATCCTGTGACCGCCTATTGTACCTGCAGCCACAGAATCCAAAGTTCTTTGCTGTCAGGTGAATGCCTATTGCCTAATTTTTGGGGCCTGTACTGGCCGACAGTAAATTTTTTTCTCTCTAGCTACATAATCACACACTTGTCTCACTCCTTTGCCTCTCATTACGGTGGCGCACGAACCGCATTCACCATAAGGACCTTTTAATATCACAGGGTCATGTGACTGTGGCCCCCACCCCGCACTGTGCCCCTCACCCCATACTGTGCCTCCTTATACCCGCATTGTGCTCTCTTACCACACCCTGTGCAGTGCCCCTAGTCATTCCCTGTACTTTGCCCCTTTATACCCTTTTATCCGTTCACGGTATGGCGGTGTTATCCGGACACTGTACAGAGGTGTTATCTGGTCAATGTATGGCGGTGGTATCCAATAATTGGATGGCCATAACTGTATCCCTTTCCCTGCTCATGCCATCCTTTTTTAGACCTGGCATGAGCGGGAAAAATAATGCAGATTGCGGTGCTTAAGACCTTTGCGCCACAGTCTATGTCAGAAATACGCCTAGCGTAGACGTATTTCTATATAATAAATGACCACCTAATTTTATCATTATTCGGGGGTAGGGCTAATATCTTTATAATACATAGATTCTAGTGTATTATACTGTGCACTGTATTTCCCATCCATTTAATACATACCAAAAATGTATGCGTTAACAGATGCCTCAGACTGATGCCGCACAGTGGCGTCCGTTCACCATACAGTTCCATGGTAGAAAACAAATTTACGTTAACGTATGCATTTTTTTTAATGGACTCTGCAGGATACAAAAATGTGAAGTGGTGCATATTTGTATACATCAAACCGATAGGAAATAAAAATTTTCTAGGCTGACAGATTACTGGGAGGGGCTGGAGAAGATCCAGCGGTCATGGTCCATATCGGAACCAATGACAAAGTTAGGGGTAGGTGGAGAGTCCTTAAAAATGATTTCAGGGATTTAGGTCAAAAGCTTAGGGCAAGGACCTCAAAGGTAGTATTTTCCGAAATACTACCTGTACCACGGGCCACACAAGAAAGGCAGCGGGAGATTAGGGAAATTAACAAGTGGCTCAAGAAATGGTGTAGGATGGAGGGGTTTGGGTTCCTGGAGAACTGGGCCGACTTCTCTGTCGGCTACAGGCTCTATCGTAGGAACGGGCTGCACCTCAATGGGGAAGGGGCAGCTGTGTTGGGGAAGAAGATGGCTAGAAGGTTGGAGGAGTGTTTAAACTAGGGACTGGGGGGGAGGGTAATTACACTATAGAAGGGGAAGATAGTGCAGATAGAGACCGGGGGCAAGGTAGTGGGACTGGGGGAGGAATGGAAGGAGGGACTAGAACAGTTCAGAAGGAAAGGTGTAGGGTAAAAAATATACATAAACCTCTCAAATGTATGTATACTAATGCCAGAAGCCTGACTAATAAAACTGGTGAACTTGAATTAGTGATGTGTGAGGAGGACTATGACATAGTGGGAATAACTGAGACATGGCTGGATGATAGCTATGACTGGGCAGTTAATGTACAAGGTTACATTCTGTTTAGAAAGGATCGTCAAAACCGGAGAGGGGGAGGGGTTTGCCTTTATGTAAAGTCCTGTCTAAAGCCCACATTCCGTGAAGATATAAGTGAGGGACATGAACATGTGGCGTCACTGTGGGTAGAGATACATGGAGCTAAAAACAACAATAAATTACTAATAGGAGTTTACTATAAACCACCTAATATACCAGAGTCCACAGAAAATCTACTACTAAACGAGATAGACAAGGCGGCAAATCATAATGAGGTGCTTATTATGGGGGACTTCAACTACCCAGATATAGACTGGGAAACTGAAACTTGTATATCTCATAAAGGAAACAGATTCTTGGCAATAACCAAAGACAATTACCTCTCCCAACTGGTTCAGGACCCGACTAGAGGGACGGCCATACTGGACTTAGTATTAACCAATAGACCTGACAGAACAACAGACGTGCAGGTTGGGGGACACCTGGGAAATAGTGACCATAAAGTAATAACCTTCCAATTATCATTCAAAAGAGCGTTTCTACAGGGAGGAACAAAAATACCAAACTACAAAAAAGCTAAATTTAGCCAACTAAGAGAGGCCATAGGCCTAACTAACTGGGACAAAGTCCTCAAAAATAAAAATACAGCCACAAAATGGGACATCTTTAAAAACATCCTAAAATCTCATTGTGAGAGGTACATACCGTATGGGAATAAAAGGTTAAGGAACAAAAAGAAACCAATGTGGATAAACAGAACTGTAAAGAAAGCAATAAATGACAAAAAGAAAGCATATAAAACACTAAAACAGGAGGGTAGCACGGAAGCACTGAAAAACTATAAGGAAAAAAACAGAACATGTAAAAAACAAATAAAAGCGGCCAAACTAGAGACCGAGAGATTAATTGCCAAAGAGAGTAAAACTAACCCTAAAATGTTCTTCAATTATATAAATGTTAAAAAGTATAAATCTGAAGGTGTCGGCCCTTTAAAGAGTAATGAGGGGGGAGTCGCAGAGAGCGACGAGGAGAAAGCAAAGCTGTTAAATATTTTTTTTTCAAGTGTATTCACTGAGGAATATAAACTGTCAGATGAAATGCTGAATGTTGAAATAAATTCGCCATTAAAAGTGTCCTGTCTGACCCAGGAAGACGTACAACAGCGACTTAAAAAGATCAAAATAGACAAATCGCCAGGACCGGATGGCATACACCCCCGTATCCTAAGGGAATTAAGTAATGTCATAGCCAGACCCTTATTTCTGATATTTGCGGACTCTATACTGACAGGGAATGTCCCACAGGATTGGCGCATGGCAAATGTGGTGCCGATATTCAAAAAGGGTCCAAAAACAGAGCCTGGAAACTATAGGCCGGTAAGTTTAACATCTGTTGTGGGTAAACTGTTTGAAGGTTTTCTGAGAGATGGTATCTTAGAGCATCTTAACGGAAATAAGCAAATAACGCCATATCAGCATGGCTTTGTGAGGGATCGGTCATGTCAAACTAATTTAATCAGTTTCTATGAGGAGGTAAGTTCTAGACTTGACAGCGGCGAATCAATGGATGTCGTATATCTGGACTTCTCCAAAGCATTTGACACTGTACCGCATAAAAGGTTAGTATATAAAATGAGAATGTTCGGACTGGGAGAAAACGTCTGTAAGTGGGTAAGTAACTGGCTCAATGATAGAAAACAGAGGGTGGTTATTAACGGTACACACTCAGATTGGGTCACTGTCACTAGTGGAGTACCTCAGGGGTCAGTATTGGGCCCTATTCTCTTCAATATATTTATTAATGATCTTGTAGAAGGCTTGCATAGTAAAGTATCTATTTTCGCAGGTGACACTAAACTGTGTAAAGTAATTAACACTGAAGAGGACAGTATACTACTACAGAGTGATCTGGATAGATTGGAGGCTTGGGCAGATAAGTGGCAGATGAGGTTTAACACTGACAAATGTAAGGTTATGCACATGGGAAGAAATAATGCAAGTCACCCGTACATACTAAATGGTAAAACACTCGGTAACACTGACATGGAAAAGGATCTAGGAATTTTAATAAACAGCGAACTAAGCTGCCAAAAACAGTGTCAGGCAGCTGCTGCCAAGGCCAATAAGATAATGGGTTGCATCAAAAGGGGCATAGATGCCCGTGATGAGAACATAGTCCTACTACTTTACAAATCATTAGTCAGACCACACATGGAGTACTGTGTACAGTTCTGGGCTCCAGTGAACAAGGCAGACATAGCAGAGCTGGAGAAGGTCCAGAGGAGGGCAACTAAAGTAATAACTGGAATGGGGCAACTACAGTACCCTAAAAGATTATCAAAATTAGGGTTATTCACGTTAGAAAAAAGACGACTGAGGGGAGATCTAATTACTATGTATAAATATATCAGGGGGCAGTACAGAGATCTATCCCATCATCTATTTATCCCCAGGACTGTGACTGTGACGAGGGGACATCCTCTGCGTTTGGAGGAAAGAAGGTTTGTACACAAACATAGAAGAGGATTCTTTACGGTAAGAGCAGTGAGACTATGGAACTCTCTGCCTGAGGAGGTGGTGATGGTGAGTACAATAAAGGAATTCAAGAGGGGCATGGATGTGTTTCTAGAGCGTAATAATATTACAGGTTATAGCTACTAGAGAGGGGTCGTTGATCCGGGGAGTTATTCTGATTGCCTGATTGGAGTCGGGAAGGAATTTTTTATTCCCCTAAAGTGAGGAAAATTGGCTTCTACCTCACAGGTTTTTTTTGCCTTCCTCTGGATCAACTTGCAGGATAACAGGCCGAACTGGATGGACAAATGTCTTTTTTCGGCCTTATGTACTATGTTACTATGTTACTATGTTACTATGTTACTAGGCTCCAGCAGGGCACATTTTTGAGAATTTCCCTTTAAGACGCATAAAAATGGCCCCTGATTAAAATACATATTTTTTGTGGGAATTTTTGCCAATGATCCCCCTCTGGTATATCACTGTCCATGTTGTGGGACTATTTGTGTACTCCTAGTAAGTGTTTGCTGGCTGCAAATATGACCTGAAGGTTTTTCAGGTTCGCCTGCCATTAAAGTGAATGGGGCCTGTCGCGAGCGTGTGGTTCGTGAACATTTGATGTTCGTCCATCACTACTTCCATCCAATGTCAGACATTTCTAGTTATGTGACATGTCGCATTGTATTGCTGGAAAATCCCATCCACCCCAGGGTAGACAATCAGCATGTATGGGTTTATGTAATCTACAAGGATGGATGCATACCCAAATCGGTTGAGATTGCCTTCCACATGGATTAATGAGCCCAGATAAGGCCATGAAAACATTCTGCCGACCATAACGCTTCCATTACCAGCTTCTGCTTTCCAGCAATGGTTGTAGGGTGTTTATTCTGATGTTTCTCGCCTGACACTCCAACGTCCATCTATTCTATGAAAACGTGACTCATCTGTGAAGGCAACCCTTTGCCAGTTAGCAAATGTCCACTGCCACTGAAAAAAAACAACTTTCTGCTGATGCAACTCTGTTAGCAGAGGTGAAGTGATCATCCGTCTGATTTGTAGCCCTATAAGCAAGCTGAAGGACAGTTCACTGAGTGCTAGTCCTAGTTTACACAGGGCTAGTAGAGTCACAACTGTGCCTGCTCGGGACAGCAAGCCAGCTGCAAGCATGGACCGCTGTGATTCCTTGGGACCACCAGAGGAAATTATTCTTGAAGCCCAAACTCCATATCATCAATAAATGCGAATAGATTTAGTTTCAAAGAAATATACCCTAGTGGCAATTTATTGGTTCCAAAGGCAGCTCCAAATGTTTTTTTTCCCCTCTTGGATCTTTGTGTCCCACTATGGTATCAGAATCTGGGCCCACCAGAAGATCCTCTGGTACTCAGGTGGGCCATTCTGACCCTGTATGTAAAACATATTTGTAGTGTTTTCATATTTCATTACAATTTATTATAGATGGTAGATACCTTTGGTAGATCAAAGTTCGTATGAGAACACTAAGAATATGTACATTATCCTGCAGCATACATGATTGCATGCCAACCTTCATGTAGAAGTACATTCCACTTCTGTATTAAACCGCATAAACACAAAGGTAAAGTAAGAAAAGGAAAAAAACATAGCTAAAAATATTCACATAGTTGTAAAGCAGTTTCTATGACTGAGGGACTCAAAAACTCAACTCTATGAGGGTCATTTACCAAGATCAGCTTTTCACACTGGTCTTTGTTTCCCGTTTTGTGCTGGCTTTGCTGGCAGAAGATGTGCCTAATTTATGATGAGGTGTGCTCCTCATCATAATTTTGGCATACCTTCAGCAGTCCATGTGCTTGGCTAAAAAAACTAGACCATCCCCTGGCTGGAGTAGCTTTTTGCCAGCATTTAGGGCGTTCAAAAAGTCGCAAAAAGGTGGCCATGCTACAATTTTATGCCAAAAACTGGCATAAAAATTTTGTAGGTGCCCCCCATATGTCTAAAATGACAAACTCCTGTTACTGGTTACAATTTGAGATTAGGAGGGGTAACTTGCAAGTATTTGCAGGTTTTATTCATCCAACAGGTGTCATGATAAACATACAGGGGGAAATTGATCATTGGTGGTTATTTTTGTGTCATTTTTAAGTCCATTGTTTCTTTGTGTGTGTGTGTATCTGTATAGCAAGATTTTAATTGGCACTTACCCTTTAATTTCTTGCAATGTAGCGATGTCATATACGTAGCCACATTCCTGCAGTATGAAGTAACTGTACATGTGTACTGACCTTTAGGTGGGGCTAGGAGGAGCCAGGAGACTAGAAAACACTTAGAGCTCAGCTCCTTTGAATACATCATCAGGGTAAGATGTGTCCTGCTACCACCACCTCTCTTTGTATCATATGGGCATCAGCCAAGTGCCATGTTTGGCACTGGTCAAATAGGAGCTGGCCCATTTGTTTTACAGGACTTACAGTGACTGTTACTTTACTCTATCTATCTTTTATCATAGTCTTTTTGCACCTAAGTCGTGGTAAGTTACTGAACCTCAGATCTCATGATAATACAATGTGTCTGCCCCAAATTTATGAAATGGTGCTCCCTAAAATATAATTGGCATGATTGCAATGTGATTTACATCTACACTACTCACAAAAAGTTAGTGATATTTGGCTTGTGGGTAAAGTTTCAGGATAAACCTAAAATGCATTCTAACCTTTGCAGGTGAACTTAATGTGACCTTCTCTAAACGTCTGAATGTGCATGTCCAACTATTCAATGTTTCAGTACTTTTTGCACAACTTGCTGTTCTTTAACAAGGAGCTTAACGGCAAAATTCACAACAGGTGTTTGATCCATGAATCGCCCCAATAAATGTCCTGGTTCAATTAGAATTTGTTATTGAAGTCACATTTTGATATCATGAGACAAAAAGGACACCTAACAATTGATCAACAGTACCTTGACATTGCAAGGCTACAAGCAGGATATTCTCAAATGGAAGTGGCCACTGAGCTTAGAGTGTCACAAAGTGTCATCAGCAAGTTGCAACAGAGATACAGAGAGACTGGAAGAGTCCAAGAAACGCATAGATGTGGATGTCCTTTGGCTACATCCCACGCTGATGACCGCTTCATTGTGAACAATGCCCTGCAGAATCAGATGATGAATGCCACACAACTCCAGGCACATTTAAGGGAGGTGAGAGGCACCCAAGTGTCATGTCAGACCATTCAAAACTGTTTACATCAGCATGGTCTACGTGCTAGACGACCACAGGCGTCATTGTCTTGCAAGGGCCAGGGAGCATCTATGCTGGAAGAGGGACCAGTGGGCCTCAGTGCTGTTCACTGATGAAAGTCGATTCACGCTGAGCAGAAATGATGGCCTCCAATGATGTTGGAGATGTCAAGGAGAGCGGTATGCATCAGCCACTGTTTTCACCAGACGAGTCTTTGGTGGTGATGGTGTTACAGTGTGGGCAGGTGTGTCTTGTCAATACAGTACTGCCCTACACTTTGTGAATGGTACAGTGACAAGCCCATACTACTTGAACATCATTAATCCAGTCATTGTGCCTCTACATGAACAAAACAGGCCTAATTTCATCCTCATGGACAACAATGCGCCAGCTCATTGAGATCGCATCATTAGAGAACTGGTGCTGGAGACTGGGGTACCTCAAATGGAGTGGCCTGCACTTTCTCCAGACCTGAATCCCATTATAAACCTATGGGATCAGCGTGTAGAGGCTCGTAACTCTGTACCTCAAAACCTCAATGACTTGAGGGCCACCCTTAAAGAAGAGTGGGATGCCATGCCTCAGCAGATAACAAGTCGACTTTTGAACAGCATGAGACATTGTTGTCAAGCTGTAATTGATGCTCAAGGCCATATGGCAATCTATTGAGACAGTGAGGGCCCTATATGTTGGCAATATATACTGGCACACATTATGGGGGGGCACTATGGAGAAGTGGGAGAGAGGTGCACTATGGGGGCATCTACTGGGGGGTATTATATACGGGCATTTTATACCGGTATGCACTATCTGTGCACCACGGGGATGGCGATGAGCACTATAGGGGGATTTTATACTGGCACATATTTTGGGGGCACTAAGGGGAAGGGGGGAGAGGAGCATTATGAGGGCATCTACTTGGGGCACTCTATAGGGGCATTTTATACTGGCACATTATGGGGGAACTATGAGGAGGGGGGAGGAGCACTATGGGGGCATCTCCTAGGAGCACTATATAGGAGTATTTTATACTGGCACAAATTATAGTGGCACTAAGGGCACCTAAGCTCAAATGGGACACTATGAAAGTTATTTTTTGTACTGGCACACAGTAGGGGACATGGCACACATTATCAGAGTACTATGGGGAAATTGGCTCTCTTGGGTGCTTTTTTACTGCCACACAACAGGGTATTTTTTGTACTGGCACACATTATAAGGGGTATGTTTTGCACTGGCACACATTATAAATGGGAATTTTTTTGGCACTGGCGCACATTGTAATAATAATTACTACAGTGTCCCCTATGGTTTCCCCAGTAATAATAATGCCCCCACAGTGCCCCCAGTAATAATAATGTCCCCACAGTACCCTTAGTAATAATAATGTCCTCATAATGCCCCTAGTAATAATAATGTGTCACGGGGCGCCAAAGGCGCACTCGGTCTCTGATCAGCCGCAGACCTGCTGCTTAGCTTCGGGAGCGAGGATCTGTGTTTGGCCTCATTCCCAGGGCGGCTTTGCTAGCTGGGAGGCTCCCTGCTCCTAGGTCTGCCTTGAGCGCCGAGCTGATCACTCAGTGCTCGACTTGTCTGTCTGTCGGTCATGTGACGCTGGCCACGTCACATGACCCTCAGACCCCACTATAAATACAGGCAGCCTGCTGGCCACAGGTTGCCTGTTAATTCTAGGTTCCTGGCTATTTGTTGGACTACTGATTACTCACCTGATCCTGTTCCCTGACGATCCTTTGCCTGCTCCTCCTGTACTGCGCATCCCTCCTGGTATTGTGACCTCGGCTCCCACCTGACTACTCTTTGCGGACTCCTCTGGTACTTCTCTACTCTCCTGGTATTTGACCCCGGCTTCTCCTGACCATTCTTTGCTTAACCCTTTGTACTGTGTAGCTCTCTTGGTTCTGACCCGGTCCGTTCACATTCCGTTATTTGTCATGTCTGTCTTCCCAGCACGTATCCTAAGTTAGGGACTGCCGTGTAGTTGTCCCCTGTCATTAGGACTTGCGAGGCAAGTAGGCAGGGCCAGGGGTGAGGGTGGAGCGCAGTGGTCACTATTCTCCCCCTGTGTGTAGTGTACGTGACCGTCACATAATGCCCCCACTAATAGTGCCTCAACCAATAAAAATGCTCCCAGTATTAATAATATTATGTATTGTATTGTGTCCCCCATGATAACAATACCCCATATTGTGCCTCCAGTAATAATAATGCACCTACAGTGTGCACAGTAATGCCCCCCCTCTTGCCCCCAATAATGTTCTTATAGTACCCGCAGTAATGTCCACCTGCCCCTAGTAATGTGAACATCCCCTTTAAATCTCCTATCTTGCTGTGAGATTGGACACAGAATGACAAACTTGATTGGCTTAATGTCCAGTCTCACAGACAGATTGACCAGCAGGAAGGGGAGGGGCGGGGGTTGACAGCATAACAAGCCTCCTAAAACAGCCATGCACTAGGTAATTTCCTGACATGTAGCATGTGCGCTCACCTTCGAGCATCAAGAAAGGACATCTCCCTCATCTTTCTTTGAGTCAACTTTCTTGACACTGCAGAGTAATATGATAGCAGAGATAAGAAAGAATATAAGAAGCACAGGTAAGCATACCAGTGTTTGAAATGCCAAATATGAAATAACAGCTAGAGAAAACAAAGGGTGCAGGTCTTTACGGAAAAGAAACATAAAAAGAGCAAACTCTATGTGGGCATATTTTCTTCAAAAAACACAATGTCAGCTATCACAAATGGGACCAGCCCTGACTCTAACTACAAGTTTACAGATATCAACACAAATCAGGTATCCTTCCAGACAGAAATGTTATGGGCAGCTGCAAAGAAAGCCCAATAGTCTATAGACAAGCAAAAAGAAAAAGGCATGGCAGGCACAGGAACAAATAAGATTATCTTCCAATTACTATTGCTGTTTAACAGCATCAGCTCCCCTAGCTTAAACCCCCTAATGACCAGACCACTTTTTACAATTCTGCGCTACACTAATTTCACGGTTTATTGCATACAATTTACCACCCAAATTAATTTTACCTCCTTTTCTTCTCACTAATAGAGATTTTATTTGGTGGTATTTCATTGCTTCTGACATTTTAACTTTTTTTGTTATTAATTGAAATTGACCAAAATTTTTGCAAAAAAATTACATTTTTCACTTTCAGTTGTAAAATAAAATAAAAATAACTACATTTGTATATAAATTTTTCTCTATATTTATCGTTCTACATGTCTTTGATTAAAAAAATTATGTTTGGGTAAAAAAAAAAATGGTTTGGGTAAAAGTTATAGCGTTTACAAACTATGGTACAAAAATGTGAATTTCCGCATTTTAAAGCAGCTCTGACTTTCTGAGCACCTGTCATGTTTCCTGAGGTTCTACAATGGCCAGACAGTACAAACACCCCACAAATGACCCCATTTCGGAAAGTAGACACCCCAAGGTATTTGCTGATGGGCATAGTGAGTTCATAGAACTTTTTATTTTTTGTCACAAGTTAGCGGAAAATGATGATTTATTTATTTATTTATTTTTCTTACAAAGTCTCATATTCCACTAACTTGTGACAAAAAATAAAAACTTCCATGAACTCACTATGCCCATCACAAAATACCTTGGGGTGTCTTCTTTCCAAAATGGGGTCACTTGTGGGGTAGTTATACTGCCCTGGCATTTTAGTGGCCCTAATGCGTGAGAAGTAGTTTGAAATCAAAATGTGTAAAAAATGCCCTGTGAAATCCAAGGTACTCTTTGGAATTTGGGCCCCTTTGCCCACCTTGTCTGCAAAAAAGTGTCACACATGTGGTATCGCCGTACTCAGAAGAGGTTGGGCAATGTGTTTTGGGGTGTCTTTTTACACATGCCCATGCTGGGTGAGATAAATTTCTCTGTCAAATGTCAACTTTGTATAAAAAAATTGGAAAAGTTGTCTTTTAGAGAGATATTTCTCTCACCCAGCCTGGGTATATGTAAAAAGACACGTCAAAACACATTGCCCAACTTCTCAGGAGTATGGCGATACCACATGTGTGACACTTTTTTGCAGCCTAGGTGGGCAAAGGGGCCCAAATTCCAAAGAGCACCTTTAGGATTTCACAGGGCATTTTTTACACATTTTGATTTCCAACTACTTCTCACGCCTTAGGGCCCCTAAAATGCCAGGGCAGTATAACTACCCCACAAGTGACCCCATTTTGGAAAGAAGACACCCCAAGGTATTCCGTTAGAAGCATGGCGAGTTCCTAGAATTATTATTTTTTTGGCACAAGTTAGCGGAAAATTATGATTTTTTTATTTTTATTACAAAGTCTCATATTCCCCTAACTTGTGACAAAAAATAAAGACTTCCATGAACTCACTATGCCCATCACGAAATACCTAGGGGTGTCTTCTTTCTAAAATGGGGTCACTTGTGGGGTAGTTATACTGCGCTGGCATTTTAGGGGCCCTAATGCGTGAGAAGTAGTTTGAAATCAAAATGTGTAAAAAATGCCCTGTGAAATCCTAAAGGTGCTCTTTGGAATTTGGGCCCCTTTGCCCACCTAGGCTGCAAAAAAGTGTCACACATGTGGTATTGCCGTACTCAGGAGAAGTTGGGCAATGTGTTTTGGGGTGTCTTTTTACATATACCCATGCTGGGTGAGAGAAATATCTCTCTAAAAGACAACTTTTCCCATTTTTTTTATACAAAGTTGGCATTTGACAGAGATATTTATCTCACCAGCATGGGTATATGAAAAAAGACACCCCAAAACACATTGCCCAACTTCTCCTGAGTACAGCGATACCACATGTGTGACACTTTTTTGCAGCCTAGGTGGGCAAAGGGGCCCACATTCTAAAGAGCACCTTTAGGATTTTACAGGGCATTTTTTACGCATTTTGATTTCAAACTACTTCTCACGCATTAGGGCCCCTAAAATGCCAGGGCAGTATAACTACCCCACAAGTGACCCCATTTTGGAAAGAAGACACCACAAGGTACTGTATTTCGTGATGGGCATAGTGAGTTCATTGAAGTTTTTATTTTTTGTCACAAGTTAGTGGAATATGAGACTTTGTAAGAAATAAAAAATCATAATTTTCCGCTAACTTGTGACAAAAATAAATAAATTCTAGGAACTCGCCATGCCCATCACGAAATACCTTGGGGTGTCTTCTTTCCAAAATGGGGTCACTTGTGGGGTAGTTATACTGCCCTGGCATTTTAGGGGTCCTAATGCGTGAGAAGTAGTTTGAAATCAAAATGTGTTAAAAATGCCCTGTGAAATCCTAAAGGTGCTCTTTAAAATGTGGGCCCCTTTGCCCACCTAGGCTGCAAAAAAGTGTCACACATGTGGTATCGCCATACTCGGAAGAAGTAGGGCAATGTGTTTTGGGGTGTATTTTTCCATATACCCATGCTGGGTGAGAGAAATATCTCTCTAAAGTCAATTTTTCAATTTTTTTTATACAAAGTTGTCATTTTAGAGAGATATTTCTCTCACCCAGCATGGGTATATGTAAAAAGACACCCCAAAACACATTGCCCAACTTCTCCTGAGTACGGCGATACCACATGTGTGACACTTTTTTGCAGCCTAGATGCGCAAAGGGGCCCAAATTCCTTTTAGGAGGGCATTTTTAGACATTTGGATCCCAGACTTCTTCTCACACTTTAGGGCCCCTAAAATGCCAGGGCAGTATAAATTCCCCACATGTGACCCCATTTTGGAAAGAAGACACCCCAAGGTATTCAATGAGGGGCAGGGCGAGTTCATAGAAGTTTTTTTTTTTGGCACAAGTTAGCGGAAATTGATTTTTTATTTATTTTTTCTCACAAAGTCTCCCTTTCCGCTAACTTGGGACAAAAATTCCAATCTTTCATGGACTCAATATGCCCCTCAGCAAATACCTTGGGGTGTCTTCTTTCCAAAATGGGGTCATTTGTGGGGTGTTTGTACTGCCCTGGCATTTGAGGGTCTCCACAATCATTACATGTATGGCCAGCATTAGGAGTTTCTGCTATTCTCCTTATATTGAGCATACGGGTAATAAGATTTTTTTTTTCCGTTCAGCCTCTGGGCTGAAAGAAAAAATGAACGGCACAGATTTCTTCATTTGCATCGATCAATGTGGATGAAAAAATCTCTGCCAAAAAAAAAAAGGAGGGGAAAGGCGTCTGCCAGGACATAGGAGCTCCGCCCAACATCCAAACCCACTTAGTTCGTATGCCCTGGCAAACCCGATTTCTCCATTCACATCAATCGATGTGGATGAATAAATCATTGCCGTTTTTTTTTTTTATATATACAAAGTGTTTGCCAAAGCATATGAACACCGCTCCTCAGCTCATATGCCTCGGCAAACGTATCTTTTTTACTGCAGAGGAGAAATCTCATCTTGCAGCGCCGCATACACCGACTTTTGTGTAATCTGACAGCAGCGCAATGCTTCTGTCAGAATGCACATCAGTGCTGCAGCTGGTTCATCGGTTGGTCCACCTAGAAGGTAAAAAAAAAAAATAAACCAGGCCGCAGCGCAATAAATTAACTTTTATAAACTTTTTGAACAGAACATTAACTTTTTTGCTTACCAGTGATTTTTATTTGTTTTTTTTACCTTTTTTATAGGACAAACTTCTCCTTCCCCATGGGACAATGTGCAGAGCGCAAATCGCCCTGAGATGTGGTGAAGTACATTATGCACTTTGTCCCAGGTGAAAGGAGAGGGTTGCAGCAGCTCTGTGTGAAAGGGCCCTAATAGCCCTGTGTGTCTGTCCTGCGTAACGTAATCCCTATGCTAATAGTGTACCTGTGAGTGGTACTTCCGGAAACACTCCCCTAAGCATAGGGCAGGGTGGTCAGGGCAGTCAGAACAGAAATAGCAGGTGTCACGCCTTAGGCTAGGTCTACACGACGACATTTGTCGCGCGACAATAAGTCGCGCGACAAATAGGGCGCAACATTTGTTGCGCAACATTTTGTTGCACTAATGTCGCGCGACAATTTTTATAATGGCAGTCTATGGTGTCGCACTGCAACATGCGACATGCTGCGACTGCGACGCAACAGTCGCAGAAAAATCCATCTCGATGGATTTTCTGCGACTGTTGCGTCGCAGTCGCAGCATGTTGCATGTTGCAGTGCGACACCATAGACTGCCATTATAAAAATTGTCGCGCGACATTGGTGCAGCAAAATGTCGCGCGACAAATGTCGTCGTGTAGACCTAGCCTTATTCCACAACTGCTACAGACACAACATCTTTTTCGGGGTGGCACTTGGGTTGAGGTACCAGAAACGACACTGGGGAAATGTCGCTCTTGTAGACGGCTCACTACACTGGTGGATGGGGCCATGGAACCTCCTGGATACAGGAGGTTCTCGATGATCTCTTCCTGAAATTTGAGGAAGGATCGTGTTCTCCCAGCCTTACTGTAGAGAACAAAACTATTATATACAGCCAATTGAATCAAATATACAGACACCTTCTTATACCAGCGTCTGGTGCGTCGGGAAACTAAATAAGGAGCCAACATCTGGTCATTGAAGTCCACCCCTCCGATGAGCAAATTATAATCGTGGACACAGAGGGGCTTTTCAATGACACTGGTTGCCCGTTCTATTTGTATTGTCGTGTCTGCGTGAATGGAGGAGAGCATGTAAACGTCACGCTTGTCTCTCCATTTCACCGCGAGCAGTTCTTCGTTACACAAGGCAGCCCTCTCCCCCCCTTGCAAGACGGGTGGTAACGAGCCGTTGGGGGAAGCCCCGGCGACTAGGTCGCACGGTGCCACAGCAGCCAATCTGTTCTAGGAACAAATGCCTGAAGAGGGGCACACTTGTGTAAAAATTGTCCACATAAAGATGGTACCCCTTGCCAAATAAGGGTGACACCAAGTCCCAGACTGTCTTCCCTCTGCTCCCCAGGTAGTCAGGGCTCCAGGGTCTGATATTTACCCTCATAGATCCGAAATTTGTGGGTATAGCCTGTGGCCCTTTCACAGAGCTTATACAATTTGACCCCATACCAAGCGCGCTTGCTTGGGATGTATTGTTTGAAGCCAAGGCGCCCGGTAAAATGTATTAGGGACTCGTCTACGCAGATGTTTTGCTCAGGGGTATACAAATCTGCAAATTTGGTGTTAAGGTCGTCTATGAGGGGCCGAATTTTGTGGAGCCGGTCAAAAGCTGGGTGGCCTCTGGGACGAGAGGTGCTGTTGTCGCTAAAGCGCAGGAAACGCAGGATGGCCTCAAATCATGCCCTGGACATGGCAGCAGAGAACATGGGTATGTGATGAATTGGGTTCGTGGACCAATATGACCGCAATTCATGCTTTTTGGTTAGGCCCATGTTGAGGAGAAGGCCCAGAAATTTTTTTAATTCGGAAACTTGGACGGGTTTCCACCGGAAAGACTGGGCATAATAGCTTCCCGGGTTGGCGGCTATAAATTGAGTGGCATACCGGTTTGTTTCTGCCATGACTAAGTCCAAGAGCTCCGCAGTCAAGAACAGCTCAAAAAATCCCAGTGCCGAACCGATCTGAGCTGTCTCAACCCGAACTCCAGACTGGGCGGTGAAAGGGGGAACTACTGGTGCGGCTGAAGTTGGGGGCTGCCAATCAGGGTTTGCCAGCACCTCAGGGACTCTAGGGGCTCTACGGGCCTGTCTGTGCGGTGGCTGCGACGGGGGAACTACTGCACGTGCCACCGTACCAGCTTCAACTGCCCTTCTGGTGCTCGCCACTTCACCATGTTGTACGGCAGTGCTGGTACTAGGTCCAGGGTGGGCTGCGCTGCTGGTGTATGCCTCACCACGTAATCCGACAGCGCCAGCCCCACTCTGCTACCCTTGAAGCGGATCCTGCGCAACCTGTGGTCTAGCAACACGGGGCCGGGTACGCCTGGTGGTATCAGGGACCTCAACCTCCTCGTCCGAACTTTGGGTCAGACTGCCACTGCTTTCTACAGGTTCATATTCTGACCCGCTGGATTAGTCAGATGAGGGTTCCCATTCCTCATCCGACTGGGTCAGAAGCCTGTAGGCCTCTTCAGAAGAATACCCCTTGTTTGCCATTTGGTCAACTAAATTGAGGGGGTATTCCCTGAGACTACCCAAGAAAAAAAGCAAGCCTGTCTTACAATGGGAGGCTAGCGAAGTACCGGAAGCCGCTGCGATTGATAAAAAATATCAAAATAGCTTTTTTTATCGCCGCAGCGCTTGTAAAGTGATTGTGCAGTGACCAAAAAAATATAGATTTTTTGTCACTGCGGCGGGGCGGGCGTGGTTGAACGCACGTGTGGGCGACCGATCAGGCCTACACTGCGTTTTGGGTGGAGGGCGAGCTAAGGTGACACTAATACTATTATAGATCTGACTGTGATCAGTTCTGATCACTTACAGATACTATAAAAGTACAAATGCTGATTAGCGATACGCTAATCAGTGAATCAGTGACTGCGGTGCGGTGGGCTGGGCGCTAACTGACACTAACTACCTAACCAAGGGCCCTAAACTATCCTAAAACCTAACAGTCAATACTAGTAAAAAAAAAAAAGTGACAGTTTACACTGATCACTTTTTTCCCTTTCACTAGGTGATTGACAGGGGCGATCAAGGGGTGATCAAAGGGTTAATTGGGGTGATGGGGGGTGATCTGGGGTTAAGTGTTGTGTCTTGTGTACTTACAGTGATGTGTGCTCCTCTGCTGGGACCAACCGACGAAAAGGACCAGCAGAGGAGCACAGAAGCCATTTAACACATTATATTTATAAATATAATGTGTTAGATGGCTTCTGATTCGTTTTTTTGAAAATCATCAGCCTGCCAGTGACGATCATTGGCTGGCAGGCTGATGACGAACTTGTCCTCTAACTTTTGCGGGCCCGCGATGCGCATGCGCGGGCCGGCTGTGAGCGTAATCTCGCGTCTCGCGAGATGACGCGTAGATGCGTGACTCTGCCTGAGTGAGCCGCCTCCGGAACGCGATCCTGCGTTAGGCGGTCTGGAGGCGGCTAAAAGCTCTGTATGACATATTGTCAGTGGGATGCCAAGGGTGGAGGGCGGGGATGTTCACCCCAGGTGCCAGCTATTAGGGGGATGCAGGATGCAATGAGCACTTCCTTAAACTTACCAGGTATTTCAGCCAGGTAGTAATGACTGAGGGGGATTGCTTAAGAAAAGGGTGTCGATGTTATCTCTTCCTCAGGTGCAATGAGTTGCTTCTCATTTCTTAAACAACCATGTCGAAAGACACATCTCGTGGTCGTGGAAAAGATGTTAGTCTATTTGATAAGGGTCAAATCATTGGCATGCATCATGCAGAGAAAACATCTAAGGAATAAAAGCAGCACATATCTTCACATGAGGTGGAGGTTCTGCAGTATGTCAATTTATACAGTTGTAAGAAAAAGTATGTGAACCCTTTGGAATGATATGGATTTCTGCACAAATTGGTCATAAAATGTGATCTGATCTTCATCTAAGTCACAACAATAGACAATCACAGTCTGCTTAAACTAATAACACACATAGAATTAAATGTTACCATGTTTTTATTGAACACACCATGTGCAAGTGGAAAAAGTAAGTGAACCCCTAGACTAATGACATCTCCAAGAGCTAATTGGAGTGAGGTGTCAGCCAACTGGAGTCCAATCAATGAGATGAGATTGGAGGTGTTGGTTACAGCTGCCCTGCCCTATAAAAAACACAAACCAGTTCTGGGTTTGCTTTTCACAAGAAGCATTGCCTTATGTGAATGATGCCTCGCACAAAAGAGCTCTCAGAAGACCAACGATTAAGAATTGTTGACTTGCATAAAGCTAGAAAGGGTTATAAAAGTATCTCCAAAAGGCTTGCTGTTCATCAGTCCATGGTAAGACAAATTGTCTATAAATGGAGAAAGTTCAGCACTGCTGCTACTCTCCCTAGGAGTGGCCCTCCTATTAAGATGACTGCAAGAGCACAGAGCAGACTGCTCAATGAGGTGAAGAAGAATCCTAGAGTGTCAGCTAAAGACTTACAAAAGTCTCTGGCATATGCTAACATCCCTGTTAGCAAATCTACGATACGTAAAACACTAAACAAGAATGGATTTCATGGGAGGATACCACAGAGGAGGCCACTGTTGTCCAAAAAAAACATTGCTGCACGTTTACAGTTTGCACAAGAGCACCTGGATGTTCCACAGCAGTACTGGCAAAATATTCTGTGGACAGATGAAACCAAAGTTGAGTTGTTTGGAAGAAACACACAACACTATGTGTGGAGAAAAAGAGGCACAGCACACCAACATCAAAACCTCATCCCAACTGTGAAGTATGGGGGTGGGGGCATCATGGTTTGGGGCTGCTTAGCTGCATCAGGGCCTGGATGGATTGCTATCATCGAAGGAAAAATGAATTCCCAAGTTTATCAAGACATTTTGCAGGAGAACTTAAAGAGGACCTTTCACCAGAAGAAAGTATCTAAACTGACTATACAGACGTGTAGAGCGGCGCCCAGGGATCCCCCTGCACTTACTGTTATCCCCGGGCGCCGCTCCGTTCTCCGGTTATAGCCTCCGGTATGTTCGTAGTTAGGCTCCACCCAGGGGAACCTGCCGGCGTCTCTTTCTCCTATGCTGTAGCGCTGGCCAATCGCAGCACTCAGCTCATAGCCAGGAGAACGGAGCGGCCCCTGGGGATAACAGTAAGTGCAGGGGGATCCCTGGGCGCCGCTCTACATGTCTGTATAGTTAGTTTAGATACTTTCTTCTGGTAAAAGGTCATCTGGCGCAGCACCCCATCACTCTCCTTCATGGTCAAATAGCCCTTACTTTAAAAGTTTTCCCAATTTTTCGGCTGACTGACTGATTTTCATTTCTTAAAGTAATGATGGCCACTCGTTTTTCTTTACTTAGCTGCTTTTTTCTTGCCATAATACAAATTCTAACAGTCTATTCAGTAGGACTATCAGCTGTGTATCCACCTGACTTCTCCTCAACGCAACTGATGGTCCCAAACCCATTTATAAGGCAAGAAATCCCACTTAAACCTGACAGGGCACACCTGTGAAGTGAAAACCATTTCAGGGGACTACCTCTTGAAGCTCATCAAGAGAATGCCAAGAGTGTGCAAAGTAGTAATCAAAGCAAAAGGTGGCTACTTTGAAGAACCTAGAATATGACATATTTTCAGTTGTTTCACACTTGTTTGTTATGTATATAATTCCACATGTGTTAATTCATAGTTTTGATGCCTTCAGTGTGAATCTACAATTTTCATAGTCATGAAAATAAAGAAAACTCTTTGAATGAGAAGGTGTGTCCAAACTTTTGGTCTGTACTGTACGTGATAGCTGCACATACCCCGTTAGCTACGATGTCATGGCAGCTCTTTAATCCAAGCGCTGCAAAGCGCTTGGATTAAAGCTTCTGTCCCTGCCCTGCTGCTGTCACGGACAGCATACAGTCTAGTAATGCCGGCAAGGGACCAATCAGAGTGGCCCCTTGCCGGCAATCGATCCGATTGGTTAGTCTGTGCAGACTAACCAATCGGATCGTGGCAGTGAAAAAATGCTGGTTTCAGGCATAGGCGTGCGCACGGGGTGTGCCGGGTGTGCCTGGGCACACCCTAATCAAGCCGACTTGAGGTTTACAATGTGCGGCACTGCAGGCAGCAGAGCAATACAGCTGATGCCTGAAATCTCCAATAACAGAGCTCTGTACATTACAGAGCTCTGTTATAAGGGAGGAGGCTGCTGATTGGCCAGTATCAGCTGGCTGCCGTGCCATTGGCTGATCCTCTCACACCCCCTTCTCTCGGGAGCTGAACATAGCAGCAGTAGCTTCCTTTTCAGTTATTATGAATACAGGAAGCGCGCCACCCCTGCTGCTGATGAAGTGCCAGGGACAGCATAGGAAGGGAGCCATCACCATGTGCCCAGGTGAAGTGCCCCTGTGAAGTGTCCTGCAGGCTTCTGTAGTGTACGGGAGTTGTAATACCCGTCACTACCAAAGGTCACTTGGTGTGCTGTCGTCCCTCCTAATTATGGGGAAGTTGTTGTATGTCAGTTTTATAAAATGTAATGTAATGTGTGTATTTCCCTGTCATTGAAACTTGCATGTACAGGCCTGCTAGGGGTGTCATTCCTACTTCTAGTCCATAGAGGGAGCTAGGGAGCCCTAGTTTATATAAGGCCGAGTCAGGGAAGTGCAAGGCAGACGGAGTCTAGTGTCTGTAATCTACAGATGGAGATTAGACAATGTCTGAGACAAGTCCAGGCCATCAGCCTGCTGTTCAGGAGAAGATTCCCTCCTGAATTCCCACATGCAGAAGCAGGAATATCTTAGCCTAGGAGCCTGAGGAACCATTCAGAAGCTGAGAGAGACAGAGGCAAAGATCAGAGGAGCCAGAGGTACTGAGAGAAACAGAGGAGGTACTTATTTAAGCCATAATCAAGGATATAAAGCCAGACTTAGGTTAATGGGCCTTGGTGAAGAATTGCTACATTCCAGGATCAGACAGAGTTAGAGTGCAAGCTCCTTTGCTGCAAGTCCTGTGTTCAACACTCTGTAATTACCCTGCTGTACTGAATTGCCTGCATCGACCGAATTGCAAAATCGACTGTATGCTGAGGAACTGCATTTCCTTTATTGTCTCTGCTTGGAAAACCTACTAAAGTTGAAGTTCTGTTTTAATCCTACGTTTCCTCAATTTATTCCTGCATCCGCAAACGGCGTGCCACCGTTTACTTGGCACTGGCGTCACGAACTATTCCTACCTATACCTGCCCTTGCAGAGAGTCAGCTGTACCAAGTTAGTGTATATTGCACTACTACACTCAGAAACACCTACTACGCACAACTTGAGTACACTGCACCTCTCTTTTGGCGTCACGAACAGGATACGCACGCTTTCTAGTGCAAGAAGCGTGAACTTTGTGCCTTATACCGTTGCCCTGTGACCAAAGTGACAATTTTCCTGTTTATTTCAAGTGGACTTTGTGGGCTGAAAATCGTACCCAAAGTGTTCCAAAAACTTCTAAAAAGCGCTGTGCAGTGTTGCGCTATACAGAGGAAGAAAATCGCCGCATTGGAGTGTGGATTTATAGACTTTTTACAATCCTGCTTGCTGTCAGTGAATAGACAGCGTTTGTACCTAAAGATGGCCGCTGAGCTTGCTGAATTTGCTGCTGCGTCACCTTCATCCCGAAAAGGCGGGAAAAGTTGGCGCCTTTCTGAGGAAAAAGCGGGAAGAAGGTCAAGGGCAGGCGCCACGGCTTATCTGGACATTTGCATGTCTGCCAGCCTGGATACCGCCCTCCATATGCTGGAATGCCTGGGGGGCGGCTCCCCGGTGCAATGGGAGGAGCTGGCTACTCTAATTGACGCGACCCTATCGCTCTCCTCAGTAAGATCGAGCATGTTGGATTGTGAGCAGAGTGTTGCTGCAGCGTCCGCACCTGAAATTGAAAAGATGACTGACATCGGTGTAGAGCCAGAGGAGGCTCCACCGGCTTACGCTCCGGGACCGGAGCAACCCGCCTGCCGCACAAGGGAGAAAGAACCCGAGCCCTACTATGGCTCGTGGAGGGACTTTTTCCAGCCATCTTTCAAATGGTCTTCCCTGATGGCGGAGATCCGAGAGGCCGCTATCAAGCGGAATACAAAGACGAAAATCGTCTATGAGGAACTGACCAAGACCATACATGAGAAACATACGCACACCCAACCCCGCCTGGAAAGGAGAAAGGGAGTGGTGCTGTCGTTTGACAAATCCCGTGGCTACGGGTTCATTCAGGACTATCTAACTGGCAGAGACCTCTATGTCAATCGAAGGTCTGTCAAAAGAGACTACCTCCCTTCGTACCAGCACAGCCTCCGCGAGGGAGAGGAAGTGGAGTACACCCCTGCCGAGAGCCTGCGAGGCCCCTATGCGACTGCTGTGACCCGTCCGAAGCAAGGACCTGAGGATTGGGAGGCAGAAGAAGGAGAAGACTACTCTGGCTGCGAGCGAGAACCGGAACGCTCTCCAGAGCCGGCCCATCACGCCTTTCAGGAGCGGAGCTCCTTCATTGGGCCAAATGTCTTCTGGCAGCCAACCGTGTTGGAGAAATGGGTGAGCCCCTATCCTTCCCCCGAGCTGCCTCGTCGGGAGAAGACAATATCTGAGCTGGAACAGTTAAAAGGACTTAGTGCTACCTTTCAGAACATCCGGATGGGACGGAGACCAGACGCATCGCCAGTACCTGCAAAGGCCGAGTCCGCACCATCGGTAACTGTACCTGCGCCGGCGGCGCCAGCAGAGGACAGCGACTCCGACACAGAGAGCATCGGTGAGCAGATCGTCCGGCTGGAGGAGAAGTTGCGGGAGTTGCGCAAGACATACACCGCCAGGATCCAGACGCCGCCGAGGAAGGATGAGGTAAGGGTGCCTGTCACCACCCGCCGACCGCCTTCTGTTGCCACCGTTCCGTCAGTGCCCCAGACCGGACCCGCGATTGCCGTAAACTGCTGCACCCAGAGCACCGGACCGCTTGCTGCGGCGGTGCCAAGCACGTCACACCCTGCAGTGATCATGCCAGGGCCGGCACGGTCCATCAGAGGGTTCACCCCTAGGCCTATGGGGCCAATACCTATTAGGGGCCCCTTTACCCTACCGCTGCCCCCTGATACAGTTATGTGGGCACACCCTCCTGTAGAGGAATACTACAGACGATACTTGCCAGCAGAGCCAAGTGGTTATGATGTGCCACCGTGAATCAGCCTGCTAGGCCTTTGATTTATTTCTTCTGAAGTTTCATGTTAATCCTTCCAGGACAGGAGTCCTGTGTTGCTGGTCCTTTGTTGCGGCTGCCAGTTTGTCCACGGCTCAGTGGTAGGTGTTGACCACTGAAATCACAAAGTCAGCAAGGCCAGGCTTGTTTCCAGGATCTCCTGCCTGCTTTTGTACCCCACACCAAGTTGTGCCTGTTCCTTTGTTGCACCTTTTACCCTTCACCCCCTTTTCAGGTTGATCAGGGGTTTTACAGCACTTTTCTTGCTGTCATTTTATTGTGCAACCTGATACTAAGGAACCGTGCCCGGAGACAGACTCAAAAGGACCTGAGCCTCTGAGATTCTTACTCTTTTAAAAGTATTGTGCCCAGAGATGGACTCCACCGCATGAGAGCCTCTGTGATTTAATAAGAAATAACCTGGGTACGGACTCATGTTTGTTATTTGAGCCTCCAAGAACTTTTATACCGTTTTCTACTGTTTTACCATGGACTTATTCATTGTCATGGACTATCCTGGTTATAATGTTACGCTGTGCCAGGTCAGCGCCCCCGTTCCATTCACTATCCTGAGAGAAGAGAACGACGCCCCTTGTCACTACCCTGCACCTTTGCCAATTGGACCTGATGTAAATGCAGATGAATCGCATATATGTATGCCTGCATGTCTCTTTTTCTATTTCAGGTAGAGATTCCAGTTGGGCGACCCATGATGGAGTACGAGGTCGTACTCAGCTTAAAGCAGTGGGGTATGTAGTGTACGGGAGTTGTAATACCCGTCACTACCAAAGGTCACTTGGTGTGCTGTCGTCCCTCCTAATTATGGGGAAGTTGTTGTATGTCAGTTTTATAAAATGTAATGTAATGTGTGTATTTCCCTGTCATTGAAACTTGCATGTACAGGCCTGCTAGGGGTGTCATTCCTACTTCTAGTCCATAGAGGGAGCTAGGGAGCCCTAGTTTATATAAGGCCGAGTCAGGGAAGTGCAAGGCAGACGGAGTCTAGTGTCTGTAGTCTACAGTTGGAGATTAGACAATGTCTGAGACAAGTCCAGGCCATCAGCCTGCTGTTCAGGAGAAGATTCCCTCCTGAATTCCCACATGCAGAAGCAGGAATATCTTAGCCTAGGAGCCTGAGGAACCATTCAGAAGCTGAGAGAGACAGAGGCAAAGATCAGAGGAGCCAGAGGTACTGAGAGAAACAGAGGAGGTACTTATTTAAGCCATAATCAAGGATATAAAGCCAGACTTAGGTTAATGGGCCTTGGTGAAGAATTGCTACATTCCAGGATCAGACAGAGTTAGAGTGCAAGCTCCTTTGCTGCAAGTCCTGTGTTCAACACTCTGTAATTACCCTGCTGTACTGAATTGCCTGCATCGACCGAATTGCAAAATCGACTGTATGCTGAGGAACTGCATTTCCTTTATTGTCTCTGCTTGGAAAACCTACTAAAGTTGAAGTTCTGTTTTAATCCTACGTTTCCTCAATTTATTCCTGCATCCGCAAACGGCGTGCCACCGTTTACTTGGCACTGGCGTCACGAACTATTCCTACCTATACCTGCCACCTGCCCTTGCAGAGAGTCAGCTGTACCAGGTTAGTGTATATTGCACTACTACACTCAGAAACACCTACTACGCACAACTTGAGTACACTGCACTTCTATCTACTGCTGGGTGGGAGCTCCATGTGGAGCTTTATGAATTGAAAAACTAATAGCCAAGACAGAGGCTAAAAAAAAACTGCTTCTGACCCTTATGTTAAAACATAACTTTCATTTGATTGCTCTGATACCTAATGGAAAAAAATCATTTTAAAAAGCTGCTGTTTCTCTAGATGACCTTATAGTAGTGGTAATAGAGTCTCAGGGGTCTATAAAAGCAGCTACACTATTTTTACAGACCTTTGAGACTCTATTAACACTACTATTAACATAAGGTCATCTAGAGAAAAAGCTGTTTTTTTTAATTCTTTTTTTTTTTTCCGTTTAGGTGTTAGAGCAATCTAATGAAAGTTATGTTTTAACACCTAAAGGAATTTTTTTTTTTAAAACCTACTGTTTCTTTAGATGACCTTATGTTGATAGTAGTGTTAAAGGGGAGTCTCAAAGGTTTGCAAAAATAGTGTAGCTGCTTTTATAGACCCTTGAGACTCTATTACCACTACTATCAACATAAGGTCATCTAGAGAAACAGCAGCTTTTTAAAAAATATATTTTTTCCTTTAGGTATTAGAGCAATCAAATGAAAGTTATGTTTTAGCATAAGGGTCAGAAACAGGGTTTTGTTTAGCCTCTTGGTTATTAGTTTTTCTATGCAAGTTCTCTGGATCAATGAGATTTTTCCCCCGTATGGTTTTATATGGAGAGCAATGTCCAGTGATAACAGAGAGGACTATACTGTATATTGTATGGGATGGTGCAGGGGTTATACTGTATTGTATGGGATGGCGCAATGGTTTGTATGCTCTTTGATGTGACAATTATCTTAGGTTTTCCTATCGCCCACCTTTGATGGCGCTGTGCCCAGCTCTGAGCCGATTCCGCTCAGCAGCTGCCAAGGCTTAGAGGAAACACTGGTTCTGTCACCCCCGTGCTGCACTTTTTCGCCCCATAAGATGCATTTTTTTCCCCCAAAAGTGGGGGGAAAATGCCCCTGCGTCTTATGGGGCGAATACTAATCAAGTTATTAGTACCAGAGGGCCAGGAAGCGCTATACTCACCTCTTCCTGGTCCTCATGCGCTCCACTGTGAAGGCTGCGCACAGTGTAAAGGCCGCGCTGTGACCTCACACTGTGCGTGCCCACACAGCATACTGTACAAGAGGATTACCGAGCGTGAGCGGTGAGGAGCGGCAGCGTCCGGAGCAGGAAAGTGTTTGTTTTTTTAATTTTATATGGGGCACGGGGGATTGATATGAGGCACTGGGGCTGATATGAGGCACTGGGGCTCTTATCTGAGGTCTGATTGGGGGTCATTCACATTGGGGTCTGATCTGAGGTCTTATTGGGGTCTTATTGACATTGGGGGTCTGATTGGTGGTCTGACCTGAGGTTTAATGAATTTTTTTTTTCTTATTGTCCCTCTCTAAAACCTTATAGGGCGAATAGAGCGTCTTATAGGGTGAAAAATACGGTAAGTTTAAAAATGATTTCTTCTCCCTTCATTATATTGATAGTGCAGGTCTGTATGTATGTGTATTTGTGTATATATATATGCGTGTATAAAATATATATATATATATATATACATATACACATACATACACACACAGGTACGTGCGCTGAGTCTGTGTTTGTGCTTTAGGGTGCACACCCTAATGCAATAGGCTGCACACGCCTATGGTTTCAGGCTCTGATCTGCACTCTGCAGATCAGAGCCTGAAATCAGGTAATGTGTCCTGGTGCCCCCCATCTGTGCCCCTCATCTGTGCCCCTCCAAGCCCCCCCTTGTGTCCGCCTGCCGCTGAAGCTTATCTCCTGCATCCTGCCCTGATGCGGTCCGCCCCCTCCCCGCCCCATACATTCCTCCTGCCCCCATTTCGTGATGCATCACCTCCCTCAATGCTGGCCATGACACCCCCCCATTTCCAGCGCTGCCCCCATGCCGTGCGGTCCCCCTGCTGTGTGTGATGGCGGTGGCTCCATTCCTGAGCCGCCGCCATCAGCAGCCAGTGTCGGCTCTATGCTGACACTCTGCTGTAACCACATAGATGCCGCGGCAGCGGCATCCATAGGGTTAGTAGAGGGAGGGGGCTCCCTCTCTCCACCATCGGGGCTGCTGGTTGCCATGGCACCCGGACGCTTTGCAAAAGCGTCCGCTGTTGCCACCTACAGGGCATCTGATTTTATTATACTTTGCAATGCAAGAGCATTGCAAAGTATAGTACAGCCATCAGCCCCACTGGATCTTCAAGATCCAAGAGGGACTTGATAAAAAAAAAAGTGAAAATAATAAAAGTAAAAATAAATAAATAAATAAAAATGTAAAATTAAAAAAATAAATGGCTTTTTCCTATAAAAAATGAAAAAAAAAAAATAACTACACATATTAGGTATCACCGTATCTGTAACGACCGTCTCTATAAATATATCACATGATAGACCCCGTCCGATAAACACCATAAAAAAATAAAAAGAAACTGTGTAAAAAAAGCCATTTTTGTCATCTTACATCACAAAAAGTGCAACAGCAAGCAATCAAAAAGGCTTATGACCCCCAAAATAGTACTAATCAAACCGTTACCTCATCCCGCAAAAAATGATACCCTATTTAAGACAATCGCCTAATAAATAAAAAAGTTATGGCTCTCAGACTATGGAGACACTAAAATATAATTTTTTTGGTTTCAGAAATGCTATTATTGTGTAAAACTTAAATAAATAAGAAAAAATATACTGCATCCGTAACGACCGTCTCTATAAATATATCACATGATAGACCCCGTCCGATAAACACCATAATAAATAAAAAATAAAAACTGTGTAAAAAAAGCCATTTTTGTCACCTTACATCACAAAAAGTGCAACAGCAAGCGATCAAAAAAGGCTTATGACCCCCAAAATAGTACTAATCAAACCGTTACCTCATCCCGCAAAAAATGATACCCTATTTAAGACAGTATTTAAATGGTTAAACTTTTCTTTGTGCATTGTAAATCCCAAATGGTTGTCTATAGACTGGATCTGCTCCCAAGGGTTGTAGAGAATTTGCTAATGCTTTTGGGTGCTGCTGAAAAGTAGACCCCAAGGAGAAACATCATTCAGGAAAACACCATTCTTGAGAGTGAAAACTGCCAGAAAGCAAATGAACTGAGAAAGAAAACAAACAGTCGTAGATAGTGGAGAACTATTTCCAGGCTGTGCTGGATAAACACAGTAAGGTAAAAGCTAGTTTATGGCAACAGACTTTACTGCATGTGGAAAGGGTTATTTGCCTCAGGCACCCAACACACTTTGGAGACAGACTGGCCCAAAGGTGTTATTGAGAACTGAATTGTGTGCCTGTGGTTATTTGGGAACATTACAAAGTGTATCTAGAAAGAGATTCAGAAAGGATTACTACCATCATTACCACTGCCTATACACACCTATAGGGAAAAGTCTACTCTGTGATATACTTCAGAACTATTGCTGTTATAAGTACTGCAACTCCCATCATCTATTCAGTAAAGAGAGACTTTATTGCAACCAAATGTGCCTGGTCATTGACTCCAGCATCTTCCGTCGACCCCTGTTAGTCATCTTCCTCCCTTGCCTCACACCCTGCCAACCATCCACCATCAAGGGCAGGTTGTCCCCTAGAGGGAGAGGGATTTACCACTGTGAGGACTACAACTGCTCTCATTGCCACCACCACTCCAATTATCTCCAATAAAGCCAGTTGCCACGCCTCCCCTGCAGTCCAGCATGCTGCACATGTGTTTCCACTGAAGTAGTGAATTCTCTGTTAAAAAGACCAAGTCAGCAGCATAAGCACAAACAAGCCCAGATTCCGAACCTGATTCAGTTTAGTTCTACACCTTAGAGTAGCTTGCAAAAGTTGCACACCTGGTCAAAATTACTGTTACTGTAAACAGTTAAGCAAGTTGAAGATGAAATGATCTCCAAAAGGCATAAAGTTATAGTGGATACATTCCCTTTGTTTTTTAAGCAAAAACTATTTTATATATTTTTTTTCATCTTATACGTTTTAAAAATAAAAAAGGAAAAGGTTCCGAAGCAAAAGTTCTGCACCTTGCACAGTCAGCACACACTTTGGCAATTATGACAGCTTGAAAATGTTTTTTGGAGTCAGCCAAGAGTCTTTCAATTTTTGTTTGAGGAATTTTCATCCATTCTTCCTTGCAAAAGTCTTCCAGTTCTGTGAGATTACCTGGGACGTCTTGCATGCTGTGCTCTTTTGAGATCTATCCACAGATTTTCAATGATGTTCAGATTAAGGGACTGTGAGGGCCATGGTAAAACCTTCAGCTTGTGCCTTTTTGAGGTAGTTTCATGTTGCCATTTCTCCAGTTTGAAATGTAATTAAAAGTGGCAGTTAACAAGAACAGTGAGGTCAAGAGAAGGTCTGGAAGACTAAGGAAAATTTCCAAGGCAACTGCTCATAAGATTGGTAGAAAGGCAAATCAGAACCTCCTCTTGACTGCAAAAGACCTTCAGAAAGATTTAGCAGAATCTGGAGTTGTGGTACTTTGTTCTACTGTTCAGCAACACTATATGGCCTTGATGGAAGAGTCATCAGAAGAAAACGTCTCCTGCATCCTGACCACAAAATTCAGCAACTGAAACTTGCAAAAGAACATCTAAACAAGCCTTATTTATTCAAGTCCTGTGGACCGATGTGGTTAACATAGAACTCTTTGGCCACAATGAGCAAAAGTATATTTGGAGAAAAAAGGGCACATAATTTCATGAAAAGAACACCTCTCCAACCATTAAGTATGTGGGGAAATCAATCATGCTTTGGGATTGTGTTGCAGCCAATGGCATCGGGAACATTTTACAGGTAGAGGCAAGAATGGATTTAATGAAATTCCAGCTAATTCTGGAAGCAAACATAACACTAACAGTAAAAATAAGCTGAAGTTGAAAAGAGGATGACTTCTACAAATAGCTAATGATCCTAATCACACCTCAAAATCCACAATAGAGTACTCAAAAGGTGCAAACTGAAGGTTTTTACCATGGTTTCACAGGCCCCTGATCTGAACATCATTGAAAATCATTGAAAGCCTCTTGGCTGGCTACAAAAAGCATTTAAAAACTGTGATACTTGTCAAATGGGGTGCTATTAGGTACTAACCTTGCAGGGTGCCCAGACTTTTGCTTGGGGCTATTTTCCTTTTTTGTTACTTTGAACATGTAAAATAGACAAATCGCCGGGACCAGGGGGCATACACCCCTGTATCCTAAGAGAATTAAGTAATGTCATAGCCAGAGCCTTATTTCTAATATTTCACAGGATTGGTGCATAGCAAATGTGGTGCAAAAATTCAAAAAGGGTCCAAAAACAGAGCCCAGTAACTATAGGCCAGTAAGTTTAACATCTGTCGTGGGTAAACTGTTTGAAGGTTTTCTAAAAGATGCTATCTTGGAGGACCTCAATGAAAATAAGCAAATACTGCCATATCAGCATGGCATTATGAGGGATCAATCATGTCAAACTAATTTAATCAGTTTCTATGAAGAGGTAAGTTCAGCAGCGAATCAATGGATGTCATATATCTGGACTTCTCCAAAGCATTTGACACTGTACCGCATAAAAGGTTAGTATATAAAATGAGAATGCTTGGACTGGGGGAAAATGTCTGTATGTGGGTAAGTAACTGGCTCAATGATAGAAAACAGAGGGTGGTTAGTAACGGTACAAACTCAGATTGGGTCACTGTCCCTAGTGGAGTACCTCAGTGGTCAGTATTGGGCCCTATTCTCTTCAATATATTTATGAATGATCTTGTAGAAGGCTTGCACAGTAAAATATAAATTTTTGCAGATGACACTAAACTCTAAACTGTGTAAAGTAATTTACACAGAAGAGGACAGTATACTGCTACAGATGAATCTGGATAGACTGGAGGCTTGGGCAGAGAAGTGGCAGATGAGGTTTAACACTGACAAATGTAAAGTTATGCACATGGGAAGGAAAATACACTGCTCAAAAAAATAAAGGGAACACTTAAACAACACAATGTAACTCCAAGTCAATCACACTTCTGTGAAATCAAACTGTCCACTTAGGAAGCAACACTGAGTGACAATCAATTTCACATGCTGTTGTGCAAATGGGATAGACAACAGGTGGAAATTATAGGCAATTAGCAAGACACCCCCAATAAAGGAGTGGTTCTACAGGTGGTGACCACAGATCACTTCTCAGTTCCTATGCTTCCTGGCTGATGTTTTGGTCACTTTTGAATGTTGGCGGTGCTTTCACTCTAGTAGTAGCATGAGACGGAGTCTGCAACCCACACAAGTGGCTCAGGTAGTGCAGCTTATCCAGGATGGCACATCAATGCGAGCTGTGGCAAGAAGGTTTGCTGTGTCTGTCAGCGTAGTGTCCAGAGCATGGAGGCGCTACCAGGAGACAGGCCAGTACATCAGGAGACGTGGAGGAGGCCGTAGGAGGGCAACAACCCAGCAGCAGGACCGCTACCTCCGCCTTTGTGCAAGGAGGAACAGGAGGAGCACTGCCAGAGCCCTGCAAAATGACCTCCAGCAGGCCACAAATGTGCATGTGTTTGCTCAAACGGTCAGAAACAGACTCCATGAGGGTGATATGAGGGCCCGACGTCCACAGGTGGGGGTTGTGCTTACAGCCCAACACCGTGCAGGATGTTTGGCATTTTCCAGAGAACACCAATATTGGCAAATTCGCCCCTGTCGCCCTGTGCTCTTCACAGATGAAAGCAGGTTCACACTGAGCACATGTGACAGACGTGACAGAGTCTTGAGACGCCGTGGAGAACGTTCTGTTGCCTGCAACATCCTCCAGCATGACCGGTTTGGCATTGGGTCAGTAATGGTGTGGGTGGCATTTCTTTGGAGGGCCGCACAGCCCTCCATGTGCTCGCCAGAGGTAGCCTGACTGCCATTAGGTACCGAGATGAGATCCTCAGACCCCTTGTGAGACCATATGCTGGTGCGGTTGGCCCTGGGTTCCTCCTAATGCAAGACAATACTAGACCTCATGTGGCTGGAGTGTGTCAGCAGTTCCTGCAAGACGAAGGCATTGATGCTATGGACTGGCCCGCCCGTTCCCCAGACCTGAATCCAATTGAGCACATCTGGGACATCATGTCTCGCTCTATCCACCAACGTCACGTTGCACCACAGACTGTCCAGGAGTTGGCAGATGCTTTAGTCCAGGTCTGGGAAGAGATCCCTCAGGAGACCGTCCGCCACCTCATCAGGAGCATGCACAGGCGTTGTAGGGAGGTCATACAGGCACGTGGAGGCCACACACACTACTGAGCCTCATTTTGACTTGTTTTAAGAACATTACATCAAAGTTGGATCAGCCTGTAGTGTGTTTTTCCACTTTAATTTTGAGGGTGACTCCAAATCCAGACCTCCATGGGTTGAAAAATTTGATTTCCATTTTTTATTTTTGTGTGATTTTGTTGTCAGCACATTCAACTATGTAAAGAACAAAGTATTTCAGAAGAATATTTAATTAATTCAGATCTAGGATGTGTTATTTTTGTGTTCCCTTTATTTTTTTGAGCAGTGTACATGTCACCAGTATATACTAAATGGTAAAACACTGGGTAACACTGACATGGAAAAGGACCTAGGAATTTTAGTGAACAGCAAACTAAGCTGTAAAAACCAGTGTCAGGCAGCTGCTGTAAAAGGCCAATAAGATAATGGGTTGCATCAAAAGGGGCATAGATGCCCGTGATGAGAACATAGTCCTGCCACTTTACAAATCACTAGTCAGACCACACATGGAGTACTGTGTGCAGTTCTGGGCTCCTATGAATAATGCAGTTATAGCAGAGCTGGAGAGGGTCCAGAGGAGGGCAACTAAAGTAAAATATTAAATAACTGGAATGGGTGAACTACAGTACCCTGAAAGATTATCAAAATTAGGGTTATTCACTTTAGAAAAAAGACGACTGAGGGGAGATCTAATAACTATGTATAAATATATCAGGGGTAAGTACAGAGATCTCTCCCGTCATTTATTTATCCCCAGGACTGGGACTGTGATGTGGGGACATCCTCTGCGTCTGGAGGAAAGAAGGTTTGTACACAAACATAGAAGAGGATTCTTTATGGTAAGAGCAGTGAGACTATGGAACTCTCTGCCTGAGGAGGTAGTGATGATAAGTACAATAAACGAGTTCAAGAGGGGCCTGGATGTATTTCTGGAGTGTAATAATATTACAGGCTATAGCTAGTCTACTAGAGATTGGTTGTTGATCCAGGGAGTTATTCTGATTGCCTGATTGGAGTCGGGAAGGAACTTTTCTCCCATAAATTGATGAAAATTGGCTTCTACCTCACAGGTTATTTTTTTGCCTTCCTCTGGATCAACTTGCAGGATAACAGGCTGAACTGGATGGCCAGATGTCTTTTTTTTAGTTTTATAAACAATGTTACTATATGTTACTATGTAAAAAGATGAAAATAATATATATTTTTTTGCTTAAAATACAAAGGGAATGTTTCATCTTTAACTTTATAGGTTTTTGGAGATTATTTAATCTTTAACTTGCTTAACTGTTCACAGTAACAGTAAGTTTGACCAGTTGTGCCCAAACTTTTCCATGGCACTGTACAAAATGTAGGGTTTTGAATTGATGTGTAACCCAGAATTTCTAAATTACCATAGGTATATTTTAAATCTGCAACTAGATGTAATTTACTGGTGGAGCATTTCAGAAAATTGTTCTGCATCTGTGACACAGAGCAGAAATATTTTTTTTCAGTAATTACAATACAAATTCATGCACATTCTGTAGTCATGGAAGATAATTTTAGTACCTTCAAGCGAAGATAAATAATTTGTCTAGATGTCTAATGTCTCTATTCATATTCATTTCCCATTTTCTGTAGGCACCAGAACAGTTTCTTCCAGACTTTGACTTGGTGGCCACAGGAAAAGAATTTAAAGTGTAACTGTCATTCTTTTTTTTATTTGTATAAAGTGTAGGGACAGTGATACTGACCATTTTTGTGATATACTTCAATTACTGAAATCGTACATTTCTATTAGAAAAATAGCTCTAAAGTGGCCCATTTTGAGCCTTAGCAACGCTCCTCTGTCTTCTGTTTACATAACTGTGGAGACTTGCTCAGCATTGACTGTGCTATGGGACTCCTGCAGGCTGTCTTGGCGGGTGAAAAGCCTGCCGGAGTCCCCTGCCGCTAGTGTGAAACTAGCCTAAGGCTCATTTTTTCTAATAGCAATGTACGATTTCAGTAATTAAAGTATTTTACAAAAATGGTCAGTATCACGGCCCCTATATATTACAAAAATAAAAAAAGAATGACAGTTACACTTTAACCGCCTCCGGACTGCCTAACGCAGGATCGCGTTCCGGAGGCGGCAGCCCTGCGCACAGTCACGCATATATGCGTCATCTCGCGAGACGCGAGATTTCGCTCAAAGCCGGCCCGCGCATGCGCATCGCGGGCCGGCAAAAGTTAAAGAAGTATTTCGTCACCAGCCTGCCAGCCAATGATCGTTGCTGGCAGGCTGGCGATTTTCAAAAAATCTAATCACAAGCCATCTAACACATTATATTTGTAAATATGATGTGTTAAATGGCTTCTCTGCTCCTCTGCTGGTCCTTTTCGTCGGTTGGTTCCAGCAGAGGAGCAGACATCACAGTGAGTAGCACCAAACACTTCACTTAGCCCCAGATCACCCCCATCACCCGAATTAACCCCTTGATCACCCCTTGATCGCCCCTGTCAATCACCTAGTGAAAGGAAAAAAGTGATCAGTGTAAACTGTCACTTTTTTTTTTCACTGGTATTGACTGATAGGTTTTAGGATAGTTTAGGCCCCTTGGTTAGGTAATTTAGCGTCAGTTAGCGCCCAGCCCACCGCACCGCAGTCACTGATTCGCTGATTAGCGTATCGCTAATCAGCATTTGTACTTTTATAGTATCTGTAAGTGATCAAAACTGATCACAGTCAGATCTATAATTGTATTAGTGTCACCTTAGCTCGCCCTCCACCCAAAACGCAGTGTTTGCCCGATCAGGCCTGATCGGTCGCCCACACGTGAGTTCACCCACGCCCGCCCCGCCGCAGTGACAAAAAATATATATTTTTTTGATCACTGCACAATCACTTTCCAAGCGCTGCGGCGATAAAAAAAATCAGTTCTGATATTTTTTATCAATCGCAGCGGCCTCCGGTACTTCGCTAGCCTCCCCTTTGTAAGACAGGCTTGCTTTTTTTCTTGGGTAGTCTCAGGGAATACCTCTAAATTTAGTAGTCCAAATGTCAAACAGGGGGTATTCTTCTGAAGAGGCCTACAGGATTCTGACCCAGTCGGATGAGGAATGGGAACCCTCATCTGACGAATCTAGCGGGTCAGAATATGAACCAGTAGAAAGCAGTGGCAGTCTGACCCAAAGTTCGGACAAGGAGGTTGAGGTCCCTGATAGCACCAGGCGTACCCGGCCCCGTGTCGCTAGACCACAGGTTGCGCAGGATCCGCTTCAAGAGCAGCAAAGTGAGGCTAGTGCTGTCGGATCACGTGGTGAGGCATACACCAGCAGCGCAGCCCTCCCTGGACCTAGTACCAGCACTGCCGTACAACATGGTGAAGTGGCGAGCACCAGAAGGGCAGTTGAAGCTGGTACGGTGGCACGTGCAGTAGTTCCCCCGTCGCAGCCACCGCCCGTAGACCCCCTAGAGTCCCTGAGGTGCTGGCAAATCAGGATTTGCAGTCCCCAACTTCATCCGCACCAGTAGTTCCCCTTTCACTGCCCAGTCTGGAGTTCGGGTTGAGACAGCTCAGATCGGTTCGGCCCTGGGATTTTTTGAGCTGTTCTTGACTGCGGAGCTCTTGGACTTAGTCGTGGCAGAAAAAAATCGGTATACCACTCAATTTATAGCCGTCAACCCGGGAAGCTTTTATGCCCAGCCTTTCCGGTGGAAACCAGTCCAAGTTTCCAAAATTAAAATTTTCCTGGGCCTTCTCCTGAACATGGGTCTAACCAAAAAGCATGAATTGCGGTCATATTGGTCCACGAACCCGATTCATCACATGCCCATGTTCTCTGCTGCTATGCCCAGGGCACGATTTGAGGCCATCCTGCGTTTCCTGCACTTTAGCAACAACACCACCTCCCGTCCCAGAGGCCACCCAGCTTTTGACCGGCTCCACAAAATTCAGCCCCTCATAGACCACTTCAACCAGAAATTTGCAGATTTGTATACCCCTGAGCAAAACATCTGCGTAGACGAGTCCCTAATACATTTTACCGGGCGCCTTGGCTTCAAACAATACATCCCAAGTTAGCGTGCCCAGTATGGGGTCAAATTGTATAAGCTCTGTGAAAGGGCCACAGGCTATACCCACAAATTTCGGATCTATGAGGGAAAAGATCAGACTCTGGAGCCGGTCGGTTGCCCTGACTACCTGGGGAGCAGTGGGAAGACAGTCTGGGACTTGGTGTCACCCTTATTTGGCAAGGGGTACCATCTTTATGTGGACAATTTCTACACAAGTGTGCCCCTCTTCAGGCATTTGTTCCTAGAACAGATTGGCTGCTGTGGCACCGCGCGAACTAGTCGCGTGGGCTTCCCCCAACGGCTCGTTACCACCCGTCTTGCAAGGGGGGAGAGGGCTGCCTTGTGTAACGAAGAACTGCTCGCGGTGAAATGGAGAGACAAGCGTGACGTTTACATGCTCTCCTCCATTCACGCAGACACGACAATACAAATTGAGCGAGCAACCCGTGTCATTGAAAAGCCCCTCTGTGTCCACGACTATAATTTGCTCATGGGAGGGGTGGACTTCAATGACCAGATGTTGTCTCCGTATTTAGTTTCCCGACGCACCAGACGCTGGTATAAGAAGGTGTCTGTATATTTAATTCAATTGGCTGCATATAATAGTTTTGTTCTCTACAGTAAGGCTGGGAGAACACGATCCTTCCTCAAATTTCAGGAAGAGATCATCGAGAACCTCCTGTATCCAGAAGGTTCCGTGGCCCCATCCACCAGTGTAGTTAGCCGTCTACACGAGCGGCATTTCCCCAGTGTCGTTGCCGGTACCTCAACCCAACCGTCACCCCGAAAAAGATGTCGTGTCTGTAGCAGGAGTGGAATAAGGCGTGACACCTGCTATTTCTGTCCTGATTGCCCTGACCACCCTGCCCTATGCTTTGGAGAGTGTTTCCGTAAGTACCACACACAGGTACACTTAGCATAGGGATTGCATCTCACAGGACAGGCACACAGGGCTATTAGGGCCCTTTTACTCACAGCTGCTGCAAACCTCTCCTTTCACCTGGGATAAAGTGCATAATGTACTTCGCCACATCTTTGGGCGCTTTGCGCTTTGCACATTGTCCCATGGGGAAGGAGAGGTTTGTCCTATAAAAGGTAAAAAAAAACAAAAAAAAACTGTAAGCAAAAAGTTAACTTTCAGTTCAAAAAGTTAAAAAAAGTTTATATGTTCTGTTCAAAAGTTATTATAACGTTAATAAAATTTATTGCGTTGTGGCCTGGTTTTTTCTTTTTTGTTTTGTTTTTTTTTACCTTCCAGGTGGACCAACCGATCGACTAGCTGCAGCACTGATGTGCATTCTGACAGAAGCATTGCGCTGCTGTCAGATTACACACAAGTCGGTGTATGCGGCGCTGCAAGACGAGATTTCTCCTCTGCAGTAAAAGATACGTTTGCCGAGGCATATGAGCTGTGGAGGCGGCGGTGTTCATATGCTTTGGCAAACGCTTTATATATATATAAAAAAAAAAAAAAATCCCGGCAATGATTTATTCATCGATTGATGTGAATGGAGAAATCTGGTTTGCCAGGGCATACGGGCTAAGTGGGTATGGATGTTGGGCGGAGCTCCTATGTCCTGGCAGACGCCTTTCCCCTCCTTTTTTTTTTTTTGCCAGAGATTTTTTCATCCACATTGATCGATGCGAATGAAGAAATCTGTGCCGTTCATTTTTTCTTTCAGCCCAGAGGCTGAACGGAAAAAAAAAATCTCATTACCCGTATGCTCAATATAAGGAGAATAGCAGAAACTCCTAATGCTGGCCATACATGTAATGATTGCGGAGACCCTCAAATGCCAGGGCAGTACAAACACCCCACAAATAACACCATTTTGGAAAGAAGACACCCCAAGGTATTCGCTGAGGGGCATATTGAGTCCATGAAAAATTTAAATTTTTGTCTCAAGTTAGCGGAAAGCGAGACTTTGTGAGAAAAAAAAATAAAAATCAATTTCCGCTAACTTGTGCCCAAATTTTTTTTTCTATGAACTCGCCCTGCCCCTCATTGAATACCTTGGGGTGTCTTCTTTCCAAAATGGGGTCACATATGGGGTATTTATAATGGCTTTTTAGGGGCCTTAAAGCGTGAGAAGAAGTCTGGGATCCAAATGTCTAAAAATGCCCTCCTAAAAGGAATGTGGGCCCCTTTGCGCATCTAGACTGCAAAAAAGTGTCACACATGTGGTATGACGTACTCAGGAGAAGTTGGGGAATGTGTTTTGGGGTGTCATTTTACATATACCCATGCTTCGCACGCATTTGGGCCCCTAAAATGCCAGGGCAGTATAACTACCACACAAGTGACCCCATTTTGGAAAGAAGAAACCCCAAGGTATTTCATGATGGGCATAGTGAGTTCATGGAAGTTTTTATTTTTTGTCACAAGTTAGTGGAATATGAGACTTTGTAATAAAAAATAAAAAAATCATCATTTTCCGCTAACTTGTGACAAAAAAAAAAAGTTCTATGAACTCACTATGCCCATCAGCGAATACCTTGGGGTGTCTACTTTGCAAAATGGGGTCATTTGTGGGGTGATGTACTGTCTGGCCATTGTAGAACCTCAGGATACATGACAGGTGCTCAGAAAGTCAGAGCTGCTTCAAAAAGCGGAAATTCACATTTTTGTACCATAGTTTGTAAACGCTATAACTTTTACCCAAACCATTTTTTTTTTTTACCCAAACATTTTTTTTAATCAAAGACATGTAGAACAATAAATTTTGAGAAAAATGTATATATGGATGTCGTTTTTTTTTGCAAAATTTTACAACTGAAAGTGAAAAATGTCATTTTTTTGCAAAAAAATCGTTACATTTCGATTAATAACAAAAAAAGTAAAAATGTCAGCAGCAATGAAATACCACCAAATGAAAGCTCTATTAGTGAGAAGAAAAGGAGGTAAAATTAATTTGGGTGGTAAGTTGCATGACCGAGTAATAAACGGTGAAAGTAGTGTAGAGCAGAAGTGTAAAAAGTGGCCTGGTCATTAAGGGTGTTTAAGCTATGGGGGCTGAGGTGGTTAAACACATACTTCTCATCAGAATAAATACATGCAAAAATCATATTGTGTCTTATTATAATTTAGGCATCGTTATACATATTGTGTTCAAACTTGTCAGCAATAAATAATTGCCATAGGCATCTCTTCCTATTAGTTTTTATAGGTATTTTACCGTATTGCACAACGTAATAATTTTACATATTCCTATTAATAGAACCTACTAGTGATATTTTAAATCTGTGGTGTTCAAACATGTTCAAATAACATATTTTTACAAGGTTATTCAGTTCTGTTAAAAGAAAACTAGGGCACAATGTACTAAAATATGTTACAATATGTTCCATCTTTATTTATTTAACAATTTCCTTTAGGAGTATGACAGATTACCTAACTGTACATCATTGTACTTTTTTTTTAATGAAAGAAAAATCTTGTTTGAAAAAATGCATTGTGCCACCATATTCTGACACCCAATAATAATTAAATGGCTTTCAAAGCGTATTGATATAGATGAGATGAAAATATACTAATAAAATTTGTTCTATGTATTCAAGATCAAGCCACTCCTCCATACAGTTAGTGATGAATTATGCTCAGAAAATAAATCAGTTGTAATTCTTATGTTGCAGTTCAGTAAAATTATAACTAAATATACATGATTCAACATATCAAACGAAAAGAAACATGAAAATGAATAAAACAAAATTTATAAATATCCCCCATATGAGGTGTCAGCAATAAAATCTGGGAAATGAAAGCCTCTTGAATCTTTTCTGCAATACACTGCAATACATCTGTAATTGTATTGCAGTGTATTGTGTTCTTTACCATTATTCTATTAAGTCCTCCATTGCAAGGGCTTAATAGAATTACCATGAGAACTCGTCTAGGGGCCTTCACAAGGTTTCTAGCTGCTTTGACAACTGCTGGGAACCCTTAATTGCGTTGCCAGAGGCCTGAACAATGCGTTGCCAGAGGCCTGAACAAGAAATAGAGGGAACCCCCTCAATTTGTGTAACTGTTCTGATGCCGCAGATCTTAGGGTTGAAACAGCGGGCTTGGACTTATCACCAAAAACTACTGACACCCACTGCGTATAGAGGCATCCATGGGGGCATTTCTTACTGGCACATTATTGGGGGGCACTATGGGGGCATTTCTTACTGGCACATTATTGGGGGGCACTATGGGGGCACTTTTTACTGGCACATTATTGGGTGGCACTATCGGGGAACTTCTTACTGGCACATTATTGAGGGGCACTATGGGGGCACTTCTTACTGGCACGTTGTTGGGGGGCACTATGGGCACATCTACTGAGGCCACAAAGAAGGGGTATTTTTTATGGGGGGCACTATGGGGGAAGGGGGAGAGGAACACTATGGGGGCATCTGCTGATGCCACATAGAAGGGGTATTTTATATGGGGGGCTCTGTATTGGGGTATTTTATACTGGGACACATTATGGTGGGTACTATGGGAAAGGGGGATAGGAGTACTATGGGGTCATCTATGGGGGCACTAAGAAGGGGCATTTTATACTTGCAAGTTATGGGGGACACTGAGGGTATCTACTGGGGCACTATATAGGGGCTTTTTATACTGGTACATTATGGGGGGCACTAAGAGGAAGGGGGAGAGCAGCACTATGGGGGATTTACTGGGGGCACTATATAGGGGTATTTTATACTGGCACAATATGGGGGCACTATGGGGACATTAGCTCAACTGGGGGCATTATAAGGGGGCATTTTTTGTACTGTCACATTGTAAGGAGAATTATTACCACTGTGGGGCATTATGGTGGGCTTTATTACTACTGGGGGTCTATGAGGAACATGATTTCTAGTATGGGCACTATGGGAGCATTATTACTTCTGAGGCACAGTGGAAACATGTTTGGGGCACTGTAGGAGAACTATTACTACCATGTGTGCTCTAGCAGAGAATTATTACTATTGGTTGGACTTTTGGGAGCACTATTACTGTGGGGGCACCTTGGCACAGTGTCAGCTTACCACAATTATTTTTGGAGGACGTTATGTTTACACTATTAATGTCAGAGGCACTAATTGCTGGGCAAAGTTATATTAGGACACTGCGTGCCAATAATTATTGAAGGGCACGGCATGGTACTAGTTTTATCAGTTTTTTTTTCTGTTTCTGCAGTATAATATTGGGAAGCACAGTGGCACAGTATTGTGGGTGGTAGGATGATTTGTCCAGAAGATGGGAGAATTATGGAAAAGTAGTAAACTAAGAATTTATTTGTCAAACTGCAGAGACGAGAAATGGCTGAAAAATGGTGGTTTGGTCTGAAGGTCTGAAAGGAGAAGATGAGGAAAGAGAACATTTACATCAAATGAGATGTCACTGTATGTTCTGTAGTGATACAAGTAATGTTAGGAGGGAAGGGGTTAGGTTGAGAATTTAGTATGGGGTTTTCAATTTTCGCCTCAGGCAGCAGAAAGGCTAGGTGCACCCCTGGCTGCAGAATCCACCAAACTACTGGTAGGCCTCAAATAAACATGATGCTTTTTCTGTTTTGAACCCTGCAGTGTGTCCAAAAAGCAGTTTATCAGTTTATGACCACATAGGGGGTATTGTTGTACCTGGAAAAAATTTCTTAAAATTTGCGATGATTTTTATCGTATTAGAACTTGTGATAATGAAACATTTAAGGCAAAAATTATATATAGTTGAAATACAACATAATTTCATGTCTCAATAAAAAAAAAATAATGAAACACCAATGGAGTCGAGCCAATCACTATACCCCTAGGTAAAGGGTTTAGTTTCCAAAATGGGGTAATTGCTTGGGTTTTTACACTGCACTGGTAGCTCAGGGGCTCTGCAAATATGACACGGCATCCGAGAACCATTTCACCAAATCGCCCTCCAAAAGCCAAATTGTGCTCCTTCCCTTCTGAGCCCTGCTGTGTGCCCATACAGCAGTTTACAATCACATATATGGTGTTGCTGAATTGAACTTTTTCTCCTGTTACACTTTGTGAAAATGAAAAATTTGGGGCTAAAGAAACATTTTATTGGAAAAAAAATTCATTTTAATGGCCTAATGTTTCTAAACTTTATGAAATGCCTTTTTGAAAAACCATTCTAGCAATATCTTCCCTCCAAAAGCCAAATGTAACTCATTCCGTTCTGAGCTCTGCCATGTGCCCATACAGCATTTTATGACCATATAGAGCATGTTTCCATATTCAGGAGAAAATTGTTAACAAACTGTATGGTGCCTTTTCCCCTGTTAATCTTTTTGAAAATGAAAAATTTGGAGCTTAATCTTAAAATTTTATTGGATGAAATGAAAATTTGCATTTTCAAATTCAAGTGTTTCTACATTCTATGATTCACCTGTGTGGTCAAAATGCTCACTAGACCCCTTGAAAAATTCTTTGAGGGGTGTAGTTTCCAAAATAGTGTCACTTTTTGGAGGATTCCATTGTAGGGGTAACTCAAGGTCTGTTCAAATGCAACATGGCATCTGAAAACCATTCTAGCAAAATCTGCCCTTCAAAAGCCATATTGCGCTCTTTTCCTTCTGAGCCCTGACGTTTGCCCATACAGCAGTTTATGATCACATATTGGGTGTTTTTGTAAACTACAGAATCAGTATAATAAATATTGAGGTTTATTTTGCTGTTAACCATTCGAGAAACAAATATATTAAAAAGGAAATCTGCAAAAAATTGTATCAAATGTATACATTTAAAGTTTAACAAAGTTTCTAAAATCAGTTTTGAATAATGTGAGGGGTGTAGTTTCTAAATTAGGATAATTTATTAATGGTTTCTATTATGTAAGCCACTCAAAGTCACTTCAGAACTGAATTGCCATATTTTTCACCCTATAAGATGCACCCCCACCCTCCAAAGTGGGGGGAAAATGTCAGTGCATCTTATGGGGTGAATACTAAGGAGCGCTTCCTTTATGGAAGCGCTAATTAGTACAGGAGGACAGGGGAGGGATTCTGTACTAACCGTTTCCTGGTCCTCAGCAGCTCGCTGTGCTGTGACCTCATGCGGAGTGGACGTCGGCGTGCTGTGACCTCATGCTGAGTGTCGGGTCACAGCACAGCGTGCGGCAGGAATAAGAATTAAAGCGGTGAATGTGAGAAACGGTTGTGCCTGGAGCAGGAGAGGTAAGTTGATATTTTTTTGTGTGATCTGAGGTCTGATTGGGGACTTATTAACATTGGGGGTCTGTTCTGAGGTCTAACATTGGGGGTCTGAGCTGAGGTCTGATAGGCAGGTGCATCTTATAATGAAAAATGATCTTTAAAAAAGTTCATTTTGGAAATTTTCTTGAAAATTTGAAAAATTGCTTGAAAATTCTTAGCCTTCTAAGATCCTAAAAAAATAAAATGCCATCTGCAAAATGATGTCAACATGAAGTAAACATATGATGAATGTTAATTAATAACTGCTTTCAGAGGTATCACTTACTATCTGTCATACAGAAGAGAAATTTAAAAATATTGCTAGTTTTTCCACATTTTCTTTCAATTCTGGATTTTTTATATATATAATGGTAAATCATATCCAACCAAATTTACTACTAACAAAATCTCAGAATGGCTTGCATAAGTAAAAGCATTCCAAAGTTATTACCACATGAACTGACACATGTTGTATTTGAAAAATGAGACTGTCTTTGGAAGGGGTTAAAAAAGGATCCAAACTTTGCATTAGTTTTTGGAACTGATCCAATTTATCTAAAAAAATAACCTGATTCTGTGCCTGAAACAAATAAAATATGAAAGAGGCCTAACAGAATCATCAGATATAACTTCACCTTCACACATAACATTAGCATGTTAAGATGGTAGGGCCTGAGTAGGGCCAGGCAAGGGTGCTCACAGATGAGCAGTATATAGCACTGCTGTTGGCTGTTTTTTAGGCAGGTACTATGTAAAGTAGCATGGTACCAGTCTCCAAAACCGCCTAGGGCAGCACTATAGACCACTCATTTGTGCCGGTGACGTCACGGGCTCACTGCTGGAAGTCTCCGCCAAGCATAGTGAGCAGAAGCCTGGTATGTTACCGGCAGTAACTACATAGCTCTGACCACTGTATACTGTATACTGGCATAAGCTGGTTAGTGCAGTGCAGCTCCCATTCTATTTAAAATCTATCTATCTAATCAGGTAGGGGTGATTTGGAAACTTAAGGTGGCCCTGGAAAAAAGCCTAAAAGTGGCCCTATGTTGAAGGGGTATCCAAATTGTCTGAAGGAGGGGACAACTCAAGTTGGCACGGTCAGCAAAAAGTAACGGTACGACCATGTGACGCTGTCAAGTACCATGGGGCTGTACGGGCGCAGCAGGTTCAAATTAAATTAGCAAAGTTAGCACTGTTTAGTCAGTCTGCATTGTTAACAACCACACAGGATTAAAAGGTGCTGCGGAGCCATAAACAATGTAGACCGACTAAAGAGTGCAGTCATTATTTGTTTAATTATAGCCCGCTGTGCCTGTATGGCCCCACGGTACATGACCTCAGGGTGGCTGCAACACAACTGCGACACCACCAAGGTTGGGCATGGCCACAAGGCAAGCCTTTTCAGTAGTTTGATTTAACCCCATAACTACCAGGTCTGAAAAGGGCTCATGCACACAGATACCAGCCAGTGCATTCCATATTTTGCGGAACGGGACAGCTGGCCCCTAATAGAACAGTCATATTCTTGTCCGTAATGTGGACAATAATAAGACATGTTCTAAATTTTTGCGGAACGGACATACAGAAACGTAATGCACACGGAGTCATTTCCGTTTTTTCCGGCCCCATTGAAGTGAATAGTTTCACATACGGGCCGCAAAAAAGCGGAATGGACACAGAATTTTTTCTTTTTTTTATATATCAAATATCACCCTGTTTCTCTTGTGTTCAGAAATATCCCATTGTGGCCCTTATTTTATGACTGGACATACGGCAGGGCCCTAAGGAGCACCCAGTGTTTTTCTGAACAGACAATTTACTTAAAAGTTAGTTTAGGATCACTTCACTCTAGTAGAGGCAATGAGATGCTAGAATGAACCCATTTTGGAAGCTATTCCCATTAAGATTTTTTTCTAAGGTTATAGCGGGGATGCTGATTACAAAGTTTTTATACTCATCATTTCAGTAGCTATCATGAGCTGCAACCCACTCTGATACATATGTAGTAAGTCAGAGTGGAATAAATGAACTGTATTGGAGGGAAGGGCAATATGCTCAAAAATAATGGAGGAAAATTGTATCCAATTATGTGGAAAACATAAGCATGTTGAAAGGATAAAAGAATGCCTGAAGGGCTATAATGACTATTAGTCATAAAATGTCTTTTTAGCTCCATTAATCCCTTTATGAGAGACGAATGTGCCCAAAAAAAAAACACATCACAGATCCCTGCCCTGTAAGGTTACATAGTAACAAAGTAGCATAGTTTGTAAAGCTGAAAAAAGACATAAGTCCACTCAGTTCAGCCTGTTATCCTGCAAGTTGAGCAGAGGAAGGCAAAAAAAAGTCCTGTCAAGACAGAAGCCAATTTTCCTTCCTATTTCCAATCAGGCAATCAGAATAACTCCTTGGATCAACGACCCCTCTCTAGTAGCTATAGCCTGTAATATTATTACGATCCAGAAATACATCCAGGCCCCTCTTGAATTCCTTTATTGTACTCACCATCACCACCTCCTCAGGCAGAGAGTTCCATAGTCTCACTGCTCTTACCGTAAAGAATCCTCTTCTATGTTTGTGTACAAACCTTCTTTCATCCAGACGCAGAGGATGTCCCCTCGTCACAGTCACAGTCCTGGGGATAAATAGATGATGGGATAGATCTCTGTACTGACCCCTGATATATTTTTACATAGTTATTAGATCTTCCCTCAGTCGTCTTTTTTCTAAAGTGAATAACCCTAATGTTGATAATATTTCTGGGTATTGTAGTCTATCCATTCAATTTATTAATTTAGTTGCCCTCCTCTGAACCCTCTCCAGCTCTGCTATGTCTGCCTTGTTCACAGGAGCCCAGAACTGTACACAGTACTCCATGTGTGGTCTGTAAAGTGGCAGGACTATGTTCTCATCACAGGCATCTGTGCCTCTTTTGAGGCAACTACAGAAACACCAAAAAGAAGGGGGCAAAGGGAATGAAAACTTAACTTTTACTCATGCTACAATAAAAATCATGCTACACCAAATAGACACACAATTCACAGCTATATAAATAATCACCTAAACTGTAACAGATTATAGCACACTACACAGTATTAGCGGGCCCATAGAAAACAATGGAAGGGTGAAAAAGGGAACAATCTCACCAGTCTAGACGTAGTAGGTCCATAGGGAGATGTGTATCATTCACGAACCCCAACAACAAAGTGGTGCCCTGGTGTGCTCACTTGGGTACGTTGTCTGTATACAGCTAGGCGGTTCAGATATTTTTTGTTGCAAAACAGGCAAGCGGGCGGGTGGCTCTTAATTTCTTGCGTCAATATTTCAACAGGAACAACTAGTCCTATATCACCCTGCAAGATGAGGGGACTAGAAGTGCCCTACCTATCTATACAGAGCACTCGCCCCGAAAGCGGTGACCCCATACGGATACCTGTCCCTAAATCCGGGCAAAATCCTTAATGTACTCTAAATGAAAGTTCCCGACGTGCCACGTTTCGTTTGGATAAATTTTTAGGGGAAATTGACAATCTTAGGGTATGCTGAATACATGATATGCTAAATTAAAAAAAATGCTGGATACACAAATATATGCTGAGTACAAAAATATGCTGTGTACGCTGAATACATCAAACAAAAACAAAAAATTTCAATATCATTTTAAGGAAAGAAAACATTGCCAATTCATTAGGGACTTGGCTGATTATAAGGGAAATAGAATTTACTCCTCTCTTTCCAACAAAAAGGATTTAACATCCTGTTATACTGATCCATCCTCCACAGAAACAGATCCGTCTCATTTGGACAGGAATAGTAGGTCCAAAACCAACAAATACCCCGCACGGGAATGCTGAGGCTGGCCAAGAGGGGCCTACAGGGGACGAGACCAACGTTTTTTAGGGCAACCCAAGCAGCTCCTTCTGGCTGGCTGTGGCTACACGAACAAACACACACGAAGGGCTGCTTCAGGTGCAGTTGGTGTATAGCTTGTAAACACATCCAGACCGGCAAGACTTTCACAAGTAATATCACGGGGAGAGTATATTCTATTCAGCACTACCTACATTGTAGAACTAGAGGGGTTATTTATCGCTTCTCTTGTGAATGCCGCATAGAATACATTGGAAAAACTACCCGTGAACTTTGTAGGAGATTAGGTGAACACTTGAACGACATTGCCAATATGAGGGACACACTAATAGCCCAAACTGTTCATTCCCATCATCATGGTAGGGCCAATGTGTCTTTTATGGGAATTGACAGAGTTTTACCCCCAAGAAGGGGTGGATATTGGGACAGTTTAATTCTCCAAAGAGAGGCCCGTTGGATTTATTATCTAAAAACTGTGACTCCAACGGGCCTCAACGAACAATTGAATTATAGTTGCTTCCTATGAACCCCCTTTTTTTTATATAACTTTTTTGACAATTACTTTTTGTTTATTAAGTATAGCCAATTTATAAGATGCAGGTGTTCTTATTGTAATTTATACCTGATCCTACCTTCACCCTTTTAAGTTTATTCTATTACCTATTGTCGTTGAGATATATAAAGTTATTGGTCTCCCCCAGCCTTATGGGCAATTGGATGCATTGTGATTCCTGCAAAAAATGCTTCCTTTTCTATCTGCCATTTGTTTGTGTTGAATACCAGCAGGCACTAGTTACCTGTGCCTTGTCTGACAGCCGGAGCGTCCCAGGACTCCTTGACAGGGCGTCTCCAGTTGCTAGGCAATTGTGCCGCCTCCTCATTGTACGGGTTCCGCCCCACGTGACCGCCACTGCGTTCCACGGGACGCAGCACTTTATGTGTCTGTGTTCCTGGGTGCATAGTGGGCAGGTCACGTGATTTGATCACCTGACCATATGGGCGGGCCCCTGTAATAGGCGCGAAGCAGCCTTCAAATTCATCACACCGTGCGCCATACTGGGCACTCAGTCATGCAATCCCTACTCCAGGGATCTCAAGTCTCCTGGACGTTTAGGGAGTCTCCCGCTATTGGATAGCGGCTCCCTGACGCCCGCATGTGAAACAATATATCCCGGAAAAGGTTTACTCGCAGTAAACCTTTCCGGCAACCTGTAGCAGTGTCCCCTTCTCGGCGCGTGCGCACAGTGCAAGAAGAAGCCGATGCCAGCAGTCCGCAATGGCGCATCAGGCTGAGCCTGTGCGCTCGCGCAGGATCTCAAAGCGGGAGGAGGGGGAGGGAGGGAGAGGGAGAGGCGGCACTGAGGAGTAGAAGGCGGCGCTGGGCACGAACGGCGATGCGTGCGGCCGGGCACCATGCATCCACAGACCTCCCCTGCTTGGGCACCTTAATTCAATGATTGACAGGTTAGTGAAACCAGTTTTCCCGCAGAATAAAACCACAAATAGCTTTTATAAGGCCACCTTAGAAATCAGAATGCTACCCTGGACATGAGCATATGTTTAGCTCACAGGGCTTCTAGGTGGTGACAGAATCCCTTTAATCATATACATAAATATGATAATTTGGGGCAGGCTAATGAGCCCAGTCCTCCACACCATAGAGCAAAGTGTGCAGATAGGGAGGCGTTGCCAGTCCCTGCCTGCCCTACCTTCTACCTCATATATCATATCAGAGACAACTTAAGTTTGCCAAAAAAGAGAGTGTGACGATCACTCAGCACCATGGCAGAATGTGCAAGTAAAAAAAACAGGTACAAAACGCACTTCACCCCTGACTACACTAAAGTGTACCCTTGTCTAATAGGGGTAAAAAATTATGAAAGTGTAGCTCGCCGCACTGTTTTCAGCAGTGATTTTTCAATTTCCCATGGTGGGTTAAATGACTGTAAGAGACATGTTGAGGTGAGTTTAATATGAGTGACACTTTACAGTTAACCCCTAAATTACCAAGGACTCTTTTTCCTTTTTTGCACCCATGTTATAATCCATTTTAGGCCTGAAAATTAGTTCAAACCCCAAAATATTGTATATTTTCTGAAAGCCAAGACCCTTTAGAATAAAATAGTGGCAGTTGCAAATTTGTATGTTGCATGATATTAGCGCAACGTATTATCAAACCCAAAACGTTTGTGAAAAATGCACTTAAGTTAAATGTAGTGCCCAATGCACAATAAAATACCAATTGTTTTTACAAGATATAAAAGATGAGGTTATAAAATGAGTAAATAGATACCCAACATGCACAGGTTAAAAATTGTGTGCGTCAGTGAAACTGCGACAAAATTTAATACCCCCAAAAAGTCCATTACATAACACAATATAAAAAGGGTACACCTTATGCTTTTATTTCTTTTAGTGACTTCTGCATATTAGGAAGACTAAGCACAGGGAAGGCTGCTCAAGTATTTCACAGTTCTTTTCAGCAGAAAAGCAAAGTCTGATAGAGAAGGTCACTAGAGCTGAGGTATACTTTACATCTTTCGTTGTTGAGCATAACCTGCCATTCCAGGTGTGTAAGCACACAGGCAAGCTATTCAGGAAAATGTTTCCTGATTCAGAAATAGCAAAAAACTATACCTGTTCATCAACAAAGACAGCAGCTATCGTGAACATGGCACTGGAACCTGAATGTTCAGAGGAACTGTACAAGTTCATTAGGATAGAAAAAAGACCATATAGTATTTTGGTTGACGAAAGCAATGATATCATGTGTGAGAAGGAATGTGCCATTTTGGTCAGGTACTACAATCAAACACAGGATAAGGTAACAGTTGGATTTGTAGACATGCCAGTGTGCAATGATGCCATGGCTGCAAATATATTCAACTCCATTGCATCATCCATGCATGACAAAGGCCTTGAATGGTCTAATTGTGTAGGATTTAGCAGTGATAACTGCAATGTTATGATTGGCAAAAACAACTCTGTATTGTCAAGAGTGAAAGCACAGGCCCCTCATATTTACAGTGTTGGCTGTCCAAGTCACCTGGTCAACATTTGTGCCAAAACTGCGGCTAAGGAGCTTTCAATGTCACCTGAAGAACTGCTCATTGACATCTATTACTACTAAGAGAAGAGAAGACCTAAAACAGTTTCAAGAGTTCTGCAATGTTGCCCAGCAGAGAGTACAAAAGCATTGTCCTACACGCTGGCTTTCTTTAGGAAAAGGTTTGGACCATCTGCTCCACCAATGGCCAGCTTTTCTATCATATTTTGAATCAAAAAGTGAGAATCTGAAGTCATCTAATATTCTGAAAAGGCTGAAAGATCCCCAAATGAAACTATATGCATGCTTTTTACATAATGTCACACAGTGCTTTGACAAATTCAATCTGATATTTCAAAATAAGGCACTTATCCTCTTCAAGTTGAATCAGAGCGTACAAGAGCTCCTGCATGACATGGCAAGCAGATTTATTAAGTCGAAGGTATTGAGAGAAAACAACATTTGGGAAATAGATGTAAGCAACACTGAAATTTACCTTCCAGATGAAGAGCTATTTGTTGGGTACCTGGCCAGGATGCAGTTGCTAAGTGAGAAGGACAAGACAAAGCAGTTCTTTAAAGATGTCAGAGCATTCTATGTCATGAGCATTAAAAAAATCTTGGAGAAGCTCCCAATGGGAGACCAAGTCTTGAAGAATCTGTCATATGGAAAACCAAGATGAGGTGAAACCAGAGCAGACTTTGATTTTGGCAGAGAGATTTCCAAATGTTATCAAGGCAGATGCCAGAGAACAGCTCCACTTGGAAGTCCTGGATTATGTCTCAACAAATCTTGAGGGACTGGTGCCAAACTACAAAAGTTTACCAGTAGATGAATTCTGTCCAAAGTAAAATCTGTGAGCACAGGGCAGTTGAGGTTTAAAGAGCTCTGCCAGCTGATGAAGTTGCTTTTGCTGCTGCCAAATTCTAATTGTGATGTGGAAAGGGCATTCAGCATTGTGCGTCACATTAAGACGGAATTCAGAAGTCAGCTGTCTCACAAAACTCTTGTGAATCTGATGTCTTGCAAAATTAACAAATTTATTGACACAGACTGCTACGAGGTTGAGACTTCCAGCAAAATGCTGAAATCTGCCAAACAAGCTACTACACAGTATAATGAAAGTTTGCAAAAAATTAGAAAAGCTATTTCTTCCTGTGTCGTAACTGGATTTTGTAGATTGGTATAACACATGGCCAGACCTGGTGCGGTGTAATCTACACCTTGAGATGTTACTGTTCTTGTTTCTTTTTGGTCATACATTATATAATGTTTCACTATGTTCCCATATATGTTTAGTTCATGTTATACTTGCCTTTAACTGTTACAGCTGCTGCATCAGCACAGTAACCTTGTTACAGTAGGTGTTTGTGACATTGTGTTTTCAGCACGACAGCGTCGCGCTGATACTCGGCGACGTGGTGCCGAGATCTCGCACTCACTGGGATAGCGACAGCACATCCCAGCAAGCGCGTCATAGAAGAGGCGGGAGATCCGACTTGGATTCCCGCCAATTCTACACGTGTGCGGCGTTTGTTATGAATCCTGAGGGGGAAGTCCCCGCCGGATTTTAAATAAAAATCCGGCCTGGGTCCCGCCCTCAGGAGCATACCGGGCCCTTAGGTCTGTTATGGGTTGTAAGGAGAGCCCCCCCTACGCCGAAAAAAACGGCGTAGGGGGTCCCCCTACAATCCATACCAGACCCGTATCCAAAGCACGCTACCCGGCCAGCCAGGAAGGGAGTGGGGACGAGCGAGCGCCCCCCCCCCCTCCTGAGCCGTACCAGGCTGCATGCCCTCAACATGGGGGGTTGGGTGCTCTGGGGCAGGGGGCGCACTGCGGCCCCCCCACCTCAGAGCACCCTGTCCCCATGTTGATGAGGACAGGGCCCCTTCCCGACAACCCTGGCCGTTGGTTGTCGGGGTATGCGGGCGGGAGGCTTAACGGAATCTGGGAGCCCCCTTTAATAAGGGGGGCCCCCAGATACCGGCCCCCCACCCTAAGTGAATGAGTATGGGGTACATCGTACCCCTACCCATTCACCTGCAAGAAAAGTGGTAAAAACACAAATAAACCACACAGTGTATTAAAATATTTTATTTTTCTGCTCCGGAGGCCGCCCCCTGTCTTCTTTATTAGCTCTTTTACCAGGGGGGGCTCTTCTTCTTCCGATATCCCGACGGGTCTTCTCCGCTATCCGGGGGGGGTCTTCTCAACTCTCCGGGGTTCTCCTTCTGTCTTCTCCTTCTGTCTTGTTGTCTCCTTCTGTCTTCTGTCTCCGGGGGGGGCTCTTCTTCTTCCGATATCCCGACGGGTCTTCTCCGCTATCCGGGGGGGTCTTCTCAACTCTCCGGGGTTCTCCTTCTGTCTTCTCCTTCTGTCTTGTTGTCTCCTTCTGTCTTCTGTCTCCGGGGGGGGCTCTTCTTCTTCCGATATCCCGACGGGTCTTCTCCGCTATCCGGGGGGGTCTTCTCAACTCTTCGGGGTTCTCCTTCTGTCTTCTCCTTCTGTTCTTCTTCTGTCTTCTCCTTCCTTCTTGTTGTCTCGGCGCACCCCGGTTCTTCGTCTCGCGAGACTCGGCGCACCCCGATTCTTCTCTCTGTTGTTGACTCGGCGCACCCCGGTTCTTCGTCTCGCGAGACTCGGCGCACCCCGATTCTTCTCTTCTCGCGAGATGAAGAACCGGGGTGCGCCGAGTCAACAACAGAGAGAAGAATCGGGGTGCGCCGAGACAACAAGAAGGAAGGAGAAGACAGAAGAAGAACAGAAGGAGAAGACAGAAGGAGAACCCCGAAGAGTTGAGAAGACCCCCCCGGATAGCGGAGAAGACCCGTCGGGATATCGGAAGAAGAAGAGCCCCCCCCGGAGACAGAAGACAGAAGGAGACAACAAGACAGAAGGAGAAGACAGAAGGAGAACCCCGGAGAGTTGAGAAGACCCCCCCGGATAGCGGAGAAGACCCGTCGGGATATCGGAAGAAGAAGAGCCCCCCCCGGAGACAGAAGACAGAAGGAGACAACAAGACAGAAGGAGAAGACAGAAGGAGAACCCCGGAGAGTTGAGAAGACCCCCCCCGGATAGCGGAGAAGACCCGTCGGGATATCGGAAGAAGAAGAGCCCCCCCTGGTAAAAGAGCTAATAAAGAAGACAGGGGGCGGCCTCCGGAGCAGAAAAATAAAATATTTTAATACACTGTGTGGTTTATTTGTGTTTTTACCACTTTTCTTGCAGGTGAATGGGTAGGGGTACGATGTACCCCATACTCATTCACTTAGGGTGGGGGGCCGGTATCTGGGGGCCCCCCTTATTAAAGGGGGCTCCCAGATTCCGTTAAGCCTCCCGCCCGCATACCCCGACAACCAACGGCCAGGGTTGTCGGGAAGGGGCCCTGTCCTCATCAACATGGGGACAGGGTGCTCTGAGGTGGGGGGGCCGCAGTGCGCCCCCTGCCCCAGAGCACCCAACCCCCCATGTTGAGGGCATGCAGCCTGGTACGGCTCAGGAATGGGGGGGGGGCGCTCGCTCGTCCCCACTCCCTTCCTGGCTGGCCGGGTAGCGTGCTTTGGATACGGGTCTGGTATGGATTGTAGGGGGACCCCCTACGCCGTTTTTTTCGGCGTAGGGGGGGCTCTCCTTACAACCCATAACAGACCTAAGGGCCCGGTATGCTCCTGAGGGCGGGACCCAGGCCGGATTTTTATTTAAAATCCGGCGGGGACTTCCCCCTCAGGATTCATAACAAACGCCGCACACGTGTAGAATTGGCGGGAATCCAAGTCGGATCTCCCGCCTCTTCTATGACGCGCTTGCTCTCCATCGCGGCAAGCCAGCTCGGCGCTGGCTCCCGCGATGGGGCTCGTATGTGCTCAATCTCGCCGAGAAATACGGCGAGATTGACACAAAATCGGGTTCACCTACTGTATATGTTATGTTCTGCATATGTTTGGAAAATGTAATAAAAAGTTTGTGAAAGAAAAAAAAAAGAAAACCTCCCTGAAATGAGTTTTTGCAGGTTGGGATGTCTGCTACCCACTGGCAGGCTAGCTATTATAGTGTATACTTGTAGCCCCCTTTCAATGCAGGGCATCTTTAGGGGATCTTTGTTACCTCCCATGTGGCTCCACTGAACCATGGGATTATTGTGGGATCATTTTTCCCATTTATCCCCAAACGTTTTGTTTGTATACTTTTCCCTATTTTTTAAGCCCCATTTTTTGTTTGCTGTACTCAGCATTTTGGTGTATTCAGCGTACATAGCATATTTTTGCGCTCAGCATATATTTGTATATCCAGCAGTTTTGTGTATTTAGCCTATCATGTATTCAGCATACCCTACGATTGTCCGTTTCCCCTAAAGATTTATCCAAACGAAACGTGGCACAACGGGATCTTTCATTTAGGGTACATTAGGGATTTTGCCTGGGTTTAGGGACAGGTATCCGGACGGGGTCACCGCTTTCGGAGCGAGTGCTCTGTATAAATAGTTAGGACACTTCTAGACCCCTCCCCTTACTGCAGGGTGATATAGGGCTAGTTGTTCCTGTTACAATCTTGACGCAAGAAATTAAGAGCCACCCGCCCGCTTGCCTGTTTTGCAACTAAAAATATCTGAACTGCCCAGCTGTATACAGACAACGTACCCAAGTGAGCACACCAGGGCACCACTTTTTTGTTGGGGTTCGTGAGTGAGCCACATCTCCCTATGGACCTACTACGTCTGGACTGGTGAGATTGTTCCCTTTTTCACCCTTCGATTGTTTTCTATGGGCCCGCTAATACTGTGTAGTGTGCTATAATCTGTTACAGTTTAGGTGATTATTTACATAGCTGTGAATTGTGTGTCTATTTGGTGTAGCAGTAAAAGTTTTCATTCCCTTTGCCCCCTTCTTTTTGGGGTTTCTGTAGTTCAATTTTGATTTGGGAGTAAATAGGAGAGACACTATTGGTTTCCCTCTTATTTACTAATAATCCTTCTTATGCAACCCATTATCTTATTGGCCTTGGCAGCAGCTGCCTGACACTGTTTTTTGCAGCTTAGTTTGCTGTTTATTAAAATTCCTAGGTCCTTTTCCATGTCAGTGTTACCAAGTGTTTTACCATTTAGTATGTTCAGGTGACTTGTATTATTCCTTCCCATGTGCATAACCTTACATTTGTCAGTGTTAAACCTCACCTATGACTTCTCTGCCCATTGCCCAAGCCTCCAATCTATCCAGATCCATCTGTAGTAGTATACTGTCCTCTTCAGTGTTAATTACTTTACACAGGTTAGTGTCATCTGCGAAAAATGATATTTTACTGTGCAAGCCTTCTACAAGATCATTAATAAATATATTGAAGAGAATAGGGCCCAATACTGACCCCTGAGGTACTCCACTAGTGACAGTGACCCAATCTGAGTATGTACCGTTAATAACCACCCTCTGTTTTCTATCATTGAGCCAGTTACTTACCCACTTACAGACGTTTTCTCCCAGTCCAAGCATTCTCATTTTATATAATAACCTTTTATGTGGCGCAGTATCAAAGGGTGGAACTGAAATGTGCAGTAAACAACCAGTCACCTGCAGAACATATGATGGTGCAGTCTCCAACACAATATTTAGGTTCAGTGAAGAATCACTAGTCCCCAAAATAATATCAGTTTTTCTAGAAATATTGTAGAGTATAAGAGGTCCACCAAAAACCCATACTATACCTAATAACATCCATTGTATATTAATAAGGAACAGCTCACTTCAATTAAAAAAACATCAGGCCTATATCCCAGTTAGTAACAACTTCATGTGGCAGGGCATAGTCATAGCAGAAAAAAACAACTATTGGGGCACAATTTTGGCCTGTATGAATTTTAAGCCTCATTCTAATTTCTATAACTTTGGGATATATTATGACTCAATCTAGAAAAGTTGACCCCTTCCCCCAAAGAATGAAAGTTAAAAAAGGAATACCTAAATTGCTATATTTGCAATTTTATTGGGTATACAGAAAAATCACAAAAATGAAATCCTAAATAAATCCTGCACTTCAATGTTCCTAACTAAATATTTAGGGGAAAAGATGAGTAATGTGGGATAATGATATATTTCAAAACTGGACTTATGCATAGGCCTGGGATTGGATGAATAAGTGGAGCAATAATATCGTGACTCACTTGGCCATCCATGTTTGCTGCAGACCCTGCATCCTTTTTTGGGGTATTTTTGGTTTGGTGTAGAAGTGATGGGGTGTAAAAGATGTCTTTCGAGAAGTTGAAGCACAGCCTCCAACTAATGGAATAGCCGCTGGTCTGCAGAATTAAATAGGAGATCTTCAATCACCTTCTCCTGAAAACTAAAAATGTATCCCTGCCCCCTAATGTTTTGTACAGATAACTCAGTTGTCTGAGTTGAGATATATTGCTACATTTTTATATCATATTCTTGTTTTTCTTTCAACCGGATATTCTTGTAGCATTTGGTTATACAAATCTATCCCACCCATGAACTTGTTGTAAGTGTTCACAAACACAGGCTTTTGTTTTTCTGCAGAAGCCCCATGTTCTCTGATTACTTTTGTTGCACATGAGTGGATAATGCTGATCATGTAGACATCCTTGTGATCACGAAATTTCAAAGCTAGCACCTCCTTACCTGATTCCCCCTTTGGTTCTCTTTTATCTACAAGTTGGCATTGGAAACCCTTCCAATTGCCACAGGCTCTGGTATTTTCAGCAGGCAGGGCTCTATACTACAGGGGGACATTATAAATACAGGGGCCATTATTGGGGACATTATAACTACTGGGGACACTATAGGGCTTTATTAATAGTGTGAGCTCTATAAGGGTACCTTATAGATTGGCCTTGTTACTGCTGGGGGCATTATAGGGGGATCTTATTTCTACAAGGGACTCTATGGGGCATTATTAATATTAGGAGTACTGTGGGACATCATTATTGAGCATTACTACTAATGGGAATGCTATTGGGGGTACAGTAGGGTGCGTTATTACTATTGAGAGCAGTCTGGAAGCACTATTACTATGGACGACTATGTGTATGGTACTGGTATCTTTGCAGTATAGTATTTGGGGGCACTGGGGAGCACATTGGGCACAGAATTGGGGGTAGCAGCAGGATGACAATGTTGGGGCACCAGGAGGGGGTGGATGGTTGAAAAGTGAGGAATCTAAGATGTCTGTGTGTCAAAATCTGCAGAGATGAGACGTGGTTGAAAAAGTTGTGAAGGCCTTCTGGTTAAAATGGAGAAGATGAGGAAAGAGAACATCAGAGGAGATACCACTGAATCTAATAGGCATGTGGTGCTGTATGTTTGTAGCCCTGTATGTAATGTTCATAAACATATGTCTTTAGCAGTATAGCTGGAGGGAATAGGTTGGACTGAGAATTTGGATTGGCCAGGGTGGGGGTACATAACATAACATAGTACAGGGCTGGCCAACCTGCGGCTCTCCAGCTGTTGCAAAACTACAACTCCCAGCATGGCCAGACAGCCTACAACTATCAGCCTACAGCATGGCATGGTGGGAATTGTAGTTTTACAACAGCTGGAGAGCCGCAGGTTGGCCAGCCCTGACATAGTACATAAGGCCGAAAAAAGACATTTGTCCATCCAGTTCGGCCTGTCATCCTGCAAGTTGATCCAGAGGAAGGCAAAAAAAAAACTGTGAGGTAGAAGCCAATTTTCCCCATTTTAGGGAAATAAAAAATTCCTTCCCGACTCCAATCAGGCAATCAGAATAACTCCCTGGATCACTGACCCCTCCCTAGTAGCTATAGCCTGTAATATTATTACACTCCAGAAATACATCCAGGCCCCTGTTGAATTCCTTTATTGTACTCGTCATCACCACCTCCTCAGGCAGAGAGTTCCATAGTCTCACTGCTCTTACCGTAAAGAATCCTTTTCTATGTTTGTGTACAAACCTTCTTTCCTCCAGACGCAGAGGATGTCCCCTCGTCACAGTCACAGTCCTGGGGATAAATAGATGGGATAGATCTCTGTACTGACCCCTGATATATTTATACATATTAATTTGATCTCCCCTCAGTCATCTTTTTTCTAAAGTGAATAACCCTAATTTTGATAATCTAACAGGGTACTGTAGTTGCCCCATTCCAGTTATTACTTTAGTTGCCCTCCTCTGGACCCTATCCAGCTCTGCCTTGTTCACAGGAGCCCAGAACTGTACATAGTACTCTATGTGTGGTCTGACTAGCGATTTGTAAAGTGGTAGGACTATGTTCTTATCACGGGCATCTATACCCCTTTTGATGCAACCCATTATCTTATTGGCCTTGGCAGCAGCTGCCTGACACTTGTTTCTACAGCTTAGTTTGCTGTTTGTTAAAATTCCTAGATCCTTTTCCATGTCAGTGTTATCGAGTGTTTTACCATTTAGTATGTACGGGTGACTTGCATTATTCCTTCCCATGTGCATAACCTTACATTTATTTGTCAGTGTTAAACCTCATCTGCCACTTATCTGCCCAAGCCTCCAATCTATCCAGATCCCTCTGTAGTAGTATACTGTCCTCTTCAGTGTTAATTACTTTACACAGTTTAGTGTCATCTGCAAAAAATGGATACTTTACTATGCAAGCCTTCTACAAGATCATTAATAAATATATTGAAGAGAATAGGGCCCAATACTGACCCCTGAGGTACCCCACTAGTGACAGTGACCCAATCTGAGTGTGTACCATTAATAACTACCCTCTGTTTTCTATCACTGAGCCAGTTACTTACCCACATACAGACATTTTCTCCCAGTCCGAGCATTCTCATTTTGTATACTAACCTTTTATGTGGTACAGTGTCAAATGCTTTGGAGAAGTCCAGATATACGACATCCATTGATTAGTCGCTGTCAAGTCTAGAACTTACCTCCTCATAGAAACTGATTAAATTAGTTTGGCATGATCGATCCCTCATGAAGCCATGCTGATATGGCGTTATTTACTTATTTCCATTGAGATGCTCTAAGATAGCATCTCTTAGAAAACCTTCAAACAGTTTACCCACAACAGATGTTAAACTTACCGGCCTAGAGTTTCCAGGCTCTGTTTTTGGACCTTTTTTGAATATTGGCACCACATTTGCTATGCGCCAATCCTGTGGGACTTTCATGAGTTGTAGGTCCCAGGAGAGATCACCGCGTCGTCAAGCAATAAATGGAAATCAGGTACAAACACATAAGAGTTTATTGCACAAACAAAAACATGGAAGGCAGCACAGACAAAACATGAGCTCTATGTACCGTCAGCACAGTGGGAGAAAACCCCCACTGCGCCACTGTGCTGACGGTACATAGAGCTCATGTTTTGTCTGTGCTGCCTTCCATGTTTTTGTTTGTGCAATAAACTCTTGTGTCTGTACCTGATTTCCGTTTATTGCTTGACGACGCGGTGGTCTCTCCTGGGACCTCCAACTCGTGACAGAATGAACAAGTGAACTTTCACAGAGTTATTTTTGTTCTGTTTTCTGCTTATCTGTGGTGTGTGTGCATTCTGTATTTTCCTCTTTATGCTGCCTCTAGGTATCGGATTTGGTTGCCTTGGTGTACTGGCTGCGGTGTTTTCCGTGTATGCTGGTTGCCAGGGGCGACGTCTGATGTAGCCTTTTAGCTTGCAGTTCTGCCTACGGCCGTGTTTTCCTTTATCGGCGCAGGTATCTGCTTCTGGTCCTGGCCTCCGGAAGGGGGTGTCAGCATGTCTGACCAATCAGTTCTTGGCAGACATGCCATTCTCCGGAGGGAGAGTGGAGGGGGAGGTGTTAGCACACTGCAGTTCACCATGACTTTTGTGGCCGTGTAGGCTGGCTGCATTCCTCTTGGCGTACTGGCTGCGTATACCGTGTAGGCTGGTTGCTAGGGGCTGCGTGCTGGCTGCGGTCGTCTTATGTGTTCTGCTTGTGTACCTCTGTACCCTGTGTCTGATTTTCATTGTATTCCTGTCTGGTTCCTGTTCCTGGTCCCAATCCTCCGGAAGGGGGTGTCTGCATGTCTGGCCAATCAGTTCTTGGCAGACATGTCATTCTCCGGAGGGAGAGTGGAGGGGGAGGTAACTTCTTGGTGCGGTTCACTTGACGTGTATGCCGAATGCTGGCTATCTTCCCCTGGCGTACTGGCTGCGGACCCTCCGTGTAGGCTGGTTTTCAGGGGTTGGGCTGGTTGCGGTCATGTGTGTTCCTGCCCTTGTACCTCGTCACCCCTTTGATTTCTGTCCCCTTGCCTGGTTCTGTTTGGTTTGTTGCCCCACTTCCTCCCGTTTTCTGTTTGAGGGGGAGAGGGGGGGCTATGAGGGGTGGGAGTGTCACAGTCGTTACCTCTGGCTGTGACCTTCCGTCCTTGCTCGTTCGGCGCTCCTCGCTGAAGTTTTGTTTCTGTGTGCTATTTGTGGTTCTGTATGGGTTAACTCCCCTGTGTTCTTATTAGGAGTTAATCCTCTGTCTGCTCCATGGGTGTGGCTTCTCTGCTGCACCCATGGAACCTGTATATAAGGCTGAGGTTTCCTCAGTTCTGTGTCAGCTCTCCTGGTGTGTGTTGTCTTGTCCTGCTCCTGTTTGTACTCACTCTCCCATGCTGCTGACCCATGGGATCCGTATCTGTCTGTCTGTGCTCTGTGGGTTTTCCTACTTGTTCATTAACGTCGTCTTTCTGTTCTCTGTTCTGCCTGTTATGTTTTAGTTACTTTGTGTGTATTATTATGTCTGTGTTCAGCAAGCCTTTGCAGCAGAGGGGCATGCGCAAGGCCATGCAGTTTACTACTGGTGGAGCAAGTCCTTCTCTGCTCATTGCCACTCCTGCTCCCTTGCGTGAACTCCTGCTTGTATTATTAGTTGCCCTGTTTTGTATTTGCCTGTCTGTTATGTTTGCCTATGTGCCGTCGGTACCTTCTGGTACCTATTGTCCATTCGTTCCTGCTGTCAATGTCTAGTTCACGCTCCAGAGTGGACCCTGGCAACTTCCTGCGGCAAAGTCTAACCCTACCATCTAGGGCTCTAGTGAATACCAGGAGTTGCTTAGTCACGCCCCTCTGGAGTATTACTAGACAGTGGCGTAGTGGGGGTTTTCTCCCACTGTGCTGACGGTACATAGAGCTCATGTTTTGTCTGTGCTGCCTTCCATGTTTTTGTTTGTGCAATAAACTCTTATGTGTCTGTACCTGATTTCCATTTATTGCTTGACGACGCGGTGGTCTCTCCTGGGACCTCCAACTCGTGACAGGGACATTCCCTGTCAGTATAGAGTCTGCAAATATCAGAAATAAGGGTCTGGCTATGACATTACTTAATTCCCTTAGGATACGGGGGTGTATGCCATCCGGTCCTGGTGATTTGTCTATTTTAATCTTTTTAAGTCGCTGTTGTACTTCTTCCTGGGTCAGACAGGACACTTTTAATGGGGAATTTATTTTTACATTCAGCATTTCATCTGACAGTTTTTTTTCCTCAGTGAATACATTGGAGAAAAAAATATTTAACAGCTTTGCTTTCTCCTCGTCGCTCTCTGCGACTCCCCCCTCATTACTCTTTAAAGGGCCGACACCTTCAGATTTATACTTTTTAACATTTATATAATTGAAGAACATTTTAGGGTTAGTTTTACTCTCTTTGGCAACTAATCTTTCGGTCTCTAGTTTGGCCGCTTTTATTTGTTTTTTACATGTTCTATTTTTTTCCTTATAGTTTTTCAGTGCTTCCGTGCTACCCTTCTGTTTTAGTGATTTATATGCTTTCTTTTTGTCATTTATTGCTTTCTTTACAGTTTTATTTATCCATATTGGTTTATTTTTGTTCCTTAACCTTTCAATTTTTACCTCAGGCAGCAGAAAGGCTAGAATCGGCCCTTTAAGTGTCTCATCCACTGCTAAATTTTGTTCTAGTTTATGTGCTGCTAAGAATGCATCAATAAGGAAATTTAATAATGCCATTAATGGATATAATTTAACATGGCTGCTGTTTAGGATGCCTGCATTTCTACACCAAAATCCACAGCCTGTGGATTTTCCACTGCAGAAAATCCACATGTGTGGTACATTCACATGTGCGGTAAATCCACATGTGCGGTACAGCCACATGTGTGGTACTCCTGCTCTTTCCCCAGATGCCGTTGCTGGCAATTCGGCCGTGCAAGTTGTGTCACACAGGCTGTGAGTGTGACAATATCAGAGATAACAAGAATTAGCAGGAAAATGATAGGTCTGAGTGAGATCAGGTGAGTGTACTGTGTGGATTTGTATCTGTTCATGGGCATATAATTAGTTGAATTGTTTAACCCCTTAAGGACGCAGGGCGTACCGGTACGCCCTATTTCCCGAGTCCTTAAGGACTCAGGGCGTACCGGTACGTCCTAACTTTAAATTGTTATTCCGGCGCTGTGGGGGTTAATCGGAATGGGATGCCGGCTGAAATCATTCAGCCGGCATCCTGTCACAACGCCAGGGGGGGTCATGTGACCCCCCCCGTATCGGCGATCTCCGCAAACCGCAGGTCAATTCAGACCTGCGGTTTGCTGCGATTTCTGCAGTTTCTGATCCCCGCGGTCCCTGATCGTGGGGATCAGAAACTTTTGTGTCCCTAAAATGAAGATTTTCCACCCCCCCTGCACCCCTGCATGATTTTGCCAATCCCATCTGCCGCACCGCCCGCCTCCTGCACCGCCACCACCGCCCACAACTCCGCCCCCTGCACCACCCGCCGGCAAAAAATCATTCAGGGGTGCAGGGGGCAGAGTTGTGGGCGGTGGGGGCGGTGCGGAGGTGGGATCGCGATCCCCTGCCCGCCTCCTCTTGAAAATTTGTTGGTGTACAGTGGGTATACCAGGGTGCCAGCACATTGCTGACACCCTGGTATAAACGGCTGATATCTGTGCAGAGGTCAGCCGTTTAACCCTTTCCATACCGCGGTCCGTACAGACCGCTGTATGGAAAAAGTTAACAGTAAGAGGGAGCTCCCTCCCTCTCCCATCGGGGGCTGCAGTGCCTTTGCAGCCCCCCGATGGAGAGGGAGAGAGCCCCCAGACATCCCCCCGACAGCCCCGTCCTTACCCTTCCCCATCTGCAAAGTTCTGACCAGTACTGAGCAGACGGGGAAGGTTCCCATGGCAACAGGACGCCGTCTCAGGCATCCTGCTGTCCATGGTGCTGAACAGATCTGTGCTGAAGGCAGAGATCTGTTCAGACAAAGTGTAAGTAAAATACAGTACAGTACACTATATATTGTACTGTACTGTATTATACAAACATCAGACCCATTGGATCTTCAAGAACCAAGTGGGTCTGGGTAAAAAAAAAGTGAAAAAAAGTGAAAAAAAAGTTAAAATCAAAAAACACAGTTATCACTGATTAAAAATGAAAAAAAAAAAAAATTCCCTACACATGTTTGGTATCGCCGCGTCCATAACGACCTGATCTATAAAACGGTCATGTTACTTTCCCCACACGGTGAACGCCATACAAATAAAAAAATATAAACTATTAGGAAATTGAAATTTTGCCCACCTTACTTCCCAAAAAAGGTAATAAAAGTGATCAAAAAAGTCGCATGTACGCCAAAATAGTACCAATCAAACCGTCATCTCATCCCGCAAAAATCATACCCTACCCAAGATAATCGCCCAAAAACTGAAAAAACTATGGCTCTTAGACTATGGAAACACTAAAACATGATTTTTTTTGTTTCAAAAATGAAATCATTGTGTAAAACTTAAAGGGTTTCTGTCACCCTGCAAAACTCATATTTTTTTTTTTTTTGGATAGTTAGATTCCTCATAGTGCGATATAGCAGAATATAATGCTCTTACTTACTTTCATGCGGCCGATTCTTTATAAAACAAACTTTTATAATATGTAAATGAGGGCTCTACCAGCAAGTAGGGCGTCTACTTGCTGGTAGCTGCTGCAGAAATCCGCCCCCTCGCCGTGTTGATTGACAGGGCCAGCCGTGATCTCCTCCTCCGGCCGGCCCTGTCAGTAATTCAAAAATCGCGCGCCTCGCGTCATTCGGCGCAGGCGCTCTGAGCTGAGGAGGCTCGTATCCTCAGCACTCCCTCAGTGCGCCTGTGCCGATGACGTCTTCTCTTTCGGTGATGTCATCGGCGCAGGCGCACTGTGGGAGTGCTGAGGATACGAGCCTCCTCAGCTCAGAGCGCCTGCGCCGAATGACGCGAGGCGCGCGATTTTTGAATTACTGACAGGGCCGGCCGGAGGAGGAGATCACGGCTGGCCCTGTCAATCAACACGGCGAGGGGGCGGATTTCTGCAGCAGCTACCAGCAAGTAGACGCCCTACTTGCTGGTAGAGCCCTCATTTACATATTATAAAAGTTCGTTTTATAAAGAATCGGCCGCATGAAAGTAAGTAAGAGCATTATATTCTGCTATATCGCACTATGAGGAATCTAACTATCCAAAAAAAAAAATATGAGTTTTGCAGGGTGACAGAAACCCTTTAAATAAAAAAAATAAAAAAGTATACATATTAGGTATTGCCGCGTCCGTATCGACCGGCTATATAAAAATATCACATGACCTAACCCCTCAGGTGACCACCGTAAAAAAAAAAAAAAAAACGTGTAAAAAAAGCTATTTTTTGTCATCTTACGTCACAAAAAGTGTAATAGCAAGCCATCAAAAAGTCATATGCACCCCAAAATAGTGCCAATCAAACCGTCATCTCATCCCGCAAAAAATGAGACCCTATTTCAGATAATCGCCCAAAAACTGAAAAAACTAAGGCTCTTAGACTATGGAGACACTAAAACTTTTTTTTGTTTTAAAAATGAAATCATTGTGTAAAACTTACATAAATAAAAAAAATTGTATACATATTAGGTATCGCCGCGTCTGTGACAACCTGCTCTATAAAATTACCACATGATCTAACCTGTCAGATGAATGTTGTAAATAACAAAAAGAAAACGTGCCAAAAAATCTATTTCTTGTTACCTTGCCGCACAAAAAAGTGTAATATAGAGCAACCAAAAATCATATGTACCCTAAACTAGTACCAACAAAACTGCCACCCTACCCCGTAGTTTCTAAAATGGGGTCACTTTTTTGGAGTTTCTACTCTAGGGGTTCATCAGGGGGGCTTTAAATGGGACATGGTGTCAAAAAAACCAGTCCAGCAAAATCTGCCTTCCAAAAACTGTATGGCATTCCTTTCCTTCTGCGCCCTGCCGTGTGCCCGTACAGCGGTTTACGACCACATATGGGGTGTTTCTGTAAACTACAGAATCAGGGCCATAAATAATGAGTTTTGTTTGGCTGTTAACCCTTGCTTTGTAACTGGGAAAAAAATATTAAAATGGAAAATCTGCCAAAAAAGTGAAATTTTGAAATTGTATCTCTATTTTCCATTAAATCTTGTGCAACACCTAAAGGGTTAACAAAGTTTGTAAAATCAGTTTTGAATACCTTGAGGGGTGTAGCTTCTTAGAGGTGGTCACTTTTATGGAGTTTCTACTCTAGGGGTGCATCAGGGGGGCTTCAAATGGGACATGGTGTCAAAAAACCAGTCCAGCAAAATCTGGCTTCCAAAAACCATACGGCACACCTTTCCCTCTACGCCCTACTGTGTGCCCGTACAGTAGTTTACGGCCACATATGGGGTGTTTCTGTAAAATAAGTTTTGAATACCTTGAGGGGTGTAGTTTATAGAATGTGGTCATTTTTGGGCGGTTTCTATTATGTAAGCCTCGCAAAGTGACTTCAGACCTGTAGTGGTCCCTAAAAATTGGTTTTTTGTAAATTTCAGAAAAATTTCAAGATTTGCTTCTAAACTTCTAAGCCTTGTAACATCCCCAAAAAATAAAATATCATTCCCAAAATACTACAAACATGAAGTAGACATATGGGGAATGTAAAGTCATCACAATTTTTGGGGGTATTACTATGTATTACAGAAGTAGAGAAACTGAAACTTTGAAATTTGCAAATTTTCCAAAATTTTTGGTAAATATGGTATTTTTTTATGCAAAAAAATTTACTTTTTTGACCCAATTTTAGCAGTGTCATGAAGTACAATATGTGACAAAAAAACTATCTCAGAACGGCCTGGATAAGTCAAAGCGTTTTAAAGTTATCAGCACTTAAAGTGACACTGGTCAGATTTGCAGTCCTTAAGTTGAAATAGGGCTGAGTCCTTAAGGGGTTAAAGGGCTTCTCTACGGGAATTATGAAAATACCTAAATATTACTTTATTATAAATATATTCCCAAATATCTTTCATTAGTTATAATAGGTCGTTTTGTCTGGGGAGCAATCATTATGAGAAATAAAATGGCCGCTTTCCTATTAGTACACACAAAACCTGTCCTAATCACATAGCAGGACACAGCCACATCCCCACCTCCTCATTGTACTTCATGTCGCCTCATGAACTCCAACAGATTTTCAGCTGAAGATCATATTAAACTGTATTCAGAACCATAACCCCCTGACAAGCAGAGCAGAGAGGAGGATGAGGCAGCTCTTTAGCTCAGTGTTGAGAAGTAACTTGTCCTGCTGTGTGATTAGGACAGGTTTTGTGTGTACTAATAGGGCAGCGGCCATTTTAGTTCTCCTAATGATTGCTCCCGAGACAAAACGTGCCATTATAAATAATAAAAGGTATTCGGGAATTTATTTATAATAAAGTTATATTGGAGAACCCCTTTAATTTCGTGCAATGCTAATTTTTGGTAGCTGTTCTATCCTATATCAAAGGACATATGTCCTTGTTAGAGTTGAGCGAACACCTGGATGTTCGGGTTCGAGAAGTTCGGCCAAACTTTCCGGAAATGTTCGGGTTCGGGATCCGAACTCGACCCGAACTTCGCCCCGAACCCCATTGAAGTCAATGCGGACCCAAACTTTTCGGCACTAAAAAGGCTGTAAAACAGCCCAGGAAAGGGCTAGAGGGCTGCAAAAGGCAGCAAAATGTAGGTAAATCCCCTGTAAACAAATGTGGATAGGGAAATGAATAAAAATAAAATAAATAAAAATTAACCAATATCAATTGGAGAGAGGTCCCATAGCAGAGAATCAGGCTTCATGTCATAGCAGAGAATCAGGCTTCATGTCACCCAACACTGGAACAGGCCACTGTCAGATATTTTTAGGCCCCAGCACCCAGACAGAGGAGAGAGGTCCCATAGCAGAGATTCAGGCTTCATGTCATAGCAGAGAATCATGCTTCATGTCACCCAACACTGGAACAGGCCACTGTCAGATATTTTTAGGCCCCGGCACCCAGAGAGAGGAGAGAGGTCCCATAGCAGGGATTCTGGCTTCATGTCATAGCAGAGAATCAGGCTTCTTGTCACCCACCACTGGAACAGGCCATTGTCAGATATCTTTAGGCCCCGGCACCCAGACAGAGGAGAGGTTCATTCAACTTTGGGTTGCTCCGCAGTATAATGGTAAAATGAAAATAAAAAGAGGATTGAATGAGGAAGTGCCCTGGAGTACAATAATATATGGTTAAGGGGAGGTAGTTATAAATGTCTAATTTGCACAAGGGATGGACAGGTCCTGTGGGATCCATGCCTGGTTCTTTTTTATGAACGTCAGCTTGTCCACATTGGCTGTAGACAGGCGGCTGCGTTTGTCTGTAATGACGCCCCCTGCCGTGCTAAATACACGTTCAGACAAAACGCTGGCCGCCGGGCAGGCCAGCACCTCCAAGGCATAAAAGGCTAGCTCTGGCCACGTAGACAATTTGGAGACCCAGAAGTTGAATGGGGCTGAACCATCAGTCAGTACGTGGAGGGGTGTGCACACGTACTGTTCCACCATGTTAGTGAATTGTTGCCTCCTGCTAACACGTTCCGTATCAGGTGGTGGTGCAGTTAGCTGTGGCGTGTTGACAAAACTTTTCCACATCTCTGCCATGCTAACCCTGCCCTCAGAGAAGCTGGCCATGACACAGCTGCGTTGGCGACCTCTTGCTCCTCCTCTGCCTTCACCTTGGGCTTCCACTTGTTCCCCTGTGACATTTGGGAATGCTCTCAGTAGCGCGTCTACCAACGTGCGCTTGTACTCGCGCATCTTCCTATCACGCTCCAGTGCAGGAAGTAAGGTGGGCACATTGTCTTTGTACTGGGGATCCAGCAGGGTGGCAACCCAGTAGTCTGCACACGTTAAAATGTGGGCAACTCTGCTGTCATTGCGCGGGCACTGCAGCATGTAGTCGCTCATGTGTGCCAGGCTGCCCAGAGGTAAGGACAAGCTGTCCTCTGTGGGAGGCGTATCGTCATCGTCCTGCGTTTCCCCCCAGCCATGCACCAGTGATGGGCCCGAGCTGCGTTGGGTGCCACCCTGCTGTGAACATGCTTCATCCTCATCCTCCTCCACCTCCTCCTCATCCTCGTCCTCCTCGTCCTCCAGTAGTGGGCCCTGTCTGGCCACATTTGTACCTGGCCTCTGCTGTTGCAAAAAACCTCCCTCTGAGTCACTTCTAAGAGACTGGCCTGAAAGTGCTAAAAATGACCCCCTCTTCCTCCTCCTCCTCCTCCTCCTGGGCCACCTCCTCTTCCATCATCGCCCTAAGTGTTTTCTCATGGAGACATAGAAGTGGTATTGTAACGCTGATAACGGCGTCATCGCCACTGGCCATGTTGGTGGAGTACTCGAAACAGCGCAACAAGGCACACAGGTCTCGCATGGAGGCTCAGTCATTGGTGGTGAAGTGGTGCTGTTCCGCAGTGCGACTGTCACGGATGGTGTACAGGAAACAAGACAATACCATATAAACAATGTCTCTCTGGATCCACAACTAAGGAACAAAGGGAGACCCCTGCAATAGAGCTGCCGCTCTCCCTCACTGCTCAGCCTATGCGAACACCCCAAAGGTGGATGGCCACATATCCACGTTCCTCGGCTATCTATTACCTGAAGACCCTACAATAGTGAAGGGACACGACCACCGGCTCCCTACACTGACACGGAGGGAGTCAGGGTCACCTGGATCCAGAAAAGACAAAATCATAAATACATAAACAGCACTTATCTGCAGACGACTGACGACTGGGAACTGGGAACAGCATGCACACACACTCCAGGAAGTTGTATCAGCCGCACACTACTGCATTATGGGGAGGAACTTAAAGGGTAGCGATCAGTCCAACTGCATGACAGCTGAGATAGACTCACGAAATGAGAAACTAAACCAAAACAAAGAAATTCAAGGAGGAGGATCTGAGAAGCTCCTGTGAGCGCTTCTCAGCTGTCTGGCTGTGACAGTACCCCTCCCTCTAGGAGTGGACTCCGGACACTCAGAGCCCACCTTCTCAGGATGGGACCTATGGAAAGCCCTGATGAGACGAGAGGCCTTAATGTCCGTCACTGGGACCCACATCCTCTCCTCAGGACCATAACCCTCCCAATGAACGAGGTACTGGAGGGAACCGCGGACAAGACGAGAATCCACAATCCTAGAGACCTGAAATTCAAGATTTCCATCAACCATAATCGGAGGAGGAGGCAAAGGCGAGGGTACAATAGGTTGAACATAAGGTTTCAATAAGGACTTATGAAAAACATTATGGATCTTCCAAGTCTGAGGAAGATCAAGACGGTAGGCAACAGGATTGATGACAGACAGGATCTTGTAAGGCCCAATAAACCTAGGACCCAACTTCCAGGAGGGAACCTTCAATTTGATATTCTTGGTAGACAACCACACCAGATCACCAACATTCAGGTCCGGACCAGGCACACGTCTCTTATCCGCCACACGCTTATATCTCTCACTCATGCTCTTTAGATTATCCTGAATCTTTTGCCAAATAGATGACAAAGACGAGGAGAATCTGTCCTCATCAGGCAAACCAGAAGAGCCCTCTCCCGAGAAAGTCCCAAACTGCGGATGGAACCCATATGCACCAAAAAATGGTGACTTAGAGGACTCCTGACGACGGTTATTTAAAGCAAACTCAGCAAGGGACAAAAAAGAACACCAATCCTCCTGATTCTCCGCCACAAAACAGCGCAGATATGTCTCCAGATTCTGATTGAAGCGCTCTGTCTGGCCATTCGACTGCGGATGGAAAGCAGAAGAGAATGACAACCGAACCCCCAAGCGAGAACAGAAAGCCTTCCAGAATCTGGAAACAAACTGCGTGCCCCTATCAGAGACTATGCCTGAAGGAATCCCATGCAATTTGACAATGTGGTCAATAAATGCCTGCGCCAGCGTCTTAGCATTGGGCAAACCAGGGAAAGGGATAAAATGCACCATTTTGCTAAAACGGTCCACCACCACCAGAATCACAGACTTCCCCGAGGAACGAGGCAAGTCCGTTATGAAGTCCATGGACAGATGTGTCCAAGGACGGGAAGGAATGGGCAAAGGAAGGAGAGGACCTGATGGCCGTGAATGAGGGACCTTGGCACGAGCGCAAGTCTCGCAAGCTGCCACAAAACCCTCAACCGACTTACGAAGCGCAGGCCACCAGAATCTCCGAGCGATGAGATCCAGTGTGGCTCTTGCCCCCGGGTGCCCAGCAAGGACCGTGTCATGGTGTTCTTTAAAAATCTTGTGTCTCAAAGCGAGAGGCACAAACAACCTCCCAGGAGGACAAAGATCAGGAGCTTCTGACTGGGCTGCCTGCACCTCTGCCTCCAATTCAGGAAAAAGAGCAGAGACCACCACACCTTCAGCCAAAATGGGACCCGGGTCTTCAAAATTCCCACCTCCCGGAAAACAACGTGACAGGGCATCTGCCTTCACATTCTTAACCCCAGGGCGGAACGTAACAACAAAATTAAACCTTGAAAAGAACAAAGACCATCTGGCCTATCTCAGGTTCAGACGCTTGGCTGACTCCAAATAGGCCAGATTTTTATGGTCAGTAAACACGGTAATAGGGTGTCTGGCTCCCTCTAGCCAATGGCGCCATTCCTCAAAAGCCAACTTGATGGCCAACAATTCCCTATCTCCCACATCATAATTTCTCTCTGCGAAAGTTACTCCAACCATTTATTTGCCTCGCTTGCCAATCAATGGTGGGGTTATGTTTAGTGAGCCAGGGTAGCCCCAACACTAGAGGAGTAGGCAAACCGCTAAGGACGAAACATGACACATCCTCAACATGAGCATCACTCACAATTAAACGGATATTGTGAACTATGCCCTTTAATGATTTCTGAGAAAGTGGAGCTGAATCAATATCAAAAACAGGAATATCCTTTCCCAACGTGCATACCTGGAAACCATGAGTTATTGCAAATTGATTATCAATGAGGTTGACAGCTGCTCCACTATCCACAAAAATCTCACAAAAAATGCTCTTGCTCTCTAGCGCCACCCTAGCAGGCAGGACAAAACGGGAAATACAAGCAAACGGAAAACCTTCAATTTCCGCCTTAACCCTGCCAATAGTAACAGACGGAACATTTTTAAAAGATTTTTTTCTTTTTGTCTCTTTATTACTCCCAGAAAACTGCCTGAATCTCCTAGAGGGACAAACATTTGCCAAATGATTTATACCTCCACAACAAAAACAAACCCTCCCATGCGGGCTGAATCTTCTATTGTCAGAGGCAATCAACCCCAGCTGCATGGGCTCCTGCTCAGAAGGGGCTGACAGCGACTGAGACTCCTGCGCACAGAATGAGACCGCTGCACTGTTCCGAGACTGAGTAGGACAGGAAGGAGAGATCTCTCGTCTCTCTCTAAGACGCCTGTCAATACGAACGGCCTGAGACATAGCAGAGTCCAAGGAGATAGGCCTTTCATGAAAGGAAAATGCATCTTTCAATCCCTCTGAAAGACCATGGCAAAATTGACTTCGGAGTGCAGCATCATTCCAACCAGTATCAGCTGCCCATCTCCGAAATTCTGAGCAGTATATCTCTGCGGATTGTTTACCCTGGCATAACAGACATAGTCTAGACTCAGCCAGAGCAATACGATCCGGATCATCATATATCTGACCCAGGGCTAAAAAGAATTCATCCACTGAGCGGAGGGGCCGTGCCCCCTCCGGTAGCGAAAAGGCCCAAGACTGAGCGTTACCCCTGAGCAGCGATACAATGATCCCCACCCTCCGTTCTTCATCACCAGAAGAATGGGGAAGAAGGCGAAAATGGAGTTTGCAAGCCTCTTTAAAACGCACAAAATTCTCACTACCTCCAGAGAACGTATCCGGGAGCGAGATCTTGGGCTCAGCACAAACTCCATGAACGCAAGCTGAACCGGTCACTTGAAACTGAGAAAAAATCCTACGGAGATCAGCTACCTCCAATGAAAGACCCTGGAGGCGTTCAGCCAAAAGTGAAACCGGATCCATGCTTGAGACGGTTTTGGCGGCTGATAATGTCACGGATGGTGTACAGGAAACAAGACAATACCATATAAACAATGTCTCTCTGGATCCACAACTAAGGAACAAAGGGAGACCCCTGCAATAGACCTGCCGCTCTCCCTCACTGCTCAGCCTATGCGAACACCCCAAAGGTGGATGGCCGCATATCCACGTTCCTCGGCTATCTATTACCTGAAGACCCTACAGTAGTGAAGGGACACGACCACCGGCTCCCTTCACTGACACGGAGGGAGTCAGGGTCACCTGGATCCAGAAAAGACAAAATCATAAATACATAAACAGCACTTATCTTGCAGACGACTGACGACTGAGGACTGGGAACTGGGAACTGGGAACAGCATGCACACACACTCCAGGAAGTTGTATCAGCCGCACACTACTGCATTATGGGGAGGAACTTAAAGGGTAGCGATCAGTCCAACTGCATGACAGCTGAGATAGACTAACGAGATGAGAAACTAAACCAAAACAAAGAAATTCAAAGAGGAGGATCTGAGAAGCTCCTGTGAGCGCTTCTCAGCTGTCTGGCTGTGACAGCGACTGACCCGTGCGTGCTGCCGCTGAAACTCCACTATGGCCTGCTGCTGCTCGCACAGTCTGTCCAGCATGTGCAAGGTGGAGTTCCACCTGGTGGGCACGTCGCATATGAGGCGGTGAGCGGGAAGGCCGAAATTACGCTGTATCGCAGACAGGCGAGCAGCGGCAGGATGTGAACGCCGGAAGCGTGCACAGACGGACCGCACTTTATGCAGCAGCTCTGACATGTCGGGGTAGTTGTGAATGAACTTCTGCACCACCAAATTCAGCACATGCGCCAGGCAAGGGATGTGCGTCAAACCGGCTAGTCCCAGAGCTGCGACGAGATTTCGCCCATTATCGCACACCACCAGGCCGGGCTTGAGGCTCACCGGCAGCAACCACTCGTCGGTCTGTTGTTCAATACCCCGCCACAACTCCTGCGCGGTGTGGGGCCTGTCCCCCAAACATATGAGTTTCAGAATGGCCTGCTGACGTTTACCCCGGGCTGTGCTGAAGTTGGTGGTGAAGGTGTGTGGCTGACTGGATGAGCAGGTGGAATAAGAGGAGGAGGAAGCCGAGTAGGAGGAGGAGGCTACAGGAGGCAAAGAATGTTGCCCTGTGATCGTTGGCGGCGGAAGGACGTGCGCCAAACAGCTCACCGCCTGGGGCCCAGCCGCCACTACATTTACCCTGTGTGCAGTTAGGGAGATATAGCGTCCCTGGCCGTGCTTACTGGTCCACGTATCTGTGGTTAGGTGGGCCTTGCCACAGATGGCGTTCCGCAGTGCGCACTTGATTTTATCGGATACTTGGTTGTGCAGGGAAGGCACGGCTCTCTTGGAGAAGTAGTGGCGGCTGGGAACAACATACTGTGGGACAGCAAGCGACATGAGCTGTTTGAAGCTGTCTGTGTCCACCAGCCTGAATGACAGCGTTTCATAGGCCAGTAGTTTAGAAATGCTGGCATTCAGGGCCAGGGATCGAGGGTGGCTAGGTGGGAATTTACGCTTTCTCTCAAATGTTTGTGAGATGGAGAGCTGAACGCTGTGCCAACGTTCCTCCAGAGGCGGAGGAAGAGGCCGATGCAGCAGCAGAAGAGGTAGCAGGGGGAGCCTGAGTGAGTTCCTTGTTTTTAAGGTGTTTACTCCACTGCAGTTCATGCTTTGCATGCAGGTGCCTGGTCATGCAGGTTGTGCTAAGGTTCAGAACGTTAATGCCTCGCTTCAGGCTCTGATGGCATAGCGTGCAAACCACTCGGGTCTTGTCGTCAGCACATTGTTTGAAGAACTGCCACACCAGGGAACTCCTTGAAGCTGCCTTTGGGGTGCTCGGTCCCAGATGGCGGTGGCCAGTAGCAGGCGGACTCTCTTGGCGGCGGGTGTTCTGCTTTTGCCCACTGCTCCCTCTTTTGCTACGCTGTTGGCTCGGTCTCACCACTGCCTCTTCCTCCGAACTCTGAAAGTCAGTGGCATGACCTTCATTCCATTTGGGGTCTAGGACCTCATCGTCCCCTGCATCGTCTTCCACCCAGTCTTCCTCCCTGACCTCCTGTTCAGTCTGCACACTGCAGAAAGACGCAGCAGTTGGCACCTGTGTTTCATCATCAGAGACGTGCTGAGGTGGTATTTCCATGTCCTCATCATCAGGAAACATACAGTAAGTGGTTGTGCGTCAGTGCATTCTATGTCTTCCACCGCTGCGGAAGGGCTAGGTGGATGCCCTTGGGAAACCCTGCCAGCAGAGTCTTCAAACAGCATAAGAGACTGCTGCATAAGTTGAGGCTCAGACAGTTTCCCTGATATGTATGGGGGTGATGTGACAGACTGATGGGCTTGGTTTTCAGGTGCCATCTGTGCGCTTTCTGCAGAAGACTGGGTGGGAGATAATGTGCTGGATCCACTGTCGGCCACCCAATTGACTAATGCCTGTACCTGCTCAGGCCTTACCATCCTTAGAACGGCATTGGGCCCCACCAAATATTGCTGTAAATTCTGGCATCTACTGGGACCTGAGGTAGTTGGTATACTAGGACGTGTGGCTGTGGCAGAATGGCCACATCCTCTCCCAGCACCAGAGGGTCCACTAACACCACCACGACCATGTCTGCGTCCCTTACTAGATGTTTTCCTCATTGTTACCGTTCTCCACAATAAGAAAATAATTATTTGGCCCAATGTATTGAATTCAAATTCAGGCCTTTTTTTACAGGCACCTAACACTATCTGGCTATCTACTTAGGTACCGTATTACACTAATACAGGCACAGCAGTAACCACATATTTAGCTGAATATAAATTGTAGGCCTAGTATTTAGGCGCTGGATGACAGGTATACGTTTATGGACAGAATTAGAATTGGAGATGCACGGTAGCGTTTGAAGTTACTGAGAATGACCCTATCCGCACCTTCAATCTAATATACCTTTTTATGGATAGATTTAAACTTGGCCTGATACAGCAGAAACCACTGATTTAGGGAATTGCTAAGTTGGGAATTGTATTTCAACCCAGAACAAAAACTGTGCTTTGGCGGACACTAAATAACTTTACCAGCCACAGCAGTAAACACAGATTTAGCTGAATATAAATTGTAGGCCTATTATTTAAGCGCTGGATGACAGGTATACGTTTACAGACAGAATTAGACTTGGAGATGCACTGTAGCGTTTGAAGTTATTGAGAATGACCCTATCCGCACCTTTAATCTAATATACCCTTTTATGGATAGATTTAAACTTGGCCTGATACAGCAGAAACCACTGATTTAGGGAATTACTAATTTTGGAATTGTATTTCAACCCAGAAAAAAATATATCCTTTGCCAGACAGCAGACAGTATTACAATTGGCTAGCCACAGCTGAAACACCAGATTTAGGGTACTGCTATTTTGGCAATTGTATTTCACCCCTCAATAAAATAGCAAGCACAGCCAAGCCCCTGATGTAGGATATAGCACCACAAGACACAAAATGGCCGCCGATCACCCCAGAAAAAAGTGACTGAAAAACGCTCTGGGCAGCCTAAAAACAGTGAGCAATTAAATAGCAGAGGTTGAATGATACACAGCTGTAGATCGATCACTTCAGTAAGTGTTTTTGATGAGTAAATCCCTGCCTAATCTGGCCCTAACAGCAGCAGCTGCATCCTATCCCTACACTGATCAGAGCAGAGTGACGTGCGACGCTACGTGACTCCAGCTTAAATAGAGGCTGGGTCACATGCTGCACTGGCCAATCTCAGCCATGCCAATAGTAGGCATGGCTGTGATGGCCTCTTGGGGCAAGTAGTATGACGCTTGTTGATTGGCTGCTTTGCAGCCTTTCAAAAAGCGCCAAGAAAGCGCCGAACACCGAACCCGGACTTTTACGAAAATATTCGGGTTCGGGTCTGTGTCACGAACACCCCAATACAGTTCGGGTTCGCTCATCCCTAGTCCTTGTGTAAAACGAGCAGTAAATGATGATTAATCTGTAATTAAAGGGGTTATCCCATGAATAATGTAAAAAATGAAAATCAGACATCATATAGTGCATGCCAACCTCTTTATAACAAAGCTAGAACCAGCTCTGTACCTCACATGGATCCAGAGATCCCCCATTCATTGTTTTGCTATATTTATGTCAAGCTAGCAGCTCAGAGATTGTGTCTTTTACATTGCAGCTCAGGGGCTGTGTCCTTTCTTCTGCAGCTCTCTCCCAGTTTCAGCTCAGGAGGTGTGTCCTTTCTCCGAGGGTGTGTCCTTTCTGCAGCAGCTCTCTCCCTGTCACAGCTCAGGGGTGTGTGTGGCATTTTTCAGAGGGTGTGTCCTTTCTGCTGCTGGTCTCCCCCTCTCATGGCTGAGGGGTGTTTTTTTTCCTGCTGTAGGTCTGCTGGAACTGAGCTTGTGCGACCACCTCAGCAATGTCACAGAGGTGGACACAGAAATAAGTAAAAGGAGAAAAAGCAGGTGGTGGTATACAGATTTCATAGAATAACTAAATATCTATACAAAATTTTTAATTAAAACCAGTAGCAAAACTATTCAGATCCAGGTGCTGGTTTGAAAAATGTACAATCTTTTTGGTGCGCCAGACGCTTTAAAGAACCTAATGTGTGAAGTAAACATTCCCTACCTATTATACAACTACCAGAATAAGGGCTCTTTTACATGGGGAGATGGTAGGGCCAGTTATCAGGAATGAATGTTTTTGTGGACGCTCATTCCCAATCAATGGCCTGTGTAAATGTGTAAAATTTCTTGGCAGCTTGGCACAAAACCATGCATGAATGTGAACTGTCGTTACCATTTTTTTATTTATTTTTTAATCAGACAAGCTATATAATGTATTTGTATGAAACCGCATGTTTACTTCCTTGTACAGTCAACTATTTGTCATGACGGTGCTTGTATTAAGAGAGTTCCCTAGTATAAAACTTTTGTTACCTATGACAGCTGCTTCTTTCTTGAGCATTGTTTCAGCTGACTACTGAGGATCTGACTTTGAAGGACTGAAATACAGTAGGACTATTTCATTAGGTGGCACTTGTACAACTAAACAAGTAAATATTACTTACATTCAGATTACCGTGGCAGCAGTGTTGACGCACGTGAATACTAAGCTGAAAGGCCTTTGACACTCTTAGGGAAATAATTGGCTGGGAAAACGTATTTGTAATTGGCATTTATATCTCAATAGATAGATCGTACTATAAGCATTCCAAGCATCAGTCATATATAATGATCACCTTCAGATGTAACCTCACTAGACTGGGGATCCCGAGCCCAGCAGTCATGCAGTGAGGACGAGTTTGGGAGGAGGCAATCGAGCATGCACCCTCCTCCTGTTCCCTTCAATGTGAGGTACTCAGTGCCTGACTGCCACTCCATTCAACTCTTCCTCACTGCGGCTGTGCAGTGAGAAGGGCTGAGGGTCTTGGGATCCACATTCTGGTGGTGTCTCAAGTGATCAGACATTAAAAGGGTGGTCCCACCATCACAGCTTATCAGCTATGCAAAGGTGACAAGTATCTGATTAGTGGGGGTCCAACTGCTGGGAACCCCATAATCAAGGGAATGGGGTCACTGAGTCCATCATGTAAATGCAGTAATGGTCATACACACTGCTGCTCCATTCATTCTAGGACTGCTGGAAATAGCAGAATACGGTGCTTGGCTGGCTTCAGCAGTCCCATAGAGCCAAATTGATATGCAGTACTTATGTGTGACCATGACTTCATTCTCTTGAGGGACTCAGAGACCCTCATTCTTATGGATCACTGTTGTGGTTTTATGATCCCAGAAGTTGCTCACCCCCCAATCCTATAAATATACTATGGATAGGTAGGATGGGACAACCCCTTAAAATAGCTGTTAAATGTCTATTCTAGTATCATGACCACTCACTTTGCTAGTTAGTGAATCAGACCATAAAAAATATACCTTCCAATGTAATCCAACCACATACTGTATGATTTTAGTTTTTTGTTTAAACCTGTGAATTAGGAATAATATGCATATACTTGAATTAGATTAGGTCAAATTTAACTCTATTAAAGAGACAAAAGAGTAAAATGTAATTACCTCCCCCCCCCCCACACTCTGTAGCAGTTTAGGCTTTTAGTCTTTAGTTTCCACTGTGACGACAGTGTTATGTTAACTGCTATCCTTACTCATTGCATCATTTGAAGGGTGTGACACCATAAGTATAAAATCAGGTCTGTTCGTCTCCTATGTAGACAGAACTATCACTGACAGTGAGAGTAGACATGTCATTTAACAATAGGAAATGTTGTTTTCTGCGCTGGAAAAGTTCAGGATCTCATTTTTTTATGATAGTCTTCTTTGGAATTGCTAACTGTCATTCAATAAGGACGATTCAAGACTGTGGAATACAATGCTCCCAGGTAAGCAGCTTCACATGCGTGTTCATGCTTACTGTGCTCCAGTGCAGCAGAAATAAATGATTATAATCTGCCTTTGGCATTTATACTGTCTAGACGGTAATATTTTACATAATGTACGTTTTATATTTTATTTTATAATGATTACATATTTGTGAATAATATGTAATTTGTATATAAATGGATTACTGTATGTTCATACTACTATCTACTGTATTGATTGATCAATAGTTATGAGAAAGAAAGATAGAAGTTAGATAGAGATAGATGGATCAAAGATAGATACATATTAGATAGATGATTAGATAGAGAGAGAGAGATAGATAGATGATAAATAGATAGTTAGAGATGGATGGATCAAAGATAGATACATTTTAGATAGATAGATACATAGATAGATATAAGAGATAGATAGATAGATAGATAGATAGATAGATAGATAGATAAGTAGATAGTTAGAGATAGATGGATGGATAGATCAAAGATAGATACATATTAGATAGATGATTAAATAGATAGAGATAGATAGATAGATAAGTAGATAGTTAGGGATGGATGGATCAAAGATATATTAGATAGATAGATATAAGAGATAGACAGATAGATAGATAGATAGATAGATAGATAGATATGATAGATAGATAGATAGATAGATAGATAGATAGATATGATAGATAGATAGATAGATATGATAGATAGATAGATAGATAGATAGATAGATGTTAGATTTTCTGCCAGAAAAAAAATAGCTCTCTGATAAACAGTAACTGAAGGTTTCCATGTGCATTGCGTTTTTTTCCCTCTCACTCACATAAACAGAAATAACTATTCTGATTGCATAAACTGACCAGAATAGGACATCCTGTGAGATTCTTGGATCGGGCACCCCAATTTTTTTTAAAAATGGTCGTGTGAATAGCCCAATTGGCTTATATGCGTCTGTTTGCTTTCCTTTTAAAAAAAAAAAGGATAGCACAAAGAAGAAAAATACATTCATGTGAATGAGCTCTAATAGTTTTTACATCATTTGTCTGTTTCAAAACAATTAACAACAAGACTGCAGCCAAATAAGCTTTTATCCCAATATATCAGTTTTATGCCAAATAATCCATGGTTTCATAAATAGTTTTGACCAGCTGACATGTTAGTTTTCATATTCTTATAGCATGGTTATAGAATTGGGTGTGCAAACAGAGATGCACCTGCTTAAGCTAGAATCAGATGTAAACTTGCCAGCTAAGTTTCTCTATGAATAGTAGTATTTTTTCCACCAGCTGCCACTAGATGTCAGTGTTGGTGACTAAATTCATTGCTGCAGTATATGGCAAAGTATTTTCAATATACATCCTACCATTTACATCAGTGTCATAGAAACATAGAAACATAGAATGTGTCGGCAGATAAGAACCATTTGGCCCATCTAGACTGCCCAATATACTAAATACTATGGATAGCCCCTGGCCCTATCTTATATGAAGGATGGCCTTATGCCTATCCCATGCATGCTTAAACTCCTCCACTGTATTTGCAGCTACCACTTCTGCAGGAAGGCTATTCCATGCATCCACTACTCTCTCAGTAAAGTAATACTTCCTGATATTACTTTTAAACCTTTGCCCCTCTAATTTAAAACTATGTCCTCTTGTAGCAGTTTTTCTTCTTTTAAATATTCTTTCCTCTTTTACCTTGTTGATTCCCTTTATGTATTTAAAAGTTTCTATCATATCCCCTCTGTCTCGTCTTTCTTCCAAGCTATACATGTTAAGGTCCTTTAATCTTTCCTGGTAAGTTTTATCCTGCAATCCATGTACCAGTTTAGTAGCTCTTCTCTGAACTCTCTCTAAAGTATCAATATCCTTCTGGAGATATGGTCTCCAGTACTGAGCACAATACTCCAAATGAGGTCTCACTAGTGCTCTGTAGAGCGGCATGAGCACCTCCCTCTTTCTACTGGTAATTCCTCTTGCTATACACCCAAGCATTCTGCTAGCATTTCCTGCTGCTCTGTGACATTGTCTGCCTACCTTTAAGTCTTCTGAAATAATGATCCCTAAATCCCTTTCCTCAGATACTGAGGTTAGGACTGTATCACTGATTTTATATTCTGCTCTTGGGTTTTTACGTCCCAGGTGCATTATCTTGCACTTATCAACATTAAATTTTAGTTGCCATATTTTTGACCATTCCTCTAGTTTTCCTAAGTCCTTTTCCATTTGGTATATTCCTCCAGGAACGTCAACCCTGTTACAAATCTTTGTGTCATCAGCAAAAAGACACACCTTACCACTGAGGCCTTCTGCAATTTCGCTGATAAAGATATTAAACAATATGGGTCCCAGAACAGATCCCTGAGGTACCCCACTGGTAACAAGACCTTGGTCTGAATATACTCCATTGACTACAACCCTCTGTTGCCTGTACCTCAGCCACTGCCTAATCCATTCAACAATATGGGAGTTTAAGCCCAATGACTGCACTTTATTGATAAGCCTTCTATGTGGGACAGTATCAAAAGCCTTACTAAAGTCTAGATAAGCGATGTCTACTGCACCTCCTCCATCTATTATTTTAGTCACCCAATCAAAAAAATCAATAAGATTAGTTTGACATGATCTCCCTGAAGTAAATCCATGCTGTTTTTCATCTTTCAATCCATGGGATTTTAGATGGTCCACAATCCTCTCCTTAAGTATGGTTTCCATTAATTTCCCCACTATTGATGTCAGGCTTACTGGCCTATAGTTGCCTGATTCCTCCCTCCTACCTTTCTTGTGAATGGGCACAACATTTGCTAATTTCCAATCTTCTGGGACGACTCCTGTTGCCAGTGATTGGTTAAATAAATCTGTTAATGGTTTTGCTAGTTCACCGCTGAGCTCTTTTAATAGCTTTGGGTGTATCCCATCAGGCCCCTGTGACTTATTTGTATTAATTTTAGACAGTTGACTTAGAACCTCTTCCTCTGTAAAGACACATGCGTCAAAAGATTCATTAGTCTTCTTTCCCAACTGAGGTCCTTCTCCTTCATTTTCCTTTGTAAAAACTGAACAGAAGTATTCATTGAGGCAGTCAGCTAGTTCTTTATCTTCTTCCATATACCTTCCTTCTTTAGTTTTTAATTTGGTAATTCCTTGTTTTAGTTTCCTTTTTTCATTTATGTATCTGAAGAATGCCTTATCGCCTTTTTTCCCTGACTGAGCTAATTTCTCTTCTGCCTGTGCTTTAGAAGCTCTTATAACTTGTTTGGCCTCTCTCTGCCTAATCTTATAAATTTGTCTGTCATCCTCGTTTTGTTTTTTTTTTATAATTCCTAAATGCTATCTTTTTGTTTTTAATGATTTTGGCCATTTCTGCTGAGTACCACAGTGGTCTCTTCCTTTTTTTGCTTTTACTAACAAGCCTAATGCAATCTTCTGTTGCCTTCAATAGTGCCACTTTTAAGTAGTCCCATTTCTCCTGGACTCCAATTAAACTGTTCCAGTCTGATAGGGACTCGTATACCACTAATCTAATTTTAGAAAAGTCAGTTTTTCTAAAATCTAAAACTTTTGTTTTTGTGTGGTGTGACTCAGTCACTGTACTTATAGTAAACCACACTGACTGGTGATCACTAGATCCCAAGCTTTCCCCTACAGTAATATCAGATACCAAATTCCCATTTGTGAATACTAAATCTAAAATGTCCTCCTTCCGGGTTGGCTCCTCCACTACTTGCTGTAGAGATAATCCCAGTAGGGAATTTAGAATATCTGTACTCTTGGCAGAACTAGCTATTTTGGTTTTCCAGTTTACATCTGGAAGATTGAAGTCTCCCATAATGATAACTTCCCCCTTCAATGTCATTTTAGCTATTTCCTCAACTAGTAGATCATCTAATTCTTTGACTTGGGTAGGTGGTCTATATATAACACCTACACGAGTAACCTTATGATTATCAAGCTGCAAGGTAACCCAAACTGACTCTAAATTCTTCTCGCTAACTTGTATCAAATTAGATTTTATGCTATCTTTCACATACAGGGCCACCCCTCCCCCCTTCTTGCCTTCTCTGTCTTTCCTGTATAGAGAGAAACCTGGTATTGATATATCCCAGTCATTACTCCCCTTGAACCACGTCTCAGTAACAGCCACTACATCTATATTCTCAGATGCCATTATAGCCTCAAGCTCATTGATCTTATTCCCTAGACTGCGAGCATTTGTAGACAAGACTCTGAGCTTGTCATTTCTTAACCTTTGTGCTACTGGCCTCTTCTGGCATTGTTCCGGGGGGCAGTCGGACTGCTGGATTATCACTCTTTTGCCCCCCTTTCCTAGTTTAAATGCTTCTTAGCAACTACTTGGAACTGTTCACCGAGGACATTCGTTCCCTTGAGAGAAAGATGCAAACCATCTTTCTTGTACAGTTCTTTTCCATTCCAACAAGAGCTATCATGAGACACAAAGCCAAACCCTTGGTTCAGACACCATTCACCAAGCCATACATTGAATTCCTTAATGCGCATCTTCCTGTCATGCTGAAGGTCATGTACATCATTATAGAATACAGGAATATATAATGATAATAATTATAGTAATAACAATACTAACCCCTTACGTACCCGGACCATTTTTGTTTTTTCTTCCCCACATTCCAATTGCAATAACTTTTTTATTTTTCGTTTTACAGAGCTGTATGCAGGCTTGTTTTTTACAGAATTTTTTTTATTTTTTATTCGTACCATAAAACTTTTTGATCACTGTTATTAAATTTTTTGTTGACTAAAAAATGGCAAATTGCATGTTTTTTTTTTCCCATTACACCGTACACAGCCCAGGAAAAATATTTTTATATTTTAATAGTTCAGACATTTTCAGAAGCAGCAATACCTGTTATGTTAATTTTTTCATTGTTTATTCATTTTTGTATGTAAAATTGAGTAAGCGGCGCGATTTGAACTTTTAATATTTTTATTTTTTTAAACCTTTTTTTTTCTTCTTTTGATTCCTTGTCCCAAACACCATAATAGAAAAGTACTATGGTGAATGAGATTCTGCCTGGTGAGCCATGCCTTGTGCATAGCATTGCAGCCAGTTTTCAATGACAGGCCCGGGAACCTTCAACAGACCCCAGGCTGTCATGGTAACTGATCGGATCTTTGCAATTTCACTGCTGGGGATCCAATTACAAGGCAGAGGGAGCCACATCTCTCTGCCAAAAGCCTCTTGCACACGAACGTGTGCTGCCCGTGCTGCAGACCGCAAATTGCGGTCTGCAATGCACGGGCACCGACCGTGGGCCAGCCGCATGCGGATCGAGCCCCTATTCACTTGAAGGACAAGTTCTAACCTTTTGCGGAACAGAAGCACGGAACGGAACCATATAAAAGCACTCCGTAATGCTTCCGTTCCGTGGTTCTGTTCCGCTCCACACCGCAGAGATTTGCGGACCCATTCAAGCAATATGGCCACGGGGGACACACGATCGTGTGCAAGAGGTCAAACTCCACAGTTGTCGCAACCCCTATTAAATGACCGGCTTTGGCATCATTGCGACTGGATGCCTGCTGTATTATACAGGTGGCACCCGCCATGTATGGAGTGGGCTTTGCGCAGCAGCCTGCCCCATACATTCCACTTACTGAAGTGAGACAACCCCTTTAATCCTTAAATATGGCATTGAAGCAGAATCGTCATATAGAGACTCATTTGGCATTGCATGTTTTTCCTCATGTTTGGGGAATTCATTTCAACCGGCACTGGTTTCCTGGCACGCTTCTGCTATACTGGTGTAATACATCAGAGCCAGTCTGAACACAGAGCTGCAGTGTACAGCATGAGGGAGGGAGCAGCAGCCTGCAGTACTGAGAAGGCCACTGTTGTACTTCAGGCTACCTATTAGACAGTGCGGCAGTGCTCATCAAAGCTGTATCCTGATGGGGATGAGCTAAAAAGCTGTATTTTTGAGACCTCAACCGAAAATCCAGCTTCTCTCCTGAAGGTACGGCCTCCATTAAATTCAGGGGATGCAGGTACCAACATGCATGCTGAGCATGCATTTGGAACCTGCACTCCCTGAATTTTGTGGTGGCCGTTATGGCACATAACAGGTAGCATTTAGTTTTAGGTTCCCGTCTTACAGAGATCGCCTTGACGTGTGGCAGACGGGCCCAAATAATTTTGTACAAAATGTATTTGCCAAGAATTTCAAATTTACAAAATAAGCGTGGCATTAGCACCAAATATTTTCTATTACTATGGCAGTATTGTACTTTGGTTTGCAGAGTGCTGTTGCATTGTGTTTTTTTTTCTTTGTGTTTCTAGCCATGGTAGCAAGCACCTGCACATTGGGATGTGCTGACTGACCCCCTTTTTCTTTGCACTATCCTCAGAATAGGTCATCAATATCAGATCTGTTTGCGGTCCAGCTGTATTAGGAGACGGCGCGCACTGTGTGCACATACAGTCTCCTGTCTCTTTTCCTGTTTGCTGCTGCTGTCCCATAGACATACAGCAGAGAGGAGGAAGAGATAAGGGAGACTGCACATGTACACTGTGCTAGCCGTCGCTTCATACAGCTGATTGATGGAGGTGCGAGGAGTCGGACCCCTGCCGATCTGATATTGATGACCTATCCTGAGGATAGGGCATCAATATTAAAATCCTGGACAACCCCTTTAAGTACTGCTAATGTTACCTTTTGTTTAGATACAGTATGTGGCATAATGTACACTAATGTATTTCATATCTTTTTGTAAAAGCCTTTAAAGAATCTACTATTACAAGATACCATACCAGTCAGCAGCTTAGTGTTTATATTGGAGCAAGGGAATTTCCCGTATGCTGCCTGAAGGTAGTTCTGCAGATATACAGGTGACCGGACTAGTATTTAACCTATTTATAGACTGCTCTCTGGGAATTCCATTTGCACAGCTTCTTTATCTGTTCTTCGAAACTAAGTCTTGTATTAGACCAGCAGATGTCTTGCAGACGACTATTATAGATCAGACAAAAGTGTGCTTATTACATACAGCTATGTTCCCTTGTATTTTAGCTTGCTACAAAGTACCATGCCTCTATGTGATCTGTAAGCGAATAGACGACTCCGTATTATACTAATGGATCTGTGACGGAGGAATGATAATTTTGTTAGCAGGATGAAAGATCACGATTGGAGAGAAACAAGCGATTCCTTGTTCGTCGTTTAATTGCTCATACTTATTACATCTCGTGAGGCTCGTTCAATTTCGTTCACATTAACGTACGAAGTTCGCGCTGTCTAATATAGGGTTAACAGATTTACTTCTGCTAGAGACCAAATATATCTGGAACCAATGTCAGTGAATGGTCTCCATTAGGCCACTTTCACATAGCGCTTGATCAGTGATTTCCATCAGTGAGTGTGAGACCAAACCAGATGTGGAGTCTACTCAGAGATAAGGTACAATGGAAAGATTTGTATCTTTTCTGTGTTTTTGAACCACACCTGGTTTTGACTCACAATCACAATCGAAATAAGTAATTGAACACTGACTGTATGAAAGCCCATATCTCACACATGGTCACCTCTTCTCATATACAGGGAGTGCAGAATTATTAGGCAAGTTGTATTTTTGAGGATTAATTTTATTATTGAACAACAACCATGTTCTCAATGAACCCAAAAAACTCATTAATATCAAAGCTGAATATTTTTGGAAGTAGTTTTTAGTTTGTTTTTAGTTTTAGCTATTTTAGGGGGATATCTGTGTGTGCAGGTGACTATTACTGTGCATAATTATTAGGCAACTTAACAAAAAACAAATATATACCCATTTCAATTATTTATTTTTACCAGTGAAACCAATATAACATCTCAACATTCACAAATATACATTTCTGACATTCAAAAACAAAACAAAAACAAATCAGTGACCAATATAGCCACCTTTCTTTGCAAGGACACTCAAAAGCCTGCCATCCATGGATTCTGTCAGTGTTTTGATCTATTCACCATCAACATTGCGTGCAGCAGCAACCACAGCCTCCCAGACACTGTTCAGAGAGGTGTACTGTTTTCCCTCCTTGTAAATCTCACATTTGATGATGGACCACAGGTTCTCAATGGGGTTCAGATCAGGTGAACAAGGAGGCCATGTCATTAGATTTTCTTCTTTTATACCCTTTCTTGCCAGCCACGCTGTGGAGTACTTGGACGCGTGTGATGGAGCATTGTCCTGCATGAAAATCATGTTTTTCTTGAAGGATGCAGACTTCTTCCTGTACCACTGCTTGAAGAAGGTGTCTTCCAGAAACTGGCAGTAGGACTGGGAGTTGAGCTTGACTCCATCCTCAACCCGAAAAGGCCCCACAAGCTCATCTTTGATGATACCAGCCCAAACCAGTACTCCACCTCCACCTTGCTGGCATCTGAGTCGGATTGGAGCTCTCTTCCCTTTACCAATGCAGCCACGGGCCCATCCATCTGGCCCATCAAGACTCACTCTCATTTCATCAGTCCATAAAACCTTAGAAAAATCAGTCTTGAGATATTTCTTGGCCCAGTCTTGACGTTTCAGCTTGTGTGTCTTGTTCAGTGGTGGTCGTCTTTCAGCCTTTCTTACCTTGGCCATGTCTCTGAGTATTGCACACCTTGTGCTTTTGGGCACTCCAGTGATGTTGCAGCTCTGAAATATGGCCAAACTGGTGGCAAGTGGCATCTCGGCAGCTGCACGCTTGACTTTTCTCAGTTCATGGGCAGTTATTTTGCGCCTTGGTTTTTCCACACGCTTCTTGCGACCCTGTTGACTATTTTGAATGAAACGCTTGATTGTTCGATGATCACGCTTCAGAAGCTTTGCAATTTTAAGAGTGCTGCATCCCTCTGCAAGATATCTCACTATTTTTGACTTTTCTGAGCCTGTCAAGTCTTTCTTTTGACCCATTTTGCCAAAGGAAAGGAAGTTGCCTAATAATTATGCACACCTAATATAGGGTGTTGATGTCATTAGACCACACCCCTTCTCATTACAGAGATGCACATCACCTAATATGCTTAATTGGTAGTAGGCTTTCGAGCCTATACAGCTTGGAGTAAGACAACATGCATAAAGAGGATGATGTGGTCAAAATACTCATTTGCCTAATAATTCTGCACGCAGTGTAGGAATGCTATCTCTAGAGAAGGAGCCAGAGCCAGGAAGCGCTCTTCTTTCAAGTTTGACCAGTAAAAGTATTGGCACATATTAGGAGCACTTATTTTATAAATTTGTTGCAGGTGCTATTAGCTCCAAGTAAGTTCTGGCCCATCTTCTTTATTTTTTTTGTACCTCAATATAGCCATGAAAGCTTTATGAGGGTCATTTATGAATAGATATATGCCAATTTTTGGTGTATATCTGTCATAGATTCAGTCGCAAAGGGGATTTGCAGCCAAATCTGCAACTTCTTCCCCATCTACACCACATACACCAGTTCTAAAAAAGGGTGCATGGCGTGAGAGGGGAAGGGGGCAGGCTGACCATCTCATTTGTAATTTTCTACGCCTGGCTTAGATTTAGGCCAGTGGTGGATGCACCTAAGTTATGTAGAGGCTAGTGCAGGATTATTAAGACCAGTGTCTAAAATGCCGATCTTAATAAATGACCACATATGTGTCTAAATGTAGATTGGTTGATTCCTTATTTATAAAGAATGTTCTGATACTGTCAGACTAACAGCGTTACTAAGTTACTAACGATTATGTAGACAGGATTTGTTGCAGAAATTTCTGCGCCATCCCATTCATTTCAAAGTGTTTTCAGAAATCCATAAATATGCTACAGGAGCACCAAAGCCTCTTCAAACGGTTGATCAGCAGATGTGCCAGGCGTTGGACCCCACTAATCATATACTGATGACCTATCAATATTAATCAGACAACCTCTTTAACAGTGGTTTTCTCAAAGTAGTAGTAGTATAATATACAGTATCTCGCAAAAGTGGGTACACCCCTCACATTTTTGTAAATATTTTACTATATCGTTTCATGGGACGACACTGAAGATCTGACACTTTGATACAATGTAAAGTAGTCAGTGTACAGCTTGTATAACAGTTTAGCCTCAAAATAACTCAACATACAGCCATTAATGTCTAAGCCACTGGCAACAAAAAGTGAGTACATCCCAATTAGCCATTTTACGCCAAATGTGCCCAATTAGCCATTTTCCCTCCCCGATGTCATGTGACTCATTAGTGTTACAAGGTCTCAGGTGTGAATGGGGAGCAGGTGTGTTAAATTTCGTGTTATCACTGTCATACTCTCTCATATTGGTCACTGGAAGTTCAACATGGCAAAGAACTCTCGGAGGATCTGAAAAAAGTATTGTTGCTCTACATAAAGATGGCCTAGGCTATAAGAAGATTGTCAACACCCTGAAACTGAACTGCAGCATGACCATACAGACCATACAGCGGCTTAAGAAGACTCCACTCAGAACAGACCTCGCCATGATCGACCCAAGAAGTTGAATGCATGTGCTCAGTGTCATATCTAGAGGTTGTCTTTTCAAAATAGACGTATGAGTGCTGCCGATTTACTGCAGAGGTTAAAGGGGTGGAGGTCAGCCTGTCAGTGCTCAGACCATACGCTGCACCCTGCATCAAATTGGTCTGCATACCTGTCATCCCAGAAGGAAGCCTATTCTAAAGATGATGCACAAGAAAGCCCGCAAACAGTTTACGAAAAGACAAGCAGACTTAGGACATGAATTACTGGAACTAAGTCCTGTGGTCTGTCTAGACTAAGATAAACTTATTTGGTTCAGATAGTGTCAAGCGTGTGTGGCGGCAACCAGGTGAGGAGTACAAAGACAAGTTGCCTTACATACCGTCAAGCACAGTGGTCAGAATGTCATGGTTTGGGGCTGCATGAGTGCTGCTGGCTGTGGGGAGATACAGTTCATTGAGGGAACCATGAATAACAAGATGCACTGTGACATACTGAAGCAGAAGATGATCCCCTTCCTTTCAGAAACTGGGCCACAGGGCAATATTCCAACATGTTAACAACCCAAACTCGCCTCCAAGACGACCACTGCCTTGCTAAAAAAAAAAAAGAGGGTAAAGGTGCTGGACTGGCCAAGACCTAAACCCTATTGAGCATCTATGGGGCATCCTCAAACAGAAGGTGGAGGAGCACAAGGTCTCCAATATTCACCAGCTCCGTGATGTTGTCATGGAGGAGTGGAAGAGGATTCCAGTGGCAACCTGTGAAGTTCTAGTGAACTCTGTGCCCAAGATAATTAAGGCAGTGCTGGAGAATAATGGTGGCCACAAAAATATTAACAATTTAAGCTCAATTTGGCCATTTTCACTTAGGAATGTACTCATTCTTGTTGCCAGCAGTTTAGAAATTAATGGCTGAGTGTTGAGTTAGTTTGAGGGCACACCACATTTACACTGTACACTGATTACTTCAATGTTGTCCCATGAAAAGATATAATAAAATATGTACAAAAATGTGAGGGGTGGACTCACTTTTGTGAGATACTTGTAATTGGAAATGCTTTGTACAGGTCTGGTTCATTGGAATTGTCAAGGGAAGTATATGTTAGTGACAGAGAAATATATTAGTTGAAAGGAGTTCTACTCTGTGTATACATAGATAGCTGTCAGTTACTGATACCGTAGTTGTACACGGGGGAGGTATTATCAGTGATTAGTAGCATTCTCTGTGTAAGTGTGTATACATAGATAGCTGTCAGTGACCGATAGTTGTACACGGGGGAGGTATTATCAGTGATTGATAGCATTCTCTGTGTAACTGTGTATACATAGATAGCTGTCAGTGACTGATAGCTGTACATGGGGAGGTGTTATCAGTGATAGCATTCACTATGTAAGTGTGTATACATAGATAGCTGTCAGTCACTGATAGTTGTACAAGGGGGAGGTGTTATCAGTGATTGATAGCATTCTCAATGTAATTTTGTATACATAGATAGCTGTCAGTCACTGATATTTGTACATGGTGGTCTTAAATTCAGAGTGAGCAGAGATTTTAATGTATAATATGACAAGTTTTATTGAATCATTTCCCATAAAACAACATATATCATTCTGCTCAGCTCCTTCTGCTCTATAACATGCTGCCTGCAGATTGCACTGCATTTTGGGGTGACAGGTCCTCTTTCCTTGTAATGGAAAGCCAAGCTTCCATCTTTCTCTTCCCCACCACCATCTCTCAGGGGAGCATTGGGAACAGATTGGACTGTCGGCCGGTGTCAGTGAGTTTAGCCAACAATAGCCTAATGTGTATAATGCCTCTACTCCCTTCATGTTCTCCTTTATTCCTGTAATTTCTAGATGGTTTACTTAATGTGGAAATACAATGTGTCACAAGATCTCATGGCACGAGTCCCATCTGAACATTGCTTAAATCTTTTTCTGAGATCAGTGGTCAGGAACATTTCCTTAAAGCAAGTGGTTAGACAATATGCAGCATTCACATCATTTTAGTACAGCAGTTTGCGGTCATGAATGATAGCATGCTACCAGTGGCGTGCTGCAATAATGGTAATCAAATTATGCTTGTACGTATACTTTTCAATGTGTATGCTGCCTTCCTGTATGTCTGGGAGAGTTATTGTAATTCCATTCAAATAAGGGAAGTACATATCTTTAACCATTGTGTCAGGCGAGGCAGTCAAGTGTTTGTGGTACAGACTGTCCCTTGTTCCTTATTAACCTCTGGCGTTATGTGTAATGCCTGAATGAGTGTATTCACCCGATGACAGTTATATATTCCATGTTTCCTTCTGAACTATTTCCTGGTCACACTAAACTTCCTTTTCTACTACAATAAATGCTTTGCATGTTAACTTCTGTTGATCCTGGATGGACCTCCCTATTTTATTAGCTAATGGAAACTTAAAAAAGTCAGACATTCAACTGTCTAGAATGAGGTTTAGGCTCTAAAACCTCATGCTTATCTTCCCTTTGTCCTCTTCAAAATTTCCCCACTACTGGGGGTTTCCCTCTAAAAACGGCATGACATGTCAATGGGATATATTATAGGACACTGATCTTGAGAACTGGTGAATTTTACATTTGGCAACCGGTAGGTGTATGGGCAGCTTGCTTAAACAAATGGGGGTTACTGAATTATTGACACAATCATTTTAATGGAAAGTGACCAAATGTGTGCAACTTATTCCCAGCGAAAACCTGCCTTACTAGACACCTGCTATGTTTTTTTCCCTTTTTATTTTTTTAATTAAACCTTTTCCCGGTGTGTGTATGTGTCTTCAATATGCCCCACCAGCCATTCGGCAGAAAAGGAGATGACAATGTTACTCTACATAGGAGTAAGGGTTAAGGTTAGCTACCAATATTTTGGGCTAGGATTAACAAACAAAAAGTCTATCAGGTCTATTAGGAACACTGTTTTACCACTACTAAAACTTTTTTCACATATTGTTTTTTAACTATATTTGGCATACTCGTAAATTCTGAATTTATCCATAGGGTCCCACAAACCTGGTGCATTGGGCTGGTAAGCATTGGGATACATTGTTTCACTGCATAGGAAAGCTTAGTTTGCAGCAATTGTATATCCAGAGGCATACAGTAAAAAAGAAATATAATTTACAGGAGTTAACTGGCAACATATAGATGTGTCCTTTCTTACCTTTCTTCTCAGCTCAACATATCCCGAGATGTAAGGAGAGATTTTGCAATATTTAGCATTATGTTGTTGGGAGATGTATATGTTATATTTGTGTGGCCACCCAGCGTCCTATACCTTGCAGCCTGATAAGGGTTTTACTAGCATGTCTTTATATTGTATTGAATTTGTATCATGAGTATTCCGTTGTGGTCCGTGGTAGCGGAATCAATAATGACCATTATTGATTCCGCTACCACGGACCACAACGGAATTCGGAATCCATATCGGGATCCTCCGCTAACCGGAAGCCGAACTTTAGACGCTGAACTTAAAACAGAAGTTCGCTCATCTCTAATCATGAGAAATCCTTAACAAAAGTCCTCAACATGCATATATACATGTTGGCATAAGATACATCAGAAATAGAGATGAGCGAATTTCGTATTTTGAAATTCGTTCACTCTTTGTTTGGTGGTAAAAGCAAAATTGCGTTATGGATTCTCTTACCACGGACCATAACGCAATTCTAAGACAGAATGCATACCAGAATGCCTTAAGAGGCATTCCGTTATTCATTCCATCATAATAGAAGTCTATGTATGGCCTGCATAACGGATCTGTCCAGTTTACGTTATGCTGATGCCCTCTCCTGCATAACGGAAACGGGACGTATCCGTTATGCAGGCCATAAACTTCTATTATGACGGAATGAATAATGGAATGCCTCTAAAGGCATTGCGTTATGCATTCCGTCATAGAATTGCGTTATGACATGAATTGCGTTATAACATGAAATTCGCTCATCTTTAATCAGGAACCTCATTCCCATGCCTGTGATGCATATAGATATTTTCATTGGATTTTGCAATGATTTCAGTGTGAAATCCAACACATCTAAACTGACCTTAAGAAGGAAAAAGCAGTGATTAAAATATATTAGTTTCTCTATTTTAGCTGAATAGTTAAAGTTGTTGAACTGTATTTTGAAAACATGGCGGCTTTCTTCCAGAAACAGCGCCATACCTGTTCATAGGTTCACAAGCTGTATGTGAATATTCTACGTATTTTATGTATTACCTATCCATATAGGAGTTTTATCTCTTTGTGCCAACTGCCACAGAAGGACAGTTTTTTATATTTCATTTTCAATGGCATAGGACTGTCAAAATGAAAAAGAAAAACAGCCAAAAATTTTACAAATTTTTTTGTCTATGAATATCGAGTTAAAAAAAATACCCCAGACAAAAGTGTCATTTTGAAGTGTATGGGACTGAACTGCAAAATCATGCAACTCAGGCATTATTCTGGTTATGGGGCAAAATGTGGGCTGAGAACTGTCTGATGCTTTATTTCCAGTGTAACAACTTATAGCATCATTTATTGTAATATCTTTATGTTGTACATTGCTGTCTACCGCCAACTGGAAAAAATAAAATAAAATCAGACATTTTATTTTTTATTTTTTTATGGACACATAAAAAAATTCACCTATTTTTACGGACTGTCCAGAATGTTCTGGACGGTTGGCAACCCTGGATTAGGCTCAGCCTCCGACAGTGCAAGGGGTTATGATAGACAAGAGTACGCTGCCTGTCTATGATAAAGTAGGGCCGCAGTTTTTCATGAAATTTTTTTCTAGCCAAAGCCAAAAGTGGATTAAAAGAGTGGAAAATATAAAGAAAAGCCCTCTTGCACACAACCGTATTTGTTTTGCGGTCCGCAAAAAAAACCTGACATCCGTGTGCAATCCGTATTTTGCAGAACAGAACAGCTGGCCCCTAATAGAACAGTACTATCCTTGTCTGTAATACGGACAATAATAGGACATGTTCTATTTTTTTTTCGGAACGGAAATATGGACATATGGAAATGGAATGCACACGGAGTAACTTCCGGTTATTTTGCAGACCCATTGAAGTGAATGGTTCCGCATACAATCCGCAAAAAAAAACGGAACGGACATGGAAAGAAAATATATTTGTGTGCAAGAGGCCAAAGGCTTATACCTCTCATTCCTGCTGAATCCACTTCTGGCTTTGGCAAAAAAAAAATACATCAAGAACTGCCACAAAAAGCTGTGCTTGACAAACCGATGTACCAGATTATCATTCAGTAGCAGCAGCCATTGCAAATCTGGTGGATTTGTAGATTGTCTACATTTATACTATTAGGATTAGTAAATCTGCCCCATAATCTTTTAAAGTTCCAGGACGTAATTGATAGCAGATATGACAGGTTTCTTTTTGAGACAGGTTAGACCTGTCATAGAATGCAAGAACTTCAGGTGGCAGAGTTTGTTCTTTATGACACCTAAACTGAGCAGCTCCTGACACGTGCTTCAGACATTTGCGCTACTCTGATCCATCTTAAAGACAGTGCTGAGCAGCTGTAACTCATTTTAGTGGGTAAATTGAGAAATGAGCCTGACTAGTTGTTAGATGTACAGTAGGCAGGAGTGGACTGGTCGTAGACCCTACAGGGGAAATTCCCAGTGGGACAATGCCCAGGGGGCCACCCAAGCCCTCCTCATGGCTGCTGGCCAAGTACATAACCATCTGATGATCTCAGCATTAGGCCTCATGCACACTACCGTTTTTTTTTTGCGGTCCGCAAAAACGGGTTCCGTAGTTCCGTGATCCGTGTCCGTTTTTTCTTCTGTGGGTCTTCCTTGATTTTTGGAGGATCCACGGACATGAAGGAAAAAGTCATTTTGGTGTCCGCCTGGCCGTGCGGAGCCAAACGGATCCGTCCTGACTTACAATGCAAGTCAATGGGGACGGATCTGTTTGACGTTGACACAATATGGTGCAATTGCAAACGGATCCGTCCCCCATTGACTTTCAATGTAAAGTCAGGAGTCCCTATTATACCATCGGATCAGAGTTTTCTCCAATCCGATGGTATATTTTAACTTGAAGCGTCCCCATCACCATGGGAACGCCTCTATGTTAGAATATACCATCGGATTTGAGTTAGATCGTGAAACTCAGATCCGACAGTATATTTTAACACAGAGGCTTTCCCAGGGGGCCGCACCTGAGGGGTTAATTGTGCGTATCACAGCCCCCTGTAAGAGATCGGGTGCTGCCAGGCAGCAGGGGACTGTCATGTACACAGTTCTTAGTATATTCTAACTTGAAGCGTCCCCATCACTATGGGAACGCCTCTGTGTTAGAATATACTGTCGGATCTGAGTTTTCAAGAAGTGAAAAATCAGCTCTGAAAAAGCTTTTATGCAGACGGATCTGCGGATCCGTCTGTGTGAAAGTAGCCTACGGCCACGGATCACGGTCGCGGATGTCAATCTTGTGTGCATCCGTGTTTTTTCACGGACCCACTGACTGGAATGGGTCCGTGAACCGCTGTCCGTCAAAAAAATAGGACAGGTCATATTTTTTTGACGGACAGGAAACACGGATCACTGACGCGGATGAACAACAGTGCATTTTCCGAGTTTTCAACGGACCCATTGAAAGTCAATGGGTCCGCAGAAAATCACGGAAAATGGAACAACGGACACGGATGCACACAACGGTCGTGTGCATGAGGCCTTAATTAATGCAGGGGGCATCAGGTACTTATGCACCAATCCAGCAGCCGCAGGTGCCTTCCAGAACTCAACTGTATCACTGTCCTGAGAACATATACATACACCATATACACTCACCTAAAGAATTATTAGGAACACCATACTAATACGGTGTTGGACCCCCTTTTGCCTTCAGAACTGCCTTAATTCTACGTGGCATTGATTCAACAAGGTGCTGATAGCATTCTTTAGAAATGTTGGCCCATATTGATAGGATAGCATCTTGCAGTTGATGGAGATTTGAGGGATGCACATCCAGGGCACGAAGCTCCCTTTCCACCACATCCCAAAGATGCTCTATTGGGTTGAGATCTGGTGACTGTGGGGGCCATTTTAGTACAGTGAACTCATTGTCATGTTCAAGAAACCAATTTGAAATGATTCGAGCTTTGTGACATGGTGCATTATCCTGCTGGAAGTAGCCATCAGAGGATGGATACATGTTCTCATTCTGTTTACGCCAAATTCGGACTCTACCATTTGAATGTCTCAACAGAAATCGAGACTCATATGACCAGGCAACATTTTTCCAGTCTTCAACAGTCCAATTTTGGTGAGCTCGTGCAAATTGTAGCCTCTTTTTCCTATTTGTAGTGGAGATGAGTGGTACCCGGTGGGGTCTTCTGCTGTTGTAGCCCATCCGCCTCAAGGTTGTGCGTGTTGTGGCTTCACAAATGCTTTGCTGCATACCTCGGTTGTAACGAGTGGTTATTTCAGTCAACGTTGCTCTTCTATCAGCTTGAATCAGTCGGCCGATTCTCCTCTGACCTCTAGCATCCACAAGGCATTTTTGCCCACAGGACTGCCTCATACTGGATGTTTTTCCCTTTTCACACCATTCTTTGTAAACCCCTAGAAATGGTTGTGCGTGAAAATCCCAGTAACTGAGCAGATTGTGAAATACTCAGACCGGCCCGTCTGGCACCAACAACCATGCCACGCTCAAAATTGCTTAAATCACCTTTCTTTCCCATTCTGACATTCAGTTTGGAGTTCAGGAGATTGTCTTGACCAGGACCACACCCCTAAATGCATTGAAGCAACTGCCATGTGATTGGTTGACTAGATAATTGCATTAATGAGAAATAGAACAGGTGTTCCTAATAATTATTTAGGTGAGTGTATATGAAAAACACATACACATGAATACACCATATACATGGTACACATACATAAATACACAATATATACGCTGCACACACATACCACCCAACTAAGGAGCTAAACTATCAGCGGCGCGCAAAGCAATGGAAGCGAACATCTCCAGCTGCCTTGCCGCCAGAACACCGGATCGGGACTCAGCCGTACTACTTTCACACTAGCGTTTTGGCTTTCCGTTTATGAAATTCGTCATTCGGCTCTCACAAGCGGTCCAAAACAGATCAGTTTTGCCCTAATGCATTTTGAATGGAAAAGGATCCACTCAGAATGCATCAGTTTGCCTCCGATCAGTCTCCATTCCGCTCTGGAGGCGGACACCAAAACGCTGCCTGCAACGTTTTGCTGTCCGTCCTGGGATGCAGAGCGAGATGGATCTGTCCTGACACAATGGGGACGGATCAGTTTTCTCTGACACAATAGAAAACTGATCCGTCTCCCATTGACTTTCAATGGAGTTCACGTCTTGGCTATAGAAGACATACTGTAATACAACCGGATCTGTTCATGACGGATGCATGCGGTTGTATTATTGTAATGGAAGCATTTTTGCAGATCCATGACAGATGTGCAAATAACACTAGTGTGAAAGTAGCCTTAACACGGTTCTCCGATCCAGTTGTAATTTTAATAACCGTCTCTGGAGAACTGGAGGGACCTGGCTGAATCCCATGCCTGGGTGTTGTAATTCATTGGATAAGGGCTCTTTCACACCTGCGTTCTTGTCTTCCGGCATAGAGTTCCGTCGTCGGGGCTCTATGCCGGAAGAATCCTGATCAGGATTATCCCCATGCATTCTGAATGGAGTGAAATCCGTTCAGGATGCATCAGGATGTCTTCAGTTCCGGAACGGAACGTTTTTTGGCCGGAGAAAATACCGCAGCATGCTGCGCTTTTTGCTCCGGACAAAAATCCGGAACACTTGCCGCAAGGCCGGATCCGGAATTAATGCCCATTGAAAGGCATTGATCCGGATCCGGCCTTAAGCTAAACGTCGTTTCGGCGCATTGCCGGAGCCGACATTTAGCTTTTTCTGAATGGTTACCATGGCTGCCGGAACGCTAAAGTCCCGGCAGCCATGGTAAAGTGGAGCGGGGAGCGGGGGAGCAGCATACTTACCGTCCGTGCGGCTCCTGGGGCGCTCCAGAGTGACGTCAGGGCGCCCCAAGCGCATGGATCATGTGATCGCATTGGACACGTCATCCATGCGCATGGGGCGCTCTGACGTCACTCTGGAGCGCCCCGGGAGCCGCACGGACTGTAAGTATTCTGTCTTCAAATGCTTTCAGTACACTTGCGTTTTTCCGGATCCGGAGTGTAATTCCGGCAAGTGGAGTACATGCCGGATCCGGACAACGCAAGTGTGAAAGAGCCCTTAGTTTAACATAATGTTCTTGTGCATGGTGGATTAAGATGATGTTTCAGTAAAACATGTTTTTGTGTCTGAAATCAATCTCAAAACAAAAAATGTAATTAAAGACAAGCACATTGTTCTGCTCACACTTCCCAGAACCATGAACACTCTAAACCTTCTATTGTGTTGACTACATGAGCAATAAAAGGAAGCTGCAAGGGTCATACAGCACCAGGCATGTGCAAATATTACTGTAAGTAACTAAAAAGAAGAAGTTAGAGATGAGTGAATTTCATATTTAGAAATTCTTTCACACTTCGTTTATTGGTTAAAGGTGAATTGCGTTATAGATTCACCATAACGCAATTCTATGACGGAATGGATAACGGAATGCCTTTAGAGGCATGCCGTTATTCATTCCGTCATAATAGAAGTCTATGGGCTGCAAAGCAGATCTGTCCCATTCCCGTTATGCAGGGGAGTCCTCCATAGAATTGCGTTATGGTCCGTGGTAACGGAATCCATAACACAATTCACCTTTAACCAACAAACGAAGTGTGAACGAATTTCATAAGCGGATATTCGCTCATCTCTAGAAGAAATACTCCACTCGTCTTCCCTGCAATGCACATTAGTTGCATCACTGCCTATTATTTTATTATTATAAATATACGTATTCATCCAAGCTGTACAATCTAGGATATCACATGTCTGCTACTGGATTACTAACACACATTTGTGTAAAGATACTGTGGATCTGTCATACAAATAGGTAAGGCTGATGTCAGCCTGTATTTGTGGGAGGGGCGTCTGGCTACTTATACCTCATGCTAGCGGTCAGCCAGACGCCCGATCATCGTGTTCACCTTCCGGTCATTGCGCCTTCCGCCCGGTCATCACGCTCCTTCCTCTCTCCCTGACGTACCTGCGCACGCGCGCTTCTAAAGTCCGCACTTCCGCCGTCAGCATAGCAGGTAATCGGGGCCCAGCTGGCTCCGCTCTAGCTGAGCTCCGGGTCTGGCCTTGAATCTCTGGCACCCGGCGGCAATGGGTGAAGCTGCCGCTCTCCCAACGCACGCTGCCCGCGCATCCTCTTTAAGGTTCAGGCGGCGGGGTCTGGGGTGCGGCACCTCATCAAAGTTACCTACCTCTGAAATATAGGTATTAATGGGTCAGATTGCGGTTTTGTTGAAGGGACTTTGTCCCCTGTTTTGAGATGGGACGTGGTAGCAGGCCACCGTGGCCCCACTATTTCATACAGAATGCTGGTAAGGGTGCAAGCAGAACGTTATAGCGCTCTGCCCTGTGGCTAGGCTGCAGGCAGGGGCTTAACTTAGTTTTCTACTCTGCTGGGTCTTCACAGGGTACGGTCAGCGCAGTCCCAATCAGGGGCATGTACTGGGGTTGTGTTGTTTATGGTGGCATGGCTTTTACTTATAGTTGTACCCTCTGCCAGCTTTCCAGGGCCACCTGCCTCCTGGTTCATCCAGGATCTCCGTCCTGTGGTTCTCCTGACTCCATGTCCCGCTCACTATGGGTTTTCAGCTATCTTCGTCTGTCAGCACATGTGTTTCGCAGCGCACTCCGGCTCCGCTTTGTTTTCTGTCTTACCTGGGCCCTGTCTCCTGGCTCACCCAGGGTTGTGTGTCTCCTGGTTCGCCCAGGGTTATGTGTCTCCTGGTTCTCCCAGGGTTATGTGTCTCCTGGTTCGCCCAGGGTTATGTGTCTCCTGGATCGCCCAGGGTTATGTGTCTCCTGGTCCGCCCAGGGTGTCTGTGTCTCCTGGATCGCCCAGGGTTATGTGTCTCCTGGTCCGCCAAGGGTGTCCGTGTCTCCTGGATTGCCAGGGTTGTGTGTCTCCTGGTCCGCCCAGGGTTATGTGTCTCCAGGTCCGCCCAGGGTGTCTGTGTCTCCTGGATCGTCCAGGGTGTCCATGTCTCCTGGATCGTCCAGGGTGTCCGTGTCTCCTGGTTCGCCCAGGGTGTCCGTGTCTCCTGGATCACCCACGGTTCTGTGTCTCCTGGATCGCCCACGGTTATGTGTCTCCTGGATCGCCCAGGGTTATGTGTCTCCTGGATCGCCCAGGGTTTCTTTGTCTCCTGGATCGCACAGGGTGTCTACGTGTATCTGGATCATTCGGGGTTCTGTGCCTTCTGTTACCCAGGGTTCCTTTCCTTCCCCCAGGGGGGCCCGTCTCCTGGCTGCCCAGGCGTCATCTCCTTCACCTACTTCCACATTTCCGTTTTTCCCCGGTTCCACACTCGTTCTGGTTCACCTGTTCAGGCACCTGATCTGTTCGTTCCGTCACTACTGGGTCCTTCTCTGCCTGATTTCCAGGTTAGGCGTCTGTTACCTGGGCTTCTCAGGTTCCTTGTCTTCTTCTGTTCAGTTTACTCTGTCCTGCTGGTTTCCTTTTCTGGCTTTCGCTCTCCTTGCTCTCCACACGTCCTGGTTTTCCTTCTGTCGAGTCCCCTGTCTCACTCATAAAAAAAAAAAAAAAAACACAGGGAAAAATCAGTCAAACTTCATCTATTTCTTTGTTTCTCGTTTTTGATACCCAGTCATCATCTCCAGTTCTGATGTTGTTTTGCTCCTTCCTTAGATTGGACAGAAATTGTTTTTTTCTCTCATAAAATCGCTTAGGCAAAATTCAGAGGCGCTTCCAGTTAAGTCTGGTAAGAGATGGTTGCTGGGGTGGGGTCAGCTGTCGGATTCGATACTCAGGTTCGTCTTTTTCATTAGTTTCGACGTAGCTCTTGGCGTTTCGAAGCCGTGCTTCCAAGTCCATTTTGTGTCACGCCAGGTAGGCTGTTCATCCGATGGTCACTTTCGCACTCCTCCAGCCTCTCACCTTCTTTCCGGTCGCTTTCTCCACATTCGTCTGTTCCCTTTGCCGTTGCTCTGGTTGCAATAATTCGCCTTTTCGTTCTCAGGTCAAGCATGTCCCACGTTTCCAATATGGATGACAACATCTCCATGCCAGGAACTTACGTCTCAGGCCACAACAGCAGCTCATCTTTGAAAAGTTGGACTGTGCCAAGGCTGATTGCCGAGCTTAATCGCCGGGGGATTCGGCATCCCGCGTCCGCCCGCAAGGCTTAATTGTACCGTCTACTGATGATGGCCCCGGGTCTCAGCACGCACTAGCTCAGATCCAGACCTCCATCAGTGGTCTTACTAGCTCGGTCGCGGACATTCAGTCTAGGGTGGCAGTATTGGAAACCAGGCCTCGCCGCAATCTCCGGGTTCGGCAGTCACCCCTGCCATTCCTCAGGACGTTGCAGGTAGGCCCTCTGCCACTCCCCAAATTGCGCCTTCTCATTTCGTCCCGGATCATATCAAAAAGGATATCCTAGGAGGCAAGGATGTGAATCTTGCGTCTATTCTTATTGCCTCCCAGGATATTTCTGCGGAGAGGTCGTCTCAACAGGAAATTATCTATTTCCGAATTCGTTCTGGCCTTCAGCCTTTACAGAGATGTTGTGTGCTCAGCCCAGCCTAGTCGTAGGGAAGAGTTGGACACTTATTTATACCGGGTTACGGATTTGGGGCACAAGTACGGCGGCACAGCATTTTATGATTATCACCGGTCATTTTCTGCCAAAGCCGCTGCTGCCCTAAACCAGTTTCAGTTTGTGTCAAACTGGGCAGATTTGGATATGGAACTGTTTTGTCGTCACTTTGCGGGTCTCAAGGCCCCTCTTTGTTCCATATGTCAATCTATTTTCCATTCATCTGAATGGTGCCCTAACCTGGTGCATTCCCCTCAGTCAGTGTCCACCCCAGGTCCCTCTGGGTCCTCCAGGTCCTCATCTTCCCTGGATAAGCTGGGTAGGCCAATTGTGTACCTCGGTAGTAGCCAGGTATGCAATAATTTCAACGCAAAGGGCTGCGCCTTCAATGCTTGCCGAGCACTTCATGTCTATTCCCTGTGTTTTCGGGCCCACCCCTGCTCCTCCTGTCCCAGGAAGGCAGCCAAGGATTCCTGACTAGCTGACATCAACTTTGAGTTGTTGGCTGCATTCCTGCGGGACCACCCCGACCGACCTTTCGTTGCCTTCTTGTTGGATGGGTTCAGAGAAGGTTTCCATACCGGTCTCATCACGCTTCCCCAGGGCTGCTGGGAAGGCCCCAATTTGCTTTCTGCTTCCAGTGACCCCCGAGGCGGTGGCTACCCTTATCCAATCCGAGGTCGACAAAGGGTTCATTATTGGTCCATTCCTAGAAATTCCCTTCCAGTCTTGGCGCATTAATCCCATTGGCCTTGTCACTAAGCAGTCCTCTAATAAAAAGCGTCTCATCTACGACCTCTCCGCGCCTCATATGTCTTCCATCCCCAGTCTCAACTCGCTTATTCCCTCCGAGGAATATTCAATGCAATACTCTTCAGTCGACGAGGCCATTCAGTACATTTTGCAAGCAGGTACCGGGGCTTGGTTGCCCATGGTAGATATCGCCGATGCTTTCAAGTTGCTTCCAATACATCCGCAGCTATGGAAGTATTATGGCATCAAGTGGGCAAATAAATTCTACTTTGCCAACCGGCTCACCTTTGGGTCTAAGAGTAGCCCTTGGCTTTTCGAACAACTTGCCAAAGCCCTGCATTGGATTCTCATCCATCACGGTGGTTTATTCATGGTCATCCACTACTTGGACGACTTTCTTCTCATTGAAAGGCCCAGGCAGGTTCCATCCATTCCTCACACGCTCCTGGACATTCTTTCCCGTCTTCAGGTTCCAGTGGCTGCCGCTAAGACTGAGGGCCCGGCTACCAGGGTCACCTTCCTGGGCATAATCTTGGATACCATTAAGATGGAGGCTAGCCTTCCCAGCGAGAAATTGCTCCAGATCCGCTCTGCCATCTCCCAGGCGGTTCGGTCCCACTCCCTGACCAAGGTGGAACTGCAATCCTTGCTGGGGATGCTAAACTTCACTACCAGAATTATGCCTCAGGGCAGGGCCTTTCTTTCTAGGTTGTTACGACTTCTGCCCTCTGCCCCAGAGCAGGATTCCGTCGTCCATCTGGACAGTCAGGCCATTGCTGACCTCGTCGTGTGGAACACTTTTCTCTCCGCCTGGAACGGCATCTCTTTGTTCGTTCCACAATGGGATTCCTCTTCTCCCATTGTATTTTCTGACGCCGCGGGTTCCTCCGGGTTCGCCGCCATTTTTAGGTCTCACTGGCTGGCTGCCGATGGCCACCGGAATTAGCTTCAGATTCAGCGGCACTCAAATCCTCTCCCCTTCTGGAACTGTATCCCATCGTGGCGGCAGCTCAGGTTTGGGGTCACCATTGGTCCAACTCCTCTGTGACATTTGTTACAGATAGTCAGACCCTGGTGGACATTGTCAACAAAGGCAGGGCCAAATCCTTCAAAATCATGGCTTTGTTGCACAAATTGGTTTGGCTCTCCCTCTTCCACAATTTTCATATGCGATGTGTTCACATTTCAGGTGAGCAGAATAGGGCCGCAGATGCTCTTTCCCGTTTTAATTTTCCGTTTTTTTTTCAGGAAATGCCCGACGCGTATCAGTCAGGCACGCCCGTTCCTCTATTCAGCGCACTCACTCTGGAGTAGATTCCCTTATAGACGAGGCCAAGAATCTGGTTAAGAAATCACTGTCACGCAATACGGCAAGGAATTATCAAGTTCACTAAGATCTATCCGAGGGGTCATCATACCGAAACCTCCCATATCATGGCTTTCTTAGCTTATTTTCACTCACAACTATCCCTGTTGCATAATACCATCAAACTTTATTTAGCCAGTCTACAGCATCATTTCATGCTGTCTAATCCACACAGCAGGTCCATTTTCTCTATTCAGGCTATTAAAGCTACCCTCCGGGGTATTCAAAAAGAAGGTAAGGGGTCCGAGAGCCGTAGGCAACCAGTGTCCAGCGAATTGTTTAGAGAACTCTCCTTGTCTTTAGATGGTAATCCTTTTGGGCCCTCCACTAGCCTGATCCTGAAAGCTGCCATGTACCTCAGTTTTTATGGGTTTCTTAGGCCCGGGGAAGTTTCAGCCGGCCCAAATCATCAAGGCTATCCTCTAAAGAAACATTTGACATGGGGCAATGACCATTTTACCCTCCTACTACCTTCCACCAAAACTAATCAGTCCGGTCCGCCTACAGAGGTCAAATTCTACCCGACTTTAAACAATTGGTGCCCGGTTCGGGTACTTCATCAATTGTTTTTACACATTCAGGCTTCACCCCTAGGTTATTTCAGGACATTCGTTCCGCATAGGGATGGCTTCAGCAGCATCCCGGCATCAGGTGCCAGCTCATGTCATTCGGTCCATGGGGCGATGGCGGTCCTCCTGTTTCGCCAGAGATAGACCAAATCCTCAATCAGAAATATCTCGCATTTTGTACCTTGGCTTTGTAAATGTTCTGAATAAAGTTTTGCACCTAACTGTTGTTTTTTGCCCCCTTTTTGGTGTACCCGCACCCGTGGCTCCCGTCACAATTCAGCCACTATGTTCAGGGCGGGGATCTCTGCGTACGCCGACTTCATTCCTAGCCCTGACCATAAATGGAATAAACAAGTAAACATATCCATTTCACTAATCTATTTGAAGGAGAATTTATTGCCAATTCAGATCTGTCTGCTATTGTCGTATGCATATCTAGACCTAACACTGTCCCAAAATGACTTCACCCTCAGCTGTCGCTCTATGTACCTGTAGCTATAAATGTGGCTTTATCTAACACCAGAAGTGTAAAAGTGACCTAACAGGGCCCGCTAGAAAATGAAAATTGAAGTTCTTTAATCCTTTCCCAATGTTCCCATTTTCTGATATGCTGTTTTCTTCTCCCTGCCCTCCAAAAGCCATACCTTTTTATTTTTCTGTTCACATAATATTATAAAGGCTTTTTTTTGCAGGGTGTGTTTTTTGAAGTTGTACTTTCTAATGGTACCATTTAATGTTCCATTAAAAATTAATGGAGTGAAATTGGAAAAGAAGCACATGCCATTGTTTTATAGGTTTATTCTATGGGTCAGTATTCTACTTTTAAAATAAAAATAAAAAGCTTTACATGCACTAGTCTTTGGCTGAAACCTGAGCTCATGCCAGAAACTGTCCAGGTCCCCACCAGAACCCATTATCAGTCAGTGGGATCTCACGGTGCATGGTAGATTTCAGCTAGGCAGGATCCAGTGATCTCCGGCAGGCTGTTCCTCTGCCGAAACAGCCTGCTGGATAGCTTTACCACAGGTATTAACAAGCCATAGGGCTCATGCACATGACCGTATGTATTTTGCGGTCCGCAAAATACGAATCCGCAAAAAATACGGATGACGTCCGTGTGCATAACATATTTTGCGGAACGGAATAGCTGGCCTCTAATAGAACAGTACTGTCCTTGTCCGTAATGCGGGCAATAATAGGACATGTTCTATTTTTTTGCAGAACAGACATACAGAAACGGAATGCACACAGAGTAACTTCCATTTTTTGGCATACCCATTGAAATGAATGGTTCCGCTTACGTTCGTGTGCACGAGCCCTTACAGTGTTTTTCAGTTTGCTCGATTTTCTGAAACGGTCTTTGAGAAATCCTGCAGAGAACACAAAGGTTCCTTCTGACCTGGTCCATTTTCCAGAGGCAGATGGTGGTGGGAAGAAACCTAGTCAAGGGGAGGTACGCATTAAATAAACAAAGGCAAGAAGCTTTTGATAAAAAAAAATTTCAATGGCTTTTGTGCCATGATATCACAGCTAGACGTGATATCACACAAGTTTAGATAAAATATATACACAGAATAAAGTCAAAGGAAGTAGAAAATAAGGGGCAGAATTGCTGGAGGTTTTAAAGGTATTTTTGCATATAACCTATGAATGCTAGGCTTTCTGGTTTGACAATGGCAAGATTGAGGAAGTAAAAGGCAAAAAAAACATTCAAAGCAAGTCATGGGGTGCTAGTATAAGTATAACACAATGTCCATAGTAATAAAGCCACTAAAGTAAAGCAATGTAAAACTGGATGCTTGAATTTCTTTTTATATTCACTTGTCCATCACTACGCTTAGGTTACATAATATACAAAGACAGTGGAAATCTTAATAGCAACCAAACAGAGCGGCTAAACATATCTAGAAATGAGTCAGCATTTTAAGACACCTACAAGACAGTAATAAAAAGCCTGGGGAAATCTTTTGAAACCATAAATAGAATTAGTAGTATGCATACAATCCCATAGACATTGTGAAAGGAATACACTCTATGCTTATGTAATATATCTAAAGGGGTTGTGTGAGATGAGAGGCTTCTTTTTTTTCCACGAAAGGCGCCACTGGTGTCTATTGGCTGTGTCTGGTATTGCAGGTCAACCCCTTTGAAGTGAATGGGTAAGGACTTCAGTATCAGATGCAGCCAAATAACAAGGAGCGGCAGTGTTTGGACATAAGCAGCCATTGTTTCAAACCTCATGCAACCACGTGCTGAAATGTTTGTCCGACCCCTTCCTAACCTACTAGTTTCGCAGGAAACTGCCACAATGCTCTATTTGAAAGGTTTTTCTAGGATGTCAATACCGATGGTCTGATGGGGTCATCAATATCTGATCAGTGGGGGCCCAACTCCTGCCACCCATCGATCATCTGTAGCGCTCGACCTCTTAATACCAAGAACAGTGACTGTATTTCATAAATGCAGCTCAATCCCATTTACTTGAAAGGGACTGATCTGTAGGCAAGCTATGTTCTGATGCATGTGACTTCACACAGGAGGAAGAGGCTATAGAGCAATATTACCACAAACAGTGGGGGTGTAGAGTATACAGTATAAACCATCAATAGTGACATTCCAGAAAACCCCTTTACATAGCGGATTGTTGCAGCTCCCTGCATAGCCGGTGACTGGGAGCTCTGCTATGCAATGAAAAGCTCTAGATGCTACTGTATGCGGTGAGCAGGGCTGAGAGGATGGAAATGGGGGTTGTAGTACTCATAGTATATGGTGGCAGTCCGATCCCCGGACCGTGAACAATGAATGGAAGGTGCACCCTTTCCTCCCTCGGGACACTCCCTGACTTTCTCGGACTCCTGCCTAATGGCAATTGTGGTGATCTTGATGTTAGGTCATTGACAGGGTGCAATGCAGGAGTATGGATACAGAGCTGGCCGATAGATAATGGAGTCAATAAATATGGCTCAATAAATAAAGTCTTTCTTTACTAGATGATGGGAGTATTAGTACATATAGCAGCAAAGGGCACAGTTCCAAAGTATAGTCTCCTCTCAATAGCTGTGTATGGGCAACAACAATGATGGTAATAGTAGTACTTCCTGACTCTCCTTCTATGGACACTTTGCAGTCTCTCCAAATAACCACAGGTGTGCTATTCTGTTCTTGTTAACCCTTAAATTTTGCACCCCTTAAGCAATTCCCGGGCTAAGGGGTGAAGAATTTAGATCCGGATGGCCAGTCCATCTCAAAGTGTGGTGAGGGCCGTAGCCAATGAACCCTTTCCACAGCACTACAGTCATTTCCTATAAATGAGCAGTACCTTACTGATGTTATCTTGCATGGCCTTGATGGTTCTGGACCTTTTAAGATGTCTGATCTTTCTTTAAGGGGTGGTTTGATGATAAAGGATCTTCTCTAGTAACTGTAGCCTCAGAGATAGAGGTTCTCTGGATTCTGGCCTAGTTTGCAGGATCTTGTGCATGTAGGTCTTGTCTAAGACTTCACTAGCCAATTCCATCACCCTGGTAACCAAACAAATCTGCTAGTGTTAACTATATATTGCCCATACATTACTATTAGGTCGACACAGTACATAAAGAAATAGAAAAAGGGGGTGTATTATGTCCCTACGCCAGTTTTCTGTTGAAAAAGTCAAGAACACAGTCTTTGTAAGGGCGGGAGGTGGTATGGCCATCAGGCCTGTCATATTTATCTTCTTTTACACCAGTTGGAGCTGTCGTTGATTTTCAGATTAGGTGCACAGAATGCCGGCTGATGCACCTAATATATGATGATGTTTGCATTTTGCCATAAATTAGGCACATCTTCTGGCACCACAGGGGAGATCATAGACTGGCATAAAATGGCCTTAATGCTTTAACAATAGATCAGAATGTTTAATTCAGCACCATTAAAGTAACCCTGTTTGCACTAATTAACTCTTTGCAGTAGTCCTGTGGGGGCACTGCGCTACTGCAGATGTAGGACCACCACCAGTGCTAATGTTAAAGGCAGCTTACCCTAATTTCTTGAGGAGTAATAATAAGAACATTTTCATTGTTTCTAATTTTTATTTTAGGTTTCCATGGATTTGATGTTAAAGGGGTTTTACCATCACATACAATGGGGGCATATCACTAGGATATGCCCCCATTGACTGATAGGTGCTGGTCGCAGAGCGGGGCGGGGAAATTAATGGAGGGCGCACTGCGCATGCGCAGCTGCCTTCCATTCATTTCAATGGAGCCGCCGAAAATAGTCGAGCGCTGGCTCGGCTATTTCCTTCTGCCCCGTAGAAATTATGGGAGCAAGGGCGGTGCGCTCCCATTCACCTTGTAGGGATATCTAGAGATATGCCCCCATTGTATGTGATAGGAATACTCCAGCTTTGTTAAACTATTTACCATTTTTTATTATTAATATGCCTGTATTTTTTGTTGTGTTTTAGGGACTTAACTGTAAAAGCAAGCCAACATGTAAGTATATTGATCTAATTAAGTTACCTATACATCATATCAACTGGATATGCAAAACAGCCTTAAAAGGGTTGGCCACTTTCTGGTTACTGTTGACCAATGTGGTTATGAGATAATTATATGACACTTACTGTTATAGCCGTTGTTGAAATTCCGCACCATTTTCTATATTTCATAAGGCATACTTCCTTGTGTACAAAGTCTTTTGTCCTGTTTATAAAATGGCTGCTGATGGAGGGTCATGTGACCAGGCTTATTACCTCTATGTGATGTTGCCTCTATTCAGACACTGCACCTGTACTAAACTCCCAAAAGAACAAGTACAGATGGCAGGTGCAGTGTATTTGAATGGATTAGGCCAGTGGAGTCCTGGGGGGGGGGGAGGTGCCAGAAGCAATGAGCGCTTCCATCAATACAGGACCACCGGGAGCTGCTGTCCTTCTCCCTGCTCCACCATTTAGTCTGCAGACACAGATCGCACTTCCGGCCTGTGGGAGGAGCCTGCAGCCCAGGAATTTGCCTGTGCTCCTCCTACACAGTGCTGCAGAGCGATCTGTGTCTGCAGAGAAGAGCTGGATCTGAGCATCAGGAATGAGACAGGGTGAGTAGTTGTTTGTTTGTTTTTTACACAGAGGACTTTACTACTGTGAAAGGGGCACAATAGGAATTTCTACTACAAAGATGGGCACAGAGGGCATTACTACTACAAAGGGGCACAATAGAGATTTCTACTACAAAGGGGGCACAGAGGGCATTACTACTACAAAGGGAGCACAGAGGGCAATACTACTACAAAGGGTTACAGAAGGCATTACTACTAAAAAGGGGCACAGAGGGCATTACTACTAATAAGGGGGCACAATGGGCATTACTACTGTGAAGGGGTCACAATGGACATTACTACTGTGGAGGGTGCACAATGGGCATTACTACTATGAATGTGACACAATGGGCATTATTACTATGAAGGGGGCACAGAGGGCATTACTACTATGAAGGGTAAAAATGGGCATTTCTACTATGAAGGGGGCATAGAGGGCATTATTACTGTGAAGGGGTGGGCATAACTGTTACGGGGCACAAAGTGGGTATTATTAATGTGAAGGGGGCACAATGGACATTACTATTGTGAAGGGGGAAAGAGGCCATTAGTACTGTGAAGGGGGTGGACTATAACTATTATGGGGCACAGAGTGGGCATTACTACTGTGAAGGGGCACAGAGGGCATTACTACTGTTATGGGGGCCCAGTGAGGGCATAAATACTCTAAAGGGGCACAGAGAGGGCAATACTTCTGTGAGGGGTACCTTTTTTTAAGTATTGGGGGGGGTTCCAGAGAAAGTACCCTCCATCAGCGACCATCTTATAGACAGGATCTCTGTGTGGACAGCACAAAGAACTTTGTAAACAAGGAGTAATGCATTTTATAAGATAGAAAATGGCGCATAATTTCAACAATGGCTATATTAGTAAGTTCCATATAATCATCTCAAACACATTGGTTAACAATAACCAGAAAGTGGCCAAACCCTTTAACTTTTTGTGGAATAAGTTGTCTTTTCAAACACTAACTGGACAAATATGTGACATGTATAACCACGGGTAAAAACACAATAGAATTTATTAGAACTGCTTCTTTAAGAGGCATGACCTGTTTGAATATAAGTGGGCAGCTCAGTGACTTATGATTGTGGTATGCATCGCTTATCTCATTTAGTTATAATACTGTCTCCTCATTTTCCTGGTCTCACTACGTACATGATAACAAAAGAGGGAACCCCCTGCTGTATACTTCTCTCATAGCTGCTCTCTCCACGTCACACAGTTTCCATTGCTCTGGGGAATTTACTAGATAGAGCTGCAGGGAGGAAGGAGTGTGAGTCACCTCACCACGTGACAAGTAGTAATGTTTCATTGTCAGTATGTTGCAATAGGTAATTCATCCCATGGATTACAGCGGTTACTGAAATAGAAAATCTTCTTACGTCATTATTTTAACAGTGTAATTAACCCAAAGCCCAATGTGCTTTTATCTCTGATTAAGAATGCATGGTCAATTTGTGGATCTTCCGATCTTTACGCCTGAAAGTAAATGCTGTATCTACAGTATGATCAAGCATTATGGAAAAACTACTTTTTTATTTTTATCAAATTCCAATACTTACATCTCATATTACAACAACATTAGAATTTCTAAGTAAAATTAAAGACACATATTTAAAGAGAACCTCCTAAAATGGCATGCAGCCCCCAAAATGTTAAACAGGAAGGGGGGGGGGGGATAAGCATTTTCCTCATTCTGTGGAGTCACTTGCATGCTTTCTAACATTGCAGTTGGTAAATTCAGGGCATTTAGTCCCATTCCCCCATGAACATCCCCAAATGAGACTGTCTACTTATGAATGGGGCTCACACAATCCCTATCTTTTTTCAGCTCTGGCCAGACCAAAATTGCCGGGACTGCCTCTGAAAATTAGGGACAGTCCTTAAAAATTCAGGACTGCTGGCAACTATGCACCTGGCGTATCACATCCAATATTTACGAAATTACAGTCACAGACTGCATCATACTTTCCCTTTTAGAACAGTTGGCGACTTTGCATAAAACTTTGCTTCAATAATGTACAGAGCGAGTGCTCCGTACAGTATTAGAATGTATTGGCTCCAATGAGCCGAAATTATTACTTTGCGAAGTCTCGCGAGACTTCGTATAATAAGTTCAGAAATTGACTTCGCATAATAACTTCAGAATATGATTTATACTGTAAAAAAACATTTTCCAAACTCGGGTTCGGATCCAAGTGGTACCTTGGACCCTCCAAGTGGTACCTTGGAACCGAACTCGAGTTCGGGAAATGTTTTTTTACAGTATAAATCATATTCTGATGTTATTATGCGAGCCTTCGCGAAGTAATAACTTCAGCTCATCGGAGCCAATACATTCTAATACTGTACGAAGTTTTCCATTTTGCTTCAGTCCATTTTAAATGAGCTTTGGCCCTATAGAATATGACAATGTTTCTGGATCGTTTTGACATATGGCTTGTGTGATACATCTTAACTTTGTGGATTGCTCTCCAGACGCTCTGATGTTCTGTAGATGATGCAATTTTGTCTTTGCAATTTTATGCTGAACAGCATTTTTTTTTATTGTTCCACAATTGTGGAGCAGTTTTTCTCAGAATGGTAAACTTCTGCCCATCTTTGCTTCCGAGAGACTCTGCCTCACTACCATGCTCTTTTTATATACCAGTTGTATTTTTACCACATGACATTGCTAGATTTTTTTCTTTTTGCATTCAATGCATTCCTAAACCAGTGCCCATGGTTTAGGAATGGGGTGTCGAACAAGCTCAAATAGAGTACGTAGGTGTGGTGGGTAGGTGTCTACATACTTTTTGTCATACTGCATAGTGTATTATGTACCCTCCATATTTAACTTTATAACCACATTATCTTACTGTAATGTCACTTTATTTACAGATGACATATTGAACTTATTTTGCCGGGCAGCCCCTAAATCATTAACACCTTATGTTTTGGAAAATTTGAAAATCTCTACAGTAATGAAGTGTCCACAGTCTAATCGATGTTCTCTTCATTTAGAAGTAATTGGAACGGTAATTCTTGATGGTATGAACTTGTATGTAATGTTTGCCCTAGCAGTGCTACTTCCCAGTAGTTTTTCATACTCCAAAGAGGTTTTCTGGTTTGCATTAACATTCTTTAAAATAATCATTTATGAAGGTGGCTGTAATTTTGTAATGTATTTCTTTTACATTTATTGCTCCTATCTTCCATTCTGGGCTGTGGTCCTATGAACGTGTCCATGCAGCTCTTATTTCCTGTGATGTTATGTCCAATGGCAGTGATGGGGAAGTGTCTATGTAACTAGCTTGGTGGCAGGAGCTATAAACTACCGTAGCTCGGTGTTGTTAGGGCTATTGCTGGAGCTGGAGCTGAGAAAGGAGAAGTGCATCATGGGTTTGGTTGGATACAGCAACAGGAAGTGCTACATACAGAATGTAAACCAAAGTGATTTATTTACATAGTTAAAACAGCTCAGGAGAGTCCAAGCTAAAAAAGTGCAGAGAAGACGTACATGAGGTAAACAGCTACATGAACATATCTGATAAAACCATAGTGAATCTGTCACCAGTCAATCTGTATATTGTTACTAAGGGCAACAAAAACTAGTAACAGACCCCCGTAACAAAATGCTGGGTCACTCACTTGAATTCATCCAACAGTTTTGTTAAAATTGGTATTGAACAGCTCCAGTAATTAGGTTTAGTGAGCTTATTTACATCATATTTAGTAAACCACCAATATGATTTTTACTTCCCTTAGGCCTCTTTCACACAACCGTATGGCTTTATCAGTGTTTTGCGGTCCGTTTTTTTTTTTTCTTTTTTGTGTTTCCGTTTCTGTTTAGTTTTTTCGTTCAGTTTTTCCGCATGGCATATACACTATGCAGTAATTACATAGAAAAATTGGGCTGGGCATAACATTTTCAATAGATGGTTCCGCAAAAACGGAACGGATACGGAAGACATACGGATGCATTTCCGTATGTGTTCTGTTTTTTTTGCCGGCCCATTGACTTAAATGGAGCCACGGAACGTGATTTGCAGGCAATAATAGGACATGTTCTATCTTTCAACGAAACGGAAAAACGGAAATATGGAAACGGAATGCATACGGAGTACATTCTGTTTTTGAATGAATGGTTCCGTATACGGAAAGCAAAAAACAGAGCTGCGCCCGCCCGATCTGCGGTAGGGGTTTGGCAGTCACCGATAGCCGGACCCCTACTGCATGCGCCAGCATCAGTGAAATCACCGATGCCGGCGCATTAACCCGTCATGTACCGCGATCAGCGCTGACCGCGGCACGTGCGATGTTGAGCAGGGATCGGAGCTGCCATCAGGTCCCCGTGCTGCTGTGACGGGACCCGATGGCATGGAAGCCAGCCTGATGGCTGGAAGCTGGAAGCCAGCCTGAAGCCAGCCTTGACTCAATTTTACCACTGTCATGAAGTACAATACGTGACAAGAAAACAGTTTTAGAATGGCCTGGATAAGTAAAAGCGTTTTAAAGTTATCACCATATAAAGTGACACGTCAGCTTTGAAAAAAATGGCCTGGTCGCTAAGGTGAAAAATGGCAGAGTCCTGAAGGGGTTATTGTCAGGATAGGTCATCAATATCATATGGGTCCGACTCCTGGCACCCCTGCCGATCCGCTGTTTGAAGAAAAGCGCATGAGCGCTGCCTTCTCTGCTCTGTTTACCTGCTCGTCGCAGCAATTGCAGTGGTGAGCAGGTGTAATTACAAGTATGGCATTCCCATTACTGCGCTATCCCATTTAAGTGAATAGGGACGCCATATTGGTAATTTCATCAGCTCACCACTGCAATTGCTGCGGCAAGCTGGTAAGCAGGGCAGAGGAGGCAGTGCTCGTATGAGTGCTGCCTTCTCGTCAAACAGCTGATCGGCAGGGGTGCCGGGAGCCAGACCTCTGCCAAACTAATATTGATGACCTATCCTGAGAATAAGTCATCAATAATAAAAAGTGAACAAGCCCTTTAAATATAAATAAATTCATATTAATAATAAGTTAATTTCTTTCTAGATAATATTCGTGGGGTTGAAATCTGCACTTTGTCACCAAGCTCTCAACAGAATCAGTGTATGAACATAAGGTTTATAAAGAATAAAGTAAAGAAATCTAAACATAAGGTAAATAACAATGATCTTTACAATTACATTTATAATGGAGACTTAAAGGGAGCCTGTCAGATTTGAACACTGATGTTTGCTATGATAATGTAACCATATTGGGTTCACATGAATGTTTTTGCTAGTACTTTTCTGCACATTTGTGTTTTTAGTGTAATTTTTGCACCAGCTACAGATGTTAGCCAAAGGTCTGGGAGTTTGGGAGTAGGAGTGTAAAGTGTCTGGCTAGAAAAATGCTTTGCAGCACGAATACATAAGTATTGCCGCCTTTCTGATTGTATTGCCATAGTACAGGTTCGATTTCAGTGGAGATGGTGGAGTGCAGTATATGTTATAATGTATGTGTTCAGTTAAAGAGTGTTGTTCCTTCTGCACATTTATGGCATATCGAAACGGACCCTCTCTGGGACCTTCTCCTTTCCTATTCTATGCCGACTGTACAAGAATATTAAATGACTATACTCCTTTAATGCAATATAAAGTGCTAGTATTAACCTCTTCCTGACATCTGCTGAACATGTACAATGGATGACAGGTCTTTAAAGATAGCACAAGTACATTAGCAGAGCAAGCACCATAGCAGAAACAGCAGACAACCTCTGGCAGAGTTTGTAATCGGAATCAACTCTGATCATGGACTTTTAACCTCTCAGATGCCACGGTCAATTGCGACCATGACATCTGAGTGATCATTTACTGGGGGTGGGCTACTCCCGGTGACCAAACACACTGCCCCCCTGTGACTAGATGGCAGGAGACATTTGGTTGACATAATCAACTTGGAGTCTCATAAAGGCTCTCAGGCCTGCCATAATTAACTTACAATTAAACACTCAGGGGCACATTTATTAAGACTGGCATTTTAGTCGGCGGTCTTAATAAAGGCTCATATAGCTGGTGGTGGATCCGCCTCTCCAATTTTTTTTTTTTATAAAAGTCATCAAAAAGTCATCGATTCCCCAAAATGGTATTAATAAATCTACCAATCCCTTAAACAGATATTTAAAAAGTTATGAGTGTCAGAATATGGTAATGCAAAGACATTTTTTTCAGAGTTTACCTTTTAAAGCTAATAAAGCTTAAGAAAAACTATATAAATGTGTTATTGCTGTAACTGTACCGTAAGAACAAAACCCATAAGACAATGGCACAATTGTGTTTTTTTCCAATGTCACCCTATTTAGTTTTTTTTCCAGCTTCCTATTACATTGTATGGAATATTAAATGGTGCCATTACAAATGGTGCCTGCAAAAAGCGAGCCCTCATGCAGTTAACAAAAAAAATAAGGCTCTTGGAAGGCAGGGAGTTAAAACGAAAAAACTGAAAATGGCTGCGTCAGTAAGGGGTTCAAGGAGTTCCTTGCGATTTAACTGGGTGAATGGATATTATTAATACAATTACAGAAATAGCCTAAAACCATTCATCAAAGATTGTTACAATACAATTTATTCTCTAATAGAATCAAATTTGGTGATGCCTTTAATAATGTAATAAAATCTTACATACAATGTAATAAAAGCATTTCCAATAACCCTTAACTGCAATATGTGGGAAAATTTCATACACATTTTACACAAGTTATGTACCGGTAATCGTGTTGTTTAAAAATGGATTTTTCCTTTAAGGAAGTGTCTTTTCTATTGTTGGCAAACAGCATGGGGAATCTCAGAGACAGATATCGGGAAGTAAATATGAAAGTAAACTAGTTCAAAGAAGTCAAAAAATTGGCAAGCTTACACATGTAAAGGATTAAATACGGTAAATAGAAACATTACAGAAAAGCATGTCAAATTCTGCATTCCATTTCCAGGTCCAGGTCCAGGCTAACTGCTTTGAAGTGGGTGTTTCTGAGCATGTCTTTGTAACTATGAAGACAGTACCAGATTATTGTGGCATTGAAATTAGCAAAGAATATCACGTAGAAGGTAACTGAATACAATTATTGTTATATCCGAAATGTTAGAAATGATATGATAATGATAACATGTGATTACCACTTTTCAGGTGCCTTATCGTTATGTAAGTGTATAAAGCAAAAAACGTACGGATTTATGTTTGTACATATATGATATGTTAGCTATACATTACACTGCGTTCCTGCTATTAAAGGGGAATCTGTCACCACATACCACTATGTGAAACGCTCAGCAGCTGTCCACGAGTCCCATGTCTCTTCTGGCATCTTCATGCGTTCCGTCAATCCTAAGAAAAAAAAGACTTATAGTGTAAAATACCCCCTAGGTGCAGGAAGGACGGTACCGTTGCACCTTGATGCACCTAGAGGCTCCCCCCTGTCTTCTATTTTGTGGCCCTAAGGGCTCATGCACACAAATGTATTTTTCTTTCCGTGTCGTTCTGTTTTTTTTTTTTGCGGATCATATGCTGAACCATTCATTTCAATGGGTCCGCAAAAAAAACTGAAGTTACTCCATGTGCATTCCGTTTCCCTATGTCCGTATTTCTATTCCACAAAAAATAGAATATGTCCTATTATTGTCCGCTTTACGGACAAGGATAGTACTGTTCTATTAGGGGCCAGCTTTTCTGTTCCGCAAAATATGGAATGCACATGGACCCCTAACTACATACAGTCGTGTGCATGAGGCCCTAACTCTGTGATATATCTGCCAGGCAGTGCATGAAGTCTCGCAGGATCGCGTTCTGTACATGCGCAGTAATGTAAGCCTCCCTTACACTAGGCACAGTTGGCAGGATCACAAAACCAAAAGGATCACGAAGCAGTGGCCAATGTCTGGTAGATAGTGCTTAGCGATAGTCCTGCAGGGGTGTAACCACTATTTGCTTGATTGAGAGGAACCGTGAAGTGGTTCAGTGTCTTCAGAGGACATGGTATGCGTTAGCCATGCAGTACCAACCAATCCTGAAGATGTGCGTCAGGGGATGTGTCCTTTCTGCTTCAGCTCTCTTCCTGTAACTGGCACAGCTTCTAACAGAAGATATGGCTGGTAGCAGTTGATGGATGGAACTGATAATGTGCAACCACCTTAGTGAAGTAGACAGAGAAATAAGGAAAAGAACAAACAGCAGGTGGTGCTAAACATATACATTTTATTGAGTAACTCATTGACTATACAACATTTTTAATTACATACAATTACAAAAGTATTCAGACCCAAGTGCTGGTTTGTAAAATGTAGAATGCAGAATCAGTTTTATTATAGGTATGTTGTGTGCCCTTATGTTGCCCCACAACTGTTGGTGCACATGTCAGCCCTGTTGCACATGGCTGACCTCTGTACACGGCACCCGCTGGACACTGCTCGCTTTGCAGGTTTCTCGTCAGCACAACACAGGCCAATGCGTGTGAACATATGAGTGAATAAATAAGCTTTGTTTACTTGATTTTTGGAGTTCTGCCGATTTATTCCCACTCCCCTTATTTACCTTTTGGGGAAGACTGAGTCACGGATGAGCACCCTATTTTCTGAAACTCTATGCTGCTTTCTTTTTCTACTTGTGTCTATTGTTCTATTACTTTTTTCGGTGTATATGATGTGTGAACAGTCTCCATTACAGTTGTCAGCTATTCCGCTGAATTATGGGCTACATTTAACCTTTACTTTTCGTGTATGTTTCATGTCCTCAGGTACATATTACATTTTGTCCTAACCAGCCATGTGGTTATAATGTAGTTATTAATGTTATGCTAAACATATGGTTTTAGTTTTCCATTTGTTTATCACAGAGCACAACCAGTAATACTTCTCAGTCTTTCAAGCACATGTATAATATTCTTACAATACTGTACGTGCTGGTAGAAATTCGCATTACAGGGAGTGCAGAATTATTAGGCAAGTTGTATTTTTGAGGATTAATTTTATTATTGAACAACAACCATGTTCTCAATGAACCCAAAAAACTCATTAATATCAAAGCTGAATATTTTTGGAAGTAGTTTTTAGTTTGTTTTTAGTTTTAGCTATTTTAGGGGGATATCTGTGTGTGCAGGTGACTATTACTGTGCATAATTATTAGGCAACTTAACAAAAAACAAATATATACCCATTTCAATTATTTATTTTTACCAGTGAAACCAATATAACATCTCAACATTCACAAATATACATTTCTGACATTCAAAAACAAAACAAAAACAAATCAGTGACCAATATAGCCACCTTTCTTTGCAAGGACACTCAAAAGCCTGCCATCCATGGATTCTGTCAGTGTTTTGATCTGTTCACCATCAACATTGCGTGCAGCAGCAACCACAGCCTCCCAGACACTGTTCAGAGAGGTGTACTGTTTTCCCTCCTTGTAAATCTCACATTTGATGATGAACCACAGGTTCTCAATGGGGTTCAGATCAGGTGAACAAGGAGGCCATGTCATTAGATTTTCTTCTTTTATACCCTTTCTTGCCAGCCACGCTGTGGAGTACTTGGACGCGTGTGATGGAGCATTGTCCTGCATGAAAATCATGTTTTTCTTGAAGGATGCAGACTTCTTCCTGTACCACTGCTTGAAGAAGGTGTCTTCCAGAAACTGGCAGTAGGACTGGGAGTTGAGCTTGACTCCATTCTCAACCTGAAAAGGCCCCACAAGCTCATCTTTGATGATACCAGCCCAAACCAGTACTCCACCTCCACCTTGCTGGCGTCTGAGTCGGACTGGAGCTCTCTGCCCTTTACCAATCCAGCCACGGGCCCATCCATCTGGCCCATCAAGACTCACTCTCATTTCATCAGTCCATAAAACCTTAGAAAAATCAGTCTTGAGATATTTCTTGGCCCAGTCTTGACATTTCAGCTTGTGTGTCTTGTTCAGTGGTGGTCGTCTTTCAGCCTTTCTTACCTTGGCCATGTCTCTGAGTATTGCACACCTTGTGCTTTTGGGCACTCCAGTGATGTTGCTCTGAAATATGGCCAAACTGGTGGCAAGTGGCATCTTGGCAGCTGCACGCTTGACTTTTCTCAGTTCATGGGCAGTTATTTTGCGCCTTGGTTTTTCCACACGCTTCTTGCGACCCTGTTGACTATTTTGAATGAAACGCTTGATTGTTCGATGATCACGCTTCAGAAGCTTTGCAATTTTAAGAGTGCTGCATCCCTCTGCAAGATATCTCACTATTTTTGACTTTTCTGAGCCTGTCAAGTCCTTCTTTTGACCCATTTTGCCAAAGGAAAGGAAGTTGCCTAATAATTATGCACACCTGATATAGGGTGTTGATGTCATTAGACCACACCCCTTCTCATTACAGAGATGCACATCACCTAATATGCTTAATTGGTAGTAGGCTTTCGAGCCTATACAGCTTGGAGTAAGACAACATGCATAAAGAGGATGATGTGGTCAAAATACTCATTTGCCTAATAATTCTGCACGCAGTGTAGTATTAAATGAACAACCTTGGTCTGAGAAATAGTTCTTGTTACTGTAAATCCTTTCACCCCCTCTCATTGTAACAATCAAGGCTCCCATACACAACGCCCTCCTGGCTTCCCCATACACCTACATGAACGCATTCATAGTTCCATTCGTCTGGTGTTTTCCATTCCAATAACATGTAGAAAAACTTCACATTCAAGCTCCAATGTCAATATTTGCAACTTACTTTCATTATAAATGTATCACTGACTATACTAAAACCCCTCTATTTCTAGAAAAGCAAATACTTGAAAGGGCTGTCCTTGGCTGGAAAAAGTCACTGCTCTCTTCCAGAAACAGTCCCAAGCCTGTGCATAGATTGTGTCTGGTATTGCATTTACTTCAATGTAGCTGACCTGAAATGCCACACACAGGTGGTCAGGTGTGGCACTGTTTCTGGAAGAAAGTAGCCATGTTTTTTTCTAATCCTGGACAACTGGTTTAATGAGGTTGTGCACCTTTAGGGGGTGTCCCTATTGGGCAGACCTGCAATAAGAAACATACTTACCTGCTTCCCGATTCTGGATCCCTGCTCCTTTTCTTATCAACCATGGCTGCTCCGCTGTGTTCCCAGGACGTTTAGATGCCACTGAAGCCAATCTATGGCCACAGCAGTGACCTTCTCCCCATGCATCATGACAAATGATCACATGATGCAATGGGAGTAAGTCACCACTGTGGCCAGCAATGGGGCGGGGTGCCTGGTAGGGAACCAGCACCTGGAAGCAGGTAAGTATGGCAGGTCTGCCCCCTTAAAGGTACACAACCCCTTTAAGTGTAAAACTGCTTGGGACTGCTTTGACCAAGTGGCTCCTAGACAAAAAACTAATTGAGGAAAGAAGTTAACTACACATAATATAGCAAGTTTTAGCTCAGTGTCACAGACACATTAAGCTAATTTCACATGAGCAATGTTTCTGTCTGGATCCTGTTTCAGTCTAGAATGGATGGCATCTGGACTGAACAGTGAGCTATTCAACTGAATGGATATCTTCACATGGGCAGCTTTTCTGCATGGACCATCATTCCATGGACCATCAAATTAGTAGGTCTTTGGGAAAAACGGACCACACATTATACACTGCTCGTTTCCATCCTGTAATCCAGAACCGGTGGTCGTGCATGCACACTATAGGAAAAAGCACTCGTCTGTGAGCTTCCATGGTCCCAGTTACCAGAGAGGCCGTCGCTTTTTCCCATAGTGTGCAAGCACGACCACCAATGATAGATCTTTGAAAAAAATTTATGAATATCATTTGAATGCGACTAGACATAAACTATCTTGCACTGTATGTCAAATTTGCTGACACTATTTTTTAGGATGTGAATGCGATATTACTGCCATTAAACGGAAAAGAAACAAAGAATAACTCAGTATCACAGCAGATAATTCTGTACTGATCTTGTCTCATTTGCTTTCATAAGAAATTTAAAACATTTTAACTAGACTTTCCTTCACGTTTCACAAAGATATAACTTGCTGGCCTAGCCTTGTATCTAAATACCCTGTCCAAGGCAGAATGGCTTGTATGTACCCGCTTTGGGCACCTAGCACCCAGGACTAGGGATGAGCGAGCCCGTGGAAGTTCGGGTTCGCCGAGTTCAGCCGGACTTCAGGTCAAACTTGATCTGAACTTGACCCCGAACCCCATTGAAGTCAATGGGGACCCGAACTTCGCATTATTATTTTCTGTTATAATATTGGAAAATAATAGCATTCTTAAGACAGAATGCAAAACCATATGGCCATTTAGGGGTTAAAAAAACAAACAAACAACTCACCTCATCCACTTGATTGCGCTGCAGAAGCTTCTTCTATCTTCACTGGACAGGACCTGCCAAAGGACCTTCGAATTGCATGATGACGTCACCACGTGGGAGAGAGCGGTGACATCATCGCGTGATCAAGTGGATGAGGTGAGTTTCTTTTTTTAACCCCTAAATGTCCATATTGTTTTGCATTCTGTCTTAAGAATGCTATTATTTTCAGATATAATCATGTTATAACGAAATATAATAATAATAATATCACTCGACCACTGAACCCGAACTTCAGTGAAAATGTCCTGGTTCGGGTCCGGGCACCCGAACTCGCAAAGTTCAGTACGAACACGATCATCTCTACCCAGGGCACATGTTCCCACAACCCCCTTCTCACTAGTTACATCCTACTTCAAGCACAAAATAATTCTCCAAGTAGTCTGGGTTATTAATATGAAGAACTGTAAATGTGATTATGTACTGTGATTAGTATCATTTATTGGAAATAAAACTCTAGGATTAAGTATGTGCTCTAATATTTGTATGTTTTACTTCCAGGTTGTCACAATAAGGATGTAGGGAAGTACATACTGCCCTGTCTAAGTAAGTAAAAACCTAATCGGCAAGGAAGGTGTTAATAATAAAACTAGTTACCAGTTCAAACCTCCATTTCTCCAGCGCCACCACTCTGCTTCTCCCCACCGCTGCACCTATGACGTCATGTTCTTGGCTATAGCCATGATGTCCCTTATACTGTACATGGCCGCTGCAGCCAATTACTGTATGATCACCTGATATATGCCTGTATGCATGCACATCATTTTAACAGCTGGAATTCATTTCATAAATGCATTCTTACCTGCACTGTGTATAGTTGTTCCAACATATGTGGAAAGAAAGTAATGGAAACGTGTTTTCTTATTTAGCTGGGAAATTGGATTACATGATCAACGAAGAGAAGAAAAATATAATTGTTTCGGTTTCAAATAATCCGGAAGATTATGATTACAGTGTACGTCTCTGCTTGAAAAAAATCAGCTGCCATGACACTGGAGCTCATGCCCGGGTTAGTACTATCATTTGTAAATTATTTTGGAAGTCAGTTAAGCGGTTTTTGACATTTTATTGAATGCTTCAGTTACTGACTTTTATATTACTATCAAACACCTATAAACAGGATGGAGCTATTGTAGTGTATATAGTAGTATGTAGCTGTGGTCAGGGTTGGTTGTAGAGCATATAGCTGTTGTGAGCTGCTGTAGATCTCTCATCCACTCATCCTATGGCCCGCAATGCTGTTCTGTATAGAAAGATGCAGGACAGGCATAATGCACAAAAGATAACCAAAATGGAGCGGACCCCTCCTCTGTAATTTATACCTATCTCAAGTACAGTACCCCATCTCGTACTGCCATAATTGGAAAGTTGGTTGCACATGGGCATCTCTATCTGTTGGGAGTATGCATCTCTATTTTCCTAATTCTTTGATAAGTGAATGGAGAGATCCATGCTGTGCGGCCACTCTCCATTCACTGCATCCACAAGATAGGGCCCCGTTTTATAGACAGCTGTGGGTACCACCTTTTGGACATTTATGGCATATCCACAAAATATACTATCAATGTCCACATAAAAAAAAACTTTAAATACAAAATTCTTTGCCCATGCCATCAGCAGTAAGCAACACTCTGGTGCAACACCTGTGTTCCCCTCACCCCTCATCATGTCAGCAGGGTGATTACGGAATAGTGATGGCCTTGCGGTTCGCCCGGCAGTCGGTTCGCGCATTCCCGATTTGCCGAACATGCGAACATATGGCGATGTACGCGCGCCATATTCTTTTGCATTGCGCCGAACTTTGACCCATGACACATCCATCAGGTGGAACAGGACAGCCAATTGAGATGTTTCAGCACATGCACACCCCCCCAACCTATAACAGAACCCGATCTGGCAGCCATTTTACATTATGTAATTTTCCAGTGCAGGGAGAGGTTGCATTTTGGAGCAGGGACAGACTGTTAGGAACTTAGGGACACCAAACGCTAGCTAATAGAGCCACAAAAGTCCTTTTAAAGACTGGTAACGTTGTGCTATCGATAGGTGTGATATACAGAGGGGTGTGATATACTTATAATATACTTTCTAACATAGAAAGCATATTATAGTGCATTTGTATGCTTCCAGAAAATACTGATTGAGACCTGCCATATATCAGCTTCCACAAAATAGTGATAGAGGTTTTCCATATACCTGCGTCCACAAAATACAGATTGCGGGTTTTGATATACCTGCTTCAACTAACAACTGATTGAGGCCTGCCATATATCAGCTTCCACAAAATAGTGATAGAGGTTTTCCATATACCTGCGTCCACAAAATTATTGCTTGAGGGTGATATACTAGCTTCAACTAACAACTGATTAAGGGGAGGCCTGCCATATATCAGCTTCCACAAATACTGCTCTTTTCTAGAGACTTTGGCACAGGGTCATTTTGAAAATGACAGGCAGAGGAAGAGGCAGGCCGTTCCGCAAGGGTGGTAGGGCTTGGGCAGGTGCACCAGGCCGGAGCCTAAGTGTGAATTTGGAGAAGGTGTGTGTGATTACGTCAAAGGACGCACTAGAGTTGGTTGAGTGGCTCACTCAGCCTTCTGCTTCTGCACCCTCCTCATCCTCTGTATCTGCACCCTCCTCACTCTCTGCTGTGTGCAGGAATTATTTTCCCATCCCTTCCCATTCTTGGCATTGGATGAGGAAGAGGAGGTAGCAACGGCCGCCACCCAGCGTCTGACGACAGTACCCAGATCAGCCCAAGGAGGGTGGTCACCGATGTTGCTGACTACTCCGAGATCTCTAATGTCAATGGTGGTGAAGGTGATGATGATGACGTGTCGATGGACATCACTTGGGGGCCCACAAGAGAGGAAGAGGAGGGGAGTTCAGAGGGTGAGATGGAGCAGCAGATAGGGAGGAGAAGGAGGAGAAGCAGGCAGAACTCGCAGTGAACAGGAGGCAAAAAGCAGACTGCAAATGTATCTGGAGTGAGTCATCCACCATGCACGGTCACATCTGGCGCTCCCAGGACACCGGCACATGGCTCCGCAGTGTGGGCTTTTTTTAACGTGTCAGCTGCTGACAATAGTGTTGCCATCTGCAGCCTGTGCTGTCAACGCATAAGACGCGGTAAGCCCAACACTCACCTAGAGACCATCACCGAGCCCAGTGGGAGCAACACCTTCAGAACCCACAAAGCCACCCTCCTGGCGCTCCACGTCCTGCTTCTTCTCCTTCTCCTTATCCTCTCTCCTCCCATTTGTCCTCCACTCCACCTGCCACCATGCCGTCGTCGTGTTCAACTGGCACAAAGCAGGCTTTCTTGGCCCAAATGTTTATGTGTAAAAAAAAAATGATGACGCCGGATAATCCTCTTGCCCAACGGCTCACCGCTTCCTTGCCGGAACTGCTAGCCCGCCAACTACTGCCATATAAATTGGTAGACTCGGAGGCCTTTAGAAAATTTGTGGCCATTGGCACACCGCAATGGAAGGTCAATGGAAGGAAATATTTCTCCCAGAAGGGCATCCCTGAACTATATGGCCACGTTCATCAGCAAGTTAATATATCTCTAGCACACAGTGTCGGTGCCAAGATACATCTGACAGAAACGTGGTCTAGCAAACACGGGCAGGGAAGGTACATAACTTTTACTGCCCACTGGGTGAACCTTCTGACGGCCATCAAGCATGTAACCCATGGCACCCGTGTGGATTTGGTGTTACCGCCACGGATTGCATGCAGGCCTGCCTCTTCTTCTCCTCCTCCTACTCCATCCTTTGTCTCCTCCTCGGCTGACTCCTCCTTTTGCACTGCTACCGCCTCTTCCGCTACACCCCCCAGCTCCCCAGAACCTATTCGACGTGCCAGGTGAGATGTTGCCATGCTGTGCTGCGGCTGTTGTGCCTGGAAGCCAAGAGCCACACCAGTCCTGCACTGCTTTCAGCTCTGCGGTCATAGGCCGATCAGTGGCTAACAACGACAATGGTGCCAATCTGCTGAGAGCGCTGAAACAGGGCAAAATGACACACATGCCGTGCATGGCACACATCCTGAACTTAGTTGTGCAGCGATTCGTTGCCAAATACCCCGGGGTACAGGATGTCTTGCGGCAGGCCAGGAAAATCTCTGGCCATTTTAGAAGATCTTACACGGCCATGGCTCACCTTGCTGACGTTCAGCGGCGACACCACGCCCGTCAACGTCTGATTTGTGACTGCCTGACGCACTGGAACTCCACCTTGTATATGCTTGATAGGCTGCTCCAGCAGCAATGTGCTGTTAACGACTACCTGAATGAACTCTGCGGCAGGACAGGTTCTGGGGAGCTTGGTTTCTTTTCACAGCGCCAGTGGCTGCTCATGCGCGATGCATGCAGACTTCTGCGGCCATTTGATGAGATCACCAAACTGGTCAGTCGCAGCCAGGGCGCCATCAGTCACATCGTACATTACGCCTTCTTTCTGGAGCGTGCATTGGATCGTGTCATTGATCAATTCGTCGAGGAGCAGGAGCTGAAAGATGAGGAAGTCGCAATGCTGAATGAATTCCCAAGGGGGGCTACTCCATCTGAGACAAGTCAGCAGGAGTCTCTAATGGAGTCAGAGGAGGATAGTGGCTGGGGGGAGGAGGAGGAAGAGCAAGAAGAGCAGGCTTTAATCTTTTTGGGGATCCCTGGTGTTGTCCGTGGCTGGTGGAGGAGACCGAGGACAAAATTCTCCTGGGCGATGAGCAGGAGCGAGGCGCTCTACCTCTTCTAATTTAGTGCAAATGGGGGCCTTCATGCTCCAGTGTTTTAAGAGGTACCCCCGTATAAAAAGCATAAAAGTCAAGGTCCTTTACTGGGTGGCAACGTACTTAGACCCTCGGTACAAACACAAAATGGTGGACATGTTACCAGCATCACAGAGGGCTGTCAGAATACAGCATTTCCAGGCCTTGCCGCGAGAGATGCTGCATTCTGCTGTTGCGGGCAATAATTTCCACCCACAGCGAAACAGGTGTGGGTACCAATCCTACCGCGCCTGCAAAAAGAGGGCGTTTTGAAGATGTGTTGGTCACTTCGGACATGATATCATTCTTGCAGCAAACCCATCGACAGCTGCCCTCTGGATCCAGCCTCAGGGAACGCTTAGTCCGACAAGTGTCCGACTACATTGGGTTAACGGCTGATGTAGATGCTCTGAAAAGTGAGGAACCTTTTGACTACTGGGTGTGCAGGCTTGACCTGTGGCCAGAGCTGGCACAATATTTGCCATGGAACTCTTGGCTTGCCCCTCGTGGAGTGTCCTGTCCGAAAGGACGTTCAGCGCAGCAGGGGGGATCGTGACCGATAAGCGCACTCGCCTAGCTCACGACAGTGTGGACTACCTCACATTTTTTAAAATGAATGAGGCATGGATCTCAGAGGAATTCAACACATGTAATGACCACGTGTAATTGAATTTCTTCATGCCAGCACATATCCACCACCACCCAGAACAAAGAATGGTCCTTGCCTTACGTATATACAGCGGCATAAAAGGCCTTTTATGTCAGATGAATGCCTAATTTTTGGGGCCTGTACTGGCCAACAGTTACATATTTATCCTGTGACCGCCTAATGTACCTCCAGCCACAGAATCCAAAATTCCTTGCTGTCAGGTGAATGCCTATTGCCTAATCTTTGGGGCCTATTCTGGCCGACAGTTGCATATTTATCCTGTGACCGCCTAATGTACCTCCAGCCACAGAATCCAAAGTTCTTTGCTGTCAGGTGAATGCCTATTGCCTAATTTTTGTGGCCTGTACTGGCCGACAGTTACATATTTATTCTGTGACCGCCTAATGTACTTCCAGCCACAGAATCCAAAGTTCCAAACCCTGTACTTTGCCCCCTTATACCCTGCATTGTGCCCTCTTACCACACCCTGTCCAGTGCTCCTAGTCATTCCCTGTACTGTGCCCTCTTATACCTTTTAATCCGGTTACGGTATGGCGGTGTTATCCGGTCACTGTACAGAGGTGTTATCCGGTCAATGTATGGTGGTGGTATCCAATAACTGGATTGCCATAACTGTATCCCTTTTACTGCCCACACCATCCTTTTTTAGACCTGGCATAAGCGGGAAAAATATGCAGATTGCGTTGCTAAGGACCTTTGCGCCACAATCTGTGTCAGAAATACGCCTAACATAGACATATTTCTATATAATAAATGACCACCTAATTGTATTATTATTCGGGGTAGGGCTAATATATTTATATTATATAGATTCTAGTGTATTAGACTTTGCCCTGTATTTCCCAGTAGAAAATGATCCTTGGGAAACACAGTCCTCATCCCTGACCACCAGGACCAGGTAGCGCTCTGTCAGTACATGGCGGCCTCCCCTCTCCGCCACGCTGCTCCGCTGTGTACTGGTGCTTATTCTGACACTAGGGCTGGGTTCACATCCTATTTTTGCCATCCATTTAATGCATACCAAAAATGTATGCGTTAACAGATGCTTCAGACTGATGCCGTACAGTGGAGTCCGTTCACTATACAGTTCCATGGTAGAAAAAAAATTTACGTTAACATATGCATTTTTTTTTATGGACTCTGCAGGATACAAAAACGTGGAGTGCTGCACATTTGTATACATCAAACCGATAGGACATTTTTTTTTTCTAGGCTCCAGCAGGGCACATTTTTGAGAGTTTCCCTTTAAGACGCATAAAAATGGCCCATTTTTTGTGGGAATTTTTGCCAATGATCCCCCTCTGGTATATCACTGTCCATGTTGTGGGACTATTTGTGTACTCCTAGTAAGTGTTTGCTGGCTGTAAATATGACCATTAAAGGGAATGGGGCCTGGCGCGAACGTGTGGTTCGCGAACATTTCATCCCGGCCTATGTTCGTCCATCACTATTACGGAATACCTAAAACAAAAAAAAATATATACAACGTGTAAAGATATAAATGAAAAAAAAAACATAATTTTTTTTATTTTATTGTTTAGAAAAAAAAAAACAGTAAAAGCACCTATTACATATTTGGTGTTGTCACATCCATAACTATTCTTATTATGAAAACTTTACTATAAAACTAATGCTTTGTCTTGCTCTATGAACACTGTAAGGCCTCTTTCACATGAGCGTGACGGATTAGGTCCAGAAGCGTTCAGGATGCGTTCAGTGAAACTCGCACCATTTTGCAAGCAAGTTCAGTTAGTTTTGTCTGCGATTGCGTTCAGGCCTCTTGCACACGACTGTATGGCTTTTTCAGTATTTTGCAGTGCATTTTTCACTGATCCATTTGTCCGTTTTTTGTTTCAGAAGTGTTTCCGCTTCCGTTCCGTTTTGCCGTTATGTTTTTCCTTTTGGTTTTCATTTGTGATCCGTTTTTTTGCGGATCGGAAACGGAAGCATACAATAATGCTTAAACAGTAAGTACATCAAAAAATTGGTCTGGGCATAACATTTTCAATAGATGGTTCCGCAAAAACGGAACTGATACGGAAAATACATACGGATTCCGTATGCATTCCGTATCCGTTCCGTTTTTCTACAGCCCCATTGACTATGATGGAGCCAAGGAATGTGATTTGCGGACAATAATAGGACATGTTTTATCTTTGAATGGAACGGAAAAACGGAAATACGGAAACGAAATGCATACGGAGTACATTGCTTTTTTTTTTGCAGACCCATTGAAATGAATGGACACTGTCCCTATCACTTGTCATGTCTTTCCCTATGCTCAGTTCACTTTAAAATGGCTGAGACCGTGCAATTAGGGTTTTTATAGGGCTGTGACATCATAGGGACTGGCTAGTTGGTGATTGGCTGGCTGCACTGCATTATGGGTGATCTCTTGTTCCCAGTCTTCTTACTTTTTTACTTTTAGGAAAAAATTGATTCGTTACCATGAAGAAAATTTCAGATTCGTTTCAAAGCAAATTTTTCCTTAACTTCGGATCGAATTCTACTTCGGATGCTTCGATTAGCTCAACACTAATTGTATACTTAGCTATTAGGAACCCATATTATACAACTAAACACCTAAATAAGAACTACTGTGTGGAGTAAGTGTACAAATTGCCAAAAACATAAATCTATACATACAATATAAATACTGTACATCCTTTATTTCATCATAAAAAAGTCAAGTTAAAAAAAAAAATCACACATATGCAGTATCCACCTCTTACAGACCAGGTCAGTATATCTAACACAAAACTACACTACAGTGTGGGTGCTATGCGATCACTTCACGCATCACACCCGCGTGGAAAACTCGTGTGAAAGAGGCCTAAAGAAAACAAAAATAGAAAAAAACAGAACTGTTTTTTAACACCTGGCCTCCAAGTATTGGGATAAAAAATGACCAACTATCGGAATCGAATGTTCGTACAAAGTGAAGTGTTGTCAACAAAATGATTTTAATAAAAATAATGACATCAACGACAAATGAGAATTTGAACACTTGAAAAACTTTAATATAAAGGGGTTGTCCAAAGTGGACAACCCTTTTAACTGATTATTATCACTATATACACTTGAAGGTACATGCTGTATTCAGGAAGTATAGCTCTCATGTTTATTTTTGTTTTCAGCCAGTGATGTTCGCCACAATTGTTCATTTTATGTCCCTGTTATGCTCATTTTGCAATCTGTCTTTACAGATAAAAAAGGACAACTCCACAAAGTCTGTCACGTTGGCATATTCAGAAATTTTACCTTGTTTGTGCATTGAGGTAATTATTTTTTTCAATATACCCTGTAACTGAATTTTCAGTAAAACGTGTGCTGTATTTCATTTGTCACTATAAACTTTGGGGGGAATTTATCACGGCTTGTACTTCAGAATTCTGTCTTCAAAAAGTGGCAAAATAGGGCTTTGAGATTATTTGGCTATAGTTATGCAAAATTTTGTAACTTTTTACAGTCACTCCTGTTTAGGGTGGGAAAGTTGGCATGATTAGCTATATTATTTAGTCTTACAGATTTATCACTGAGATGTTTTTAAAAAGTCACAAGCTCACTCTAGTTAAGGAGAAAGGCATAAAAAAAACTGGAAGTAGCATTTCTAGGCACATTATTTTTTTTTGGGCTTGTTAAAATCCTTATTGAACGACTATTCCCTATATGGGGCTCTTACCTTTGTCTGTGGCTTTGTTTCCTTAAAAATCGATCTTTTAAAATATGCAAATGACTTCACTACCAGCAAGTAGGGCGTCTACTTGCTGGTAGCCGCCGCAAAAAACAGCCCCCTCCTCCTGTTGATTGACAGGGCCAGCGAGCGCTCTCCTCCTCCGGCTGGTCCTGGCAGCATTTCAAATCCCGCGCCTGTCTTCATTCGGCGCAGGCGCTCTGAGAGAAGGAGGCTCACCTCCTCAGCACTCCCTCAGTGTGCCTGCGCCAATGACGTCTTCTCTTTCGGTGATGTCATCGGCGCAGGTGCACTGAGGGAGTGCTGAGGAGGCAAGCCTCCTTCTCTCAGAGCGCCTGCGCCTGCGCCGAATGAAGACAGGCGCGGGATTTGAAATGCTGACAGGGCCAGCCGGAGGAGGAGAGCGCTCGCTGGCCCTGTCAATCAACAGGAGGAGGGGGCGGTTTTTTGCGGCGGCTACCAGCAAGTAGACGCCCTACTTGCTGGTAGTGAAGTCATTCGCATATTTTAAAAGATCGATTTTTAAGGAAACAAAGCCACAGAACAAGGTAAGAGCCCTATATAGGGAATAGTCGTTCAATAAGGATTTTAACAAGCCCAAAAATAAAAAATGTGTTTTGGGGGTGACAGAAGCCCATTAAAGATGAGCAAAATTTAGCAAACAGCATGCGACATTTGATAAATTGATAAATTATGCCAAGGCTGACTCAAGCCAAACTGACTTCGAACATTCCCCCCATTGCCCCTTTTTGTTTAGGATTTTATTAGTTTGCTTTATTTCCTCACTCTTTCGTACAGTATTCATGGATATGGATGGTTTCTTACATAATATGTAAAATTCTCAATTTTCACTGTTTACCCAAGCTTTGTTATTGCACAGTGCCAATAAGTCCTACTTTACCACATGTAACCACATCCTGTTTTGTCATTGTGGATATTTATTATACTTGGAGATGCAAATGTACAGCGAACCGGTCCACAGGGAGAGACATAGTGGATTGAGGAGTTGGAGTGGTGTCAGTGACAATGAGGGTGATTGTAGTCCTCGCAGTGTCTAATCCATCTCTCCCTGGGCTGCGTGTGCAGGGAATGGAAGGAGCACCTTTTCTTTCCCTTGGAGCAGAACTTGGGCCTTTTGAGTTCTCTTGTCTGTTGGTAGTTGGGTGCCCTTGATAGTGAACGTTTGGCAGGGTGCAAGGCAGGAGGGCAGATATAGGACCAGCAGAAAGATTATGTAGCCTATTTGGTTACAATAAGCCTCTCTTTACTGAATAGATGATAGGAATCAGAGTACATTTAGCATCTATAGGCACAGTTCAGAGGTATATCATAGATACGGATGGCCAGTCCATCTTAAAGAAGTAAGGTCTTATTGCCATAAACGTGTGGTAACTTACTGTCTTCCCAGCATGGCCTTGTTGGTTCTCAACCACCTGAAAATGTCTGTTCTCTTTCTCTCAGGCATAGTCTTTCAGTTGAAATCTCTGGCAGGTTTCAGCCCCAGGGATGAACATTTCCTGGGCTAGGCTTCTCTCCAGACCTACTTCTCAGGAGCTTACATGTGCACTTGTTGCCTCTAGTTCATATGACTAGACACTACCTCTACTCTGCAAGACACAGGGGGCAGGTATAGCCTTTCCCCTGGCAACCTAGCTTTGACTGCCAGTGTGAACTATTTGTTGCCCATACATAGCCATTAGGGATACACATAGTGCACAGAAAAGAGTACTGTTACAAAACAATGATTGTGGAACTATTGTATCAACTAACTGGTTTGACATTGGGCTAGACCTGAGGGCGTTATCCTGGTGGTCCCCTGGTTTTCAGCTTTTAACCCCTATACAGGGATCTGGACTTCGCTGCAGGGGTGCCACCAAGTCGCTAACAGATCAGAATCACCAGTGCAAAGCACCAGAATCATAAGCAAGATCACAGACGGAACTAGACAAAGAACTAGCAAGACACAAGTGAATCCAAGGCAAAACACAGACAGAACCAGACTTAGGACAAACAGGCAAAGAACATGCAAAATCCACAGAACATACTTCAGGCCACAGTTCATACATAGCAGACACATTTGCAGAAACGTAGCAAGACAGTTAAGGCACAGAACTCTAAGGCCTCTTTCACACGGGCTTCATGGATTTGGGCCGGATAAGATGCGGGTGCGTCGCGGGAAAATGCGCGATTTTTCCGCGCGAGTGCAAAACATTTTAATGCATTTTGTACACACATGAGAAAAATCTGCATGTTTGGTACCCAAACCCGAACTTCTTCACAGAAGTTCAGGTTTGGGTTAGGTGTTGTGTAGATTGTATTATTTTCCCCTATAACATGGTTATAAGGTAAAATAATAGCATTCTTAATACAGAATGTTTAGTAAAATAGGGCTGGAGGGGTTAAAATTTTTTAAAAAATAATTAAATTCACCTTAATCCACTTGTTCGCGCAGCCCGGCTTCTCTTCTTTCTTCCTTCTTCAGGACCTGGGTAAAGGACCTTTGATGACATCACTGCGCTCATCACATGTGACGGACCATGTGATGAGCGCAGTGACGTCACCACAGGTCATTTTCCTCCTGTATAGCAAAGAAGAAGAAAGAAGAGAAGCTGGGCTGCGTGAACAAGTGGATTAAGGTGATTTAAATTTTTTTTTTTATTTTTTTTTTTAACCCCTCCAGCCCTATTTTACTAAGCATTCTGTATTAGGAATGCTATTATTTTCCCTTATAACCATGTTATAAGGGAAAATAATAATGACTGGGTCCCCTTCCCGATCATCTCCTAGCAACCATGCGTGAAAATCGCACCGCATCCACACTTGCTTGCGGATGCTTGCGATTTTCACGCAGTCCCATTCACTTCTATGGGGCCTGCGTTACGTGAAAAACGCACAAAATAGAGCATGCTGCAAATTTCTTGCAACGCACAAGTGATGCGTGAAAATCACCGCTCATGTGCACAGCCTCATAGAAATGAATCGGTCCGGATTCATTGCGGGTGCAATGCGTTCACCTCACGTATTGCACCTGCGCGGAAATCTCGCCCGTGTGAAAGAGGCCTAAGACTCAGTCCAGATATATCAGGTCGAGATAAGGAAACTTGGCAAGACAACAATCGGAACTTGTAAATACAGTACACTTGCAAACAGAGCAGACCACACATGGAAAAGACTCAAGAACATTGCAAACAGAACTAGATAACAGATAAAGTCAGACAGCTGAAAACAAATCAACAGCATCAAGGAACAGTCTACACAAAATCCAGAAACAGACAGAGCATGCAAAGATTCAACAGAATTTAAGCAGAATCTAAGTTTGCAGATTTGGGGGCAGGACACACAACTAAGACATATATGGCAGACGTAACAAACTCATTAGTTAAACAGATGCCTTCACAAAGCCAAGGGACATTAACTTACATAGTACAGAATTGAGGAGAGATACAAGCAATAATTCATACCCACAAGTAACTGAAGCCCAGGCAGAAACATGAACCACCACTGAAAACAACGAAATTCAAACCCACAAGAAGTTGATGCCTGCTCGCACGGTACAATGGCACAAGTAAAGCACCATTGAAACAAATACTTTAAAAATCAATTTTTTTTTGCATAAGGTTAAGTCTTTATCATTAAATTAACCATTTGCAAAGATTCACTGGGTTACTACAAACATACTATATAGAGGATATAATAAATGTGGTTGATTGTTCTTTATTAATCAATTTATTTCCCTCAAAGCTACTTGATTTCCCGCATGATTCATATTCTAGTTTTGTGTTTCTGTATAAAGTTGTTTTAATAATGGAATTTATTTTATTCTCCAAGGGGTGGCCAATATTTCCTGATGCAAGAAGAACAAGGCTTTGTCCATTTGAAGATGGCAAGTATGAACAACTGAAAAATTTGTTAATTGACAAATTTAGTACTTGAGTCCATGTAATGCTTGAAAATGTTTGCTATGCAGAGTGTGTTTGTCATATATCAGACTGTGATATATCAGTATAGAGTAGACATGATCAGTGACTGTCATGGCCTAAAGGGGATATCCGGAAGTAATGAATTTTTAAAAGTGGTGCAGCCTGCTTCTATAAACAGAAGATTCATACCTGATCCCCGCTGTTCCGGTCCATCCAAACAACTCCCCAGTTTGGATTTCCTTCCCCCGTGACATGGGCATGGTCACCTGGTCCTCTTCAGCCAACCGATGGCTTTAGCGGTGACGTGTCTCTTGTGGACACATCACCTGTGAAGCCAGTGGTTAGCTGAAGAGGATCAGGTGACCATGGCCATGCCAGAGAGTAAGAAAACAAACCCCAGACTGGAAGATGGAGACTTGGGAGCCAGCATGGAGAACCGGAGAAGTGGGGAGCAGGTAAGTAAGATCTTTTCATTGGGGGAGGCAGGCTACTGCCACCTGTTAGAAATGATTGGGGTCAGTTATTAAGACCGGAATTTTAGACGCCAGTCTTAATATCCCTTGTGCTGGCACATGATGCGCCTAAGTTATGTAGAGGTGCCTGCCTGCACATCCACAGCTGACCTAAATCTACGCCAGCTCCTTTGCTGGCGTAGATTTAGATCATTTTTATGCCTTAAACAGGAGTAGAAAATGATAAATGAGAAGGCCCAACTGGAGCCCTCTTCCCCACCTACGCCATGCCCCTTTTTTTAGACCTGGCGTGAGCGGGTAAAAGTTGCAGATTTGGCCGCAAATTATTTTTGTAACTGAATCTGCGACAGATATAGGCGTACATCTAATAATAAATGACCCCCTATGTTCCCAGACAATCCTTTTAACCCCTTAAGGACCCTTTCCATACATGTACGTCACAGCTGGATGTGACTTAAGGACCAGGGACATACATGTACGGCGGGCTTATCGGGCAGGGGCAGGAGCTGCACCCACCCGATCAGCGGCACGGACCCGGCAGTCACTGACAGCCGGGTCCCTGCTGCATACGCCGGCATTGGTGAAGACACAGATTCCGGCGTATTAACCCTTTTTTATACCGCGGTCAAAGCTGACCACGGCATGCAGAGGGTTTGCGGAGGGTACAAGTGCCCTCCCCATCTCCATCGGGTTCCCTGCACTGCAGTGGCGGGGACCTGATGGCAGAGAAGGCAAGCCCGATGCCTTCCTTAGGCTGGGTCTCACAAGCAGGCTGTCAGCATAAAAGCTGACAGCCAATGCATTACAATATATGTATTATAATGCATTGCAGAGGGGATCAGACCCCAGAAGTTGAAGTCCCAGAGTGGGACAAAAATCAAAGTAAAAAAAAAGTTAAAAAAAATGTTTTTCATAATAAATTTTTTATTTTCAAGTAAAAAAATAAATAAATAAAATTTCCCAAAATAAAACACATAAAATTGTGAAAAAATAAAAATAAAAATGAAAAACAGACATATTGGGTATTGCCACGTCTGTAATGACCGGCTCTATAAAAATATCACATGATCCACCTCCTCACCTTAACGTCGTAGAAAAAAACAGCAATTTTTTTGTCACTTTACATTACAAAATGTGCAACACCAAGTGATCAAAAAGTCATAAGCTCCCCAAAATAGTACCAATCAAACAGTCACCTCATACTGCAAAAAATTAGCCCCTACATAAAACAATCGGGCAAAAAATAAAAAAAATATGGCTCTGAGAATATGGAGACACTATTGTGTTAAAAGTAAAAAAAAAAAATGTAAGTAGACATATTAGGTGTCGCCGTATCCGTAACAACCAGGTCTATTAAAATATCACATGACCTAACCCCTCAGGTGAACACCTTAAAAAGAAAATGTAATAAAAAGTGTGTCAAAAAAGCCATTTTGACACACCAAGTGATCATATGCAAAGTCATAAAATAGTACCAATTAAACCGTCATCTCATACCGAAAAAAATTAGCCCCTATATAAGACAGTCACCCAAAAAAAAAAAAAAGAATATGGCTTTTAGAATATGGAGGCACTAATATTTTTTATTTAAAAATGCTTTATTATGTAAAACTGAAACAAAAAAAAAAAGGAGGCATATTTGGTATTGTCGCATCCATAACAACCTGCTCTATAAAAATACTACATGATCTAACCTGTCAGATGAACATTGTAAATAATAAAAAATAAAAACGGTGCCAAAACAGCTATTTTTTGTTACCTTACATCACAAAAAGTACAATACCAAGCGATCAAAAAGTCATACACTTCCCAAAATAGTACCAGTCAAACCGTCATCTCATCCCACAAAAAATGAGCACCTACCTAAGACAATCTCCCAAAAAATAAAAAAGCTATGGCTTTTTGTTTCAAAAATGCATTTATTGTGTAAAACTTAAATAAATAAAAAAGTTGACTCATTAGGTATTGCCGTTTCCGTAACAACCTGCTGTATAAAAATATCACATGACCTTAACCCCTCAGGTAAACACCGTAAAAAAACAAAAATAAAAACGGTGTAAAAAAAATTGAAAATCTATGGCTTTAAGAATATGGAGACACTAAAAAAATCATAAAAAAAAAAAATGCTTTATTATCTAAAACTGAAACAAGCAACCAGAAAAAGTAGTCATATTTGGTATTGTCGCGTCCGTAACAACCTGCTCTATAAAAAAAGCACATAATCTAACCTGTCAGATGAACATTGCAAAAACAAAAAATAAAAACTGTGCCAAAACAGCTATTTTTTGTTACATTGCCTCACAAAAAGTAATATAGAGAAACCAAAAATCATATGTACCCTAAAATAGTATCAACAAAACTGCCACCTTATCTCATAGTTTCCAAAATGGGGTCAATTTTTGGGAATTTATACTCTAGGGGTGAAACAGGGGGTCTTCAAATGTCACATGACAACTTAAAATTATCCTAGTGAATTCTGTCCTCCAAAAACCATATGGCGTTCCTTTCCTTCTGCGCCCTGCCATGTGTCCGTACAGCAGTTTATGACCACATATGGGGTGTTTCTGTAAACTACAGAATCAGGGTAATAAATATTGAGTTTTGTTTGGCTGTTAACCCTTGCTTTGTTACTGAAAAAATTGATTAAAATCGAAAATCTGCCAAAAAAGTGAAATTCTGAAATTTCATCTTCATTTTCCTTTAATTCTTGTGGAACACCTAAAGGGTTAACAAAGTTTGTAAAATCAGTTTTGAATACCTTGAGGGTGTAGTTTCTAAAATGGAGCCATTTATGGGTGGTTTCTATTATGTAAGCTCCACAAAGTGACTTCAGACCTTTACTGGTCCTTAAAAAAGTGGGTTTTGGAAATTTGCTTAAAGGGCTTCTGTCAGCCCACTAAACCGTTTTTTTTTTTTGCTTAATAATAACCCCTACACTGCGATTTATCCATACATAAGTAAAATAATAATTTTGGTTCAGTAGAATTTGCTAAAACCCTATTTTTATAATATGTAAATTACCTTGCTACCAGCAAGTAGGGCGGCTACTTGCTGGTAGCAGCCGCATCCTCCGATGGTAATGACGCACCCTCTGCTTGTTGATTGACAGGGCCAGCGGACGGGATCTTTCTCCGCTGGCCCTGCCTGTTTTCATTCAATATCTGGCGCCTGCGCTGCGGCCGTACCTATCTTCAATCGGCGCAGGCGCACTGAGAGGCGGCCACTCACTCGGCCGCTTCATCCTCAATGCACCTGCGCCGATGACGTCACATCTACACCTGGTGCAGGCGCATTGAGGATGAAGCGGCCGAGTGAGTGGCCGCCTCTCAGTGCGCCTGCGCCGATTGAAGATAGGTACGGCCGCGGCGCAGGCGCCAGATATTGAATGAAAACAGGCAGGGCCAGCGGAGAAAGATCCCGTTCGCTGGCCCTGTCAATCAACAAGCAGAGGGGGCGTCATTACCATCGGAGGATGCGGCTGCTACCAGCAAGTAGCCGCCCTACTTGCTGGTAGCAAGGTAATTTACATATTATAAAAATAGGGTTTTAGCAAATTCTACTGAACCAAAATTATTATTTTACTTATGTATGGATAAATCGCAGTGTAGGGGTTATTATTAAGCAAAAAAAAAAAAACGGTTTAGTGGGCTGACAGAAGCCCTTTAAGGCCTCTTTCACACTACCGTTTTTTTTTTTCGTTTTGCCGTCCGTTTTTTGCGTTCCGTATACGGTCCGTATACGGAACCATTAATTTCAATGGTTCTGCAAAAAAACTGGAATGTGTTCCGTATGCATTCCGTTTCCGTATTTCCGTTTTTCCATTCCGTTGAAAGATAGAACATGTCCTATTATTGCCCGCAAATCACGGTCCGTGGCTCCATTCAAGTCAATGGGTCTTCCGTTTCTGTTCTGTTTTTTCTGAACCATCTATTGAAAATGTTATGCCCAGCCCAATTTTTTCTATGTAATTACTGTATACTGTATATTCCATACGGAAAAACGGAACGGAACATCTGAACGGAAACGGAAACACAACGGAAGCAAAAAAACGGAACAATGGATCCGTGAAAAACTGACCGCAAAACACTGAAATTGACATACTGTAGTGTGAAAGAGGCCTAAAAATGTTAAGATTTGCTTCTAAACTTCTAAGCCTTCTAATGTCCCAAAAAAAATAAAAAATGTCATTTACAAAATGATCCAAACATGAAGTACACATATGGGACATGTAAAGTAATAACTATTTTAGGAGGTATCACTATCTGTTTTATAAGCAGAGATATAGAAATTTTTTAAATTGCGATTTTCTTCAAAATTTTTGATAAATTTGGTATTTTTTTACAAATAAAAATGAAATATTTTGACTCAAATTTACCACTGTCATAAAGTACAATATGTGACAAGAAAACAATCTCAGAATTGCTTGAATAAGCGTTTTAAAGTTATCACCACATAAAGTTGCACATGTCAGATATGCAAAAAATTGCCTGGTCCTTAAGGTGAAAAATGGCAGGGTCCTGAAGGGGTTAAAGCAAATGCCAACAAGCAACTGTTGTGTAACAATACTGTTCTACTTGGGATGCAGAATTTACTTTCAGGCATGCATTGGAGGGTGTTCAAAGATCTGTTTGTAGTATCTGCTAAAATAGAAACTATGTATAATTAACATCTGAAGCTACAGTTTTCATGTGACCCTAATAAACTATAACAAACAAAATAAGCAATTAAGTGTCATCCATTCCAGAGTAGATATTTTGGAGAGCATTTCAGTCACCCATAAAATATCAAGTGGTATTTAGTGAGCAATGGAATATTGGCTTGTTTTAGATTTCATTATACCAGATGTGGATTGGAATGTATTGATTCTAGATCAAGTCAAATATGCATATTTTACATTTCAACAGCTAGCTGTAAGGGTGATTCAATTCCAGTGCTTTGGCCTGGCTCCAAGCACCCTGAGCATTAGGGTCCATTCACACGTCCGTGTGTGTTTTGCGGATCTGCGGATCCGCAAAACACGGGCATCGGCGATGTTCGTTCCGCATTTTGCGGACCGCACATCGCCGAAACTTAATAGAAAATGCCTAATCTTGTCCGCAATTGCGGACAAGAATAGGACATGTTCTATCTTTTTCGGGATCGGAATTGCGGACCCGGAAGTGCGGATCCGCAATTCCGGATCCGGGCAGCACACCGTGCTGCCCCATAGAAATGAATAGGTTCGCAATTCCGTTCCACAAAATGCGGAACGAAATTGCGGACGTGTGAATGGACCCCTAAAATGTATCAAACTGTATTCCATTGCATTAAAAATTCCAATGGCAGATCATACGATTCGCAATTAAAAAATTTTATACGATGGAATAAAGTTTTTAGAGTTTTTTAAAGGGCACCTGTCACATGGAACATAGTATTTGAGCTGCAGGAAGAATGTTACAGAGCAGGAGGATCTGAGCAGATTGATTATATAGTTTTTGGGAAAGGATTCAGTAAATGTTCATTTAAATGCCTGCTCATTCTGGGCTTGAATACAAGAAGTGGTCCTATCAGTGACTGACAGCCTTCCCTGTATGACTGTGCATAGACAGATTGCTGTCAGTCACTGATAGGGTCGGCTGCTTGACTTCAAAGTCCGGAATGAGCAGGAATTTAAATGAATGAAATACAAGTTATACTGAATCCTTTCCCACAAAGCTACGTATATATCAATCTGCTCTGCTCCTCCTGCTCTATAACATGCTGTCTGCAGCTCAAACACCTTGTTCAACAGGACAGGTTCCCTTTAACGTTGTGGGACCTGAACTACTATTTTACATTATTACATTATTATTATACATATTTTACATTCTTGACACACCTATCAACTAAGTAATATGCAGGGTTCACATCTGGGTTGGAGACTTCGCTTGAATCTTCATTTGCAGACCATGTCACATTTGAAGAGAAAAATATACCACAGTGCTATTTTTTGGGCAAAACCACAGACACCTTGGAAGAACCTGACAAAGCCCATTATAATTCCCAGCGGTATTATGCGGCCGTTTTATGTTTATTTGCTCTCAGTTGTTCAGCATCTCAATTTGCAGTTTCACTTGATTTGACAGCAAAGATAGTACAGCCTCTAGCACTACTCCTGCTGTCAAAATGACTAAAACCAGAAGGCCCCTCCATGAGTCAGTTGGCTGTGTCGAGCACCATTGGGATACGACATATCCAGCAGAACATTTGTGGCTTCCATTATGCACAGAATCCATTGCAAATATGTAAAACAAAGTCTTAAAAAATTCAAGCAGTCCAGCATATAGAACTCTTTTTTTCTAATTTTGCTTAATCATTTGTATTTGATCATAACTTCTTTCAAATAAACTTTGCTGTTTAATAAACTGTCCTTACAACTAGTGATGTAGCTTTATAAATATTATATAGCTTGAATTGCTGATAAAAGCACAACCAGGCAGACAGTTCATCTGTTTTCCCCTTCAACTTGAAATATTTCTCTCAAAGGTTCTTACAGCTGAGAAAAATGGTCTACCAGAGGGATGTTACTCTCAAAGACAGATATGCACAATGTGGAACTGACAAGTCACTCTATTTAATGGGGTGATCTCTTCAAAAGGAAGTCTTTAAGAGAGGTTTCACTGTAGTTGTCCTAAAGCTTTAAGAAGTCCAAAATAAATCACTTGACAGTTCAGAGCACTAACTTCTTAGTTAGGAAATAAAATAGACTGGTGACCACCATGTTTTCTCTATGTGCTGTGAGATTTCCATGGGCAGAAGGAAAGATTTTTATACACATTAAATATCTGTTGGCTAATACACTCTTTCAACTAATTGCTATCTTATCTGACCTTCACCTAAAGATTTGAATGAGAATGAATGGTGTGCATGGGAACAGGTATGTCAGTAATAGTAAATCTGTCCAGTACAGTAATTAGTACAGTGACTGAACTGCACAAGACGCGATACAGATTTCACCACAGACATGGGGTTGTCACCTGTTGGGTGATGGGCCAAGAGCTTCAAGCTGTACGTCTGACCATTGTCAGGGCCATATCTTTAGGTGGTGCGCAAAGGTTGCAGTCACATTAAGCCTCTATTACAGATCTTGTATTAGGCTGAGGAGCTATACACTGATTATATCAAATAGCCTTTGTGGATAAGCAAAAGAAATCTGAAACTTTTCTGTGCTTACATGACATGCTGTATTCCATGTGTGTCAATCCATGTACTCATAAAGAAATAATATTTCAGAATGTCTGTGAAGGTTCTCATTTATCCAGGCTTTCTCAATTCTGAGTGACTGTACAAGAATTCTCTGGGAATAAATATGTAACTGAATCAACATCTGGTAATTATACCCAGCATGGGGTCTTTTTTGGATAAGGAGGCCGATTGGTACAAACGAGGTGTGAAGGAGGCCATCTATGTAAAAATGGAGAAGCCAAGCTTGAATAGAGGCGGGGGGGTGGGGGGGGGGGGTTATACATCTATTGTCTCATTTTTTTTATTTTAGCTCAAAATGAGTACAATCCAATAATAATAATAAAAAAAATTCGCAAAGGTGTACATAGCCTTTAAGCATGTATCAAATTTAGCAATGTGCGAGGTTTGATAAATTTGATGCAAAGTACACTAATGCAACCTCAAGCACAACTGACTTCAGATATTACACTCTTGATACATTTCCCCCAATTTCCCCATGCACATTTCTTTGTGAAGACATATTCCCTCTAGGGACTATTTATAGCACCTTTTAAAACCTTGAAAACATTTACCTTACATGCTCAATAAGAAGCAATAGTTTTCAAATGGTGTAATTACATTCTTCACCATTGATGTAGAGGTTTCTGTTGCAAGTTTGAACTGAAGCTTTGGTATCAGGTTACCTGGTGCATGATCTTTTGTGCTTAGATTTTCTGAAAAATACACAAGATATCCTTAAGTATGTATCTCTATACATCATTTACTAAAATATGTCAAATAAAGCACTAAAACTGGACAGCATAGCCAACGTCTTTTGTTTCTTACAAGTAATGGATAAATATCTGCTACCTCTTGTTCGTAAATTTCAGTGGCTGTATCAATATTGTACGACATCAACAAAATACGGCATTTGCAAAATTTCCCAGAATCTTGTGCGTCTCATCATGGCTCTCTGTCATTTCTCATCACGTCTCTATTGTGACTTCTGACAATTTGTCATGTTGTTTGTGTAACATGGTTTCTGGTAAAGTACTGGAGGAGATGTATATCTCACCCAGAATGTTTAGATGGGTGAGATAAAAAGAATTCAGGAATGCTGGGTTTCTTTAGCAAATATGTTAGATGGGCTGTATTATTTTTATGCAGTGGCAGATAAGTTTTATGGAATGGCAGATAATGTGTAGCTGCTGGGCTCTTTACTGGGGGAATAAAGACACGGCTTGAAGGCTCATTCAGGGTCAGAGCCTGAAAGCTGCATGACCTACTGGCTGTGTAAAGCCTGATCTTCTGTTGTTTTGCTGATTACCTACTGTAGGTGAGGAAACCTATGTTTAATTAGCGCCCAGATGGGCAGGTATTTGCTGTATGTTTGTGGTTTCTGTGGATTGCTGAAAGCAAGGGCGTAACTACAGGGGGTGCAGAAGTAGCAGTCGCTACCAGAACCAGGAGCCCAAAGACCCTTGTGCCACATAAAAGGACACCAGTATTATAGAAAGTGCATGCAGGTCAAGTTACACCACTGGCTTGAATGAAGGGGTTAGATCAAGAATTTGGCATGGCACTGTGGGGCCATTTCAACTTTTGCCTAAGACAGCACGAAGGTTATGTGGTTCCCTGGCCACAAAGCCCTGAGGGAAGGGGGCCCAAGCTGAAGTCTTGCACCATGGCCCATGAGCCTTTAGCTACACCCCTGGCTGAAGGTGACTACTTAACTTTGGATGCCACTATATTCATTATTTTGGAAGATAAACTGTATTGGACTTTTAACCCTTGGAAGCCTATGCATGGTCATTGCAGGCCCCACCCACATGAACAGATCCCAACACCTGTTAAAATACAGGTAGCAAATCTAAACAGGGCTGAACTGTAATACGTATTTGTAGGCTAAAACGCCACAGTGACACAAGGTCTCAATTTTAGGTAAAATCATGGTAAAAGATCTATAACATGCTTGGAAGATAAACATGCTTGGGGTTTTCAGAACAGGAACAAGGTTGTTTGCCAACTTTTTGCTCCATCTAAATACATCGGAGTTTCAGTGCTGTATTGGTAATCTGCCATTTCACGGTAACTCACAGAGGACTCCCAGGCCTCATAAGACAACACTCTGTCATTAGTAGGGTTGGGCGCGAATATTCGTATAGCGAATATCAATCGCGAATATCGGCACTTCGAGAATTCAAGAATATTTAGAATATAGTGATATTTATTCGTAATTTCGAATATTTCATTTTTTTTTTCATCAGTAACCTCCCTTCTTGCTTGTGGGCCAATGAAAAGGCTGCAATGTCTTTGTCTGAGCTTAGCAACATCCCTAGCAACCAATAGGAAAGTTGCCTACCTCTTACTATATAAGAACCTCCCCAGCAGCCCTTATATGCAGTATTTTGCAGATCTGACAGCAGTGTTATTGCTGTGCTCTCTGCTTTCCTGTGTAATTACATTAGTTAGTTCGCTTATATATATTATTTATTTATATAATACAGATAGTTAGTGGGAGATAGTCAGTATAGGTTAGATAGTGATATAGTGTAGGTTCTGCTGTCCATACATACAAGCTACATACATAGTGCTGTATGTATGCTACAGGCCGAATGCACACGGCCGTGTAACATGGCCGTGAGTGGTCCGTGATATCCCGGCCTTGCATCCTGCTGAGAGCAGGAGCGCACGGTGTCATTGGTTGCTATGACGCAGTGCGCTTCATGCCGCCGCTGCACTACAGTAATACACTCGTATAGATCATACGAGTGTATTACTGTAGTGCAGCGGCGGCATGAAGCGCACGGCGTCATAGCAACCAATGCTCAGCAGGATGCCAGGCCGGGATACCACGGACCGCTCACGGCCGTGTTCAAAGGCCGTGTGCATTCGCCCACATACATACATTCATACATAGTGCTGTGACGTCACAAGTTCACAACAATACTTAGTGCACCAATCACTAATAAGTAGTCAGACCTGTTAAAATGTGAAGTTGCACGTATTGCGCAAAAATATTTGCATCATTAAAGCTAATTTCGCAATCGCGAATATATTGGAGCACTTTATCTGCATATAAAGCTATTGTATTGTTCTGCTGTGCCAACCATTTTCTCCAGTCTCAGGAAACTTCTAGCAGCTTGAACAATGTAGCTATAGTGACCCATGCCTATATTTTGCGCGCATTACGCGAATATTACATTGCCGATTTTTTGCGATCAAAAAAATAATCTTGAATTTGCGAATAGATGACTAATATTCTAATAAATATTCGCGAAAATATTGCGAATTCGAATATTGCCCCTGCCACTCATCACTAGTCATTAGAATAAAGTGATAAATGCGTTTTATAGTGGAGAACATGAGTGAGCACTGTGATTATGAGGTCACCACTCTTGCCTTGTAGCAGTGGGATTCTGGGCAAATCCAACCAAGGACAATAATATCTGAATGGAATTTGTATGTTCTCCATTTTCTCCAGTGTTTCCTCCTCCTCTCCAAAAGCATACTGATTAATTAGCTGCTTATTAAATTAAATCAAAGCGACTTACCCTGCGCAGTGAAGTCGAATATGTTAGAGCTATTTAAGTAGGAATAAAAAGGAATCAAATGTTGATAGTGGCATGCAATCTTCTATGTGGATCTTATTCCATTTAGAAAAGTGTTGCATTTATGTCGAGTAGATTTTATGTCTTTGATTTTATTGTGACATTAGCTTCTCATACTGTGGGTCATGTTTTGGCAGTGCTGTTGATTTTTCTTTTTGATTTATTTTGTAAGGAAATATTTATATTATAATTCATGCTGGCTGGCAATCTTTTGATATTTTAGTTGCATAGATCGTTACTATATATATTGCTTTTTTACTGTCAGTAAAGGAAATTCTGTCTATTTTCTAAATATTTTCCATGTTACTGTACTTACATCTTCATTGTGAAAGCTGGCAGGCTGTTCCGACAGAGAAACTGCTTGCTGGAGTTCACCATATCTGGCACAGGTGAATAATGTTGTAAACTGCCACATCCCTATTGACTACAATGGGATCTGACGGGGTTCTGGCCGCTTTCTGGCATAATTCTGGCGGCCAGACGAAAAGTTGGGCATTCAGGACTTTTTGCCTGGTTGAAAGTCGACATTTATGCCTTAAAGTGGCTGGATCCCTGTTGGATCTCATTTTGGTCAATGGGGATACAGTGTTTTGCGGCATCATCAGGCTATGCCAGATATAGTGACCTCCGGCAGGGTGTTTCTCTGCCGGAACAGCCTGCCGGATTTCACAACACAGATGTGAACATAGCCTAAGACAAGATTTAGTCATTGATCTACATTGAGAACATGACAAGAATTCACATTTTTGTATATAAATAAACATTCTAGTTTTAAATACTACAACTATGTTCATAGATGTGTTTGTGTGACCTACTAGCATTTCTGGTACACTTCCTTGTTTGATTAAAAGAAAACTCTTCTTTGATTTAAACCAGAAATTGCTCTATTTTCTGTAAGGGTTCATGCACCCAGCTGTTACAGAGATTTGTGTTGTGCTAGGCTTTAATACATTACCCATAAAATCTACACCAATTTTCTGGCATAAAAGAATCGCACACCTCATGTTTGCTACTTTTTAAACACCATTACACCTAAATCTAGGTGCAAGTGGCGAAGGGGATATAATAGACTGGCAGTGCACATGTATGATAAATTCCCCCTTATGTGTCCATGTGTACTGTAACTCTTCATACCTATGATTGCAAATGCATGGGACCTATCCTATAGGTGAAAATTCATTTAATAGATTTATTTATTACTAGCATTAATACTCATTTAAACTTGATGTAGTGCTGGGTATTCCTTGCTATAGGTGAATAGACATGAGGACGTTGATCAATAGAATAATATTTCCTCTTATTTTAGGTCCACGTAATCTCAATGATCCTGTGAATTTCATCCTTCCTGAATCCCACCTGTGTACCTGATTGGAGTTGTTTTTGCTGTGTCCTTTTCTGTACAAAGCTGTAAATAATAGAATAATATATCTTTATAAGTTTAGTAAATATTTTAATAAATTCTTACAATACAAATGTATTTTTTGCAAAAGTTTTTTTTATTAATAGCATTATGTTTTACAATATACCATGTGTTCACATTCTATATCATCTATCTATCTATCTAGAGAAAAAAACTGGCAGCACTATAAAAAAAGAAAGAAAAAGGAAAGGAGGGGGCAAGCCCAAAGGGACTAGACTATTGCCCAATGTACATAAACAGCAAACAGGCAGCACTCCAAAAAAAAACCAAAACCATTCTTAATTCACCCATGTGGATACGCGATGTTTCGGCTCAGCCCTAGAGCCTTTCTCAAGCAGTCATACAAATGAGCAAATCAGATATATATGTACAAAGTGCATGTGCATTTCATCAAGCATTAGTATACATGATTAAGCATAAATAATAAAAAATAAAGTGCCTCCAGTGCCATAAATGTGCAAAAGTGCCTTGATCAGACATCATGTGTTTTTGCATTACATACACATGATTCTCATTTCCAGAAACACATAATCAAAAGTGCATAATTTCATATATAGCCATGATTAATGTTCATAATAGACCTTGATAACACCTGTGTATTTCATATAAGAATGATTATTAAATAAAAAGATCAAACAGCATAGTAACATGCCGAGATCGGCGTTACCAAAGCGCAACTCTGCATATCCAGGAAGACTAGAGGAGGCTGAGGAAATCCCAGAGTGTATTAGGTATGCCTGACATGCGCGGTAACACACGCATGCAGATGGTGGCCATCTTGGAAAAGGGACAAAGGAAGGGCAAACCGCTCTATTATACCTACTAGTTGACATGAGCATCATGGCCATGGACACATTAAACCAAATAAAAAACACAGTGGCTTCAGAGCAGACAATAGAGGGCAGGCATCCTTATAGTAAAAAGAAATTAGGCACTTAGTTTCTTAGGTGAGCCAGAAAAGAGGGATCTCCTCATAAAGTGGCACTGCTAGAGGAGTGAAGAAAGGGATCATCACTCCAACACTGGAGGGACGGTCCCTATCTGACAGAGACAGAGGGAAAGAAAACCCCACTCCCGTGGAGTCACACCCTCTGAGCTCCCACATTGAAACTCTACTCCAGATCTCACCACAGCAATATGTCATATATAAATACATTCATACAGTGGATATAAAAAGTCTACACACCCCTGTTAAAACGTCAGGTTTCTGGGATGTAAAAAAAGTGAGACAAAGATAAATCATTTCAGAACTTTTTCCACCTTTAATTTGACCTAAAACTGTACCACTCAATTGAAAAACGAACTGAAATCTTTTAGGTAGAGGGAAGAAAAAAAAACACTAAAATAATGTGTTTGCATAAGTGTGCACATCCTCTTATAACTGGGGATGTAGCTGTGTTCATAATTAAGCAATCACATTCAAAATCATGTTAAATAGGAGTCAGCATACACCTGCCATCATTTAAAGTGCCTCTGATTAACACCAAATAAAGTTCAGCTGCTCTAGTTGGTCTTTCCTGAATTTTTCTTAGTCGCATCCCACAGCAAAAGCCATGGTCCACAGAGAGCTTCCAAAGCATCACAGGGATCATTGTTAAAAGGTATCAGTCAGGAGAAGGGTACAAAAGAATTTCCAAGGCATTAGATATACCATGAAACACAGTGAAGACAGTCATCATCAAGTGAAGAAAATATGGCACAACAGTGACATTGCCAAGAACTGGACGTCCCTCCAAAATTGATGAAAAGACAAGAAGAAAACTGGTCTGGGAGGCTACCAAGAGGCCTACACAACATTAAAGGAGCTGCAGGAATATCTGGCAAGTACTGGCTGTGTGGTACATGTGACAACAATCTCTGGTATTCTTCATATGTTTGGGCTATGGGGTAGAGGGGCAAGACGAAAGCCTTTTCTTACGAAGAAAAACATCCAAGCCAGGCTGCATTTTGCAAAAACACATCGGAAGTCTCCCAAAAGCATGTGGGAAAAGGTGTTATGGTCTGATGAAACCAAGGTTGAACTTTTTGGCCATATTTCCAAAAGATATGTTTGGCGCAAAAACAACACTGCACTTCACCAAAAGAACACCATTCCCACAGTGAAGCATGATGGTGGCAGCATCATGCTTTGGGGCTGTTTTTCTTTAGCTGGAACTGGGGCCTTAGTTAAGCTAGAGGGAATTATGAACACTTCCAAATACCAGTCAATATTGGCACACAACCTTCAGGCTTCTCTAGAAAGCTGAACATGAAGAGGAACTTCATCTTTCAGCATGACAACGACCCAAAGCATACATCCAAATCAACAAAGGAATGCCTTCACCAGAAGAAGATTAAAGTTTTGGAATGGCCCAGCCAGAGCACAGACCTGAGTTGGATTGAAAATCTGTGGGGTGATCTGAAGAGGGCTGTGCACAGGAGATGCCCTCGCAATCTGACAGATTTGGAGTGTTTTTGCAAAGAAGAGTGGGCAAATCTTTTTTTTAATTTAATTATCTTTATTAATATATCAAAACATATTACAACATACAAAAAATTTAGGTAAACACTCCACATATTCAATATGTTTTCCCCTTATCCCTATTACCCCCAAACCATCCCCCTCCCCCACCCTGAACCTGAACCTGTGATGCGTCCACCCTCCTCTCCCCCCTCCCCCCCCCAAAGAAAAGGGGGGGAGAGACAGGGGGGAGGGGAGCCAAAAAAAACATTAAAAAAAATATATCAAAACATATTACAACATACAAAAATTTTTGGTAAACACTCCACATATTCAATATGTTTTCCCCTTACCCCTATTACCCCCAAACCAACCCCCCTCCCCCACCCTGAACCTGAACCTGTGATGCGTCCACCCTCCTCTCCCCCCCTGGCCCCCCCCCCCAAAGAAAAGGGGGGAGAGACAGGGGGGAGGGGAGCAAAAAAAAAAATATATATATATATAAATTATTACAATCAATTAGATCTTCCAGCCGCCCCATATCTTACTCCACTTCTCATCCACATCTCTCTGCCTATACACAATTTGCTTGTAGTTTTTTACCTTGTTAACTAAATTTATCCATGTATTTAAATCTGGACTATGCCGAGCAAACCAGGTCCGACTAACCAAAATTCTAGCCAAGAGCAGTATCTTGCCTAAAAGAATCTTTTGATAATTATGGGTACTCGTTGTGGAAAACTCATTAAGCAGGAACACTTGTGGTTCAAAAGGTATTCGTATTTTAAGTTTATAAATAAGGAAGTTGTTAATACTATTCCAGTATTTTATGAGCTCTGGACAAGTCCAGATCATATGGAGGTAGTCCGCACCAGAGATGTCGCATCTAGGGCACTTGGATGAATCTCTTAGCCCACACTTATTTAGCCATGTAGGGGTGACCAATAATCTATGGCAGATATTAAAATGTACTAGAACATGGTTAAAGTTCTGGGAAAGTGAACCTAAATTAGCAAAAATATTCCCCCATCCTTATAATTGTATATTCGGACAATCCAGCTCCCAAGCTCTTTGTCCTGGTGATTGTGTATCATAAAACCGTGCCTTAACTAATAATTTATATATATTTGAAATCTTCATTCTTAAAGGTGTCCTCCCTATCCAGTCATTCAAAAAGGATGAACTATCTATATCCAGCACTGCTTTATCGTCCAGACTAGATAATGCTGAGCGCAGCTGAAAATACCTAAACCATGAAAGGTTTTCTACATTATGTGATAACTTTGTGAATGACTTAATCTCTCTATCCTTAACTACTTGTGAAATATAAAAAATCCTATTCTTTTGCCAAAATGTGTCCGCTGCAATACCATCTAGCATCTGCAAGTGTACATTATGCCAGAGAGGCGTGAATGTAAGTGAACCCTTTATCTTAAACCATGTTCTAGTAGTGGCCCACACTTTCAAAAGTAATTTTTTAATCTCTCTATAACCCCGCTCTTGGCTACTCAGTAGCCCAGATTCCAAAAGGGTAAATATATTATTATGGGCATAGCTCCTTACTAAGCTCCCTAGAAGTGCACTATTTTTTAATTCGTAACACATCAGTAACTGGGCAGCAATAAAATATCCTTTGAGATAGGGGAGATTTAGACCCCCATGTTCCAGTGGTTTATATAAATGTTCCAGTTTTAACCGAACTCGTTTTCTTCCCCACACTAAATCATTAATTATTCTTTCCATGAGTTTAAAATATTTATCTTCTATCCAGGTAGGTGTATTCCTAAGGACATACAGAAATTGTGGTAGTATCACCATTTTAACCAATGAAACTCGGTCCGCTCTGGATAGGGGAAGTCTCAACCCTATCCCTATTTTTACTCTAGTTTTTGTTATTAGGGGGATCAGATTAAGTTGGGCAAAATTTTCAACCCTGGGCGATATAATCAAGCCCAGGTATTGAAAAGTGTCAATGATATCCATCTGAGTCACAAGGGCCTCCTTATAAGGTAACGGGTCTATTAACATCAAACTGGTCTTGGACCAGTTTATAAGAAGACCAGACACCTCACCAAATGAATTAACCATTTGAATAATTCTGGGGAGAATTGTTTCCGTATGGTCTATAAAAAAAAGAACATCATCCGCATATAAGGAGATACGGTCTTGCGCTCCTAATGTTCCAAATCCTTTAATCTGATCATCCTGTCTAATGGCCAGAGCTAGAGGCTCAATGTAAATATCAAATAGCAATGGGAATAGTGGGCAACCCTGCCGCGTATCTCTATTTAAGTCAAAACTAGTGGTCAGGATCCCATTAAGACTCAGTTTTGCCGTGGGGGATCTATACATTAATTTAAGAATATTTATAAATCTTTCCCCAAAGCCCATCCTTGTCAGAACCCTCCAGAGGAAGCGCCACTCCACCCTGTCAAAGGCCTTAGAGGCATCCAGTGACAGGATGGAGCGGGCAGTCCCCCCGGGGGCTTGTATATTGGCAAAGAGCCGATACAGATTATGGTGCGTGCCCTTATTTTGAATAAAGCCATTCTGATCTGGGTGGACAATGGAGGAAATAACCCTAGAGAGTCTTGTGGCCAAAATCCTTGCGAGGAGCTTTACATCTGCATTAAGCAATGAAATCGGTCTGTACGATTCCAGCTCTGAGGGGTCCTTACCTTTTTTTGGAATTAATATTATTACAGCTTCTATAATTGAGTCTGGCAATTTCCCATCCTCCACTGATTCAGTAAAGACCCCCAACAGTCTAGGGAGAATAAACTCCTTGTATTTACTATAGAATTCATATGAGAGTCCATCTGAACCGGGGGAGGAATTGGCCGAGCATAATTTAATTGCCCCCTCAAGTTCCTGAATCGAAAACTCCACCTCAAGTGCTTTCTTTTGAGCCTCAGTAATAGTTGGGAAAGCAATGCCATCGAGATAAGAATCCATCATTTTATCTGTAATCTTAGGTTCAGCTTTATAAAGATCTAAAAAATAGTCCAAGAAAGCTTTCTCTACAGGACCCTGTCCACTAACCGTCCTACCATTGGCCAGTCGGACATTATCTATATATTTTTTGGATTCTTGACTCGAGATCACTCTAGATAGAAGTTTTCCAGGTCGCCCTGACTCTGTAAAATATTTTTGCCCTTTAACAAATAAGCTTTGCTGGGCCTTGAAAGTTCTAATATGCTTGTGTGGTCTTTTGCATATTTTCCCTATTCTCCTCCGTCTTATTTGTATAGAAGGATTGTGTGGCTAAGGATGCTAGTTCTTCTAGGTTTTTCTGTTTTTTCCCGTACTCCTTTCTGAGGTTCGCAATATTACTGACCATTATTCCCCTCATATAGGCCTTAAAAGTGTCCCATACCACCTGGATTTTTGCTGAACCATAATTATTTTCCCAGAATCGGTTAATTTCATTTTGAACTGTATCGTGTTTCTGTATAACTGATAACCAATAGGGGTTTAATCTGAATGGGGGTCTCTGTAGGCATCTCTCCTGGGTCAAACAAAGTTCAAGGAGTAATGGCAGATGGTCCGAGAATTACCTTGTTTCATATTTCATTCGGTTTACAAGTCTTACATATTTTCTATTTATCAAGGCAAGGTCTATTCTAGACATAGATTTACCTGCTTTACTGATGCATGAAAAGGCCCTTATCCCCTGACCTAGATATCCCCAGGCATCCTCAAACCCAGCCTCAGAACAAAACCGTGCCAAGGGAGACCCCTGAACAGGATTATCATCCTTGACACTCGTGGACACCCTATCCAATACAGGATCAATAACACAATTAAAATCACCAATAATCAATGTTGGGCACTCTGGCCATTTATCCATGAATAATAGCAGAGAGTTGAGGACTGAGAGAGAGAATGGCGGTGGAATATAGACAAAGGCCAAAATGCATATCTTCCCCATCAACCTACAGTATAGGAAGACAAATCTCCCCTGCTGGTCGACTGAGGATGCCTCGCACACGAAATCAATCGTTCTATGTATAAAAACAGTAACACCCCTAGAATAACTAGAAAAGGTAGAATGATACATGTGCGCGGCCCATCCCCTGTCGACCGCCCTGGAGGTTTCCCCTGTGAGATGCGTTTCCAACAAACATACTATTGCTGGGAGATGAATCCATGTCAGATCAAAAACCGCTTGTCTCTTTCTTCTATCGCCCAAACCCCGTACGTTCCAGGTAAGAATTCTAATAGACATTATAGGAAACGGTTAAGTGTAAAAAAAAAAAGAGTGGGCAAATCTTGCCAAGTCAAAATGTGCCCTGCTGATAGATTCATACCCAAAAAGAATGAGTGCTGTAATAAAATCAAAAGGTGCTTCAACAAAGTATTAGTTTAAGGGTGTGCACACTTATGCAACCATATTATTTTATTTTTAGATTTTTTCTTCCCTCTACCTAAAAGATTTTAGTTTTGTTTTTTAATTGAGTTGTACAGTTTATAGGTCACATTAAAGGTAGAAAAAGTTCTGAAATGATTTATCTTTGTCTAATTTTTTTACATCACAGAAACCTGACATTTTAACAGAGGCGTGTAGACTTTTTATATCCACTGTACATGTCATCCTACTTTTGATCAAAGCTCCAGCCAAAATTTCCTCTGTCACCTCCATGCAAATAAACTAAATAGTGACCAACAATATGATGCATGAATCAATCATGGATATATACATATATATATATATATATATATAAAGATACGTGTGGTAAAGTGTATGGTAAAGTCCTGGAAGGGGTGTATATCCCACCCAGGTTCTGGGTGAGCTAAGTAAAATCCAGGAAGATGGAGCTGGCTTCAGCAAACGTAGTTGCTGGAGCTATTTCTTTTGTTAAAGTTCAAGGGCTGGATTTTATTTGGACTGGGGAGGTAAGTTTAGTAGTGGGACCTCCCCAGTCCAGCCCCATTCCAGGGCATGTTTTCCCCTAGCCTGAGGAATCCCCAGGTGTAGTCCAGCTGGGATTGTTAGGGAAAATTAAAATCACATCCCAGGCTGTCAGTCTGAGAAGGAGTTATGCATGGAGAAGCCTAGGAAGCTGGATTGCTATTGAAGTCTGATTCCCTGAGTGTGACTTGAGCTCAATAGGTGAGCTAGCTCAGAACTTTGTGTTAGTTAGAGCCCAGACGGGCAGGGGTTTATTTTGTTTTGTTTATGTTTTGGAGGTGCTGGAACTACACCTCACCCAGTGAGTTATAACTGGGAAGGAATAAAATGTATTTGCTGTGGGGGCAAAAAAATAAAGCACAGTTTGGACATTAAATCTATTGTCTGAAAATATGTCTGTCATCGCTGCCCTGCTTGAGAGAGCGATCCCATACATAAGAAACAAAAAAATGATGATAATCATTATCATAATACAAATAACCTTCTAACACAGAAGTGCAGATCAGGACCATGAAGGGAACCGGGGGCAAAACACCTCCCAAACGTCAGCAAAAAATCTATATATTTTTGTGTTTAACTTGAAATCCACATTGAGACCCTTAAGTTCCAGCATATTTAATATACAAATCCATTGGAGCTCTTTTTTGTTCAGTATATCAGATCTAATGCCTCCTCTCCTCAATGGGGGAACGTGGTCAATGATCTGAAACCGTAGCTGTTGTTCAGAATGATTTAAGTCTGAAAAATGTTTGGGTACTGGTAAATCCTGTAGTTTTTTACAGATAGTGTAGCGATGTTGGTTAAGTTCGGTTTTTAAGTCAAGGGTGGTCTCACCCACATGAAGTAAATTACAGGGGCAAGATAACACATAAATAACATGATCGCTGTCACATGTTAAAAAATGTCTAATTGGAAATGTCTTTCTCGTACCAGGATGTGCAAACCGATTGCCCTTAAGGATAAGGCGACAGTTGACACATTTCAAGCAAGGAAAGCAACCAGATTTGCGGGTGGATAACACAGCCTGGGTTGGTCTTATATTATGCTATACATCAGCGGATACTAAACGGTCCCTAAGGTTCCTTGATCTACGATAAGAGAATAAAGGGGGGGGCGGGTAGTAAATTTGGGAACACCCTTTATGCAACCAGAAAGCATGGGCCAATGACGTTTAATGAGTTGATGTGCATACTATGTTCATTGTATGTTGAAATTAAAGAAATTCTAGACGCCAAAGACGGTCTAGATATCCTTTGTAGTCGGTCAAAAGCAAGAACCTTGGATTTCTGTGGTTGCAATATTGCATTGGGATACCTCCTCTCTCGAAATTTATGCACCATGTTATCCAAGGTACTATTAAGTGTTGTATCATCCGAGACAATATGTCTCACATGTAAAAATTGGCTAAAAGGTAGATGCCAAATCATATTTCTGGGATGACAACTATCATATTTAAGCATAGAATTCTTGTCAGTTGGTTTAGTGTACAACTTGGTTTGTAATCTACCATTGAGTAGCCTTACAGTGGTATCAAGGAATTCAATATGACTAAAGTAATGAACAATAATGAACTTCACCCCAGGGTCAATGTCATTAGGAAAATTATGAAAAGTACATGGGGATTTAAGGGACCCTAACCAAATTAGGAAGACATCATCGATGAAACGCCACTACCTCAAAACCTGAGAGAAGTGGTGGGAAACTTAGATGACATCCTCCTCAGGGTGTCTCATATATATGTTGGAGCCACGTTAGACCTCATGGCCACGCCCTGTTGTTAGATATAAAAATCCTTTTGAAATAGAAAATAATTGTAATGCAACACAATCTCAAGAAGTGACAAAATGCAGTGTTTTGTCTCATATGAAAATGCAGATTCTTGTAGCATGTTTTGAATAACTGCAGCGCACCTATCATTATCAATAGAAGTGTAAAGGCTTGTAACATCAAATGATGCTAGAATGACAGTGTCATGACCTGAAAGATCAACATCATGTAATTTCAATAAAATTTCAGAAGTATCGCAGACATAGGACAGAGCGTCAGTGGCAAAAGAACGTAATACCTTATCCAGAAAAATGGCTATATTTGAAAAAATTGAACCCATACCCAAGAGAATGAGTCATCCAGGAGGGTCCACAAGAGTTTTCTGTATCTTCAGTAGAATATATATTATCCGGGTTACAGGATCTTCCACAATCAAACATTTTTCAAGATCTGAATCTATGATACCAGCCACTGAAGCATCTGTAACCCCAGTCCCGATTTTTCTAGCAATATCAAACGTGGAGTCACCTGAGACCCGTCTGTATACAGTAGAATCATCAAGTTGTCTCTGAATCTCAGAAATGTACTTAGTGGTGTCCATTACAACAGTGGCTTCGCACTTGTTGACATACTTAATGGTTAAGCTGTGGTCAGCACTAAGCACATTAATAGGGACATTAAGAACAGGCATAAAGTTACTTTTGTTACCCAGATTGAATTGACCAAGTGTAATTTCGGACCTCTTGGGCTGCTCAATACGAATGTGATCCTTGAACCAAACCTTCAACTTAATAACATAGTAACATAATAACATAGTTTATAAGGCCGAAAAAAGACATCTGTCCATCCAGTTCAGCCTGTTATCCCTCAAGTTCATCCAGAGGAAGGCAAAAAAAAAAACTTGTGAGGTAGAAGCCAATTTTCCCCACTTAAGGGGAAAAAAAATTCCTTCCCGACTCCAATCAGGCAATCAGAATAACTCCCTGGATCAACGACCCCTCTCTAGTAGCTATAGCCTGTAATATTATTACACTCCAGAAATACATCCAGGCTCCTCTTGAACTCTTTTAGTGAATTCACCATCACCACCTTCTCAGGCAGAGAGTTCCATAGTCTCACTGCTCTTACCATAAAGAATCCTCTTCTATGTTTGTGTACAAACCTTCTTTCCTCCAGACGCAGAGGATGTCCCCTCGTCACATTCACAGTCCTGGGGTTAAATTGATGATGGGAGAGATCTCTGTACTGACCCCTGATATATTTATACATAGTTATTAGATCTCCCCTCAGTCGTCTTTTTTCTAAAGTGAATAACCCCAATTTTGATAATTTTTCAGGGTACTGTAGTCCATCCATTCCAGTAATTACTTGAGTTGCCCTCCTCTGAACCCTCTCCAGCTCTGCTATGTCTGCCTTGTTCACAGGAGCCCAGAACTGTACACAGTACTCCACGTGTAGTCTGACTAATGATTTGTAGAGTGGTAGCACTATGTTGACATCACGGGCATCTATGCCACTTTTGATGAAACCCATTATCTTATTGGCCTTGGCGGCTGTTGCCTGACACTGGCTTTTACAGCTTAGTTTGCTGTTCACCAAAATTCCTAGGTCCTTTTCCATGTCAGTGTTACCCAGTGTTTTACAATTTAGTATGTACTGGTGACTTGCATTATTCCTTCCCATGTGCATAACCTTAGATTTGTCAGTGTTAAACCTCATCTTCCACTTCTCTGCCCAAGCGTTCAATCTATCCAGATCCATCTGTAGCAGTATACTGTCCTCTTCCGTGTTAATTACTTTACACAGTTTAGTGTAATTTGCAAAAATTGATACAAGATCATTAATAAATATATTGAAGAGAATAGGGCCCAATACTGACCCCTGAGGTACTCCACTTGTGACAATGATCCAATCTGAGTCTGTACCGTTAATAACCACCCTCTGTTTTCTATCATGGAGCCAGTTACTTACCCACATGCAAACATTTTCTCCCAGTCCAAGCATTCTCATTTTATATACTAACTTTTTATGTGGTACAGTGTCAAATGCTTTCGAGAAGTCCAGATATATGACATCCAATGATTCGCCGCTGTCAAGTCTAGCACTTACCTCCTCATAGAAACGGATTAAATTAGTTTGACAAGACCGATCCCTCATAAAGCCATGTTGATATGGCATTATTTGCTTATTTTCATTGAGGTACTGCAAGATAGCATCTTTTAGAAAACCTTCAAACAGTTTACCGACAACAGACGTTCAACTTACCGGCCTATAGTTTCCGGGCTCTGTTTTTGGACCCTTTTAGAATATTGGCACCACATTTGCTATGCAACAATCCTGTGAAACACTCCCTGTCAGTATAGAGTCCTTAAATATTAGAAATAAGGGTCTGGCTATGACATTACTTAATTCTCTTAGGATACGGGGGTGTATGCCATCTGGTCCTGGCGATTTGTCTATTTTAATCTTTTTAAGACGCCGCTGTACTTCTTCCTGGGTCAGACAGGGCACTTTTAATGGGGAATTTACTTTTACGTTCTGTATGTCAGTTTATTTTCCTTAATGAATACAGTGGAGAAAAAAATATTTAATAGCTTTGCTTTCTGCTCATTGCTCTCTGCAACTCCCCCCTCATTACTCTGTAAAGGGCAGACACCTTCAGATTTATACTTTTTACCATTTATATAATTAAAGGAACATTTTAGGGTTAGTTTTGCTCTCTTTGGCAATTAATCTCTCGGTCTCTTGTTTGGCTGCTTTTATTAGTTTTTTACATATTTTCTTTTTTTCCTCATAGTTTTTCAGTGCTTCCTCGCTACCCTCCTGTTTTAGTGATTTAAATGCTTTCTTTTTGTCATTTATTGCTTTCTTTACATTTCTATTTATCCACATATTTTTTTTTCTTGTTGCTTAATCTTTTATTCCCATAAGGTATGTACGGTACCTTTCACAATTAGATTGAAAAAAAGAAAATAAGTTAATTTCCAAATCAAACCAATTGATTCTGCTATTAGGGCAAAATGAACGACCTTTGCTCACCTTAGCCAGAGTCAAAGATTTAGATGAGATGTTCACAACCGTAATTTCCTCTTGGTTGGTGCAGCCTTGTTGGTCAGATGTGTCTTGTTGAGCAATTTTGAACCTTCTGTGATGTTTATGTCCACCTCTTCTGGTATGTTTCCATTGACTGGTAGGAAGGGGACATTGTCTCCTAAAAAATAATCTTGTGAAGTGGAGTTCTGTGGAGAGCTACGTTTCTTTTTGTTATCACGAGAAACAGAGTTAGATTTTTCATCAGATTGCCAATTGTAAACAGTTCTATTTTATCTTCATTAAGATCCCGATTCCATTTATGACGTTTGTTTTCTTCAGAGTCAGAGTCAGCTTTAAACTTATCTAAATATGGTATAAAACTGTCCTTATATTTCTGAAAGTCCTCAATAGACAAATTGGAACATTTTCTAGCACATCACTGAGTTCATGTTGTAAAAAATCTATATTTAAAAGAATAAAGTCCATAGAATATTTGTTAGATAGAGCTTCAAATCTTTTGCAAAAGTCAGTTGAATGCATTGTGTTTTAAAATATTTGCTCAGGGTCATTATATGTAGTTGTAGAGCAACGATACGTTGATTAAAAATTCATATTTACGCTTTAACTTTTTCACTGATGTCGTATTTAGGAAGGTGGCATCTCCCACAACTCCCAGCATGATCCGCTCAGCATTCTCCTGTGTATAGCTGAACCCACCAGATGAAGCTGGATTGTCCATGTAAGACAAAAAAAAAAAAATGTGCAGAGGCCAGTAGTCCAATAATAGAGAAAAAATCTGGCAGCGCTATAAATAAAGAAGGAAAAAGGAGAGGCGGGTGCAAGCCCAAAGGGACTAGACTATTGCCCAATGAACATAAACAGCAAAAGGGCAGCATTCCAAAAAGAAAAAGAAAATAATTTTCACACCCCTTATCTGTAATATAATTAAGGACTCATTCTCAAGAGTATATTGTTCTGTTATTTTTCAAATGTCCATTCATTCCCCCATGTATCTGTTCTTATTGTATATATATTGCTGTTTCTTCATATATTCTTGTAGTACACTTGATGAAGGGACTGGGGATGTCTCGTAAGCTCGCTATGTAACATCATTACTTCTATTTTTGTTAGCCAAGGTATCAAATCTGCAATACTCTTATTTTGTTTCTCTTAATAAGAGCACTAAACAAATGCAGTTACATGACACAAATCTGCATAACTAATCATATGCTAAATAGTTGCAAGTCCAATTTATGTATGAGATAGCCAAGATGATTGTCTATAAAATGATGGTGGTCTCACTTTCAAAGCTGTAGTGGATGGTGAGATATGGAGTCTGAAAGTCAAAACATGGTTACCTTTTTGCTCGTCACTGTAAGTTTGTGACACCCAGAATAGGTTACTTGCAAAGTTGTTTTATCGTGTAATGTGAATTCATGTTCTGATGTATTGTATTGCACCTGCATAGCTTTGTATGGATCAGTCAGGCTTAACAATCCTGACTCTGCCCCTGTAGGAAGCTAGGAGATGGACTTAGGTCTTACTCTAGTTCAGTCAGCGAGATATTAGCTGAGGAAGTAAGGGAAGCTACTCAGAGGACAAAGCCTACATCCCAGAGACTCACCATCTCTCATACATCTACAGAGAGAAAACCACCTCTACTTCATGGTATTCCAAAGAAATAGAAAAATAAGTAGAAGTTCCAGAATCTCCATGGCTGAGCACTGGAATCAGTCAGCAAAGTATTCACTGTTTAAGGCTTCTAGAGACTTTATTGTACTGAGGGGGGACATCATTCAACACTTTTCCACTGATAATCTCGTAGATTGTAAGTAGGGATGAGCGAATCGACTTTGAATGAAACATCCGAAGTCGATTTGCATAAAACTTTGTTCCAACTTAGCTCCTGCTCCGTACAGTATTAGAATGTATTGGCTCCGATGAGCCGAAGTTATTACTTAGCGAAGTCTCATAAGACTTTGTGTAATAACTTCAGAAATTAATTTGTACTGTAAAAAAACATTTCCCGAACTCGGGTTTGGTTCCAAGTGGTACCTTGGAACTGAACTCTTGTTCGGGAAATGTTTTTTTACAGTACAAATTTATTTATGAAGTTATTACCCGAAGTCTCGCGAGACTTCGTGAACTAATAACTTTTGCTCATCAGATCCAATACATTTTAATACTGTACGGAGCTCCTGCTCCGTACAGTATTGGAACAAAGTTTTACGCGAATCGACTTCAGATGTTTCATCTGAAGTCGATTCGCTCATCTCTAATTGTAAGTCCTCGCGGGCAGTTGTAACTTGTCTTGTTCATGCTTAGTGCAGTTGTCTGTATTATGTATGTGCACCCCTTATGATATGTACAGCGCTATGGAATGAATGTTGCTTTAATTCAAGTGAATGGAGCGAGTACTTGTAATTGCTCCAGGAGATGAAGCATAGTATGCTCCTGTCATGCTCCAGGAGATGAAGCATAGTATGAAGACCAGGAAGCGGCGCTTGCTTGGATCACTTCCTCTTTGTCTCACAGCTGATCGTCGGGGATGTCGGGTTTCAGATCGCCACCGATCAGATATCGATGACCTATCCTGACAATAGGTCATCAATATTAATAGCTGGACAACCCCTTTAAGATGGTATTTTACACCAGACAGATTAAAGTGATTATCCCATTATTAATACAAAAATGAAAATAATACATAGTCTAGTACAAGACAGTCTCTTTCTAACAAAGCTAGAACCAGCCCTATACCTCACATGGATCCAGAGATTTCCCCATTCATAGGTCCAATTATTCTGATAAATTTATTTCAAGCAGGCAGCTCAGTGGATGTGTCCTGTCTTCTGCAGCTAGTGTCTCTGTTTCACGTGTGTTGGAGGGACTGTACAGTTAGGGACAATCCAACTGCATATACTGAGTTCTTGTCCTACTGTATTATCTTATAGGCTTCTATTTTCCATGTTCTATCAACTTTTGCTGTTGCAACATACCCATGACTCCATTTATAGCTTTATTTTTCATAAAGATTTATGACATCCCAGTCAGTACTCTACCCAACAGCTGTAGAACATTTATTTTTGGCTACTAAACTGGCTATCACTAGGTACTGGAATAGCTCAAACATCACGTCCCTAGACAAAATAATCTCTATGGTGAATACGACTTGCTTATATGTCACCAGTTTGCAGCTACTCCATCTCCATTCACTTCAATGGGAAAGAGCACTGCTTTCTCTTCAAACAGCTGATCTGTGGAAGTGTCGGGAGTTGGACCCCCGTCCATCTGATATTGATGACCTATCCTGAGGATAGGTCATAAATATAGTGAACCAGCCAACCCCTTACAGGGGTTCTCCAGGATGGGAACATAGCTGCTCTATTCTAAAAACTGCACCTCACCAGCACATGACTTGAGCTCTATTGAAGTAAATGGGGCTGAGCTGTAATATCACACCGATCTATGGACAGGTGTGGTGCTTTTTTTGGAGGAAAATTGCCATCTTTTTCTAGTCCTGGATAACTCCTTTACCATTCTTGTGTATTTTTGGGTGTGTGCTTGGGGTTTTTATTCTGTTTGAGACAAAATATTTTTCTTACAATTAAGAGTACATTGGCTCTCATTTACTAAGATGCAACATTTTGTTCCAAAATAGTGCCACAATTCTGGAGTAAGCCAACCAATGGTTAGTGTAAAATTAGACAAAAGTCTGCAATAGGGGGCAGTAAAACAAACCCAGAACCTTATGGATTCTCCACCTGGTTTTACTTGAGGCTTCATTTGATTGCCTACAAATATTTTGCTGGTCTGTATTGCAAAACAACTCTATTTTGGCTTCATGTGGAATTCTCCCAGAAGGATTGCAATTTGTCTCGATTGATATTTTTACTTTTCAAAACAACTTTTGCAGGATTCTTTCATCAATATACCTCTTTCCACAGTGCACTGGAAGGTTCTGGACTGTTCCATGAGCAGAAAATTCCTTTTCGAACCTTAGATTAGGGATAACAAGATTTTTGGTGATTGTCCTGAACACTAAGGCCCCTTTCACACTGGCGAGAATTCCGCGTGGGTGCAATGCGTGAGGTGAATGCATTGCACCCGAACTCAATCCGGACCCATTCACTTCAATGGGGCTGTGCACATGAGCAGTGATTTTCGCACATCATTTGTGCGTTGCGTGAAAATCGCAGCAGGTTCTATATTCTGTGTTTTTCACGCAACACAGGCCCTATAGAAATGAATGGGTACATGTGAAAATTGCAAGCATCCGCAAGTAAGTGCGGATGCGGTGCAATTTTCACGCATGGTTGCTAGGAGACGATAGAGATGAAAGCAACCCCGGAACCCCATTAAAGTGTATTCCCTGTATTATTTTCCCTTATAATCTTCTATCTTCATTCAGAAGGACCTGCGCTGACGTCACCACCTTCACCACGTGGTGAGCACGATTATGTCACTAAAGGTCCTTTTGCAGGTCCTGAAAGAAGAAGCAGGAAAAGGGTGCCGGCTGCGCGATCAATTGGAACAGGTAAGTTTTTTTTTTTTAACACCATAATCTACAGTTTACTAAGCATTCTGTATTAAGAATACCATTATTTTCCCTTATATCTATGTTATAAGGGAAAATAATAAAATATACAGAACCCGTAACCCAAACCCAAACTTCAGTGAACTAGTCCGGGTTCAGGTCTGGGTACCACAGTCAGTTTTTTATCACACGTGTGCAAAACGCATTGCACCTGAGCGATAAAAACTGAACATCGGAACGCAATCTCAGTCAAAACTGACTGCAATTGCATACCTACTAGATTGATTTTCCCTGATCTCAGACGCAACGCATCTGGACCTAATCCGGACACGCTTGTCTGCAAGTGGCCTAATGCTAGAGCTGATCTGTCCTGAACAAAGAGTGCTCAAAATAAATGTATCACATATTTTTATTAATTAAAATCAGTTTTCTTTCTACATTCTGTACATGATCATTGGGGCAGCCCTCTTTCTTGGGCTGCTAACAGCAGCCACTTTGACCATAGATACAATAAATAAGAGATGCCCATAGTTGTGATCTTTACAGAACATGAACTGTCAGTTTGTTTTTAGGTCTAGTGGCCAGTAAGAAAGATTTAAGATTTTAGAATTTTTTAACCACTTCCAGACCGGTCCATGTACCCCCTTCCTGACCGAGCCTAATTTTGCAAATCTGACATGTCTCTTTATTTGACAATCATTTTAGAATACTTATACTTATCCAAGTGATTCTGAGACAGTTTTTTTATGACACGCCGTACTTCATGTCAGTGGTATATCTGGGTCGATATGTTTTACCTTTATTTATGAAAAAAATCCCAAATTTACAAAAAAAAAATTTAATTAGCAATGTTGTAAACTTGAATTTCTCTGCTTTTACAATAGTGATACCTCACAAAATAGTTATTAATTAACATTCACCATCTGATTACTTTTTTGTTGGCAATGAGCAAATTACCGTACTTTTTTGAGGGACATTAGAAGGTTTAGAATTTTAGAAGCACTTTTTCAAATTTTCCAAGACTGACTTTTTAAAGGACTAACTCAGATCTGAAGTTATTGTCTTACATAACCAAAATCACCCACAAATGACTACATTTTAGAAGCTACACTCCTCAAATTATTCTAAACTAATTTTAGAAACTGTTAACACTTTAGGAGTTCCACAGGTAGGAAAGTAAAATGGAGGTGAGATTTAAAGAAATTTTTTTTTCCCATTTAACCCCTTAGGGACCTATGACGTATCGGTATGGCATGGTTCCCGAGTCCTTAAGGACCCATGACGTACCGGTACGTCATGTGTTGTTCCGATCACCGCCGCCCGGCGGGCGGTGATCGGAACAAGGTGCCTGCTCAAATAATTGAGCAAGCACCTCGGCTAAATGAGCGGGGGGGGGTCCCGTGACCCCCCATGTCGGCGATTGCCGCAAACCGCAGGTCAATTCAGACCTGCGGTTTGCGGCTTTTACCTGGTGCGGCGGCAGTGGCGGTGGTGCCATCGGGTCCCCATGGGGCTGTGGGGGGATCCGATGGCATGGAAGGCAGCGCGATGCCTTCCTGAGGCATCTGCGCTGCCTTCCGGTGACGAGCCTGTGAGATCCAGCCCCCTGGATCTCACAGGCCGGAAGCTGTATGAGTAATACACACAGTATTACTCATACAGCCAATGCATTCCAATACAGAAGTATTGGAATGCATTGTAAAGGATTAGACCCCCAAAAGTTCAAGTCCCAAAGTGGGACAAAAAATAAAGTGAAAAAAAAAGTTGAAAAAAAAAGTTTCCCCCCACAAAAATTTAAAGTTTCAAGTAAAAATAAACAAAAACTTCATTTTCCCCAAATAAAGTTAAAAAAAATTGGTAAAGAATAGGGGGAAAAAAAAAGTATACATATTAGGTATCGCCGCGTCCATATCAACCGGCTTTATAAACGTATCACATGACCTAACCCCTCAGATGAACAGCGTAAAAAATAAAAAATAAAAACTGTGCTAAATAAACCATTTTTTTGTCACCTTACATCACAAAAAGTACAACATTAAGCGATCAAAAAGGCGTTTGCCCACCAAAATAGTACCAATAGAACCGTCACCTCATCCCGCAAAAGATGAGCCCCTACCTGAGACAATCGCCCAAAAAATAAAAAAACTATGGCTCAGAATATGGAGACACTAAAATATCTTTTTTTTTGTTTTAAAAAAGCTGTTATTGTGTAAAACATACATAAATAAATAAAAAGTATACATATTTGGTATTGCCATATTTGGTATCGACCGGCTCTATAAAAATATCACATGACCTAACCCTTCAGATGAACACCGTAAAAAATAAAAAATAAATGCTAAATAAACAATTTTTTGTCACCTTACATCACAAAAAGTGTAATAGCAAGCGATCAAAAAGTCATATGCACCCCAAAATAGTGCCAATCAAACTGTCATCTCATCCCACAAAAAAATAATACCCTACCGAAGATAATCGCCCAAAAACTGAAAAAACAATGTCTCTCAGAATATGGAGACACTAAAACATGATTTTTTTTTGTGTGTATTGTGTAAAACTTACATAAATAAAAAAAAGTATACTTATTAGGTATTGCCGCGTCCGTATCGACTGGCTCTATGAAAATATCACATGACCTAACCCCTCAGATGAACACCGTAATTTTTTTTTAATAAAAACTGTGCTAAATAAACAATTTTTTGTCACCTTACATCACAAAAAGTGTAATAGCAAGCGATCAAAAAGTCACACGCACCCCAAAATAGTGCCAATAAAACAGTCATCTCATCCCGCAAAAATCATACCCTACCCAAGGTAATCACCCAAAAACTGAAAAAATTATGGCTCTCAGACTATGGAAACACTAAAACATGATTTTTTTTTTGTGTGTATTGTGTAAAACTTACATAAATAAAAAAAAGTATACTTATTAGGTATTGCCGCGTCCGTATCGACCGGCTCTATGAAAATATCACATGACCTAACCCCTCAGATGAACACCGTAATTTTTTTTTAATAAAAACTGTGCTAAATAAACAATTTTTTGTCACCTTACATCACAAAAAGTGTAATAGCAAGCGATCAAAAAGTCACACGCACCCCAAAATAGTGCCAATAAAACAGTCATCTCATCCCGCAAAAATCATACCCTACCCAAGGTAATCACCCAAAAACTGAAAAAATTATGGCTCTCAGACTATGGAAACACTAAAACATGATTTTTTTTGCTACAAAAATGAAATCATTGTGTAAAACTTACATAAATAAAAAAAAAGTATACATATTGGGTATCGTTGCGTCCGTATCGACCGGCTCTATAAAAATATCACATGACCTAACCCCTCAGATGAACACTGTAAAAAATGTAAAATAAAAACTGTGCTAAATAAACCATTTTTTTGTCACCTTACATCACAAAAAGTACAACATCAAGCGATCAAAAAGGCGTTTGCCCACCAAAATAGTACCAATAGAACCATCACCTCATCCCGCAAAAGATGAGCCCCTACCTAAGACAATCGCCCAAAAAATAAAAAAACTATGGCTCAGAATATGGAGACACTAAAATATCTTTTTTTTTGTTTTAAAAAAGCTGTTATTGTGTAAAACTTACATAAATAAATAAAAAGTATACATATTTGGTATTGCCAATTTCGTATCGACCGGCTCTATAAAAATATCACATGACCTAACCCTTCAGATGAACACCGTAAAAAATAAAAAATAAATGCTAAACAATTTTTTGTCACCTTACATCACAAAAAGTGTAATAGCAAGCGATCAAAAAGTCATATGCACCCCAAAATAGTGCCAATCAAACCGTCATCTCATCCCACAAAAAATAATACCCTACCGAAGATAATCGCCCAAAAACTGAAAAAACGATGTCTCTCAGAATATGGAGACACTAAAACATGATTTTTTTTTTGTGTGTATTGTGTAAAACTTACATAAATAAAAAAAAGTATACTTATTAGGTATTGCCGCGTCCGTATCGACCGGCTCTATAAAAATATCACATGACCTAACCCCTCAGATGAACACCGAAATTTTTTAAAATAAAAACTGTGCTAAATAAACAGTTTTTTGTCACCTTACATCACAAAAAGTGTAATAGCAAGCGATCAAAAAGTCACACGCACCCCAAAATAGTGCCAATAAAACAGTCATCTCATCCCGCAAAAATCATACCCTACCCAAGGTAATCACCCAAAAACTGAAAAAATGATGGCTCTCAGACTATGGAAACACTAAAACATGATTTTTTTTGCTACAAAAATGAAATCATTGTGTAAAACTTACATAAATAAAAAAAAAGTATACATATTGGGTATCGCCACGTCCGTATCGACCGGCTCAAAAATGAAATCATTGTGTAAAAGGCCTCATGCACACGACAGTATTTTTTCACGGTCCGCAAAACGGGGTTCCGTTGGTTCGTGATCCGTGACCGTTTTTTCGTCCATGGGTCTTCCTTGATTTTTGGAGGATCCACGGACATGAAAAAAAAGTCGTTTTGGTGTCCGCCTGGCCGTGCGGAGCCAAACGGATCCGTCCTGACTTACAATGCAAGTCAATGTGGACGGATCCGTTTGACGTTGACACAATATGGTGCAATTGCAAACGGATCCGTCCCCCATTGACTTTCAATGTAAAGTCAGGAGTTAATATACCATAGTATCGGAGTTTTCTCCAATCCGATGGTATATTTTAACTTGAAGCGTCCCCATCACCATGGGAATGCCTCTATGTTAGAATATACCATCGGATTTGAGTTAGATCGTGAAACTCATATCCGACAGTATATTCTAATACAGAGGCGTTCCCATAGTGATGGGGACGCTTCAAGTTAGAATATACTGAGAACTGTGTACATGACTGCCCCCTGCTGCCTGGCAGCACCCGATCTTTTACAGGGGCTGTTATCCGCACAATTAACCCCTCAGGTGCCGCACCTAAAGGGTTAATTGTGCGTATCATAGCCCCCTGTAAGAGATCAGGTGCTCCCCAATATTATATTCATTGGTGGCCAGTGCGGCCTCCCCTCTCTCCCCCCCCAGTTAAAATCACGTTCCGAATCCCCCATCATTGGTGGCCAGTGCGGCCTCACATCTACCCCCCCCCTAGTTAAAATCACGTTCCCCCCCATAGTTTCTAAAATGGGGCCACTTTTTTGGAGTTTCTACTCTAGGGGTGCATCAGGGGGGCTTCAAATGGGACACGGTGTCAAAAAAACCAGTCCAGCAAAATCTGCCTTCCAAAAACCATATGGCATTCCTTTCCTTCTGCGCCCTGCCGTGTGCACGTACAGCTGTTTACGACCACATATGGGGTGTTTCTGTAAACTACAGAATCAGGGCCATAAATATTGAGTTTTGTTTGGCTGTTAACCCTTGCTTTGTTACTGGGAAAAATTGATTAAAATGGAAAATTTGTAAAAAAAGTGAAATTTTGAAATTGTATCTCTATTTTCCATTAATTCTTGTGGAACACCTAAAGGGTTAACGACATTTGTAAAATCAGTTTTGAATACCTTGAGGGGTGTAGTTTCTTAGATGGGGTCACTTTTATGGAGTTTCTTCTCTAGGGGTGCAGCAGAGGGGCTTCAAATGTGACATGGTGTAAAAAAAAACAGTCCAGCAAAATCTGCCTTTCAAAAACCGTATGGCATTCCTTTCCTTCTGCGCCCTGCCGTGTGCCCGTACAGTAGTTTACGACCACATATGGGGTGTTTCTGTAAACTACAGAATCAGGGCCATAAATATGGAGTTTGGTTTGGCTGTTAACCCTTGCTTTGTAACTGGAAAAAAATATTAAAATGAAAAATCTGCCAAAAAAGGGAAATTTTGAAACTGTATCTCTATTTCCCATTAATTCTTGTGGAACACCTAAAGGGTTAACAAAGTTTGTAAAATCAGTTTTGAATACCTTGAGGGGTGTAGTTTATAGAATGGGGTTATTTCTGGGTGGTTTCTACTATGTAAGCCTCGCAAAGTGACTTTAGACCTGAACTGGTCCCTAAAAATTGGGTTTTTGAAAATTTCAGAAAAATTTCAAGATTTGCTTCTAAGCCTTGTAACATCCCCAAAAAATAAAATATCATTCCCAAAATGATCCAGACATGAAGTAGACATATGGGGAATGTAAAGTAATAACTATTTTTGGAGGTATTACTATGTATTATAGAAGTAGAGAAATTGAAACTTGGAAATTTGAAATTTTTTAAAATTTTTTGGTAAATTTGGTATTTTTTTATAAATAAAAATGAATTTTTTTTACTTCATTTTATGTGTCTTCAGTGTCATGAAGTACAATATGTGACGAAAAAAAAACAATCTCAGAATGGCCTGGATAAGTCAAAGCGTTTTAAAGTTTTCAGCACTTAAAGTGACACTGGTCAGATTTGCAAAAAATGGCCAAGTCCAGAAGGTGAAATAGGGCCGAGTCCTGAAGGGGTTAAACACAGCAAGGATTAACACAACAGCAAGCAAACCTCAATATTTATTACCATGATTCTGCAGTTTACAGAAACACCCTATAAGGGTCCATTCACACGTTCGCAAAATGGGTCCGCATCCGTTCCGCAATTTTGAGGAACAAGTGCGGACCCATTCATTTTCAATGCGGCCGGAATGTGCTGTCCGCATCCGCATTTGCGGATTCGCACTTCCGGATCCGCACTTCCGTTCCGCAAAAAATAGAACATGTCCTATTCTTGTCCGAAATTGCAGAGAAGAAAAGGCATTTTCTATGAGAGAGCCGGCGATGTGCGGTCCGCAAAATTCCGGTGTCCGTGCAATTTGCGGATCCGCAAAACACATACGTGTGAATGGACCCTAAGTGGTCGTAGACTGCTGTGTGGGCACACCACGGGGCTCAGAAGGGAAGGAGCAGCATATGTTTTTTGGAAGGCATATTTTGCTAGAATGATTTTTGGGCACCATATTGCATTTGAAAAGATCCTATTGTACCCCTACGGTGATAACCCACAAAAAGTGACCCCATTTTGCAAACTACATCCCTTTAGGAATTTATTGAGGGGTGTAGTGAGTGTTCTGACCCAACAAGAGTTTCATAGAATTTAAACACTTGGCTATGAAAAAAAATATCTTGCTTTAGACTTATATTTTTCATTTTCACAAGGGGTAACAGGTGAAAAAGCATCTCACAATTGTTACCCATTTTATCCTAAATGAGGCAACACACCATATGTGGACATAAACTACTGTATAGGAACACTGCAGAGCTCAGAAGGGAAGGAGCACCATATGAATTTTGGAGGGCAGATTTTTCTGGAATGGTTTTCTAGCAACATGTCACATTTGAAGAGATCTTGAGGTACCCCTACAGTGGAAACCCCCAAAAAGTGATCACATTCTGGGCACTACTCCCCTCAAGGAATTTTTAATATGTGTAGTGAGCATTTCATAGAATTTAGAAACACTTGGCTATGAAAATGAACAATTTAATTTCTTCCAAAGAAATGTCACCCACATTTTTTATTTTCACAAGGGAAAACAGGAGAAAAAGCACCCTACAACTTGTTACCCATTTTCTTCTGAATATGGCAACACTCCATATGTGGTAGTAAATTGCACAGTTCAAAAAAATATATCGCTGTATAGTGCTGTTAAAATGCACTGCAGAGCTCATCTGGGTCTGTGCAGACTCCCAGTTCCGGGCAGTGGAAGCAGCATTGCTCTTTCTGATTTGTATACACAGCGCTTGAGTGAAACACTGTTCCCGCCTTCTTTATGGGGAGGCCTGTTGTTACTGACTGTGGACTCCCCTCTCCAGCATCTGCATGATTAGTATGCAGCTGAGATCTCTGCATTGACATTTTAAAACGGCAGTGCAGAGATATGACTGCTTGGATATGACCACTTGGATATAGTCTATGCACAGTCGAGAAATGATTATATATATATATATATATATATATATATATATTTTACTATATTACTTGGTGGGTTTACGTTGTCCAATTAAAATTACAATGGATATATCCCACAGCTTGACAATGACACCTCTCAAGGGATAAGATATATTGGGCTGCAAGTGAACAGGTAGTTCTTGATGTTTTAGTTCTTCATGTTTTGGAAGCAGGAGAAATCGGCAAGCGTTATTTTCTGAATTACAAGGGTCAAATTGTGATGATTGGATGATTGGGTCAGAGCATCTCCTTAATTGCAGGTCTAGTGGGATGTTTCCAGTATAAAATGGTTACTAATTACCAAAAGTGGTCCAAGGAATGAAAATAAGTAGTCAAATTCACCATTTTTTTTTTTTTATAATTCAGAATTTTCTGGTGGTTCCTCTCACATTATGGAGAATGCCTAGTATGGTTTCTGTGAAAATATATGCAAATTTGAATTTATTTCTTCTGCTGGAAATGTTATTTGTATATCTTTTGGGTTTTTCAAATTACCTTTCCTGACAAAAAAGGAAAAGAAAGCCTTTCTCGTGTGTTGCCTAGCCTATAATACATCTCATGTATACTAGGCAGTCTCCATAATAGAAATAGTAGATACCCAGAAGACTTATCAGGTAAAAAAAGGCAACTCTGTCTTCTTTGCTTTGATAAAGGGCTTTTGGAAGGAAGGTTGAACTCTCTGGCTGGTCAATAGCAATGACATTAAAATGCAATGCACTGTTGTAATACACAATGTGTTCTTCCTCGGAGCTTCCTCCCTAAATCAGGGTGCCATCGTACTAGTACTCCTAGGGTTAAGATTCCCATACTTTATCCCTGCCTACTTAAACACGATGTACACATTATTCAGACCTTCATTACCTCCTCTTTCCTTCATCGATGTTTTGGCTGTTTTATAACCTTCAGGTATACTAAAATTATTCCTCATTGCTCTTTAACTGTACCAGAACAACTATAGAAAGTAACAAAATTTAGATGCCTGTTTCTCCTCAGTTTCCTAAGAGCTTCCTCACTATATCACCTAGTGTACTCTGTTACTGAGATTTATTATACAAATCAAATGTTTACAAACCGGACATCGGAGTCCAAGGACTTTGATCTCCCTTTCTATAATGTTCTGCAATTTTACAAACACAGTAAAGAACAAACAAAATATATACTGTGACTCCTAAAGCCAGACCAAAAACATCCCAATCAAAGTTACTCATGATCAGAAACGAAACCCAACAATCATAGGAATTTTCAACTTTCAAGGTCATTTATCAATATCGACTTGACTGTGAAAGGACTTTATACGTACGCTCCTTCAACAATCTCTCAAACCAGACAACCGGTCAGGGAGGCACAGATATAATGTAAGATAAAGTCATTGTCGGGGGATCAATAAAGTGTCCTTCAGTCGAGCCCCACGTTGGGCACCAAGTTTTGTTGGGGAAAAAACTCCTTCTTCTATAATTGTCAGGGTCCCAATTGAAGTTTATCTTTATGAGCTCTCTGAGAGCTGACAGACACACTGCTGAATCAGATTCTTTCTAATTTATTCCATACAAGTATGCGTCTTTATAACACTACAGATAATCACAGACAAATCTGGCACACCACCAAAGGGGTGGAAAGTGATTCGTTATTCATAAAAGGCAATATTTCTGCACCATACTAACATAATTCTAATAATTAAAACGTTTCTGCAGCATCTTATCTCAAAGTTGACATTCTTCAGCAGTACATCCCGAAACTCAGAAGGAACATAACTCTCTCTTGTATGTCAAACTCTGATAAGAAAACGAGGGAGCTGCTATCTTGACCTTGCAGCAAGGAACTTTTGATCTATATACACAGAAACTCCCTACATCCTTCCAGCTGGCTCATTAATGTTTTCCACATATGCACAAGATGGAGGACATGTTTATTCAAAATGAATTCTCATCCCTCACATTATATCTACGGAACTGTATCAGGGCTAATTTTTTGGAGGAGTGATCTGTAGTTTTTATTGATACTATTTGGTGTGCGTACAACTTTTTGATTACTTTGTATTTATTTTTTTAGATAAAGTGACAAAAAAATGGAGAATAGGCCATTTTGATTTTCTGTTATGGCACTCATAGTACAGGATTAATATGTTAATAAGAACATCACTGTGGCAGGACTTGGAGTTTGCAGAAGGCCCGAGGATGCCACAGCAAACTAATGGCTTCTCTGGTCTCAGTGCGGGGGAGCCAATTGAGACCAGGAGTGCAGAGATCCTAGTGAAAGACCTCTCAGTTGCCGTGGTCACAATTGATGTGTTTGATGTGTAAAACAGCAGGTATTGGGGGTCTATGATGTCCACTCCTCTTAGCTTCTGAGTGAGCGTCATCTTTAAAGACCCAACATGTATAGCGCAGGAATGGGTTATTTAACTCTATGGGTAAGGCATATTTCAAGATTATGGATAAGGCACTTTTCAAGGAAAAACAAGAAAAGCTCAGTTGCACAGAACCCACAAGACCTAACCTCCCCTTTGTTTAACCTTTTTTCTATTTTCCCTTTTATTGTTCATATCTGCATTGTGCTTTCTGATGAGCATTAGTGCACGATAGATCCCATTGAATTATAATGTGGTCCCTCCATTCCTCCAAAGTGTCCATTGTTTAATTACAGATTCGGTGATGGAGGTGTAATTGGTAGTGGTCTATAGGGCTGTATGAATCATGTCCACGACACCATTATTCCTACAGCTTTTGTCTTGGTATACTAACCATTAACTTGTGTCCTAAGTATTGTACATACATTTTATCACAGGCTAAGAGAGAGACCATAGCACTAAGCCGAGTACTGTGGACTCATGCAGCAGCTGATTAGTAGTGATGGACGATCATCGGCCTGACGTTTCATGAACGCGAACGGACGTTCACAATCAAATAATCGCGTACCACGCGTTCGCGGTGGGCCCCATTCACTTTAATGGCAGGCGAACCTGAAAAACCTTCAGGTCATATTTGCAGCCACCAAATACTTACTAGAAGTGCACAAATAGTCCCACAACATGGACAGTGACATACAAAAAAATATGTATTTACATCAGAGGCCATTTTTATGCTTCTTAAAAGGAAACTCTCAAAAATGTGCCCTGCTGGAGCCTAGAAAAAAATTATTTTAGGCCACGGGAGTACGGGGCCCAAAAATTAGGCATTCATCTGACAGAAAAGAACTTGTGATTATGTGGCTAGAGGTAAGTTAGGCAGTCACTGGATAAAATTTTTACTGTAGGCCACTCGAGTAGAGGCCCCAAACATTAGGCATTCATCTGACAGAAAAGAACTTGTGATTATGTGGCCGGAGGTACATTAGGCGGTCACTGGATACAAATTTTTACTGTAGGCCAGTACAGGTCCCAAACATTAGGCATTCACCTGACAGAAAAGAAAATGTGATTATGTGGCTGGAGGTACATTAGGCGGTCACTGGATACTAATTTTACTGTAGGCCACTGGAGTAGAGGCCCTAAACATTAGGCATTCACCTGACAGAAAAGAACTTGTGATTATGTGGCTGGAGGTTCATTAGGCGGTCACTGGATAAAAATCTTACTGTAGGCCACTGAAGAACAGGCCCCAAACATTGGGAATTCACCTGAGAGAAAAGAACTTGTGATTATGTGGCTGGAGGTACATTAGGCGGTCACTGAATGCAAATTTTACTGTAGGCCACTGGAGTAGAGGCCGCACAAATTAGGCATTCACCTGACAGAAAATGAAAATGTGATTATGTGGCTGGAGGTACATTAGGCGGTCACTGGATACAAATTTCACTGTAGGCCACTGGAGTAGAGGCCCCAAAAATTAGGCATTCATCTGACAGAAAATGACTTGTGATTATGTGGCTGGAGGTACATTGGCCGGTCACTGGATAAAAATCTTACTGTAGGCCACTGGAGAACAAGCCCTAAACATTGGGCATTAACCTGACAGAAAAGAACTTGTGATTATGTGGCTGGAGGTACATTAGGCGGTCACTGGATAAAATTTTTACTGTAGGCCAGTACAGGCCCTAAACATTGGGCATTCACCTGACAGAAAATAACGTGATTATGTGGCTGGAGGTACATTAGGCAGTCACTGGATAAATATTTTACTTAAGGCCACTGGAGTACAGGCCCCAAACATTAGTCATTCACCTGACAGAAAAGAACTTGTGATTATGTGGCTGGAGGTTCATTAGGCGGTCACTGGATAAAAATCTTACTGTAGGCCACTGAAGAACAGGCCCCAAACATTGGGCATTCACCTGAGAGAAAAGAACTTGTGATTATGTGGCTGGAGGTACATTAGGCGGTCACTGGATAAAATTTTTACTGTAAGCCAGTACAGGCCCCAAACATTAGACATTCACCTGACAGAAAAGAAAATGTGATTATGTGGCTGGAGGTACATAAGGCGGTCACTGGATACAAATTTTACTGTAGGCCACTGTAGTAGAGGCCCCAAACATTTGGCATTCTCCTGACAAAAAATGACTTGTGATTATGTGGTTGGAGGTACATTAGGCGGTCACTGGATAAAAATCTTACTGTAGGCCACTGGATAACAGGCCCTAAACATTGGGCATTCACCTGACAGAAAATAACGTGATTATGTGGCTGGAGGTACATTAGGCAGTCACTGGATAAATATTTTACTGTAGGCCACTGGATTACAGGCCCCAAACATTAGGCATTCACCTGACAGAAAAGAACTTGTGATTATGTGGCTGGAGGTACATTAGGCGGTCACTGGATAAAATTTTTACTGTAGGCCAGTACAGGCCCTAAACATTGGGCATTCTCCGGACAGAAAATAACGTGATTATGTGGCTGGAGGTACATTAGGCAGTCACTGGATAAATATTTTACTTAAGGCCACTGGAGTACAGGCCCCAAACATTAGTCATTCACCTGACAGAAAAGAACTTGTGATTATTTGGCTGGAGGTTCATTAGGCGGTCACTGGATAAAAATCTTACTGTAGGCCACTGAAGAACAGGCCCCACACATTGGGCATTCACCTGAGAGAAAAGAACTTGTGATTATGTGGCTGGAGGTACATTAGGCGGTCACTGGATAAAAATTTTACTGTAAGCCAGTGCAGGCCCCAAACATTAGGCATTCACCTGACAGAAAAGAAAATGTGATTATGTGGCTGGAGTTACATTAGGCGGTCACTGGATACAAATTTTACTGTAGGCCAGTACAGGTCCCAAACATTAGGCATTCACCTGACAGAAAAGAAAATGTGATTATGTGGCTGGAGGTACATTAGGCGGTCACTGGATACAAATTTCACTGTAGGCCACTGTAGTAGAGGCCCCAAACATTTGGCATTCTCCTGACAGAAAATGACTTGTGATTATGTGGCTGGAGGTACATTAGGCGGTCACTGGATAAAAATCTTACTGTAGGCCACTGGAGAACAGGCCCTAAACATTGGGCATTAACCTGACAGAAAATGACTTGTGACTATGTGGCTGGAGGCACATTAGGCAGTCACTGGATAAAAATTTTACTGTAGGCCACTGGAGTATAGGCCCCAAACATTAGGCATTCACCTGACAGAAAAGAACTTGTAATTATGTGGCTGGAGGTACATTAGGCGGTCACTGGATAAAAAATTTACTGTAAGCCACTGGAGTACAGGCCCCAAAGATTAGTCATTCACCTGGCAGAAAAGAACTTGTGATTATGTGGCTGATGGTACATTAGGCAGTCACTGCATAACATTTTTACTGTAAGCCACTGGAGTACAGACCCCAAACATTAGGCATTCACCTGACAGAAAAGGCCTTTTATGCCGCTGTATATAAAAAAGACAAGGACCATTCTTTGTTCTGTGTGGTGGCATGAGGAAATTCAATTACAGGTATTGAATTCCTCTGAGATCCATGCCTCATTCATTTTTAGAAATATGAGGTAGTCCACATTGTTGTGAGATAGGCGAGTGCGCTTATCTGTCACGATCCCCCCTGCTGCGCTGAACGTCCTTTCGGACAGGACACTCGACAAGGGGCAAGCCAAGAGTTCCATGGAAAATTGTGCCAGCTCTGGTCACAGGTCAAGCCTGCACACCCAGTAGTCCAGGAGTTCCTCGCTTCTCAGAGCGTCCCCATCGGCTGTTAACCCAATGTAGGGACACCTGTTGGTCTAGGCGTTCCCTAAGGCTGGATCTGGAGGGAGGCTGTCGATGGGTTGGATGCAAGAATGATCTCATATCCGAAGTGACCAACACATCTTCAAACCGCCCTCTTATTGCAGGCGCGGTAGGATTGGTACCCACACCTGATTCGCTGTGGGTGGAAATTCCTCTGCCAGCTCCCGCAACAGCAGAATGCAGCATCTCTTGCAGCAAGGCCTGGAAATGCTGCATTCTGCCAGCCCCATCATTGCCACCCAGTACTGGTTGTGGAAATTTTATTATGCGGACATTTTATTATGCGGACATTTTATCTGTCTCCCTGTGTCGGATTTAGCCAAAGAACCCTCTAGCAGAAGGTACTTGGGTTGAATCGGGACCAGTGGTAAAACCGTCAGTATGAAAACCTTCTCATGGGCTTGGAGACGTGTTCTCAGTGTGTAGGGGGGCGTTTGCCGGTTTGTGAGCACTAAGTGCAATGCACTGGGCTTCTTCCCTTCAAATGTCTATACACATTAGAGAAGTGAAGTCTGCATAACGAGAGATACATATTATACCTCTGCTGCGGCTTCGCTATCCCTTTCTGGATACATATCTGCTTTTAAGACATGCATATCTGCCTTGTCGGTATACTCGTACCGTATACTGGCAATAGCTGTAGCAATGTCTCGCAGGTAGTCTCAAACCTATAAGAACCAGTAGAATGATCTTCACTAGATACTGGTCCCTTTGAGCAGTATTGAATGAGGTCCATGCTGACAGTGATGGGGGATGAGCGGCCATCTAGCTGATCAGACAATGGACATGACTCATCCTTCCTTATACAGGCATTGGGTGTGTGCATTGCACTGTCCAGCCACGTTGATGCCCTCCCCTGTCCTTTGACAAGTCTCATCTTCCTGTGTCATCACTTCCTGTATCCTTGTTACATGAAGTAAGTGGTCGGGTGAGTGGCCAGCCCCTTTCTTTTATTACTGTGACTAAATAAAAGGTGAGTAGACTGTAGAGGATGGGCAGTTGCTCAGAAGAACTCAAGATGGTAACACCTTTGTCTGACTGCGGTTGAGGGATTTGCCTTTCCTTACACAAAGCCTGATGCGAGCGGATTTCTAATATTAATATTTCTACAACAGTTGGCGAGCACAGTTAGGAAGATAATTTTTTCCCCCGTTATCAGCAGAACTTAAAGGAGACACAGCTTAATTTTAAAAAAGCAAAAAAGGCGCATAAGGTAATATCCTTTTCCTTACTCTCATTTTTAAGAAAGTTTTGCTCTTTGTGAACTGAAATCTGTGTACTCCAATCTGCTGATATCAGGAAAAGAATCTACTGAAAGAACCTTTTGGTGTATGTGGTTGTTATCTGCTGCGTCAAGGGGTGTAAGGATAAGGTAAGTGTTTTTCCGTTGTGTTTATTACTTTAGTTGCCCTCCTCTGGACCCTCTCCAGCTCTACTATGTCTGCCTTGTTCACTGGAGCCCAGAACTGTACACAGTACTCCATGTGTGGTCTGACTAATGATTTGTAAAGTAGTAGGAATATGTTCTCATCACGGGCATCTATGCCCCTTTTGATGCAACCCATTATCTTATTGGCCTTGGCAGCAGCTGCCTGACACTGTTTTTTGCAGCTTAGTTTGCTGTTTATTAAAATTCCTAGATCTTTTTCCATGTCAGTGTTACCGAGTGTTTTACCATTTAGTATGTACGGGTGACTTGCATTATTCCTTCCCATGTGCATAACTTTACATTTGTCAGTGTTAAACCTCATCTGCCACTTATCTGCCCAAGCCTCCAATCTATCCAGATCCCTCTGTAGTAGTATACTGTCCTCTTCAGTGTTAATTACTTTACACAGTTTAGTGTCATCTGCGAAAATTGATATTTTACTATGCAAGCCTTCTACAAGATCATTAATAAATATATTGAAGAGAATAGGGCCCAATACTGACCCCTGAGGTACTCCACTAGTGACAGTGACCCAATCTGAGTATGTACCGTTAATAACCACCCTCTGTATTCTATCATTCAGCCAGTTACTTACCCACTTACAGATGTTTTCTCCCAGTCCGAGCATTCTCATTTTATATACTAACCTTTTATGTGGTACAGTGTCAAATGCTTTGGAGAAGTCCAGATACACGACATCCATTGATTCACCGCTGTCAAGTCTAGAACTTACCTCCTCATAGAAACTGATTAAATTAGTTTGACATGACCGATCCCTCACGAAGCCATGCTGATATGGCGCTATTTGCTTATTTCCGTTAAGATGCTCTAACATAGCATCTCTCAGAAAACATTCAAACAGTTTACCCACAACAGATGTTAAACTTACCGGCCTATAGTTTCCAGGCTCTGTTTTTGGACCCTTTTTGAATAATGGCACCACATTTGCCATGTACAGAGATTGTAATGTGTGTGCTGAGTAGTACAGGGTATTGTGTTTTTTTGTAACTTCTTAACTTTTATATTACTGTGATTTTGTAAGAGACGATTTTATAGAGGCAGCAATTTGTTTTAGTGTTTGTACATTAAAGACAGCATTTAAAGAGAATTTTTATATTGTTAGGCTCTAAATCACCCACAGAGTGGAGGTTTTGCTCTGTTTTGTTTAATTTGGATTTTCTATTGCTGGATTTTGTAGACACTATCTTGATTTCCTTTGTGTCAAGCCATGTGGTTTGTCGGCTATCTTTAATTTCCTTTGTGTGGTGTGTGAAGACATGAGGTTTTGTCAGCCAACTTGGTTAGTTTGCTATGGAAAGCAATTTGGTTGTTTTTGCCTAAAATGTTAGTTTTGTCCAGAATAATTATCTTGTATTTTTGTATCTTTCTGTGTACAGTTTGATTTTGTTTTGGTAGGTTTTGTGCTGGATATCTGTTGAGTGTTCGGTTATGGTATAGCTCAGTGACCAGTCTGATACAGGAATCATTGTGTGAGCATTAGTGGCAGTTTAGCAGTGAAATTGTCCTATAGTTGATGATTCTGCTTAATGTTTGTATATCTGTGGCTGTTACACTGAATTGTAGACTTGTTTGGCATAATTAATATGGGTACTACAGTGTAGAAAGGAGGTGCTTGTAGTTCTGTGACAAAAGTATTGGGACAACTCCTAGAAATTGGTACCAGTGTTTTGTTTTCTTGTGCAATGGAAAGCATTTTTAAAGAAGTATCAAAGTTGAAGGACACAGCGGCCATTCTTCAAGCTATGCAGGGATCTACTGATCCATGGCTGCAGGCTCAGAATTGTGTAGCAAACTTGATCGGTACCAAAAAATGGCGCAAAAGGAAAGGCAAGTATGCTCTGATTTTTGCTGCTGGGTGGATAGTGGATAAATATCAGGAGTCTTGTAGGCTGAAGTTGAGTTTGGAAGGAGAAGCGGAAGATTTAAAAGTGGAAATTGCTAAATTGAGAATTCTTGTCCAGCAGGCAGCTGAAGCTAGCGCTAATTATGAATGTACTGTGAGGTGTAATACTGAGCTGCGCAAGGAAAATGAATGTTTATCTGAAAGCCTGATGCACGCACAGGGTGCTCTAAGGGCATTGTCTGCTCTCTGCAGGAGGACAGAGGATGAACATTCTCGGTGCTTAGTGCAGCTGGAGTTATTGAAGAAACCATTAGAGAGTAATGTGTCTAGGATTAGAGGAAATGTATGGGCTGTAAGCATAGAGAAGTCTGGGGACTGTGGTTCAGATAGTGGATCCGACTCAGGGATGGAGATGGACAATGTGTCTGACCCTGGAGTTGGAAGTGTTAACACAATGCCAGAAGATTTCTCAGATGAGTCCGTGGTAAGTGGACTCAATACAGATAGTAGTGTGGGATCTAGTCATGCTAGGATGGTTAATGTTGTGCGCCAAGTCAAATCACCATGTGCCCAGACAAGGTATTGTGCAGGGAGGCAAGCTATTCGTTGTTTTGCATGCAGGGAATACGGGCACATTGCACGATATTGTAACATTGCTAATGGCAACAGACACAGGTATGTTAAGTACCCCAGAACCACACTTAGAAGTAAAGTAGTTTATTCAGCAAGGTGGGGTAATGGTCCCAGACATGGTTCTTTGCAAAGGCAGAGAACCCAGGGACAGCCAAGGTCATTGATCAATGAAGCAGATTTTAAATCCCAATATGAACGGTTAAAATGGGAAAATGTGAAGCTCAGAGAGGAAAGAGATCGGTTCCTGGAATTCAGTAGAGTTTCTAATTTTTGTGTGCCAGAGAAGGGTAAATTAAGGTCTTTATAAACCATCGTACTGTTTGTATTTAAAGAAAATGGAGGAACTCTGAGACCTAATTTAAATAGATTTTCCCTTCCCCTAGAAAAAAAAAACGGTTTTGGGACCATGTAATGTTAAATCCTGCTTCTTTGGGAAAATAATTCTAAAGCTGGTTTGGGGCTGGGCAAATTAACATTTCAATGACTGGGTGGGTAGAAATTCTCCTGCTATTTTTCACGGTTTCAGGTGAACCCTCCAAGACATTGATATGTTAATTTAGTCCTATACAGTTGTATGTGTTCCTAAGGTTTTTGTTTTTGTATTTGAGTTTCGGTTTTTAAGTTAAAATTTACTTTTTACTGAATCTCAATGTATATAGCAAGACTTTCTGTAACTGAAGTTTTCTATGTTGTTTTTTTCCCTCCTTTTTACAGGTCTTATTTTACTAATCCATTTTAATTTTTTAGGTTTTTATTGATGTAATCAAGTTTTTTATTCTATTATAAATTTTTTCCTTTTTCATATTTTGGCCCTTCTCTCTTTCTTTTTCTCTTTTTCTTTCTCTCTCTCTCTCTTCTCTGTAGATTTGGTTGGAAGTACTGGGGGGTCTTGTGATATTGTGTGGGAACTACTGTCAAGGGTTGCTGCTGAGTGAGAGGTTTTTGATCAGTCACTGCAAAAAGGGCTTTGTGTGCTGTTCAGCTTGACTATATAGAATAATATAGGCAAAGGAAAGTGAGTTGATGAGCTTTTTTTAAGGAGACAAGGTGATCTATATCACCCGGGCATACCAATAGCTGTGTGAGTAACCCCTTTCCCCACAGGAGTACTGTGTGTTTGTTTCCTGTGCGCACATTCCACTCCAGGTCAATTAGAAGCCCTATCCTGTGGTCAGGTCAGTATTCAGAGCCAAAAACCGAGGCTGGTATATCTCATTAGGAGACTCTGAGGGCCGCCGTGTGTCGGCGAGAGCCCTTTTCCTCACACTGATTACTCCTTTTCCTGAGGTCTAACTAGGGTGAACGGAGTCCGTGTGTCGGAGCCAGAAACCCTAGGGCAACTCAGAGGCGAACGAAAGGGAGTAGCAGCCGTCCAAGCGTGTGTCGCGGGACACTATAGGTGGACGCACCTACTTTTAGAAGGCTCGAGCATGGGTTTAGGGAAATTTAGGGAACAGAAGGGTACCACTTCTGACTATAGGACACCCAAGCAGTACATGAAATCCATCTATGGAGGAGGAGTTGTTAAGCCCCTCAAAGATTGGCACCAAGGGACTGTAGGTTCAGAGTGGACCATCCCCAAAGAAGGGACCTTTTGAGGTCTGAATTGGGAAAAAGTTTGTCCGTGAATTCCCCACTAGACTCCAAAGCCATGGTTCCCTCCAGAAAGCAGAACTGTGGCTGCACGAATCCATCGATCTCCAGCAACAGGGCATTCAAAAGTCCCAGTGCGAACTAACACTGTCATGTGCTCCCGTCCCGCTAAGACTGCAGAGTCCAAGAGAAGCGCTTTTCTCTTTCTCTTTCTCTCTCTCTATCTCTCCCTCTCTCTCTCTCATCCCTCCCTCATCTCTCCATCTAACCTTGAGACGATGCACCATGTTTAATCCAGCTTCTCTTCATCTTGGTTTTAAGGACGATGAAAAGTGGGGAAAGTGGTGCCGAAAACAACGATCTTCAAACTTTTTACTAACCATTCTAACCTCTCAAATGTCAATCAATTTCTAACCTAGTAGGGAATTACATAGAGAACCATCACGACTGCCTTTTCTTTGACGGTACTTGGGTCAGATTTTTGCATAAAAGGTAAAAATCACGGCCGATCCATGGCCTGAATGTTCCGCTGTAACCCTTTTATTCCATCAGGTATGCCCCCAGGCAGCCCTACGGATTATCACCCGATGTCAACCACCGAGTTCGGGAGTCTCTCCCGGACCCAGACTCAATAACCAGTGTTCATTCTAGTCAACCAGGTGATTGGGTCATGCTATAGAAACATCCGAGGCGAGGGACGAGACAACCGGATCCACACCAGTCATTGCAAGAAGCTGCTCAACTAAGTCAAAGAATGAAGAGTATCACTTTTGTTGATAGCACATAACAATACATTCCTAGAGGGTAATATCAGCTATAGGTTTAATATTAGCTCTGACTCCTGCTCCTCGCTTGTTAATCCTGTATGGGTGTCCGGGCAGCTAGGCGACCCGTAGATGTAATATGGTTATGCCTGGCTAGCAGACACCATTGACAAGGGTCAGGCCCATACTGACAGGAGCAGGGCAGAGGCGGAGCTATGACTAGTGAGGGTCGGAATCCTTTTTAAAGCTTTGGGAGGTCTTGGGGCTCTGGTTTTCCATTGGATCCAGGCGAAAGGAAATAGGACATGTACTTATGTTTTTTTGTTTCCATTCCTTCTATACGCCGGAGTGAGATGTTCCTGATGTCTAATCGACCGAGTTACCGAAGCCCGAACAGACAAGACGCCCTGAAGACCAAACCATGGACCAGATGCAGAGGATTCCAAACAAGCGGGCGACCAACGCGAGACGCCACCTCCTGAGTCACCTCCCGAAGAAAAGAAGCTACGTGTCAAGATTGACTTTCTGCTTTCCATTATCTGTTTTGTTTTATGGATTACAAGACAGTTTTTTTCAAAGAAGAAGATCGAGATTCTTCGAGGGACACTGGGGAACATATGACAAAAAGGAGGGACTGTTGTGGAAATTTTATTATGCAGACATTTTATCTTAGGATGTGTGTGTGTTTTTATAGATTGTCATCTGTCTCCCTGTGTTGGATTTAGCCAAAGAACGCTCTAGCAGAGGGTACTTGGGTTGAATCGGGACCAGTGGTAAAACCGTCAGTATGAAAACCTTCTCATGGGCTTGGAGACATGTTCTCAGTGTGTAGGGGGGTGTTTGCCGGTTTGTGAGCACTAAGTGCAATGCACTGGGCTTCTTCCCTTCAAATGTCTATACACATTAGAGAAGTGAAGTCTGCATAACGAGAGATACATATTATACCTCTGCTGCAGCTTCGATATCCCTTTCTGGATACATATCTGCTTTTAAGACATGCATATCTGCCTTGTCAGTATACTCGTACCGTATACTGACAATAGCCGTAGCAATGTCTCGCAGGTAGTCTCAAACCTATAAGAACCAGTAGAATGATCTTCACTAGATACTGGTCACTTTGAGCAGTATTGAATGAGGTCCATGCTGACAGTGATGGGGGATGGGCGGCCACCTGCCTAATCAGACAATGGACATGACTCATCCTTCCTTATACAGGGATGGGGTGTGTGCATTGCACTGTCCAGCCACGCTGATGCCCTCCCCAAGTCTCATCTTCCTGTGTCATCAGGTCCTGTATCCTTGTTACATGAAGTAAGTGGTCGGGTGAGTGGCCAGCCCCTTTCTATTGTTACTGTGACTAAATAAAAGGTGAGTAGACTGTAGAGGAGGGGCAGTTGCTCAGAAGAACTCAAGATGGTAACACCTTTGTCTGACTGCGGTTGAGGGATTTGCCTTTCCTTACACAAAGCCTGATGCGAGCGGATTTCTAATATTAATATTTCTACAACAGGTCTTTAGAGATGGCTTTGCGGTTCACCCAGCGGTTGTTTTGCGGCGAATTTTGTTCGTTCGCGATTCACTGAACATGGGAACATATGGCGATATTCGCATGCGCCATATTTTTTTGCATAGCACCAATTTTTGACCCACGACACATCCATCAGGTTGGATAGGACAGCCAATTGAGACGTTTCAACACATAGACACACCCCCTATCTGTTAAATAATCCCGATCTGGCCGCCATTTTACATTCTGTTTTTTGCCAGTGTAGGGAGAGGTTGCTGTGTGGAGCAGGGACAGACTGTTAGGGACACCAAACGCTAGCTAATAGGGCCACAAAAGTCCTTTCAAGGACTGGTATAAGTGTGCTATCGATAGGTGTGACATACTGAGGGGTGTGATATACTTATAATATACTTTCCAACATAGAAATTATATTAGTGTATTTGTATTGTGCAGCAGTTCTGTGTGGTTCTACTGCGATACTGCAGCTAGATAGAGGGACAAACGCTATTGGAGTAACTAATTGCAACGGGTGTGATATACCTGTTGCCCCCAAAAAACTGGTTGAGGGCTGCGATATACCTTCTTCCACAAAATCCTGATTGAGGGGTGCTATATACCTGTTTCCCGCCAAAAACTGATTGAGGGGTGGCATATACCTTCTTCCACAAAGTCCTGATTGAGGTGTGCTATATACCTGTTTCCGCCAAATACTGAATGAGGGGTGCTATTTACCAGTTTCCGCCAAATACTGATTGAGGGGTGCTATACAACATTTTCCGCCAAATACTAATTGAGGGGTGTCATATACCTTCTTCCACTAAATACTGATTGAGGGGTGCTATTGCTATATACCAGTGATGGCAAATCTTTTAGAAACAGCGTTCCCAAACTGCAACCCACTTATTTATCTCAAAGTGCCAACACAGCAATTTATCCTGAACACTACAATCCAGTATAGTATGTCTTCCATGTACTTTATCATTTAGGCTACTTTCACACTCGCGTTTGGTGCGGATCCGTCATGGATCTGCACAGACGGATCCGTTCAGATAATACAACCGTCTGCATCCGTTCAGAACGGATCCGTTTGTATTATCTTTAACATAGCCAAGACGGATCCGTCTTGAACACCATTGAAAGTCAATGGAGGACGGATCCGTTTTCTATTGTTCCAGATTGTGTCATAGAAAACGGATCCGTCCCCATTGACTTACATCGTCTGTCAGGACGGATCCGTGTGGCTCAGTTTCGGCAGACGGACACCAAAACACTGCAAGCAGCGTTTTGGTGTCCGCCTCCAAAGCGGAATGGAGACGGAGGCAAACTGATGCATTCTAAAGCGGATCCTTTTCCATTCAGAATGCAAATCTGATCCGCTTTGGACCGCTTGGCGTTTTGGACCGCTTGTGAGAGCCCTGAACAAATATCACAAATGGAAACCAACACGCCAGTGTGAAAGTAGCCTTAGCTATAATAGCCTGCCTACATTCAATGCTCTGCTTGTGGCATTCATAGTGCGCCCTGCGCTAATAAATGGCAGGAAAAGTATAAGGCATATTGGTACATCATAGACTTTTTCCAGGGTGCGGGTGCCCACAGAGGGGGCTCTGAGTGCCACCTCTGGCACCCGTGCCATAGGTTCGCCACCACTGCTATATACCTTCTTCCACTAAATACTGATTAAGGGGTGCAATACACCTACTTCCACAAAATACTGATTAAGGGGTGCCATATTCCTGTTTCCACCAAATACTGATTGAGGGGCGCTATATACCTGTTTCCGCAAAATACTGAATGAGGGGTGCCATATACCTTCTTCCACTAAATACTGATTGACGGGTGCTATTGCTATATACATTATTCCAACAAATACTGATTAAGGGGTGCAATACACCTGCTTTTACAAAATACTGATTGAGTGGTGCCATATACCTGTTTTCGCCAAATACTGATTGAGGGGTACTAGATACCTGTTTCCGCCGGATACTGATTGAGGGATGTCATATACCTTTATCTACCAAATATTGATTGAGGGGTGCTATTTACCAGTATACGCCAAATACTGATTGAGGGGTGCTATACACCATTTTCCGCCAAATACTGATTGAGGGATGTCATATACCTTCTTCCACTAAATACTGATTGAGGGGTGTGATTGCTATATACCTTCTTCCACCAAATACTGATTGAGGGGTGCAATTCACTTACTTCCACAAAATACTGATTGAGGGGTGCAATATTCCTGTTTCCGCCACATACTGATTGAGGGGTGATATATACCTGTTTCCACCAAATACTGATTGAGGGGTGCTATATACCTGTTTCCGCCAAATACTGATTGAGGGGTGCCATACACCTGTTTCCGCCAAATACTGACTGGGGGGTACCATATACCTTCTTCCACAAATACTGCTCTTCTCTACGTACTTAGGCAGTGGGTCATTTAGAAAATGACAGGCAGAGGAAGAGGCAGACCGTTCCACAGGGATGGTAGGGGTCGGGCAGGTGCACCAGGCCGGAGCCAAAGTAGGAAGTTGGCGAAGGCGCGTGTGATAACTTCAAAGGGCACACCAGAGTTGGTTGAGTGGCTCACTCAGCCTTCCACTTCTGCACCCTCCTCATCCTCTGTATCTGCACCCTCCTCCTCTCTGTTGTGTGAACCCCCAAAGACACCACCACCACCACCACCACCATAGCCCCTCCACTTAACCTCTTCAGGACACAGGACGTACCGGTACGCCCTGATGTCCTGGTACTTAAGGACACAGGGCGTACGGGTATGTCCTGTGTATTTACGATCACCGCCGCCCAGCAGGCACCTCTGCTAAATGCGCGTGTTGGCGATCGCCGCAAACCGCAGGTCAAGTCAGACCTGCTGTTTGTGGCTTTACCTGCGGTTTGCGGCGGTGTGTGGTGGTGCCATCTGGTCCCCATGCGGCTGTAGGGGGGACCCGGTGGCATGGAAGGCAGCGCGATGCCTAAGGAAGGCATAGCGCTGCCTTCCGGTGATGAGCCTGTGAGATTCAGCCCCCTGGATCTCACAGGCTGGAAGCTGTATGAGTAATCAATCAATCAAACCGTCATCTCATCCTGCAAAAAATAAGACCCTACCTAAGATAATCGCCCCAAAAACTGAAAAAACTACTATGGCTCTCAGAATATGGAGACACTAAAACACAATTTTTTTTCCCCCAAAAATGATATTATTGTATAAAACTTACATAAATAAAAAAAAGTATACATATTAGGTATTGCCACGTCCGTATCGACCAGCTCTATAAAAATATTACATGACATAACCCCTCAGATGAACACCATAAAAAATAAAAAATAAAAACTGTGCTAAATAACCAATTTTTTGTCACCTTACATAACAAAAAGTGTAATAGCAAGCAATAAAAGTCATATGCACCCCAAAATAGTGCCAATCAAATCATCACCTCATCCCGCAAAAAATGAGACCCTACCTAAGATAATCGCCCAAAAACTGAAAAAATTATGGCTCTCAGACTATGGAAACACTAAAACATGATTATTTTTTTTTGAATACCTTGAGGGATGTAGTTTCTTAGATGGGGTCACTTTTATGGAGTTTCTACTCTAGGGGTGCATCAGGGGGCTTCAAATGGGACATGGTGTCAAAAAAACCAGTCCAGCAAAACCTGCCTTCCAAAAACCGTATGGCATTCCTTTCCTTCTGCGCCCTGCCGTGTGCCCGTACAGCAGTTTACGACCACATATGGGGTGTTTCTGTAAACTACAGAATCAGGGCCATAAATATTGAGTTTGGTTTGGCTGTTAACCCTTGCTTTGTAACTGGAAAAAAATTATTAAAATGGAAAATCTGCCAAAAAAGTGAAATTTTGAAATTGTATCTCTATTTTCCATTAATTCTTGTGGAACACCTAAAGGGTTAATGATGTTTGTAAAATCAGTTTTGAATACCTTGAGGGGTGTAGTTTCTTATATGGGGTCACTTTTATGGAGTTTATACTCTAGGGGTGCATCAGGGGCTTCAAATGGGACATGGTGTCAAAAAAAACAGTCCAGCAAAACCTGCCTTCCAAAAACCGTATGGCATTCCTTTCCTTCTGCGCCCTGCCATGTGCCCGTACAGCGGTTTACGACCACATATGTGGTGTTTCTGTAAACTACAGAATCAGGGCCATAAATATTGAGTTTGGTTTGGCTGTTAACCCTTGCTTTGTAACGGGAAAAAAATTATTAAAATAGAAAATCTGCCAAAAAAGTGAAATTTTTAAATTGTATCTCTATCTTTATTAATTCTTGTGGAACACCTAAAGGGTTAACAAAGTTTGTAAAATCAGTTTTGAATACCTTGAGGGGTGTAGTTTCTAGAATGGGGTCATTTTTGGGTGTTTTCTATTATGCAAGCCTCGCAAAGTGACTTCAGACCTGAACTGGTCCCTAAAAATTGGGTTTTTGAAAATTTCTGAAAAATTTCAAGATTTGCTTCTAAATTTATAAGCCTTGTAACATCCCTAAAAAATAAAATATAGTTCCCAAAATGATCCAAACATTAAGTAGACATATGGGGAATGTAAAGTAATAACTATTTTTGGAGGTATTACTATGTATTATAGAAGTAGAGAAATTGAAACTTGGAAATTTGAAATTTTGTAAAACTTTTTGGTAAATTCTGTATTTTTTTACAAATAAAAATGTTTTTTTTTTACTTCATTTTACCAGTGTCATGAAGTACAATATGTGATGAAAAAACAATCTCAGAATGGCCTGGATAAGTCAAAGCGTTTTAAAGTTATCAACACTTAAAGTGACACTGGTCAGATTTGCAACAAATGGCCTTGTCCTTAAGGTGAAATAAGGTTGTGTCCTGAAGGGGTTAAGTCAGAGGAATTATTTTCCCATCCATTCTCAGACCTTACCGATGCACAGCCATTCTTGGCATCGGATGAGCAAGAGGAGCAACGGCCTCCACCCAGCGGTCTGAAGACAGTACCCAGATCGGGGTGGTCCCCACTGTTGCTGCCTACTCCGAGATTTCTAATGTCAGTGCTGCTGAAGGTGACGATGATGATGTGTCGATGTACGTCCCGTGGGTGCCCACAAGAGAGGAAGAAGAGGGGAGTTCAGAGGGAGAGATGGAGCAGCAGATAGGGAGGAGAAGGAGGAGAAACAGGCAGAACTCACAGTGCATGGGAGGCAAAAAGCAGACTGCAAATATATCTGGAGCGAGCCATCTACCATGCACAGTCACATGTTGTGCTCCCAGGATGCCGGCACATGGCTCCACATTGTGGTGTTTTTTCAACGTGTCAGCTGCTGATAATAGTGCTGCCATCTGCAGCCTGTGCTGTCAACGCATAGGTTGCAGTAAGCCTAACACTCACCTAGGGACGACCGCTTTAAGCCCATCACTGAGCCCAGTGGGAGCAACGCCGTCAGAACCCACAAAGCCACATTACCGGTGCTCCACAACCTGCCTTTTCTCCTTCTCCTCTCTCCTCCTATTTGTCCTCCACTCCACCTTCCACTGTGCTGTCATCATGTTCATCTGGCAGAAGGCCAAATGTTCGAGCGTAAAAAAATGATGACGCCGGATAATCCTCTTGCCCAACGGCTGACCACTGGCTTGTCAGAACTGCTAGCCCGCCAACTACTGCCATATAAATTGGTGGACTCGGAGGCCTTTAGAAAATTTGTGGCCACCGCAATGGAAGGTCCCCGGAAGGAAATATTTCTCCCAGAAAGGCATCCCTGAACTATATGGCCACTTTCAGCGGCAAGTTATTATATCTCTGGCACACAGTGTTGGTGCCAAGATACATCTGACCACAGACACGTAGTCTAGCAAACACGGGCAGGGAAGGTACATAACTTTTACTGCCCACTGGGTGACCCTTCTGACGGCCAGTCAAGCATGTAACCCGTGGCACCCGTGTGGATTTGGTGTTACCGATGCCTCTTTTTCTCCTCTTCCTATTCCATCCTCCATCTCCTCCTCGGCTGACTCCTCCTTTTTCACTGCTACCGCCTCTTCCGCTGCACCCCCCAAGCTCCCCAGAACCTATTCGACGTGCCAGGTGAGACGTTGCCATGCTGTGCTGTGGCTGTTGTGCCTGAAGTCAAGAGCCAAATCGGTCCTGCACTGCTTTCAGCTCTGCGGTCACTGGCCGATCAGTGGCTAACCCCACTCAATTTGACAATTGGTAAAGTGGTGGGCGACAACAGTGCCAATCTGCTCAGCGTGCTGAAACAGGGCTAAATGACACACGTGCCGTGCATGGAACGTGTGTCATTTTGTCGTGCAGCGTTTCGTTGCAAAATACCTCGGGGTACAGGATGTCTTGCGGCAGGCCAGGAAAATCTCTGGCCATTTTAGAAGATCTTACACGGCCATGGCTCACCTTGCTGACGTTCAGCGGCGACACCACTTGCCCGTCAACGTCTGATTTGTGACTGCCCAACGCGCTGGAACTCCACCTTGTATATGCTTTATAGGCTGCTCCAGCAGAAACGTGCCGTTAACGACTATTTGTATGAACTCTGCAGCAGGACAGGTTCTGGGGAGCTTGTTTTATTTTCACCGCGCCAGTGGCTGCTCATGCGCAATGCATGCAGACTTCTGCGGCCATTTGATGAGATCACCAAACTGGTCAGTCGCAGCCAGGGCGCCATCAGTGACATTGTAACTTACGCATTCTTTCTAGAGCGTGCATTGTATCGTGTCATTAATCAAGCCGTCGAGGAGCAGGAGCTGGAAGATGAGGAAGTTGCAATGCTGAATGAATTCCCAGTGGGGGCTACTCCATCTGAGACAAGTCAGCAGGAGTCTGAAGAGGAGTCAGAGAAGGATATTGCCTGGGGGGAGGAGGAGCAGGTAGAGCAGGCTTTAAGGGGGACTTTAAACTTTTCGGGGATCCCTGGTGTTGTCCGTGGCTGGGGGGAGGAGACTGAGGTCGACATTTTCCTGGGTGATGAGCAGGAGGCAGGGGGCGCTCCACCGCTTCCAATTTAGTGCAAATGGGGGCCTTCATGCTCCAGTGTTTCAAGAGGGACCCCCGTATAAAAAGCATAAAGGGCAAGGACCAGTACTGGGTGGCAACATACTTGGTATAAACACAAAATGGAGGACATGTTACCAGAATCACAGAGAGCTGGCAGAATGCAGCATTTCCAGGCCTTGCTGCGAGAGATGCTGTATTCTGCTGTTGCGGGTGCTGGCAGAGGAATTTCCACCCACAGCAAAACAGGTGCGGGTACCAATCCTACTGCGCCTGCAAGAAGAGGGCGGTTTGAAGATGTGTTGGTCACTTCGGATATGAGATCATTCTTGCAGCCAACCCATCGACAGCCGCCCTCCGGATCCAGCCTCAGAGAACGCCTAGACCGACAGGTGTCCGACTACATTGGGTTAACGGCCGATGTGGATTCTCTGAGAAGCGAGGAACCTCTGGACTACTGGGTGTGCAGGCTTGACCTGTGGCCAGAGATGGCGCAATTTGCCATGGAACTCTTGGCTTTCTCCTTGTCGAGTGCCCTGTCCGAAAGGACGTTCAGCACAGCAGGGGGGATCATGACTGATAAGCGCATGGATCTCGGAGGAATTCAACACCTGTGACGACCACGTGTAATTGAATTTCCTCATGCCAGCCCACACATATCCGCCACCACCCAGAACAAAGAATGGTCCTTGTCTTATGTATATACAGCAGCATAAAAGGCCTTTTCTGTCAGGTGAATGCCTAAAATCTGGGGCCTCTACTCCAATGACCTACAGTAAAATTTTTATCCCATGACCGCCTAATGTACCTCCAGACACATAATCAATAGTTCTTTTCTGTCAGGAGAATGCATAATTTTTGGGGCCTGTACTGACCTACAGTAAAATTGTATGGTATGTCACTCTCCATGTTGTGGGACTATTTGTGCACTTCTAGTAAGTATTTGATGGCTACAAATATGACTTGAAGGTTTTTCAGGTTCGCCTGCCATTAAAGTGAATGGGGCTCGGCCCGAACGCGCGGTTCGCGAACATTTGATCACGAACACGCGCTTGCAAAACATCCCGGGCCAATGTTCGTCCATCACTACTTACACTCACAGACATGATATTGGATCAACCGATACTGAAAGCAAAGGTTCATATACACTTACAAAGGTGATATTGGCTCATTTTCCTCAATAAATAAATGATCAGGTCTAATATTGTTGACTCGTTTGTTTTATAGTGTTATCTTTATCTACTTTTAGAACTTTTCTGAAAATCTGATGCAATTTTAGGTACATTTTATGCAGAATTATTGAAATATTGATGCCACTGTATATATGCAGTGCCCCAGAGGGACAAAAGGTTGATTTAAAGGAAATGTGTCACCAAAAATGTGATCTGTCAGTTAAAATCATATAGCGTATCCTTTTTTCTAATGTTTTCATTTTCAGATTTTTTTTTTCAGATTTTTTTTTTTTTGTCTGGTGAAAAGTTCTCAGTTTACAGCCTGTAGAGAGGATGTGTCTGTGAAAGCTACCTAGAACTAGGGCACATCCAGGGAAGCTCTATCCCCAAGGCCGCTTTCACACGAGTGTATTTACAAGCCGTATATCGCCTGGATTTAATGTACCGGAATCCGCTGCTAATGTTAATGAATAGGGCTATACATATGGGCGTATAATTTCAGTCAATATTTGATACGCCCAGCCCTATGATTGAAATGCCTATTATTGTCTGCAATTGCTCTTTATTTTTTGCAGGGCCATGGAACTGAAGTACGGACTTCCTCACTTCAGAGATGGTCTGGCCACCCAATCTTGCTCGAGCACCCAGCAGATGCTGGATGCACCCTGCACGGCTGTGATTATTCTGAAGGATTGAAAAGCATATTTAGAAAGAGAGAGAGAGAGACTCAGGGTGTATTACAAGTTTACAACCATCATTGTCGCTGCCTATTGGATAGAGCAGTACTGTGTAACTACTAAAATGTTCCTGTTGCTGCTATCTGTACTACTACCTCCATGATCCCTTCAGTGAAGAGACATTTATTGCAACCAAACGGTCCTGGTCATTGAGTCCATTAACCTTTCGATGGCCCTGCACCTCAACTCTTGTCTTGCATCCTGCCAACCATTCACCATCATGGACTCCCCAACTACCACCAGGTGGGAGTCCCTAAAAGGCTCAGGGGGTTCACACTGGGGGAAGAAAGGTTGTGCCCTCTATTCACTGCTGCACAACCCCAAGAAGCACCAGAGTGAGGACAGCCACTGTGAACATCTACTACTCCTATATGTGCCACCACTCCCATCCTCTTCACAGTTCTCCCCGCTGTGGGTTGCTGCATATATGTAAAAAGAAGCCTGGTACTATTTTGCTGAAAATAGAAAAGATTATTTCTAAAATGACTAGAAAAATCTCTATTCATCTTCCTCCCACATCTTGTTTTCTTGGAACTGTACAATTAAAATTCTATCCGGAGACAAAAATAGTAAAGGGGATGAGAAAATACATGACCTGACCCAACATCGGACATCCCAGCTCGTAAACACCACAATAAGCATTATATAGACCCCTGTGTATAGAGCCCATTGTATTTATATGCTTTGATCATAAAATACACCTTAATAAACTGGTATACAATGAACAATGCTAAGTAGGCTCTAATCCCCTGACAAATACAACTGCACAGCATGTAGGTGCCTGTATGTTGTCTATGGTCGAATGGCATGTAAACCATTACATGCAAAAACTTTTTTTTTTTAACTGGAATTTCCTTTTAAGAGCTTTCCTTTTTGGCTGTTTTTCTATATTGCTGCTTTCTCACAACATTATTTTTGGCAGTATTTGTCAGTATTTGTAAGCCAAAACCAGTAATGGGTCCAAAACACAGAAGATGCACAAGTTTTTTCCATTATATTTTTTCTCTGTAGGTTCCACTCATCATTTAAAAGTAGAACATACACTACCTGTCCAAAAAAAAAGTCGCCACCAAAAAAAAGCCTTTAGCTTTGATTATGGCACGCATTCGCTGTGGCATTGTTTCGATAAGCTTCTGCAATGTCACAAGATTTATTTTCCATCCAGTGTTACATTAATTTATCACCAAGATCTTGCATTGATGATGGTAGCTACTGACTGCTGCGCAAAACCTTCTCCAGCACATCCCAAAGATTCTCAATGGGGTTAAGGTCTGGACTCTGTGGTGGCCAATCCATGTGTGAAAATGATGTCTCATCCTCCCTGAACCACTCTTTCACAATTTGAGCCCGATGAATCCTGGCATTATTAGTATCTTGGAATATGTCTGTGCCATCAGGGAAGAACAAATCCAATGATGGAATAACCTGGTCATTCAGTATGTTCAGGTAGTCAGCTGACCTCATACTTGGAGCACATACTGTTGCTGAACCTAGACCTGACCAACTGCAGCAACCACAGATCATAGCACTGCCCCACAGGTTTGTACAGTAGGCACTAGGCATGATGGGTGCATCACTTCATCTGCCTCTCTTCTTACCCTGATGCGCCCATCACTCTGGAACAGGGTAAATCTGGACTCAACAGACCACATGACCTTCTTCCATTGCTCCAGAGTCCAATCTTTATGCTCCCTAGCAAATTGAAGCCTTTTTTACTGGTTTGCCTCACTGATTAGTGGTTTTCTTACGGCTACACAGTTGTTCAGTCTCAATCCCTTGAGTTCTCTTCGCATTGTGCGTGTGGAAATGCTCTTACTTTCACTATTAAACATAGCCCTGAGTTCTAATGTTGTTTTTCTTCCATTTGATTTTATCAAACATTTAAGTGATCGCTGATCACGATCATTCAGGATTTTTTTCCTGCCACATTTCTTCCTCAAATACGATAGGTCCCCACTATCCTTCCAGTTTTTAATAATGCGTTGGACAGTTCTTAACTCAATTTTAGTAGTTTCTGAAATCTCCTTAGATGTTTTCTCTGCCTGATGCATGCCAATGATTTGACCCTTCTCAAACAGACTAACATCTTTTCCACGACCACGAGATGTGTCTTTCGACATTGTTTTTTAAGAAATTAGAAGGAACTCATTGCACCAGTTGGGGTTAAATAACTTATTGCCAGCTGAAAGATAATCGCCCATGCATTAATTATCCAATAGGAGGCTCATAACTATTTTCTTAGTTAAATCAAGGTGCCGACTTTTTTTAGGACAGGCAGCGTACATACAGTACAGACCAAAAGTTTGGACACACCTTCTCATTCAAAGAGTTTTCTTTATTTTCATGACTATGAAAATTGTAGATTCACACTGAAGGCATCAAAACTATGAATTAACACATGTGGAATTATATACATAACAAACAAGTGTGAAACAACTGAAAATATGTCATATTCTAGGTTCTTCAAAGTAGCCACCTTTTGCTTTGATTACTGCTTTGCACACTCTTGGCATTCTCTTGATGAGCTTCAAGAGGTAGTCCCCTGAAATGGTTTTCACTTCACAGGTGTGCCCTGTCAGGTTTAATACGTTGGATTTCTTGCCTTATAAATGGGGTTGGGACATTCAGTTGCGTTGAGGAGAAGTCAGGTGGATACACAGCTGATAGTCCTACTGAATAGACTGTTAGAATTTGTATTATGGCAAGAAAAAAGCAGCTAAGTAAAGAAAAACGAGTGGCCATCATTACTTTAAGAAATGAAAATCAGTCAGTCCGCCGAAAAATTGGGAAAACTTTGAAAGTAAGGGCTATTTGACCATGAAGGAGAGTGATGGGGTGCTGCGCCAGATGACCTGGCCTCCACAGTCACCGGACCTGAACCCAATCGAGATGGTTTGGGGTGAGCTGGACCGCAGAGTGAAGGCAAAAGGGCCAACAAGTGCTAAGCATCTCTGGGAACTCCTTCAAGACTGTTGGAAGACCATTTCAGGGGACTACCTCTTGAAGCTCATCAAGAGAATGCCAAGAGTGTGCAAAGCAGTAATCAAAGCAAAAGGTGGCTACTTTGAAGAACCTAGAATATGACATATTTTCAGTTGTTTCACACTTGTTTGTTATGTATATAATTTCACATGTGTTAATTCATAGTTTTGATGCCTTCATAGTCATGAAAATAAAGAAAACTCTTTGAATGAGAAGGTGTGTCCAAACTTTTGGTCTGTACTGTATATGTATCAGAATCTCAGGGGCACTGTTCATATAGCTGTGTGTAATGAAGGCTGGAAAGCCAGGGTCAAAGTCCAGGAAGAACTTTTAAAAAAAAAAAATTATTCTGACTTTGGCTCTAGAAACTATATCAAAAACTGCAGTGGAGTATTTAAAAAACAAAAAACAAACAAACAAAAAAACAGTATGTGTGTGAAATCTCCCGAAAAGAGTTTTGTTTTTGATCAGAGGATGAGGTATGTTCTGTCATGTTGGAAATACCTAGCCTGGGGGAAATCATGAATTATGTATTAATCAAGTACATTTTCGAAATTGACCAAAACTATTTCTGCTTATTATGTGTCTGAGCTTTGAGTGATTGTTTACAGTAAAATAGCTTTTTACACAGCACTTTTACAGTAAGAGGTACAGGGAAATTCCCTTTACATTTGTCATTTTTCTTCCTTTACACACGCTTTTTTCCCCCTTCATTTTAACCACTTCCCACAAACAGACATCCCATTATGTCCTAATTGTGGTTACCAGACCACAAGAAAATGTATGGTGATGTGGGCACAGAAGTTTTCTCCACATGATCCCCGACCGAGGCTAACTGTGACAGTTAGCCTTCTGATGTATTCACTAGGACTAGAGAAACCTCTAGTTATTAAAGAAGTGTGCCGATACTATTCCAAAGCATTATGTAAGCAACTTCATGTTCCCTAGTAGAGAAAAAAAATTAAGTCTGATAAAGTTCAATGAAAATATACTCTTCTGGCAACTGTAATGGCTTTTAGAATTAGGCTTCAGTGAATCAAACTTCGGATCATAGATCCGAAGTCGAATCGTTCAAAAACTTTGTTTGAAATGCTGTTTCCGTATAGCATTAAAATGTATTGGCTCCTTGAAGGAAAACTTTGTCTTTTCCAAAGTCGCACAAGACTTCGGTGAATGACTTCGGTATTCCTATCTGCTTATTTAAAAACATTTGAAAATAGGAATCCGAAGTGGGTTTGGGTTCCTATTTTAAAATGTTTTTAAATAAGCAGATAGGAATACCAAAGTCATTCACCGAAGTCTTGCGCAACTTCAGGCGAGGCAAAGTTTTCCTCCACTGAGCCAATACATTTTAATTCTGTACTGAAAAAGCATTTCAAATGAATCGTTTTCAGATCTATGATTTAATCTCGATTCGGTCAAGCCTAATCAGAATCATACTGTGTAAACAGCATAGCAAATGGTAGAATTGTTGCTTTTTATTTCAGTTTTTCCATAAAAAATAACAAAAGTCAATCAATAAATTATATACCAAATAGCAGCAACAGTGAGGATTTAAAAAAAAATCTTTTTATTGTGGAAATATGAAAAAAGGCCCATGAATGGTTAAAACTAAAAGATAAGCCATACTTACCCTTACTTATCCCTTGCCACTGCAGTTCTGATGCTTGCCTGATCACCACTTCTCTTCACTTCCTAGTTCCTCGACATGCTGGAAATGCCAAAATAGACCTACTCAGCCAATTACTGACATTAATGTTGACTCACCTCAGCTATGTTTCCATCATAGAACACCAGAACAGCTCTGACCCATCAAGCCATGGACACCACAAGACCTCTGAAGGTGTCATGCGGTACAGTACTTGGCTTCAGCATGTGACCAGTAGAGCCTTTAAATCCTGTGTGGGTCCTCCATGGATCCGATTTATTTATTTTTTTGCCAGCAGAGATGCTCGAGTGTATTGAGATCTGGGGAATTTGGAAGTTAGGGCAACATCTTGAATTCTATTTCATGTTCCACAGACCATTAGTGAACAAATTTTGAAGAGTGGTGGGCCCATTATGCTGCCAAAAAGAGGTCACTGCCATAAGGCACGATATTTACTATAAAAAGTTGATCTGCGACAGTGTTTAAGTAGGTTATACGTGTCAAAGTAACTTGCCTTCTTCCCATAGTGCATACTTGTGCCATCTCTTCCACAGTAAGTAAGGCAGCCACACCTGGCCATCCACATGATATAAATAAAAACATGATTCAACAGACACCTTCTTCTATTGTTCCTTAGTGCATATCTGTTGTTCACATGCCCGTTGCAGGGCTTTCAATGGTTGTCAGGGGTCAGCATGGACACTCTGAGAGGCCTGAAGTTACACAGCTCTATATGAAACAAGCTGCGATGCACTGTGTTCTGACACCAGTCATACTAGACAGCATTAACCTTTATAGAAATTTGTACTACAGAATACATTTCTGTGAAATCAGACCAGATGGGCTAGTCATTAGTATACTTTGGGTGTCCGTAACTCTGATACCAGTTCTCCAGTTGTCCTTCCTACTACTTTTGCTAGGTACTAAGCACTGCATACCTGGAACACCCGATAACACCTGTCATTTTGGAGATGCTCTAACCCAGTTGTCTAGCCATCAGTTTGGCTGTTGTCAATGTTATTTGCCCATTTTTCCTACTTCCAACCCATTAACATGCTTCACAGGTGCCATTGTTGTAAAATAGTCTATGTTGTTCATGCAGTGTCCAGCAGCGGTGTGAGTAAGTGCAGGTGTGTCTGGATGGGTGTAGTAGTTATACTCATGTCAGAAATAAAGGGGTTTTTCGAGATGTTAATACTGATAACCTTTACTCAGGATAGGTCATCATTATCTGATTGATGCGGGTCCGACACCCGGGACACCTGCTGATCAGCTGTTCAAGAAGGCAGCAGTGCTCGCAGTAGCGCCACAGCCTTCTCACTGCTTTCCCTGGGCCAAGTAATGGCACGTTCATCTGTCACGTGGCCTAAGAGCAGCTCAGCTCTATAGAATTGAGGGCTGAGCTGTGATATCAAGCACAGCCACTATAAAATGTATGGCTCTGTGCTTGGTAACCACTGAGAAGGCTGGAGAGCTCATAGGAGCGCCAATGCTTTCGCAAACAGCTGATCCGTGGGGGTCCGTCATCAGATACTGATAACCCAACCTGAGGATAGGTGATCAGCTGTAAAACCCTTTTAAGTGTCCTCAAATGTTCTCAAAGCTGCACAGGTAACTGGCCAAAAAGGTGTCTTTGAAGTAGTCTTTCTCACTCTCACTTTGCTAACTTCTGGCTCACTCACACATAAGCATCCAGGTATGAGGTGTATACTTTAGATAGGTACAATACAACATTCAAGGAGGCTCCCATATGGCAGGCATACTCTGCTCCTTTTTTAGACAAGTTTCTGTACTCACAATATGCTTCCACAAAGTCAACTGTGGGATGTAGAAATTTACACAGGTAATCAAACTGCTAGGTGTGTGTTCAAGCATCGGAGGCTTCTCCTGGTCACGGGTGCTATACAGCCTATGAGTCCTCTTTAGACAGTTACTAAACTATCTCTACGCCTCTATATTTCACCTGGCCTGCTTTTGTAGTTCTTTCTCCTATCCTGTCTTGGTTGAATCCTTTTCCAGGACAGGTCTAGCTGTCAGCTCTCATCTTTTCGTATGTTCTCTTGCTCTTTCTCTCTCCGACTGGACTGACTCAATTCACTTATTCTAAACCGACTCTAGAATATTCTACAATCTCTTACATAGAGGGTGATACCAGCACCATTTAGTGGTGGCAAAAAATATGGCCTGTTACTTTGCGCATACAGAAACATACAGTAAATGTATACATGACAGATATAGTTTTGTACTTTGCAGTATTCTGCGACTCCTGTAGCAGGATGCTGAATACACTTCAACTGTAAGTGGTTTTATTGTTATGGTGGAAATGTATAGCTATAGTTTCATTGACTATACCCGTGGCTTACTACCAACCACTAACACAAAATTAGTCAAGGTCAATTTTGAGGTTATTAATCACAGTAACATAATAACATAGTTTATAAGGCTGAAAAAGGGCAGTCAAGCCTGTTATCCTGCAAGTTTATCCAGAGGAAGGCAAAAAAAACATGCGAGGTAGAAGCCAATTTTCCTCATTTAAGGGGGGAAAAAATTCCTTCCCGACTCCAATCAGGCAATCAGAATAACTCCCTGGATCAATGACCCATCTCTAGTAACTATAGCCTGTAATATTATTATACTCCAGAAATACATCCAGGCCCCTCTTGAACTCTTTTAGTGAACTCACCATCACCACCTCCTCAGGCAGAGAGTTCCATAGTCTCACTGCTCTTACCGGAAAGAATCCTCTTCTATGTTTGTGTACAAACCTTCTTTACTTCAGACACAGAAGATGTCCCCTCGTCACAGTCACAGTCCCGGGGATAAATAGATGAAGGGAGAGATCTGTGTACTGACACCTGATATATTTATACATAGTTATTAGATCTCCCCTCAGTCATCTTTTTTCTAAACTGAATAACCCAATTTTTTGTTTTTGTTTTTTAATTCTTTATTGAAAGAAATTATAAACTTAAGTAAGTAAAAAGTAAGTAAAGTTAAGAAAATGTTCAGGTACAGCTTAGAAAGCTTAATATTAATCAAAACAGTTGTGTGTCTTATATGGTACAGATTAAGAGATAAATATCAAGAGGTACACAGTAAAGATGATTAGAGGGCTGGTTAGGCAGAATCCTTCTAAAGGAGTAGAGTCCAATAAGAGGGGTTAGCACATATAATTTCTATATGAAGACCAATCTTGACCAACATTTCCTACACTTGGTTATATTCTTCCATGCAGCTAGTTCCTCGAATCTATATATTTGGTCCACTTTACTCACCCATTGTGGTATAGATGGAAGATCCTCATACAGCCAGTAACGAGGGATCAGCAGTTGGGCCGCACTAAGGAGGTATCCAAAAAGTGTAGTGGGGGGTTTTAATAGATTGGGGGGGGGGGGGAAATGGACCCCTAGTAATGTCAGTTGGGGAGATAACAGAATATCAGATTTACATATCTTGTTTCTGATGCCAAAAATTATGGACCACCAAGCCTAAATCTTGGGGCAGGTCCACCAAATATGGTAGAAGGATCATTTGTGCTTCAGGCATCTCCAACAAGTATCTATTCTGTGCTGTCCATACATGCAAGTAATATCCAGAGTTTTATACCACCTAGTTAGAATTTTGTAACCATTCTCCTGTGTTCGGACACATCTAGATGTTATATGGGGTTTCAGAAGAAGTTGCAAAATTTCCTTCTGGGTGAAAGAAACTTCTGGGTCTCTCTCCCATAGACCAACAAAGGCTGGTTTAGGCATGAGTATGGGGGTACATAGTATTTTATAAATTTGGGAGATCAATTTGGCCTGTGAGTTTGGATTTGTAAGCAATCCCTCAAACCAAGTTAATAGACGCAGTAATGCTTGTTTTGGTACATGTTTGGAGGTGAAGGAGCATAAAAATTAAATTTGAGGGAGTGAGAACTTGCTTTCAGGGAAAAGCTTTGTTATAGCTTCACTCTTTAGAACTTCACCTTCCTCGTCAAAGAGGGCTAAGGCCAATTGTGTAGAGTTTCTAATAGATGAGGGTAAGCTTTCAAGTAATGTTTTAGGTGAATGGGCTAGAATATCCTTTACTTGGAACAGTGGGGAGGGTAGAGGAAGGGCGCATTGAGAAGATTGAAACCTCCTCCAAGCCCCCAATGTGGAATTTACTGTTGGGTCAAGTGGACCAACAGAGTCCGGGAGGGTAGTTACCCCTACCAAGAGACTCGTAAGGGGAAGGCCAAATTGCGCTTGGTCCATACCCACCCATGACCCGTTGTATGCACCAGTGAGTCACCTGACCACTCTTGATAAAAGAACTGCTCTGCCATATATCTCCTGATCAGGCAGTCCTATTCCTCCATATGCTTTAGGTTTACTGAGGATATCATAGGAGATACGTGCTCACCTCCCTGGCCAAACAAAAGAGCAAATCAGGCGTCTCACCGCAACATAGTATGATCTGGGCACTAGAATGGGCAGGACCTGTTGTAGGTAAGTCAATTTAGGCAGAATAAGTGATGTGACTATATTTTTCCTACCAAACCAGGACAGCATAGAATTTTTAAATATGGATAGTTGTTCCTGAATCGAGTTTAAAAGTGGGATCTAGTTTAAACAAAATAATGTTGCAGGGTTAGGCCCTATCTTAACACCCAAGTAGGTAATGTGAGGGGTGTCCCAATTAAAGGGGGAGTTAGCTTTTTATTTTTGTGTAATCGAGCTGGGGAGGTCTATGTTCAAAATGTGGGATTTATTCATATTGATTTTAAAGTTCAAAAAGAGACTGATATGCTCTAAGATACGGTAAACGTGGGGCAGGGCTTTGTGAGGGATACCGTGCCCCTCGTGCCCTTACTGACACCAGACGTCAACTACGTTGAGCTCATGAGACGCAGTATAGTCACTGGTTACCTAGACGTGACGTTACGCCCTCCCGGAGGAGCATGTAAGGTCAGCTTGGTACAGTTTACACCGACTCCTCCTGTCCACACGGGCACAGAGAGGCAACAAGCTGAGGGAGCCTGGTCACTGCCCCTATGAAACAGCGCTTCCTCAGCCCGGGAAATCTGCCACCAGCTTCTCGTTTGATATAAACCCGGTCCGTTAATGGGATAATATAGGGTGAGAAACCAACCCGCAGTAGCTTCTAACAAGGCCCAAACACGGAGATACAAGACAGCACAAGATTAAATTATATATTTAATTGCCTTAAGGGCACACTAGATAACACAATATACACAAAGAATATATACAGTGGTCTGAGGTTACGAATACAGGTAGTATGGTACAAACAGGATTACACAGAGTAATGGTCAGTTACCGGGTAGATGAATGTTCCTTTGGGTTATGAAGGTGGAATAGTCCTTGGCTGCGGTCACATGTGACCCCCTTTCAGAGAAAGACGCCGCCCGCTGGCTTGCATGGGCTTTTGTCCTGTAGCTGGCCCCTCCCCTCCCGTCCTCTGGGAGGGGTCCACCCCCTTTCTGCTGGACTGGCAGAAAATGACCCACAAAACCCTTTAGGGTTCATAGCTCCAGACCAGAAGGTCACAGGGAGATGGCTCCGGGACCAACGGATCTGCCTGGGTTCCAGCTACCAGTAGAGTCCAAGCATGGTACCTGTGGGGAGATATGTATATCTCCCTTCCCTGGCCTCCCACCACCACACTAAGACCACGGACCTGTTCATCGTGGCCACAGGGACACAAATACAGTCAGGTCCATAAATATTGGGACATTGACACAATTCTAATATTTTTGGCTCTATACACCACCACAATGGATTTGAAATGAAACGAACAAGATGTGCTTTAACTGCAGAATGTCAGCTTTAATTTGAGGGTATTTACATCCAAATCAGGTGAATGGTGTAGGAATTACAACAGTTTGCATATGTGCCTCCCACTTGTTAAGGGACCAAAAGTAATGGGACAGAATAATAATCATAAATAAAATTTTCACTTTTTAATACTTGGTTGCAAATCCTTTGCAGTCAATTACAGCCTAAAGTCTGGAATGCATAGACATCACCAGACGCTGGGTTTCATCCCTGGTGATGCTCTGCCAGGTCTCTACTGCAACTGTCTTCAGTTCCTTGAGGCATTTTCCCTTCAGTTTTGTCTTCAGCAAGTGAAATGCATGCTCAATCGGATTCAGGTCAGGTGATTGACTTGGCCATTGCATAACATTCCACTTCTTTCCCTTAAAAAACTCTTTGGTTGCTTTTGCAGTATGCTTTGGGTCACTGTCCATATGCACTGTGAAGCGCCGTCCAAAGAGTTCTGAAGCATTTGGCTGAATATGAGCAGATAATATTGCCCGAAACACTTTAGAATTCATCCTGCTGCTTTTGTCAGCAGTCACATCATCAATAAATACAAGACAACCAGTTCCATACATGCCTACGCCATGACACTACCACCACCATGCTTCACTGATGAGGTGGTATGCTTAGGATCATGAGCAGTTCCTTTCCTTCTCTATACTCTTCTCTTCCCATCACTCTGGTACAAGTTGATCTTGGTCTCATCTGTCCATAGGATGTTGTTCCAGAACTGTGAAGGCTTTTTTAGATGTCGTTTGGCAAACTCTAATCTGGCCTTCCTGTTTTTGAGGCTCACCAATGGTTTACATCTTGTGGTGAACCGTCTGTATTCACTCTGGTGAAGTATTCTCTTGATTATTTACTTTGACACACATACACCTACCTCATGGAGAGTGTTCTTAATCTGGCCAACTGTTGTGAAGGGTGTTTTCTTCACCAGGGAAAGAATTCTTCGGTCATCCACCACAGTTGTTTTCCGTGGTCTTCCGGGTCTTTTGGTGTTGCTGAGCTCACGGTGCATTCCTTCTTTTTAAGAATGTTCCAAACAGTTGTTTTGGCCACGCCTAATGTTTTTGCTATCTCTCTGATGGGTTTGTTTTGTTTTTTCAGCCTAATGATGGCTTGCTTCACTGATAGTGACAGCTCTTTGGATCTCATCTTGAGAGTTGACAGCAACAGATTCCAAATGCTCTGCCAGGTCTCTACTGCAACTGTCTTCAGTTCCTTGAGGCATTTTCCCTTCAGTTTTGTCTTCAGCAAGTGAAATGCATGCTCAATCGGATTCAGGTCAGGTGATTGACTTGGCCATTGCATAACATTCCACTTCTTTCCCTTAAAAAACTCTTTGGTTGCTTTTGCAGTATGCTTTGGGTCACTGTCCATATGCACTGTGAAGCGCCGTCCAAAGAGTTCTGAAGCATTTGGCTGAATATGAGCAGATAATATTGCCCGAAACACTTTAGAATTCATCCTGCTGCTTTTGTCAGCAGTCACATCATCAATAAATACAAGACAACCAGTTCCATACATGCCTACGCCATGACACTACCACCACCATGCTTCACTGATGAGGTGGTATGCTTAGGATCATGAGCAGTTCCTTTCCTTCTCTATACTCTTCTCTTCCCATCACTCTGGTACAAGTTGATCTTGGTCTCATCTGTCCATAGGATGTTGTTCCAGAACTGTGAAGGCTTTTTTAGATGTCGTTTGGCAAACTCTAATCTGGCCTTCCTGTTTTTGAGGCTCACCAATGGTTTACATCTTGTGGTGAACCGTCTGTATTCACTCTGGTGAAGTCTTCTCTTGATTATTTACTTTGACACACATACACCTACCTCATGGAGAGTGTTCTTAATCTGGCCAACTGTTGTGAAGGGTGTTTTCTTCACCAGGGAAAGAATTCTTCGGTCATCCACCACAGTTGTTTTCCGTGGTCTTCCGGGTCTTTTGGTGTTGCTGAGCTCACCGGTGCATTCCTTCTTTTTAAGAATGTTCCAAACAGTTGTTTTGGCCACGCCTAATGTTTTTGCTATCTCTCTGATGGGTTTGTTTTGTTTTTTCAGCCTAATGATGGCTTGCTTCACTGATAGTGACAGCTCTTTGGATCTCATCTTGAGAGTTGACAGCAACAGATTCCAAATGCAAATAGCACACTTGAAATGAACTCTGGGCCTTTTATCTGCTCATTGTAATTGGGATAATGAGGTAATAACACACACCTGGCCATGGAACAGCAGAGAAGCCAATTGTCCCATTACTTTTGGTCTTTTAACAAGTGGGAGGCACATATGCAAACTGTTGTAATTCCTACACCGTTCACCTGATTTGGATGTAAATACCCTCAAATTAAAGCTGACAGTCTGCAGTTAAAGCACATCTTGTTTGTTTCATTTCAAATCCATTGTGGTGGTGTATAGAGTCAAACATTTAAGAATTGTGTCGATGTCCCAATATTTATGGACCTGGCTGTATGTATCTGGTTTGTGCCTGTGATGGCTGGGTGATTCATATTTCCTTATAAATCGCCGGTTCCATGCTGTCTGCTAGATTTGATTGAACTGAGAAATGGCTTAGACCTTATGTGGAGAGATTCTTCCTGTCACATCATCTTGGTTCCTTGCTGACTGGTTGAGGTGTAAATTCGTATGCATGTGGCCTCCTAGAAGCCAGAACCCCTGTGGCGTTCAGTACCTCCACTATCTGACAAGCAGAGGGTTGAGGTGAGAATTTATTTTGCATGTACACTGACAAAAGGGGAATCAGATGAAAACCATGACTGCTAGTAAATAATGATCCATATTCCTCACAGGCTTGTATGGGGTTAGTAGTCATAATTAACAAATCGTCAGCAAAGGCTGCTGTTTTGTGTTCTTGGGTACCCACCTGAACTCCCCTAATCCCCTCTTCTCTTCTGATCGCCTGTAATAGAGACTCCATGACTAAGACAAATAGTAATGGAGATAGTGGACATCCCTGTCTGGTGCCATTCCGAATTGTAAAAGGGGACGAGATTTGGTTGTTTATGATATCAGATGCTAAGGCATTTACATAAAGGGAGAAGACCGCTTTGATAAACTGTTTATGAATCCCAAATGTGGACATCACTACCTGCATGAAGTCCCAATTCACCCTATCAAATGCCTTTTCAGCATCTGTGCTGAGAAGGACTAGGGGACATTTGAATCTCTTTGAGGGAAAAACAGAATTAAGAACTCTGGAGGTATTGTCCCTACCCTCCCTTCCCCGAACAAAGCCTACCTGGTCTCTATGTATTAGATCTGGTAGAAGCAGGGACAGTTGGTTGGCTAACATTTTAGCTAGCAATTTTAGGTCTAAATTTAGCAATGAATTCGGTCGATAGTTTGCGCATTGGGACCCATCCTTCCCCTCTTTTGGAATTAGAGAAATGTGAGCTTTGGTCATGTCTACTGACAGAGGGGCACCAGACAGGGATCCGTTACATATAGAAAGTAAATTTGGGCCCAGTGTTTTGTAGAAGGTGTGTTAATATAAGGCAGGGTAACCATTGGGGCCTGGGCATTTCCCATTAGGAAGCTGTTTAATAGCAGTTTCCAATTCCTCTAATGTAAATGGGCTTTGTATGGTTTGTGCTTGGAGATCTGTGAGGGCAGGCAAGGAGAGAGAGCGCAGGAAAGATGTTACAGTCTCAGATGTTGGAGAGGGGGCCTGATCTTTTAATTCATTCTCTTTCAGATTATATAAGGAATAGTAAAAATTCCTAAATTGCGTAGCTATGGCCGAGGTTGTGAAGACCTCTCGACCATCAGGGACCTTTATCCTATGGATATAATTGTGAGATTTCCTCTGTTTCATGCGCTGCATCACGAATTTAGAGGCCTTATCACCATGGGCTTAATATTTGAATTGTGAATGAAGGTAGAATTTAGCTGACGCATTATTTAAGAGGTTTTTTTAGTGCTTCACATTGGTCGGTAAGTTCTGTGAGATGCACTTCTAATAATGATTGTTTATGTAGAGTTTCTAAGCGTTGGATCTGGGAGAGGAGTGTATCTATACCGGCACTTCTCTCCTTTTTCAATTTGGTCCCCATACATATAAACTGACCTCTCATGTACGCCTTATGGGCGTCCATACCACTTGGGGTGAAGTCTCTGGTCGGGAGTTAATAGAAAAATATAACTCCAATAGTTTTTGAGTGTGGTTTAAAAGGTCACCTGAGGAGATGAGTTGCTCATTCAGCCACCATCTAAAGGAGCGAGGCTCCAAATTAGGTGCTGATAATGTCAGAAACACAGGGGAATGGTCTGATAGGTGCATGTTTCCTATATTAGTTTGCTGAAAGATCTGAAATCTGTTTAAGAGCTTTGGCAGAGATCGCTGATCTTTTAGACGTTGAGTTCAGAGTGGGCTCCAATGTTAAATTAAAGCCACCTCCCAGCACCACCACACCCTCCTTATGTACCTCTAGTAATGATAATACCTCATCCATCCAGGCGACCTGATTCATATTAGGGTGTAAATATTAATAATAATGTGTATATCTGATTAGAGATGGTTCCTTTGAGCAAGATGTATCTGCCCTCTGCATCTTGAATATGGGAGATATATGTAAACGGAACACCCTTCCGGATTCCGATACTTATACCCCTGGAGGCCGAAGACTTGGATCCGCAATGATACCATTGCGAAAATAATGAGTAAGATAAATTTGGGTATTTGTCAAATTTAAAGTGTGTCTCCTGAAGCAGGATGATCGAACAGTTCTCTTTCCTCAGATATGAGAAAATCTAATTACGTTTGGAGGGAGATTGGAATCCCTTAACATTAAATGAAGCTATACGTAAGTTGGCCATTTTTTAAGAGAAAGAATGGATAAGGTATAGCGTTTTCAATGTCAAGCCTATTGCCAAAATAAAATGATATAATCAAACACTTAGCCTCCAAGGACGGGACAGCGAGGTGTCTAAATGGGTTCCTCCTGCTTTTCATGCGGACCAAAGTACCTGTCATAAACAGAAGGAAAAAGAAAAAGAAAAACATAGAAAACAAACCGAACAGAAAAGTGTATGCAAAAACAATTAATCAAAAAGTTAGTAGAGCTTATAGGCTCCAATGACATATCGTGGGTATCAGTAATACTGTAACTTAGTACCCTCGTTTACGTATTAAAGGGAATCTGTCACTAGCATATTAGCAAAAAATATTTTTAATGAATCCAAGTGTAATAAAGTACCTTATTTCCATATGTCTTGTTCTTTTTATTCTGTGTCTTGTCATTTCTTAAAAAAAACGCTTTTTATGATATTCAAATGAAGCTGTAAGGAGCCCAGAGGGGTGTTATTCTTTGTCCACGGTGCCCAGGAACGCCCCTCTGAAGTGCCGTGCCCACATAAATTTAAAAACTAAGAACTCCTCCAAGATCGCCTAAATCGCCTCCCAGAGGCGAGGCTAAGTGCTCCCCCCCACAGCACCGCGCTCTGCGGCAACTACCCCCAATCCTCCTCTCGCCCGCATCCAAAATCGCCGGCACTGCGCCTGCGCGGGATTTTGGATGCGGACGAGAGGAGGATCGGGGGTGTTTGCCGCAGAGCGCGGCTCTGGAGGGGAAGGGCACTTAGACTCGCCTCTGGGAGGCGATTTAGGCGATCTTGGAGGAGTTCTTAGTTTTCAAACAAGACACAGAATAAAAAGAACAAGATACATGGAAATAAGGTACTTTATTACACATGGATTCATTAAAAATATTTTTTGCTAATATGCTAGTGACAGATTCCCTTTAAGTCAAGGACCACTTTATAGCTACTTAGGGATACCCTCCCCAGGACACCACACGGACCCAGCTGATAAGCTCCAACTGCTCCTGTCAGGGACACAGGGGGAGTAAAAGGCGACCTGAGCAGCAGGAGGCCCCTTTGGAGGGAATAGATCATGGCTCTATAGGTGTTGAAGCATTGGTTCTTGAATGAACTTCAGTAGGAGGGGCTGACTATACATATACAATGCTCACTGTTGGAAACAAAACAAATGTAGGCAGCTCTCACCTGTATATCCTTGTCTTGAGCCCGGACATAGCGTTAAACCTCAGAAAAAACTTTTTGGGTTCAGCCAAAATGTTCAAGGTATAAATCTTTATTCAAGCGGTTTTAAAATTCCATAGTACAGGTACACTTGTGTTACGCGTTTCAGACCATGATCAATAAAGGTCCTTCCTCATGACACAACATTGCTCAAAAAAGTGCACTTTATATGCCGCACCCACACCTGACCATGAAATCAGGAAATTGCGTGGCTGACATAGTCAGTGCAATTGGATTCACATGCAATAATTTACTAAAAAAGCACATATCAAAACATATTATATAATAGAATAAAACTATGTGCACTTCACTACTATTAATAAAAGCTATTTTTCACCGTGTGCTGTCCGCATCAGTATGTCTGTTCCGTTGCCTCGCAAAAAAAAATAGTGCATGTCCTATTTTTTTCTAGTTCGCGGACAAGGATAGGCATTATTACAAAGGATCCGCAAAAAAAACGGATCCGCAAAAAAACCCGGATGCCATACGGAACGCCATCCATTGTTTTTTGCGAATCCACAATTTGCGGACTGCAAAACACATACGGTCGTGTGCATGTAGCCTTATTCACTGAGAAAAATAAACTGTCAGATGAAATGCAAAAAGTAAAAGTACTGTATCAAATCACTGTTTTACACTGGCGCTTACTCCTCTATACCCTATCACTAAGGCCTCATGCACACGACCGTAGTTATGGTCCGCATCCGAGCCACAGTTTTTGCAGTGGCAGATTTAAAAAGACAGGAGCTAATTAAGAATACAAAATTTAAAACTGAAAGAGAGAATAATGAGGGGGAGCACCTTGAAATACTACCAATAATTACACAATAAAATTGCAAGACTAAGATGTGCTATCTAAACATAATCAAAAAACACTGGGTGATTATATCCCAAAAGTTCCAAAATGTATATAAAAGAAGGCCAGAAATGCGGGGAATATAGTGGCACCAACAAATAAATATTTAAACATACAGAGAAACACCTCTGAAGCGAAACAAGCAACAAAAGTTGTTTTTTTCCATGCGGCGTATGTAAAAAATTGAAAATCACTAGAAGATCCGGAACAAATACACAAGTGAAAAACAGTGATGACACATTTGCATATGACATAGGAGACTATATAACATGTAAGAGTCGAGGAGTAATTTATTCATTAACCTGTCCCTGTAATCAAATATATATTGGGCGAACAAAAGGGTCATAAGTAGAGTTGAGCGAACACCTGGATGTTCGGGTTCGAGAAGTTCGGCCGAACTTCCTGGAAATGTTCGGGTTCGGGATCCGAACCCGACCCGAACTTCGTCCCGAACCCGAACCCCATTGAAGTCAATGGGGACCCGAACTTTTGGGCACTAAAAAGGCTGTAAAACAGCCCAGGAAAGAGCTAGAGGGCTGCAAAAGGCAGCAACATGTAGGTAAATCCCCTGCAAACAAATGTGGATAGGGAAATGAATTAAAATTAAAATTAAAAAAATAAAAATTAACCAATATCAATTGGACAGAGGACCCATAGCAGAGAATCTGGCTTCACGTCAGCAGAGAATCAGTCTCTTCATGCCATAGCAAAGAATCTGGCTTCATGTCAGCAGAGAATCAGTCTCTTCACGCCATAGCAGAGAATCTGGCTTCATGTCAGCGCAGAATCAGTCTTCATGTCATAGCAGAGAATCAGGCTTCACGTCACCCACCACTGGAACAGGCCACTGTCACATATTTAGGCCCTGGCACCCAGACAGAGGAGAGAGGTCCCGTAATAGAGAATCTGGCCTTATGTCAGCGCAGAATCAGTCTTCATGTCATAGCAGAGAATCAGGCTTCACGTCACCCACCACTGGAACAGGCCACTGTCACATATTTAGGCCCAGGCACCCAGGCAGAGGAGAGAGGTCCCGTAACAGAGAATCTGGCCTTATGTCAGCGCAGAATCAGTCTTCATGTCATAGCAGAGAATCAGGCTTCACGTCACCCACCACTGGAACAGGCCACTGTCACATATTTAGGCCCAGGCACCCAGGCAGAGGAGAGAGGTCCCGTAACAGAGAATCTGGCCTTATGTCAGCACAGAATCTGTCTTCATGTCATAGCAGAGAATCAGGCTTCACGTCACCCACCACTGGAACAGGCTACTGTCACATATTTAGGCCCAGGCACCCAGGCAGAGGAGAGAGGTCCCGTAACAGAGAATCTGGCCTTATGTCAACACAGAATCTGTCTTCATGTCATAGCAGAGAATCAGGCTTCCCGTCACCCACCACTGGAACAGGCCACTGTCACATATTTAGGCCCAGGCACCCAGGCAGAGGAGAGAGGTCCCGTAACAGAGAATCTGGCATTATGTCAGCACAGAATCTGTCTTCATGTCATAGCAGAGAATCAGGCTTCACGTCACCCACCACTGGAACAGGCCACTGTCACATATTTAGGCCCAGGCACCCAGGCAGAGGAGAGAGGTCCCGTAACAGAGAATCTGGCCTTATGTCAGCACAGAATCTGTCTTCATGTCATAGCAGAGAATCAGGCTTCACGTCACCCACCACTGGAACAGGCCACTGTCACATATTTAGGCCCCGGCACCCAGACAGAGGAGAGAGGTCCCGTAACAGAGAATTTGGCCTTATGCCAGCACAGAATCTGTCTTCATGTTATAGCAGAGAATCAGGCTTCACGTCACCCACCACTGGAACAGGCCACTGTCACATATTTAGGCCCAGGCACCCAGACAGAGGAGAGAGGTCCCGTAATAGAGAATCTGGCCTTATGTCAGCACAGAATCAGTCTTCATGTCATAGCAGAGAATCAGGCTTTACGTCACCCACCACTGGAACAGGCCACTGTCACATATTTAGGCCCCGGCACCCAGACAGAGGAGAGAGGTCCCGTAACAGAGAATCTGGCCTTATGTCAGCGCAGAATCAGTCTTCATGTCATAGCAGAAAATCAGGCTTCACGTCACCCACCACTGGAACAGGCCACTGTCACATATTTAGGCCCAGGCACCCAGGCAGAGGAGAGAGGTCCCGTAACAGAGAATCTGGCCTTATGTCAGCACAGAATCTGTCTTCATGTCATAGCAGAGAATCAGGCTTCACGTCACCCACCACTGGAACAGGCCACTGTCACATATTTAGGCCCCGGCACCCAGACAGAGGAGAGAGGTCCCGTAACAGAGAATCTGGCCTTATGTCAGCACAGAATCAGTCTTCATGTCATAGCAGAGAATCAGGCTTTACGTCACCCACCACTGGAACAGGCCACTGTCACATATTTAGGCCCCGGCACCCAGACAGAGGAGAGAGGTCCCGTAACAGAGAATCTGGCCTTATGTCAGCGCAGAATCAGTCTTCATGTCATAGCAGAGAATCAGGCTTCACGTCACCCACCACTGGAACAGGCCACTGTCACATATTTAGGCCCAGGCACCCAGGCAGAGGAGAGAGGTCCCGTAACAGAGAATCTGGCCTTATGTCAGCGCAGAATCTGTCTTCATGTCATAGCAGAGAATCAGGCTTCACGTCACCCACCACTGGAACAGGCCACTGTCACATATTTAGGCCCCGGCACCCAGGCAGAGGAGAGAGGTCCCGTAACAGAGAATCTGGCCTTATGTTAGCACAGAATCTGTCTTCATGTCATAGCAGAGAATCAGGCTTCACGTCACCCACCACTGGAACAGGCCACTGTCACATATTTAGGCCCAGGCACCCAGGCAGAGGAGAGAGGTCCCGTAACAGAGAATCTGGCCTTATGTCAGCACAGAATCTGTCTTCATGTCATAGCAGAGAATCAGGCTTCACGTCACCCACCACTGGAACAGGCCACTGTCACATATTTAGGCCCAGGCACCCAGGCAGAGGAGAGGTCCCGTAACAGAGAATCTGGCCTTATGTCAGCACAGAATCTGTCTTCATGTCATAGCAGAGAATCAGGCTTCACGTCACCCACCATTGGAACAGGCCACTGTCACATATTTAGGCCCCGGCACCCAGACAGAGGAGAGAGGTCCCGTAACAGAGAATCTGGCCATATGTCAGCACAGAATCTGTCTTCATGTCATAGCAGAGAATCAGGCTTCACGTCACCCACCACTGGAACAGGCCACTGTCACATATTTAGGCCCCGACACCCAGACAGAGGAGAGAGGTCCCGTAACAGAGAATCTGGCCTTATGTCAGCACAGAATCAGTCTTCATGTCATAGCAGAGAATCAGGCTTTACGTCACCCACCACTGGAACAGGCCACTGTCACATATTTAGGCCCCGGCACCCAGACAGAGGAGAGAGGTCCCGTAACAGAGAATCTGGCCTTATGTCAGCGCAGAATCAGTCTTCATGTCATAGCAGAGAATCAGGCTTCACGTCACCCACCACTGGAACAGGCCACTGTCACATATTTAGGCCCAGGCACCCAGGCAGAGGAGAGAGGTCCCGTAACAGAGAATCTGGCCTTATGTCAGCACAGAATCTGTCTTCATGTCATAGCAGAGAATCAGGCTTCACGTCACCCACCACTGGAACAGGCCACTGTCACATATTTAGGCCCAGGCACCCAGGCAGAGGAGAGAGGTCCCGTAACAGAGAATCTGGCCTTATGTCAGCACAGAATCTGTCTTCATGTCATAGCAGAGAATCAGGCTTCACGTCACCCACCACTGGAACAGGCCACTGTCACATATTTAGGCCCAGGCACCCAGGCAGAGGAGAGGTTCATTCAACTTTGGGTTGCCCCGCAATATAATGGTAAAATGAAATTAAAAATAGTATTGAATGAGGAAGTGCCCTGGAGTAGAATAATATATTGTTAAGGGGAGGTAGTTAATATCTTATCTGCACAAGGGATGGACAGGTCCTGTGGGATCCATGCCTGGTTCATTTTTATGAACGTCAGCTTGTCCACATTGGCTGTAGACAGGCGGCTGCGTTTGTCTGTAATGACGCCCCCTGCAGTGCTGAATACACGTTCAGACAAAACGCTGGCCGCCGGGCCGGCCAGCACCTCCAAGGCATAAAAGGCTAGCTCTGGACACGTGGACAATTTGGAGACCCAGAAGTTGAATGGGGCCGAACCATCAGTCAGTACGTGGAGGGGTGTGCACAGGTACTGTTCCACCATGTTAGTGAAATGTTGCCTCCTGCTAACACGTTCCATATCAGGTGGTGGTGCAGTTAGCTGTGGCGTGTTGACAAAACTTTTCCACATCTCTGTCATGCTAACCCTGCCCTCAGAGGAGCTGGGCGTGACACAGCTGCGTTGGCGACCTCTTGCTCCTCCTCTGACTTCGCCTTGGGCTTCCACTGGTTCCCCTGTGACATTTGGGAATGCTCTCAGTAGCGCGTCTACCAACGTGCGCTTGTACTCGCGCATCTTCCTATTACACTCCAGTGTAGGAAGTAAGGTGTTTTTTTTTTGCGCTGTGTGACAGGTATAGGTTTAATCACAGAATTAGACTTCTATCTGCACGGTAGCGTGTGTCTTAGGTTTTTCTGAATGACACTATCAGCACCTTCAATGTAAGATATCCTTTTTGGGATAGATTTCAAGTAGGCCTCATATAGCAGAAACTAGTTATTTTGAGAATGGCAAATTTGGGAATAGTTTTTCAACCCAGAACAAAAAGTGTGCTTTTACGGTCACTACAAATAACTTGACCAGCTAAAACAGTACAGATTTGGTTGAATAGAAATGTGAGGCCTGTTTTTTTTTGCGCTGTGTGACAGGTATAGGTTTAATCACAGAATTAGACTTCTATCTGCACGGTAGCGTGTGTCTTAGGTTTTTCTGAATGACACTATCAGCACCTTCAATGTAAGATATCCTTTTTGGGATAGATTTCAAGTAGGCCTCATATAGCAGAAACTAGTTATTTTGAGAATGGCAAATTTGGGAATAGTTTTTCAACCCAGAACAAAAAGTGTGCTTTTACGGTCACTACAAATAACTTGACCAGCTAAAACAGTACAAATTTGGTTGAATAGAAATGTCAGGTCTATTTTTTAGGCGCTGGGTGACAGGCTCAACTTGCCCCTGATGTAGTATATGGCCAAAAAATAACCACACTATTGATGGTTAAATGCACTTGGGTGACACAGGCTCAGCCTGCACCAGATGTAGTATATGGCCAAAAAATAACCAGACTGTTGATGGTTAAATGCACTTGGGTGACACAGGCTCAGCCTGCAGCTGATGTAGTATATAGGCAAAAAATAACCAGACTGTTGATGGTTAAATGCACTTCGGTGACACAGGCTCAGCCTGCAGCTGATGTAGGATATAGCACAAAATAACCACACTATTGATGGTTAAATACACTTGGTGATAGCTTGTGCTGGCGCACCACAAGCCACAAAATGGCCGCCGATCACCCCAGAAAAAAGTGATCTAAAAACGCTCTGGGCAGCCTCAAAAAAGTGAGCAAGTCGATATTAGCACTTCAATGATCCACAGCTGCAGATCGATCACAGAATGAAGTCTTTTGGAGGAGTTAATCTGCCTAATCTCGCCCTAACGTCGCAGCTGCAACCTCTCCCTATGCTTGAATCAGCAGAGTGACGTGCAGCGTTACGTGACCCAAGCTTATATAGAGGCTGGGTCACATGCTACACTGGCCAATCACAGCCATGCCAATAGTAGGCAAGGCTGTGATGGCCTCTTGGGGCAAGTAGTATGACGCTTGTTGATTGGCTGCTTTGCAGCCTTTCAAAAAGCGCCAAGAAAGCGCCGAACACCGGACCCGAACCCAGACTTTTACGAAAATGTTCGGGTTCGGGTCCGTGTCACGGACACCCCAAAATTCGGTACGAACCCGAACTATACAGTTCGGGTTCGCTCATCCCTAGTCATAAGCAAAAGAGTAGGGGAACATGGGGGTTTAAGTGTGGGAACATTATTTAGCGGGATAGAAATAGTTAAGGGAGATAAAAGGGGAGGAGATTTTATTAGTAAAGTAGAGACACGCTGGATTTTTTTACTTAAATACATTACTGCCAGTAGAGTTAAACACAGAAATTGAGTTATTCGCGTTCGATTGAAGAAGATAGGTATGAGGGGCAAATTCACCTATATATTGAATACTAGGAGTAGTAGTCTGTATCCCTGACGAAGGATAACGTTTTATCCGAATCGCGTTGGATTTTTACACTCCTAGGCATCAGTACCTAGTTTAGTGACGTCACACAGCGCTCGATACCGAGCGTGAACTAGCAGTCAAACTTTGAGCTTTGCCACCAGCCGGGGCAAGCTCGCTTTTCAGGCAGAATATAGGGCTCCTTATCCCACTCCTGTATACATCTACTAATACATCAAGAAAATTGGCACGTGCAAAAGAAATACAGCAAGGTTAAAGCAGGTATGCATTTATAGATTTGAAACAATACTATGTATACACGGTAATTTCTGTCTATGATGTTAAAGAGTGTGGGATATTATTGCGCGGAACCATAATATCTACATTAGAAAGTATAAGTAAATTCCCCATTAAAAGTGCCCTGTCAGACCCAGGAAGAAGTACAGCGGCGTCTTAAAAAGATTAAAATAGACAAATCGCTGAGACCAGATGGCATAGACCCCTATATCCTAAGATAATTAAGTAATGTCATAGCCAGACCCTTATTTCTGATATTTAAGGACTCTATACTGACAGGGAGTGTTCCACAGGATTGGCGCATAGCAAATGTGGTGCCAATATTTAAAAAGGAGTCAAAAACAGAGCCCGGAAACTATAGGTCGGTAACTTTGTGTGGTAAGCCGTTTTAAAGGTTTTCTAATAGATGCTATCTTGGAGTACCTCAATGAAAATAAGCAAATAACGCCATATCAGCATGGCTTCATGAGGGATCTGTCATGTCAAACTAATTTAATCAGTTTCTATGAGGAGGTAAGTTCTAAACCTGACTGCGGTGAATCAATGGATGTCGTATATCTTGACTTCTCCAAAGTATTTGATGCTGTACCACAAAGGGTTAGTATATAAAATGAGAATGCTTGGACTGGGAGAAAACGTCTGTAAGTGGGTAAGTAACTGGCTGAGTGATAGAAAACAAAGGGTGGTTATTAACTGGTACACACTCAGATTGGGTTACTGTCACTAGTGGGGTACCTCAGGGGTCAGTATTGGACCCTATTCTCTTCAATATATTTATTAATGATCTTGTAGAAGGCGTGTACAGTAAAATATCTTTTTTTGCAAATGACACTAAACTGTGTAAAGTAATTAATACAGAAGAGAACAGTTTACTGCCACAGAGGGATCTGGATAGATTGGAGGCTTGGGCAGAGAAGTGGCAGATGAGGTTAAACACTGACAAATATAAGGTTATGGACATGGGAAGAAATAATGCAAGTCACCAGTACATACTTACATGGTAAAACACTGGGTAACACTGACATGGAAAAGGACTTATGAATTTTAGTGAACAGCAAACTAAGCTGTAGAAGCCAGTGTAAGGCAGCTGCTGCCAAGGCCAAGATAATGGGTTGCATCAAAAGGGGCATAGATGCCTGTGCACCGTTCTGGGCTCCTGTGAACAAGGTAGACATAGCAGAGCTGGAGAGGGTTTAGAGGAGGGCAACTAACGTAATAACTGGAATGGGTGGACTACAGTACCCAGAAAGATTGTCAAAATTAGGGTTATTCCCTTTAGAAAAAAGACGTCTAAGGGGATGTAATAACTATGTATAAATATATCAGGGTTCAGTACAGAGATCTCTTCTATCATCTATTTATCCCCAGGACTGTGACTGTGACGAGGGGACATCACTCTGTGTCTAGAGGAAAAAAGGTTTGTACACAAACATAGAAGAGGATTCCTTACAGTAAGAGCAGTGAGACTATGGAAATCTCTGCCTGAGGAGGTGGTGATGGGGAGTTCACTAATAGAGTTCAAGAGGGGCCTGGATGTATTTCTGGAGTATAATAATATTACAGGATATAGTTACTAGAGATGGGTTGTTGATCCAGGGAATTATACGGATTGCCTGATTGGAGTCGGGAAGGATTTTTTTCAGCCTAAAGTGAGGAAAATTAGCTTCTACCTCACAGGGCTTGATTTTTTATTTGCCTTACTCTGGATCAACTTACAGGATTACAGGCTGAACTGGATGGACAGATGTCTTTTTTCAGCCTTATAACCTGTGTTACCATGTTAATATGATTGAAAAGAAAAATAAGAATGAGAGCCAGAGAGCATTAAGACTATTAGAGATGAGCAAATTTTTCAAAAAATTCTGGCTGTAGAGAGCATTTATAGTGATGTAGAACACTGTGCCTTGTAGTAACACGGATAGCGAGTCAGTATGACATGCAGATGACAGGTGTCGCTCTTAGAATCACTGCACACTTCACTTATTTGGGCAGTCACGGGCCAAAACTGACCAAATAACTCAAGTATGAACTCAGCCTTACAGGTCGATGTTAGCGTCAAGAAGAAGCGCACTCCTTTTACACCGTCATCAGCTGATTCCACATAGATGTCTACAGAACCTGTTCTATGAGACGCTTATAAAAGTAGAGCAAGTAGAGCCCCCTGACAGAGTGGAGAGGGTGTCAGCAGTAAGTTTGTGCTGACATCACTGATTATTTTGCCCTTCCTCTGATCCGTCAGTAACCCCAAAAAAACTGATCCAGTCTGTGGAGCATCTGCCTTAACTCGGTCAGCATTTGGTCAGTAATCCATTAGTATTGCTAATGCCAAAAAAAAACAGGAGTAGATCCAAAACAGAGATAACATGTGAATGGAATATTTGCATGTCTTCTGTGTTTTGTACCCACTCCTGCTTTTGGCTACCAAATCACAAGCCAGTTCTGATGGAACCATACAAGCCTTACAGCTGCTCGTCTGACAGATCAGAAGAAGAGTCAAATAAATGATGATGTCAGCCAAGCTGACAGGTAAAATAGTGGCCCAGTCATTAAGTGAGGAGTATGGAAACAGCATGAAAAGTCCACAGAGTGGCCCTATGACATAGTGGTGAGGTGGAAGCAGCATGAGGAGGCCACAGAGTGGCACAATGACAGTGTGGAGGTGGGAGCAGCAGCATCAGTAGGCCACCGAGTGGCAGAATGACAGAGTGTGGAGGTGGTGGCAGCAGCAGCATCAGGAGGAGGCCGCAGAGTGTCACAATGACAGTGTGGACGTGGCGGCGGCATCAGAAGGCCACAGAGTGGCAAGGTGACATAATGTGGAGGTGGCAACAGCATGAGGAGACCACAGAATGGCAAGGTGACATAGTGTGGAGGTAGCAGCAGCATGAGGAGACCACAGAGTGGCAAGGTGACATAGTGTGGAGGTGGTAACAGCATCAGGAGACCACAGAGTGGCAAGGTGACATAGTGTGGAGGTGGCAGCAGCATCAGGAGACCACAGAGTGACAAGGTAACATAGTGTGGAGGTGGCAGCAGCATCAGAAGACCATAGAGTGGCAAGGTGAAATAGTGTGTAGGTTGCAGCAAAATCAGGAGACCACAGAGTGGCAAGGTGACATAGTGTGGAGGTGGCAGCAGTATTAGGAGACCACAGAGTTACCGGGTGACAGGCAATACCAGTACCAGCTGAAGATGGTGGGTGAAAGAAGGAGCACTTGGTATCAGATGTGTGGCATCATGCGGGTGGCAGCATCAGAATAGTAGCTGAGGCAGGTAGCCAGAAGTCAAAGTGTTGATGTGGCACCATGGATGATCTAGTCTGATACATCAGACATTGGTGGGTGGAAATCCTGGCTGTTCCACACCTAATTCATCTTGACAAAGGTCAGTCTCTCCACATTTTGGGTGGACAGGCAAGTTCTTCTTGGGGTAACTATGGCCCCCGCCGCACTAAACAACCGCTCTGATGCCACACTACTGGCTGGGCAGGACAGCTTTTTCAGAGCAAACTCGGCCAGTTGCGGCCACAAATCCAGTTTGGCTGCCCAGTAGTCCAGCGGATCTTCAATGTGGGGTGGCAGGGTGCTGTCCAAGTATGCCACCACCTGCTGGTTCAGGTTCTGCTCCAGGTCTAGATGCTGCTACTGGTGAGCAGTTGTCATTACTAGGCGGGTGAACAAAGCTTCTCATCAGCGACTCTAGACTCAGGCTTCTGCTGATGGAGCTGGTACTGCCACTGCCACTCCCTCTGCCGAATGCTGACAATTTGGCTGTCACTACGCAAGCAAGTGAGCATGCATCAGGCCATTAGTGCAAGTGACTTGGAGGGACTCCCTGCCTCCATCTCCACTGCATACTGTCACGGTGTGTCTGGGTCCTCTGCCTCATCTTCCTCATGGCCCCGTAGCTCCTCTGCCTGCTCCTGCCACCTCTGTAGAAAAACCACCCATTTCGCTAGACATTGTTTGGGCTCCAACGTTCTCCTCCTCCTCCTCCAGTTCAGCCCCCACAAGGCTCATGTGGCCATGAGATGTAGGCGCCACGTCTCCAGTACCCTGACCAGCCAGATTTACCAGCATCTGTTCCAGGACATGAAGCAATGGAATGACATTTTTCATCCCGTAGTCCTGGCGACTGACAAATAACATGGCCTCCTCAAAGGGCCTGAGCAAACGGCAGGTGTCATACATGAGCTGCCGCTAGTTGATATCGAAGTTACACAGGGGAGTACTCCTGTCCGCTTGGATCATCAAGGGAATCGTTTATGGCATTTCTCTGTTCGTATAGTCGGTCCAACATATGGAGGGTGGAATTCCAATGGGTGGAAACGATGCATATCAGCCTATGTTTGTGGGATGCCGTTCTGCTCTGCCTGGTGACTGACAAATAACATGGCCTCCGCAAAGGGACTGAGCAAACGGCAGGTGTCATGCATGAGCTGCCACTAGTTAATATCAAAGTTACACAGGGGAGTACTCCTGTCCGCTTGGATCATCAAGAAATCGTTTATGGCCTTTCTCTGTTCGTATAGCCGGTCCAACATATGGAGGGTGGAATTCCAATGGGTGGAAACGATGCATATCAGTCTATGTTGGGGGAGGCCGTTCTGCCGCTGAAGCTCAAGGAGGGTGTGCTTTGCGGTGTACAAGTGGCTGAAGTGCATGCAAAGTTTCCTGGCCATTTTTAGGATGTCTTGCAAATGGGTGGAAGACTTCAGGAACTGCTGGACAACCAGATTGAACATGTGTGCCATGCAGGGCGCATGGCTCAGCCCTCCTTGACGCAGCGCGGACATCATGTTCTTCTTGTAGTCGGTCACCATGGTTCCGATTTTGAGTTGTTGCGGAGAAAGCCAGGATTCGATTTCTTGATGAAGGACACAGAGCAGTTTCTCCTCTGTTTGCCCAGGTAAACTAGGTGCAGAACAGCGTGACAAGACTGGCTCAAGACTGGCCCACCTTCTCTTCTACATGTGTGTGCAGGGCTGGTACTGCCTTTTTGGCAAAGAAATGATGGCTTGGGACTCTCCACCACGGCTCGGCACAACCCATCAGTTCTCTGAAAGGTGCAGAGTCCACCACTTGGAAAGGGAGGGACTGCAGCACCAGCAACTTGGACAGGAGCACGTTCAGCTTCTGCACCGTTGGATGAGTGCACGTATACTGTTGTCCCTTGGCAATCGCTTTGTTGATCGATTGTTGACAGAATGACTGATGAGGAGGTGGAGGAGGAGGAGCAGGAGCATCAGGACAAGCATATGATGGGAAGGACAGTCAGCTCCCTTCAGCAGAGGTGGTGGAGCCTTGACTGCCTAAAATCGTCTGCGTGCTACTGAGTGATGCAGTGGCTGCTGTGGCAGGCTGGACCACCAGATCGGAGCCACGGTTCTCCCAGGCCACTTTATGGTGACGCTGCATATGTTGATGCAGCGCCGTGGTGCCAACATTGGCACTCTGGCCACGCTTCACCTTCTGCCCACAGATTCTACATATGGCCATGTTCACCTCTTCCGGCGGCTTAACAAAAAACTTCCACACCGCCGAGTAGGTGATTTTACCCCTATGCACTTTAACACTATGCACTGATTGACTGCTACCGCTGCTGCCACCGCAAACCCGTGCACCGCTACATCCCTGCAAAGCCAATGGTCTACCCAGGGAATGTTTGGCTACAGACCTCCCACTAATGCCACCCTGCTGCCTCACGGGCAAGCTGACACCCTCTTCTCCCGATGATAAAGCCCCTTCGTCACCTGGCTCCCAAGTGCGATCAGCTACATCATCAACATCGAGTACTGTCTGCACGTCACTGATGTCCTCCTCAACGGTCTGTGGGCCAGGAGCCTGACCACTCGCAACACCAGCTCCCATGCCACTCTCCTCCTCACTACTTGCCCGCCTACCAGATGAAGGAGTGGATGCCTTCTCCACATCTTGGCTTGCCAGTAGCTGCTGACTGTCTTCTAGTAGCTTGTCCTCACTGTATAGTGAAGCTGAGCCCACAGCATGCAATACTTCTCTGGCTGAGGGAACAGAAAAGGACAAAGGCAAGTTGAGGACAGGTGAAGGCACAGGGCCTGCTTCCGGGCCATGCCAACTAAGGGTTGTGTCTGACGAACCCACTGACTCTTGGCTGAGGGTGTCTGATAACAACTGCGACAAAGTCGAAGATCGGGTCAACGTTCAAGAACCGTTGGGTTGCTGGTCAAGACACGGCCGCTAGCTGACACTGGGAGCTCAGGCCTCTCGAAGTGACCCCTGCTGCCACGGCCCCTTACTCTGCTGTGACCTCTGCCTGCGCCAGAAACATTTAGGCCTCTGCCACTTCCCTGTGCAGGGCCTGGCACTTCTCTGTGTAACATACTGTTAGATCAAATAAATAAAAAAAAGGAAATAAAAACACCCCAAAAAAGTCTGTAATTTTCTCACTTCACCACACAACGGCTAATAAGCCCTTTTTTCCCCTCACTAATACACACAAAAAAGGGCTTTAGAACATAAACCTGCACCACTGAATGGCAAATATATTTTTCGTTTGCACTAATAAACACCACAAAAGGCTTTAGGACATATAACTGCACAGCTGAACAGTATGGGAAGGATGTCTGGATGCATATTGGACTCCCAGGTTGCTGCTAGGAATGATGTAGTCCGAGTAGTATGCCACTTTTACAGACTGACAATAATACGCACAAAACCGAAAATAAAATCGATATTAGAGGAAAAATTGTTAGGAAACATTCTTTCCTGTATATTTTCTTGTATATAAAGTGCAATTGCTGCCAAAAATTACAAGGAAGAGGCACTACGATACAACCTGTATATCACATAAAGCAGGGCCTCATTCACATTGTGGTACAAATGTTCAGGTAGTGGGACTCCTACACTCAAAGCCTATGCACTAATTGAAAGGGCTGCCAAAAATTACAAGAAACCGGCACTACTATATACCTTTGTTACACATAAAGGAGGGCATCATGCACAGCCTTGAAAAATTATGATTGATGGCCTGCTGGTAACCCTCAAAAACATTTGGAGCAAGGGCCTGCTGATCTGACCATCTAAAACATTATGGGCAAGAGCCTGCTGCCGTTATGGTGACTCTAGATAACCTGGGCCCGTTCGCACATTCCCGTGACGGCGATGATCAATTCGGATGTCTGCCCTATCAACTTTTGATTTTATTTTCAGCACGAAACACGGTGACCATGGGTAACGGGGAATCAGGTTTTGATTCCGGAGAGGGAGCCTGAGAAACAGCTACGGCTACCACTTCCAAGCAAGGCAGCATGCGTGAAAATTACCTATTAGGTATAATTAGGTGAAGGCCTGCAGGTGAGCTGACCCTGTAAAAGATTGTAGGTTAGGGCCTGCTGGTGAGCTGACCCTGTAAAAGATTGTAGGTGAGGGCCTGCAGGTGAGCTGACCCTATAAACAATTATATGCGAGGGCATGCTGCTGAGCTGACCCTCTAAAACATTATGGTTGAGGGCCTGCTGCTGAGCTGGCCATTGAAAAAAATGTACAGTGTTCAAAGCAGGCCAGGTCGCCTGAATACTTCATCTAGGAATAATGGAATAGGACTCCGGTTCTATTGTGTTGGTTTTCGAAACTGGGACCATGATTAAGAGGGATGGCCGGGGGCATCCGTATTGTCCGTATTGCGCCACTAGAGGTGAAATTCTTGGACCGGCGGAAGACGAACAAAAGCGAAAGCATTTACCAAGAATGTTTTCATTAATCAAAAATTCCGACCATAAACGATGATGACCGGTGATCCGGCGGCGTTATTCCTATGACCCGCCGAGCAGCTTCCGGGAAACCAAAGTCTTTGGGTTCCGGGGGGAGTATGGTTGCAAATCTGAAACTTAAAGGAATTGACGGAAGGGCACCACCAGGAGTGGAGCCTTCGGCTTAATTTGACTCAACACGGGAAACCTCACCCGGCCCAGACACGGAAAGGATTGACAGATTGATAGCTCTTTCTCTATTCTGTGGGTGGTGCATGGACGTTCTTAGTTGGTAGAGCGATTAGTCTGGTTAATTCCGATAACGAACAAGACTCCTCCGTGATAACTAGTTACATGACCCCCGGCGGTGAGGATTGTGTTAACCAGACTCTTGGATAGTGAGACTGGACTTAAAGGTGAGGGCATGCTGGTGTGCTGATCCTCTAAAAAATGATATGCGAGGGTCTGCAGGTGAGCTGACCCTGTAAAAGTTTGTAGATGAGGGCCTGCTGGTGAGCTGACCCTCTAAAAAATTGGGCATTCAGATGAGCTGACCCTGTAAAAGATTGTAGATGAAGGCTTGCTGGTGAGCTGACCCTGTAAAACATTATATGCGAGGGCCTGCTGGTGATCTGACCCTGTAAAACATTATATGCGAGGTCCTGCTGGTGAGCTGACCCTCTAAAAAGTTATATGCGAGGGTCTTCAGGTGAGCTGACCCTGTAAAACATTGTAGGTGAGGGCCTGCTGGTGAGCTGACCCTCTAAAAAATGATATGCGAGGGCCTGCTGGTGAGCTGACCCTGTAAAACATTGTAGGTGAGGGCCTGCTGGTGAGCTGACCCTGTAAAACATTAGATGCGAGGGCCTGCTGGTGAGCTGACCCTCTAAAAAATTATATGCGAGGGCCTTCAGGTGAGCTGACCCTGTAAAACATTTTAGGTGAGGGCCTGATGGTAAGCTGACCCTCTAAAAACTTATGTACGAGGCCTTTTGGTGAGCTTACCCTGTAAAAGATTGTAGGTGAAGGCCTGCTGGTGAGCTAACCCTATAAAACATTAAATGCGAGGGCCTGGTGAGCTGACCCTCCAAAATATTATATACGAGGGCCTGCAGCTGAGCTGACCCTATAAAACATTATATGCGAAGGGCATATATGCGAGGGCATTAAATGCGACGAATAAGCATGTTGATATGATGGAAGAGGAGAAGGAGGATGAGAAAAGGAAGATTCAAGATATACCCTTGTTTGTGGTGGAAGGGGTGCATGGGAATACAGTGTATTCAGTACATTGTAAACAACACATTTAAAGTGCCTTTATGTCCATCAGATTTTCTCTGGTGGAGTCGAGAAGTCATGGTCAATTCAGGCCTTGTTATTTTTATAAGAGTCAACCTGTCAGCATTTTCAATTGACAGGCGGATACGCTTATCTGTTATAATGCCACCAGCAGCACTAAATAACCCGCTCAGACAAAACGCTGGAGGCAGGGCAGGCCAGCACCTCCAAAGAGTAGAGAGCCAGTACGTGCCACGTGTCCAGCTTGGACACCCAGTAGTTGTAAGGCACTGAGGGATCCTTGAGGACGCTGGCACCGTCTGCTATATACTCCTTCACTATGTTTCAAAATTTTTCCCTTCTTGTGACACTAGGCCGCGGATCAGGGAGAGGATGCTGGCGGGGTGTCATGGAACTGTCCCAGGCTTTGGAGAGTGTTGTCCTGCCTCTGTTGGAACTGCTGTGGGTTCACCTTGTCTCCCCTACTTGGTTGACCAAGGAACTACAGACTCTGCTGCCAGCGTTGTCAGATAGGAATTTTTGAAGAAATTTTTCAACAAGGATCTTCTGTTATTGCACTGTTTTGCTCGTCCTCTCCACCAGAGGAATGAGAGATGAGAAGTTCTCTTTGTAGCAGGGGTCTAGAAGGGTAAACAACCATTAATCCATGTTGTCTAAAATGCGTATAACGCGTGGGTGGCGGGAAAGGCAGCCTAACATAAGCTCAGCCATGTGTGCCAATGTACCAACAGGCAAGACTTTGCTGTCGTCATCAGGAGGATCACTCTCAATCTCCTCATCCTCTTCCTCCTCTTCTGACCACCCACGCTGAACAGATGGAATTAAACTTCCATGGGTACTACCCTCTGTAGCGGAGGCAACTGTCTCCTGCTCCTCCTCCTCTTCCTCGTCCAATTCGCGCTGAGAAGAGGGACGGAGCGTGGTCTGGCTATCACCCTGTATAATGTCTTCCCCCATTTCCACCTATTCCACATGCAAAGCGTCGTCCTTAATTGTGTGCAGCGAGCTTTTGAGTAGACACAGAAGTGGGATGGTTACACTGACAATAGCGTTATCGCCGCTCACCATCTGTGTTGATTCCTCAAAGTTTCTTAAAACCTCACAGAGGTCAGACATCCATGCCCACTGCTCGCTTGTGAATAGCGGAAGCTGACTGGAAAGGCGACAAGCATGTTGCAGCTGGTATTCCACTACTGCCCTCTGCTGCTCCCAAGGCCTGGCCAACATGTGGAACGTCGAGTTCCAGTGCGTGCTCATGTCGCACAACAGCCGGTGCGCTGGCAATTTCAAGCGTTGCTGCAGCGTTGACAGGCCGGCTGAAGCTGTCGATGACTTGCGGAAATGTGCACACACGCGGTTCACCTTCACCAGTAGCTCAGGCAAATTGGGGTAAGTTTTGAGAAACCGCTGAACCACTAAGTTTAAGACATGGCTAGGCATGGGATGTATGTGAGCTTGCCGAGCTCCAAAGCCGCCACTAAGTTACGGCGATTATCAGACACAACCATGCCTAGTTGTAGGTTGAGTGACGAGAGCTACAGCTAAGTCTGGTCTCTTATCCCCGGCCACAGCTCTGCTGCGGTGTGCTGTTTGTCCCCTAAGCATATCAGCTTCAGCACAGCCTGTTGTCGCTTCCCCACTGCAGTGCTACACTGCTTCCAGCTGCTGACTGATAACTGACTGGTTCTGCACGCTGGTAATTCGGAAATGGAAGTGGAGGAGGAAGCGGAGGAGGAGAAGTGGGTGTTGGAGCCACTAATGTAGGTGCTGGCAGAAACCCTGATTGACATAGGGCCCGCAATCCTTTGCGTCGGTAGCACCTGTGCCATCCCAGGGTACGACTCGCTCGTATAGCACCCGATGACACGTTCCGGCCAGCCAATCACTGTAACGCCATCAGCCAACATGGCTACGGCATTACAGTGAGGGCAGCACTTACCTGCACTCTTATTGGCTGCGAAGCAGCCAAGAAACAAGCGGGCGGAGACTCGAGGATTGCGCTCGAGCACATGCGGTGTTCAGCTGAATACCGCCATGTGCCGTGCATCGAGATGCTTGAGCCGAACAGGTGTTCAGCCGAGCATGCTCGAGCATCACTAGTAGTATAGGTAAAACTGGACAGTCAGGGACTATGTACTTAGCTTGCTTAGGGGTGAGAACCCCCAAAGAGGTCCCCTTTGCCACGATACACTCCAGCTTTTTTTTTAAACTCATAGTAGGGTCACCTTTAAGTTTCTTAGAAACAGATTCATCATCCAACATCTGTATGTTTAGATCCCTGTACAGGCCAGAGTCCAGTATTACAATAGTTCCTCCCTTGTCCACCTGTTTCACCACAATGTCCTGCATGCCACTCAGAGAGGTGACAGCATCATTTTGTTCTTTAGTTAAATTATATTTATTTTTATGTAAATTTTTAGATAGTAATACTAGTTTGCGCTCCACAAGCTCCCGAAACTTGTCCAGGGCTGCAGGGCGCGACTGTATTGGGTAAAAAGAAGAATTTTTTTAGTGGTGAAGGAGGAGGACAGAGAGGTAGAACTGTCAGGATGAGAGTCTCTCTGTAACGTCATCAGTTCATGTGTGGCAATATGTTCAGAAAACCAAAAAGTAGAAGACATGGAGAGACTGTCATCGGTGATACTAGATTGCACAATAGAAGACAATGTGTTATGAACCTGTTGTTCAATATCAATATTCAGAAAATGCTTTTTAACAGTTAAATCACGTGCAAACTTATTTATGTCAACCAAAGTCTAATACAAATCAAAATTACATGTAGGCGCAAACGTAAGTCCTTTGGACAATACTTCAAGCTGATGAATAGAAAATACTTTTGCAGATAAATTAAATACAGGAACACATTCTATTTGTCTGGCGGGGATACTGCTGACTTTTTTTTTCTTCTGCCGCTCCATTTTTTTTATTTTATACTAGCAGAAGGACCCGCCTTTGCGCGGGTATATTTAATATATTTTATTTAATGTTTGTGTGTATCGTTAAAAGATATCGACAGTATCCCCCATAACAGTGACCTCTACAGCACCCCACCCCTTTAACAGTGAACTCCATAGTCCCCCACCCTTTAGCACTGCCCCCCCACAGTGCCCCGCCACTTTAAAATGGGACCTCCACAGCAGCCCACTCCCTTGACAGTGACCTCTTCAGGGGCCCACCCCCTTAACAGTGACCTCCACAGTATCCCGCTGCCTTAACAGTGACCTCCACAGTACCCCGCTGCCTTACCAGTGACTTCACAGCACCCTGCTGCCTTAACAGTGACCTCCACAGCAGTTGCCCCTTTAATAGTGCCCCCTGCCCCTTTAACAGTGACCTCCACAGTGGCCTGCCCCCTTAACAGTAACTTCTGTGATACTGACATGCATTTCTGCCAGAGCCTTTTCCTCCTCTGTGATGATCAGCGCCATTAACTTCAATAACATTCAGACGAAATTACCTCTCATTGACTTTTAAAAACATCAGAAAAAACCTAAGTTGGAAACTTTTTGATTCTTAACCCCCGTGGGATCATGTCGTTTTTAGGCTTCATTCACACGTCCGTGGAACACGGTCCGTGAGATACCGGACTGGCATCCAGCTTAGTGCAGGAGCGCAAGGCATCATTGGTTGCTATGACGCCGTGCGCTTTGTGCCACACAATGACGCTATGGTTGCTATGACAATTATTATTGCTGGTAGTAAAAAAAACTACAGGCACCGGCAGGGGCACTAAATTACTGGCTTGGCTGGTGAGTTACTGGCCGGATGGAAACCCTAGTGCTTATTAAGACAAACTAAAACCACAGAATTAACAGGCACACAAGCAGCGTGTAATGCAAGGCACCAACGAAACAGACCAGTGAGGATGAAGTCAAAGGGGTTTATTAACAAAATAAACAAAGTCCAGGTAAACTTCACTGGGCAAACATCAGGCAAACAAAAAACGAAGGAAAGCCAGGAGTAGTCCCGATCCATGCATAAGTCTCTGGTAAAAGGATGTGTCACGGAAAGTCCCGGGTCGTGGGTCCCACTGGAACGGACGGAGTCCCAGCAAACTTCAGTCAGTAGCTAGCAGTACTGACCTGCACCTGGATGAGGAAGGATAACAGTGGGCACTGACCGACCTGGGAGGCCACCTTTTATATGCCTGCTAACAAATCCCAGGGTGCCAAGTGTCCACTCCCCATAGGTCATGATCCTGCCCTACACCTGTGTACAAGGCTTTGGTCGGTCATTAGTCAATTAGACCAATGCCGGCCCCCTAATTTGCTTTGAACTTGCGGCCAGGTGCTATTCCCTTCGCTGGTCGGTGAAGCGAATAAGAAGCGTGTATCCCCTTGTGAACCCATTTTCGAACGTAAATGCAGATGCACGACAGGCTCTGTGAGAATGCACGAGCACGTCGTCATGGACACCAGAATGGAATCCGCAATAGGCACCGGAGACAAGCTCGGCCGCAGCGTACTGCCACTAGCCCGTCCAAGCTGTCCCCAAAAGCCATGCGGTCTTCCCCTCTGGCGCACATACGAACGCATCCCCACGTCAGTTCGCAAAGGGGTCGGAGCTGGTGTATCAATGGAGACACGCGTAACCTGTCCCGCAGCTCCACAAGGACCCTTTTGGTCACACCGGAGTGCGAGACAGGTGAGGATCTTACATTACCCCCCCCTTGAGGAGGCGGCTCAGAAGACTCCAAGCGAGCTTTCCCCGGATTATCCCGGTGGAAGGCTGTCACCAACTCATCCGCATGCACCTGACGAGCAGGTACTCAACATCTCTCCTCTGGACCAAAACCCTTCCAGTCTACCAAGTATTGGAGAGACCTCTGGACAAAACGAGAGTGCTAAATCCTGTTTACCTCGAACTCTGACACCCCTTGGACATCCAACGGGGGTGGAGTCTGAATGAAGAGGGGGGGATTCGGCCGCCGATTTGAGAAGTGATACATGAAAGGTGTTCACTCCTCGAATCGACGGTGGAAGAGCAACCTTGTACGTAACTCGGTTGATCTTCTGCGTCACCGGGTATGGACCAATGAATCGAGGACCCAATTTGGAAGATGACTGACGCAGAGGAATGTTCCGGGTGGAGACCCACACCTGATCTACCACCTTAAACTTTTGCTCTAGAGTGCGATGACGATCAGCAAATTTATTCTGTTGCACCACCGCACTGCGGAGATTTTGCTGAACCGACGACCAAATGGGACGTCTATCCTCGAACCATTGATCCACCACCGGTGAATCAGTGGAGGGCCCGGCCAGAGAAGAGAGTCTTGGATCACTGCCCCCCACGCACCTGAATGGAGACATCTTAGTGGAAGCATGCTTAGAGTTGTTATAAGCCACCTCCGCGAAGGTTAGATGTGCGGCCCATTTCTCCTGGCATTCTGACACAAAGCACCGGAAATATTGTTCCAGGGTCCGGTGAAAACCGGAAGAGAAAGACAAATTTATACCCAACTGGGAGCAGAAAGAACGCCAGAACCGAGAGATGAATTGAATACCTCTATCTGAAACAATATCAATCGGCGCTCCGTGTAATCGAAAGATATGATTCAAAAACAGATCTGCCAATTCTGTGGCCGAGGGAAATCTGGGAAGTGGGATAAAATGGGCCATTTTACTAAAACGGTCCACCACTACCCAGATTACCGTACTTCCAGAGGACCTTGGAAAATCTGTGATGAAGTCCATGGAGATGTGAGTCCATGGAGCCTGAGGAATGGGCAATGGGAGCAAAGATTGAGACGGTTTATATCGAGCACACACACTACATGCCTGGATGTAGGCCTTAACATCCATGGACATACTGGACCATTAAACGTGACGTTTAACAAGGGTAAGTGTTTTCTTAACACCCAGATGCCCTGCAGACTTGGAGTCGTGAAGCTGTTGGATAACCTTTAACCGAAGGTTAACTGGTACAAACCATCGCCTCTCGGGCTTGTTAGGCGGACTCTCTGCCTGTGAAGGTTCGAGAAGAGAGGACAAGTCCTCCATTAACTCTGCGATCTCTAAGGCGGCCAGAAAACATTTAGTGGAAAGAATAGTCTCTGGCTCAGAGCTCAGGATGGAAGCACATTTTTAGAACCTGTCTTATACTTGAGGCGAAAATTGAAGCGGGTGAAAAACAATGCCCACCGAGCTTGTCGGGAGTTGAGTCTCTTGGCAGTCTCTAGGTACTCTACATTTTTGTGGTCAGTGTAAACCGTAATGGGATGTTCTGCACCCTCTAGCCAATGTCTCCACTCTTGAAAAGCCAATTTTTCTCCCAGAAGCTCTCTATTGCCGATGTCGGAGGCGTCAACCTTGAGGACAAAAGGTCGGGAAGTGTCTGGATGAGTAACGATTGGCGTAGTGCAAAAGGCCTGCTTTAGCGTTTCAAAGGCTCTGTCTGCCTCTCTCGTCCACTTTAAAGGATTAGCTTCCTTCTTAGTGAGGTTAGTGAGAAGTACCACTATCGCAGAGAAATTCTTAATAAACTTGCGGTACAAGTCCCTTCAGATCCTTATGTTGAGGCCAATCCAAGACAGCAGAAAGTTTGGATGGATCCATACCCAGTCCCCTTTCTGAGAAAATGTACCCCAGAAAAGGCAATTCCGTTACCTCAAACAGACACTTCTCTAGTTTGGCAAAGTGGCGGTTCTCCCTCAGTTTCTGGAAAACCTGACACACGTGTCTCCGATGAGACACCAGATCCGACGAGTAGATTAGCATGTCGTCTAAATAGACAACAACAAATCTACCTAAGAAATCCCTGAGTACATCATTGATGAACTCCTGGAAGACCGCAGGAGCATTACAGAGAACAAAATTTCATAACGAGATAGTCGTAATGCCCGTCCCTGGTGTTGAATGCGGTCTTCCATTCATCACCTTCTCTGACGCGCAGCAAGTTATATGCACCCCTCAAATCGAGTTTGGTGAAGATCCGGGCCTCTGCCACCTGAGAAAACAAATAGTCAATCAGAGGCAGAGGATACCAATTCTTCACCGTGATCCACGAAGAAGAACCCGGCTCCAGCGGGGAAAGTGGATGGATGAATGAAACCCTTCTCGAGATTCTCTTTAATTTAATCACGCTGGGCCTGAATCTCAGGCCCAGTGAGATTATATATATGTCCCCGGGGTGGCATGGTACCTGGCAACAGATCTATGGGACAATCATATGACCTATGGGGAGGTAACACATCAGCCCCCTGTGGACTGAACACGTCCTGGAAGTGATGGTAATGCTGGGGTAATGTACTTAATACTTCCGTGGAGGCTAGTGGCAACTTAGGACATATGCACCGAGTGAGGCATTCAGTACTCCACCGGGAAATCTGACCTGAGCGCCAGTCCACTATTGGATTATGTAGTCTCAAACAAGGCAGACCCAAAATCACAGGAGTGGATGGCATGTCCAGGACAAAAAGGCTTAAGGTCTCCCGATGATCAGCCCCCACTGTTACCTGCAGCCCGGGCGTCATCCACGCGGCAGAACCATCCTGGAGAGGAGATCCATCAATAGCGGTCACCGACAGGGTGGTCTTTGGTTGGATTAGCGGGATGCCAAGTCGATGCACCAAGATTGAGTCCATAAAATTCCCTGTTGCTCCAGAATCAATTAGGGCAGAAAACACATGTACTTTGTCTTGCCACTGTAGTGAAATTGGTACCATCACTCGAGTTGGAGGAGGGATAATAGCACCTAGGAGGTTCTCCTCTATGCCCCCTAGGTACATTCGTTTCCCGCCGACAGGAGGGGACAGGTCTTAACGAGATGTCCTGCTTTTCCACAAAACAGGCACAGACCTTTCTGTTGGCGATGAGCTCGTTCCGCTTGTGTAAGATGGGAGGACCCAACCTCAATTGGATCTTCTGCCGGCTTAGTGGCCCCTGGATGTGGCCATGAAGGTGCAAAGCGAGTCGACCATTCTACCCGCCTCTCCCGGATCCGTCTGTCTGCATCGATTGCCTGGGAGATGGCCATCTCCAATGAGTAAGGCTAGAAGAAGATCCCGGACTGCATCAGAAAGTCCTAGCCGGAAATGATGGCAGAGGGCTGAGTCGCCCCCAGGTGGTGAAAGCTGTTTATCGCCTAAATTTCGCAGCGTATTCTTCGGCAGGGCGGCGACCTTGCTGAATATGCTCGAGATGGTTCTCGGCAGTACGGGTACGATCTGGGTCATCGTAGATAATGGCCATGGCCTTAAAGAAAGCTTCGACTGACAAATAGGCGGTGTGGTCCTAGGGCAAATTAAACGCCCAATGTTGGGGATCTCCTCGAAGCAAGGACATTATGATCCCAATCCTGTGTCTGATATTGCTGGAAGCTATTGGCTGCAACTGGAAATATAAAAGACAGGAGTTCCTGAAGTTTAGGCATTCCAGTCTATCTCCTGTGAAGGAGTCAGGCAGTGGAATCATCGGCTCCACTTGGTGTCTTGCGATCGTGATGGGTAACGTGAAAGCTTCTTGGAGCAGCTACTGAACCTCCCCATCACATTAGACAGTTGCTCCTGGATTTGAGCTGCAGCGACTGACGGCACATTTGGGCGTCGTTGGGTTAACAGATTAACTGCTCCTGTTAACTCATTTTGCTGCTGCTGGATTCTTTCCATGGCAACTGTTTGTTGGGCCCACTGTTCTTTAATGCAAGGCACCAACGAAACAGACCAGTGGGGAGGAAGTCAAAGGGGTTTATTAACAAAATAAACAAAGTCCAGGTAAACTTCACTGGGCAAACGTCAGGCAAATGTACCTTAGGGATCTGTTCTGGGACACATATTGTTTAATATCTTTATCAGCGAAATTGCAGAAGGCCTTGATGGTAAGGTGTGTATTTCTGCTGTTGACACAAAGATTTGTAACAGGGTTGATGATCCTGGAGGGATACACCAAATGGAAAAGGATTTAGGAAAACTAATGTTGATAGTGCAAGATAATGCACCTGGGGCGTAAAAACCCAAGAGCAGAATATAAAATCAGTGATACAGTCCTAACCTTAGTATCTGAGGAAAGGGATTTAGGGGTCATTATTTCAGAAGACTTAAAGGTAGGCAGACAATGCCACAGAGCAGCAGGAAATGCTAGCAGAATGCTTGGGTGTATAGAGAGTGGCATTACCAGTAGAAAGAGGGAGGTGCTCATGCCGCTCTACAGAGCACTAGTGAGACCTCGTTTGGAGTATTGTGCGCAGTACTGGAGACCATATCTCCAGAAGGATATTGATACTTTGGAGAGAGTTCAGAGAAGAGCTACTAAACTGGTACATGGATTGCAGGATAAAACTTACCAGGAAAGATTAAAGGACCTTAACATGTATAGCTTGGAAGAAAGATGAGAAAGAGGGGATATGATAGAAAATTTTAAATGCATAAAGGGAATCAACAAGGTAAAAGAGTAGTGCAGCAACAGATTCCAAATGCAAATAGCACACTTGAAATTAACTCTGGACCTATTATCTGCTGATTTTAATGGGGATAATGAAGGAATAACAGACACCTGGCCATGGAACAGCTGAGAAGCCAATTGTCCCATTACTTTTGGTCCCTTAACAAGTGGGAGGCACATATGCAAACTGTTGTAATTCCTACACCGTTCACCTGATTTAGATGTAAATACACTCAAATTAAAGCTGACAGTCTGCAGTTAAAGCACATCTTGTTTGTTTCATTTCAAATCCATTGTGATGGTGTATAGAGCCAAATATGTTAGAATTGTGTCTATGTCCCAATATTTATGGACCTGACTGTACATGCTACAGACATAGTGATGTGATGTCACAACAATACTTAGTGCACCAATCAGTAATATCTACTCAGACCTGATAAAATGTGAAGTTTCATGTATTGCGAAAAAAATATGCGCATCATTAGAGCCGATTTGCGCAATCACAAATATATTGGGTCACTCTATCTGCATATAAAGCTATTGTTCTGCTATGCATGCGAAATGTTATAAAAAACTGTGCTGTAATGTGAAATTGCTTAAAGTGATCAGGAGTTCTTCCTCACACTCACGAAAGTTCGTGCCAACCATTTTCCCTAGTCTCAGGAAACTTCTAGCAGCTTGACAAATGTAGCAAAAGTGAGCCACGCCTGTGTGCAATACGTGCAAACTACATTGCTGATTTTTGCAATCAAGAAAATAATGACTGGAGATCGCGATTTCTAGAATTTGCGAATTTATGACGAATATTACGCCATAAATTCGTGAAATATTGCGAAAACGAATATTGCCTATGCCGGTCATCACTAATTGAGTACTGAAGGGCAGACATTGTAGTCCTTACACATAAATCAGCAGTTTGATATGCTTAGGAGTTAGAGGCTTTCCAGCACTAAGCTGTGAATGGGGGAGGGACAAATGCAGAAACGCGGACTCTCTCTGAGCTCAGAAAGGAGCTTTTGAAGAAAGACACACTCCAACTTCAGCCTGTCTATGCTGAAGGACAGGATTCACTTGTTAGAGTGAGTGGACTGCAAAATAGCTGGAAGGGAGAGTGATTTTAAAAGGTTTTTTGCACATTTGCTCAGGTTCACCTAAAAAGTGACAATTGAGCATATGTTGTTTGAAAAGTTAGTGACCATTTACTGTAAGTCCTGGAAGAACCCTTTAAAGGTATTGTGTCACCAAAAATGATAGATGGTGGAGGTGCAGTAGACATCACTTATCTAGACTTTAGTAAGGCTTTTGATACTGTCCCACACAGAAGGCTTATCAATAAATTACAGTCTTTGTGCTTGGACTCCCATATTGTTGAATGGATTAGGCAGTGGCTGAGGGACAGACAACAGAGGGTTGTAGTCAATGGAGTATATTCAGACCATGGTCTTGTTATCAGTGGGGTACCTCAGGGATCTGTTCTGGGACCCATATTGTTTAATATCTTTATCAGCGAAATTGCAGAAGGCCTCGATGGTAAGGTGTGTCTTTTTGCTGATGACACAAAGATTTGTAACAGGGTTGATGTTCCTGGAGGGATACACCAAATGGAAAAGGATTTAGGAAAACTAGAGGAATGGTCAAAAATCTGGCAACTAAAATTTTATGTTGATAAGTGCAAGATAATGCACCTGGGGCGTAAAAACCCAAGAGCAGAATATAAAATCAGTGATACAGTCCTAACCTCAGTATCTGAGGAAAGGGATTTAGGGGTCATTATTTCAGAAGACTTAAAGGTAGGTAGACAATGTCATAGAGCAGCAGGAAATGCTAGCAGAATGCTTGGGTGTATATGGAGAGGCATTACCAGTAGAAAGAGGGAGGTGCTCATGCCGCTCTACAGAGCACTAGTGAGACCTCATTTGGAGTATTGTGCGCAGTACTGGAAACCATATCTCCAGAAGGATATCAATACTTTGGAGAGAGTTCAGAGAAGAGCTACTAAACTAGTACATGGATTGCAGGATAAAACTTACCAGGAAAGATTAAAGGACCTTAACATGAATAGCTTGGAAGAAAGACGAGACAGAGGGGATATGATAGAAACTTTTAAATACATAAAGAGAATCAACAAGGTAAAAGAGGAGAGAATATTTAGAAGAAGAAAAACTGCTACAAGAGGACATAGTTTTAAATTAGAGGGGCAAAGGTTTAAAAGTAATATCAGGAAGTATTACTTTACTGAGAGAGTAGTGGATGCATGGAATAGCCTTCCTGCAGAAGTGGTAGCTGCAAATACAGTGAAGGAGTTTAAGCATGCATGGGATAGGCATAAGGCCATCCTTCATATAAGTTAGGGCCAAGGGCTATTCATAGTATTCAGTATATTGGGCAGACTAGATGGGCCAAATGGTTATCTGCCGACACATTCTAAGTTTCTATGTTTCTATATCTGCTAGTTAAAACCAGATAGCATCACTTATCTTTTTTTCTAATCTGTTTTTATTTTCTGATTGTAGATTTTTTTATTTTATTTCCTGAACATGATGATGGGGGCGGCCATCTTGTCTGAGCTGTTCTTATCAGCATTTACACAGCATTAAAAAAACATTGCTTTATGGTAGCCATATGGGACATAGCTAGTGATGAGCGGCATGGGCGATATTTGAATTTGTGATATTTCACGAATAATATTCGTCGAATATTTGCTAATTCGAATATTCGTTATATTCTACATTCTTTTTTATTTACTCGAAGATCAGCAAGGTAGTGATCGCATAATATGCGACTATTACGTGATCAATACAGGCGTGGGTCAAAAACGAATATATAGCACTATAGAATATAGTGCTATATATTTGTTTTTAGAATATTCATTATTTTTCCATCTGAACACATGATTCCTCCCTAATTCTTGCTTTTGGGCCAATGAGTCATTGGCCCACAAGTAACTTAAGCAGGGAGGAATCATGACTTCAGATGGAAAAAAATATTAAGAATATTATAAAAAACAAATATATAGCACTATACTCAATATAGTGCTATACTGTATATTTGTTTTTTAGAATATTCGTCATTTTTTTACATTTGAAGTTATGATTCCTCCCTGCTTAAGTTGATTGTGGGCCAATAACTCATTGGCCCACAAGCAAGAAGCAGGGATGAATCATGTGTTCAGATGGAAAAAATGACGAATATTCAATATAACGAATATATAAAACTATATTCTAAATATTCGAGATAAAAATTTGCTTTTCTAATATTCGTGATCAACACTAGACACAGCCACAATGGACAGGAGTGACTTCTTTGGGAGAGTTCTCTAGGCATACTCTGGGACTGGTGCAGAGGTCATTGAACAAGGAAAGAATAGATAAGCTCTGACAATTACATATTGTGAATGGTAGATCCTGTCTTATCTGTACACAGAAATGAGAGAGAGAATGAGTTAACTGCAGTAAAGTGATCTGTAGAAATCAAGAAGAGGCACCAATTATTAGACATAGTGGCCAGTGCAAAAACTGTAGAATTTTAGCTTTTAGTTTAAAGTGACATGGAAAATTAAAAATAACACCATCAAAAATGATTAAAAAATATGTTAAACATAAAAAAGTGATTTAACCAGCAGGTCATTTTCTGATAACACATTCCCTTTAAGACTCCAGTTCCAATATTTGGTTTGAATGTTCAAAAATAACTGAGTGTGTCTCTACAAGTCTGCCTGTGAAACATTTATGCTGCTTTAACTGAGCTAGCAATTCCTGTGTCCAAATAGTAAAAGATGAGTTATGCATGATAGAATACAGTCAATAATCCAAAATCTCTTATTTTCTTTCAAGTGAACCCTTTAGCAGAAACTGGCTTTCTACTTTCTATGGAAATTTGTACCAAATAGGTTGTGTTGACATACAGATTGGATCAGTTTGTGTGGTCTAGAAAGGTTGAAGCTTGCAATGTACTTGTTCTGTATATTGTAAATTAAAATGAAAGTACAAACCGGATTCCAAAAAAGTTGGGACACTAAACAAATTGTGAATAAAAACTGAATGCAATGATGTGGAGATGGCAAATGTCAATATTTTATTTGTAATAGAACGTAGATGACAGATCAAACGTTTAATCCGAGTAAATGTATCATTTTAAAGGAAAAATACGTTGATTCCAATTTTCACGGTGTCAACAAATCCCCAAAAAGTTGGGACAAGTAGCAATAAGAGGCTGGAAAAAGTAAATTTGAGCATAACGAAGAGCTGGAAGACCAATTAACACTAATTAGGTCAATTGGCAACATGACTGGGTATAAAAAGAGCTTCTCAGAGTGGCAGTGTCTCTCAGAAGCCAAGATGGGTAGAGGATCACCAATTCCCACAATGTTGCGCAGAAAGATAGTGGAGCAATATCAGAAAGGTGTTACCCAGCGAAAAATTGCAAAGACTTTGCATCTATCATCATCAACTGTGCATAACATCATCCGAAGATTCAGAGAATCTGGAACAATCTCTGTGCGTAAGGGTCAAGGCCGTAAAACCTTACTGGATGCCCGTGATCTCCGGGCCCTTAAACGACACTGCACCACAAACAGGAATGCTACTGTAAAGGAAATCACAGAATGGGCTCAGGAATACTTCCAGAAACCATTGTCAGTGAACACAATCCACCGTGCCATCCGCCATTGCCAGCTGAAACTCTACAGTGCAAAGAAGAAGCCATTTCTAAGCAAGATCCACAAGCTCAGGCGTTTTCACTGGGCCAGGGATCATTTAAAATGGAGTGTGGCAAAATGGAAGACTGTTCTGTGGTCAGACGAGTCACGATTCAAAGTTCTTTTTGGAAATCTGGGACGCCATGTCATCCGGACCAAAGAGGACAAGGACAACCCAAGTTGTTATCAACGCTCAGTTCAGAAGCCTGCATCTCTGATGGTATGGGGTTGCATGAGTGCGTGTGGCATGGGCAGCTTGCATGTCTGGAAAGGCACCATCAATGCAGAAAAATATATTCAGGATCTAGAACAACATATGCTCCCATCCAGACGTCATCTCTTTCAGGGAAGACCCTGCATTTTTGAACAAGATAATGCCAGACCACATTCTGCATCAATCACAACATCATGGCTGCGTAGGAGAAGGATCCGGGTACTGAAATGGCCAGTCTGCAGTCCAGATCTTTCACCTATAGAGAACATTTGGCGCATCATAAAGAGGAAGGTGCAACAAAGAAGGCCCAAGACGATTGAACAGTTAGAGGCCTGTATTAGACAAGAATGGGAGAGCATTCCAATTTCTAAACTTGAGAAACTGGTCTCCTCGGTCCCCAGACGACTGTTGAGTGTTGTAAGAAGAAGGGGAGATGCCACACAGTGGTGAAAATGGCCTTGTCCCAACTTTTTGGGGATTTGTTGACACCATGAAATTCTGATTCAACATATTTTTCCCTTAAAATGGTACATTTTATCAGTTTAAGCTTTTGTTCTGTGATTTATGTTCTATTCTGAATAAAATATTAGAAGTTGGCACCTCCACATCATTGCATTCAGTTTTTATTCACGATTTGTATAGTGTCCCAACTTTTTTGGAATCCGGTTTGTATTAGGGTGTCAGGTTGACTTAATCGTGTTTGGTTTGTTTTGCAAAGATTGCATAGCACACATCTATTGTACCTTGCATCACACCATAATCTCAGGTTTCTCTGGTTACAACATTAAAATTAACCCTTTCCAGACCTCTGCCGTTCATGTATGGCGGAAGTCCTGTCTTTATGGCACTCACCCTACTCACACAGCAGACACACGTGGCTTATGTCTGCGTTCAGCGATAATTCAGATAGCAGACAATTAACTCTTCAGAAGCCATGGTTAGGGATGAGCGAACCCGAACTGTATAGTTCGGGTTCGTACCGAATTTTGGGGTGTCTGTGACACGGACCCGAACCCGAACATTTTCGTAAAAGTCCGGGTTCGGGTTCGGTGTTCGCCGCTTTCTTGGCGCTTTTTGAAAGGCTGCAAAGCAGCCAATCAACAAGCGTCATACTACTTGGCCAAAGAGGCCATCACAGCCATGCCTACTATTGGCATGGCTGTGATTGGCCAGTGCACCATGTGACCCAGCCTCTATTTAAGCTGGAGTCACGTAGCACCTCACGTCACTCTGCTATGATCAGTATAAGGAGAGGTTGCAGCTGCGACGTTAGGGCGAGATTAGGCAGATTAACTCCTCCAAAAGACTTCATTCTGTGATCGATCTGCAGCTGTGGATCATTGAAGTGCTATTATTGACTTGCTCACTTTTTTGAGGCTGCCCAGAGCGTTTTTAGATCACTTTTTTTCTGGGGTGATCGGCGGCCATTTTGTGACTTGTGGTGCGCCAGCACGAGCTATCACCAAGTGTATTTAACCATCGATAGTGTGGTTATTTTGTGCTATATCCTACATCAGCTGCAGGCTGAGCCTGTGTCACCGAAGTGCATTTAACCATCAACAGTCTGGTTATTTTTTGGCCATATACTACATTAGCTGCAGGCTGAGCCTGTGTCAAAGAAGTGCATTTAACCATCAACAGTCTGGTTATTTTTTGGCTGTATACTACACCTGGTGCAGGCTGAGCCTGTGTCACCCAAGTGCATTTAACCATCAACAGTGTGGTTATTTTTTGGCCATATATTACATCAGGGGCAAGTTGAGCCTGTCACCCAGCGCCTAAAAAATAGACCTGACATTTCTATTCAACCAAATCTGCACAGTTTTAGCTGGTCAAGTTATTTGTAGTGACCGTAAAAGCAGACTTTTTGTTCTGGGTTGAAAAAGCATTCCCAAATTTGCCATTCTGAAAATAACTAGTTTGTGGTATTTGAGGCCTACTTGAAATCTATCCCAAAAAGAAAAACTTACATTGAAGGTATTGATAGTGTCATTCAGAAAAACCTAAGACACACGCTAGCGTGCTGATAGTAGTGTCATTCTGTGATTAAACCTATAACTGTCACACAGCGCAAAAAAAAACAGGTCTCACATCTCTATTCAACCAAATCTGCACAGTTTTAGCTGGTCAAGTTATTTGTAGTGACCGTAAAAGCAGACTTTTTGTTCTTGGTTAGAAAAAGCATTCCCAAATTTGCCATTCTGAAAATAACTAGTTTGTGGTATTTGAGGCCTACTTGAAATCTATACCAAAAAGAAAATCTTACATTGAAGGTATTGATAGTGTCATTCAGAAAAACCTAAGACACACGCTAGCGTGCTGATAGAAGTGTCATTCTGTGATTAAACCTATAACTGTCACACAGCGCAAAAAAAAACAGGTCTCACATCTCTATTCAACCAAATCTGCACAGTTTTAGCTGGTCAAGTTATTTGTAGTGACCGTAAAAGCAGACTTTTTGTTCTGGGTTGAAAAAGCATTCCCAAATTTGCCATTCTGAAAATAACTAGTTTGTGGTATTTGAGGCCTACTTGAAATCTATCCCAAAAAGAAAATCTTACATTGAAGGTATTGATAGTGTGATTCAGAAAAACCTAAGACACATGCTAGCGTGCTGATAGAAGTGTCATTCTGTGATTAAACCTATAACTGTCACACAGCGCAAAAAAAAACCAGGTCTCACATCTCTATTCAACCAAACCTGCACAGTTTTAGCTGGTCAAGTTATTTGTAGTGACCGTAAAAGCAGACTTTTTGTTCTGGGTTGAAAAAGCATTCCCAAATTTGCCATTCTGAAAATAACTAGTTTGTGGTATTTGAGGCCTACTTGAAATCTATCCCAAAAAGAAAATCTTACATTGAAGGTATTGATAGTGTCATTCAGAAAAACCTAAGACACACGCTAGCCTGCTGATAGAAGTGTCATTCTGTGATTAAACCTATAACTGTCAAACAGCGCAAAAAAAAAACAGGTCTCACATCTCTATTCAACCAAATCTGCACAGTTTTAGCTGGTCAAGTTATTTGTAGTGACCGTAAAAGCAGACTTTTTGTTCTGGGTTGAAAAAGCATTCCCAAATTTGACATTCTCAAAATTACTAGTTTGTGGTATTTGAGGCCTACTTGAAATCTATCCCAAAAAGAAAATCTTACATTGAAGGTATTGATAGTGTGATTCAGAAAAACCTAAGACACACGCTAGCGTGCTGATAGAAGTGTCATTCTGTGATTAAACCTATAACTGTCACACAGCGCAAAAAAAAAACAGGTCTCACATCTCTATTCAACCAAATCTGCACAGTTTTAGCTGGTCAAGTTATTTGTAGTGACCGTAAAAGCAGACTTTTTGTTCTGGGTTGAAAAAGCATTCCCAAATTTGCCATTCTGAAAATAACTAGTTTGTGGTATTTGAGGCCTACTTGAAATCTATCCCAAAAAGAAAATCTTACATTGAAGGTATTGATAGTGTCATTCAGAAAAACCTAAGACACACGCTAGCCTGCTGATAGAAGTGTCATTCTGTGATTAAACCTATAACTGTCACACAGCGCAAAAAAAAAACAGGTCTCACATCTCTATTCAACCAAATCTGCACAGTTTTAGCTGGTCAAGTTATTTGTAGTGACCGTAAAAGCAGACTTTTTGTTCTGGGTTGAAAAAGCATTCCCAAATTTGCCATTCTCAAAATTACTAGTTTGTGGTATTTGAGGCCTACTTGAAATCTATCCCAAAAAGAAAATCTTACATTGAAGGTATTGATAGTGTGATTCAGAAAAACCTAAGACGCACGCTAGCGTGCTGATAGAAGTGTCATTCTGTGATTAAACCTATAACTGTCACACAGCGCAAAAAAAAAAACAGGTCTCACATCTCTATTCAACCAAATCTGCACAGTTTTAGCTGGTCAAGTTATTTGTAGTGACCGTAAAAGCAGACTTTTTGTTCTGGGTTGAAAAAGCATTCCCAAATTTGCCATTCTGAAAATAACTAGTTTGTGGTATTTGAGGCCTACTTGAAATCTATCCCAAAAAGAAAATCTTACATTGAAGGTATTGATAGTGTCATTCAGAAAAACCTAAGACACACGCTAGCGTGCTGATAGAAGTGTCATTCTGTGATTAAACCTATAACTGTCACACAGCGCAAAAAAAAAAAACAGGTCTCACATCTCTATTCAACCAAATCTGCACAGTTTTAGCTGGTCAAGTTATTTGTAGTGACCGTAAAAGCAGACTTTTTGTTCTGGGTTGAAAAAGCATTCCCAAATTTGCCATTCTCAAAATAACTAGTTTCTGGTATTTGAGGCCTACTTGAAATCTATCCCAAAAAGAAAATCTTACATTGAAGGTATTGATAGTGTGATTCAGAAAAACCTAAGACACACGCTAGCGTGCTGATAGAAGTGTCATTCTGTGATTAAACCTATAACTGTCACACAGCGCAAAAAAAAAAAACAGGTCTCACATCTCTATTCAACCAAATCTGCACAGTTTTAGCTGGTCAAGTTATTTGTAGTGACCGTAAAAGCAGACTTTTTGTTCTGGGTTGAAAAAGCATTCCCAAATTTGCCATTCTGAAAATAACTAGTTTGTGGTATTTGAGGCCTACTTGAAATCTATCCCAAAAAGAAAATCTTACATTGAAGGTATTGATAGTGTCATTCAGAAAAACCTAAGACACACGCTAGCCTGCTGATAGAAGTGTCATTCTGTGATTAAACCTATAACTGTCACACAGCGCAAAAAAAAACAGGTCTCACATCTCTATTCAACCAAATCTGCACAGTTTTAGCTGGTCAAGTTATTTGTAGTGACCGTAAAAGCAGACTTTTTGTTCTGGGTTGAAAAAGCATTCCCAAATTTGCCATTCTGAAAATAACTAGTTTGTGGTATTTGAGGCCTACTTGAAATCTATCCCAAAAAGAAAATCTTACATTGAAGGTATTGATAGTGTCATTCAGAAAAACCTAAGACACACGCTAGCCTGCTGATAGAAGTGTCATTCTGTGATTAAACCTATAACTGTCACACAGCGCAAAAAAAAAACAGGTCTCACATCTCTATTCAACCAAATCTGCACAGTTTTAGCTGGTCAAGTTATTTGTAGTGACCGTAAAAGCAGACTTTTTGTTCTGGGTTGAAAAAGCATTCCCAAATTTGCCATTCTCAAAATTACTAGTTTGTGGTATTTGAGGCCTACTTGAAATCTATCCCAAAAAGAAAATCTTACATTGAAGGTATTGATAGTGTGATTCAGAAAAACCTAAGACGCACGCTAGCGTGCTGATAGAAGTGTCATTCTGTGATTAAACCTATAACTGTCACACAGCGCAAAAAAAAAAACAGGTCTCACATCTCTATTCAACCAAATCTGCACAGTTTTAGCTGGTCAAGTTATTTGTAGTGACCGTAAAAGCAGACTTTTTGTTCTGGGTTGAAAAAGCATTCCCAAATTTGCCATTCTGAAAATAACTAGTTTGTGGTATTTGAGGCCTACTTGAAATCTATCCCAAAAAGAAAATCTTACATTGAAGGTATTGATAGTGTCATTCAGAAAAACCTAAGACACACGCTAGCGTGCTGATAGAAGTGTCATTCTGTGATTAAACCTATAACTGTCACACAGCGCAAAAAAAAAAACAGGTCTCACATCTCTATTCAACCAAATCTGCACAGTTTTAGCTGGTCAAGTTATTTGTAGTGACCGTAAAAGCAGACTTTTTGTTCTGGGTTGAAAAAGCATTCCCAAATTTGCCATTCTGAAAATAACTAGTTTGTGGTATTTGAGGCCTACTTGAAATCTATCCCAAAAAGAAAATCTTACATTGAAGGTATTGATAGTGTCATTCAGAAAAACCTAAGACACACGCTAGCGTGCTGATAGAAGTGTCATTCTGTGATTAAACCTATAACTGTCACACAGCGCAAAAAAAAAAAACAGGTCTCACATCTCTATTCAACCAAATCTGCACAGTTTTAGCTGGTCAAGTTATTTGTAGTGACCGTAAAAGCAGACTTTTTGTTCTGGGTTGAAAAAGCATTCCCAAATTTGCCATTCTGAAAATAACTAGTTTGTGGTATTTGAGGCCTACTTGAAATCTATCCCAAAAAGAAAATCTTACATTGAAGGTATTGATAGTGTCATTCAGAAAAACCTAAGACACACGCTAGCCTGCTGATAGAAGTGTCATTCTGTGATTAAACCTATAACTGTCACACAGCGCAAAAAAAAAAACAGGTCTCACATCTCTATTCAACCAAATCTGCACAGTTTTAGCTGGTCAAGTTATTTGTAGTGACCGTAAAAGCAGACTTTTTGTTCTGGGTTGAAAAAGCATTCCCAAATTTGCCATTCTCAAAATTACTAGTTTGTGGTATTTGAGGCCTACTTGAAATCTATCCCAAAAAGAAAATCTTACATTGAAGGTATTGATAGTGTGATTCAGAAAAACCTAAGACGCACGCTAGCGTGCTGATAGAAGTGTCATTCTGTGATTAAACCTATAACTGTCACACAGCGCAAAAAAAAAAACAGGTCTCACATCTCTATTCAACCAAATCTGCACAGTTTTAGCTGGTCAAGTTATTTGTAGTGACCGTAAAAGCAGACTTTTGTTCTGGGTTGAAAAAGCATTCCCAAATTTGCCATTCTGAAAATAACTAGTTTGTGGTATTTGAGGCCTACTTGAAATCTATCCCAAAAAGAAAATCTTACATTGAAGGTATTGATAGTGTCATTCAGAAAAACCTAAGACACACGCTAGCGTGCTGATAGAAGTGTCATTCTGTGATTAAACCTATAACTGTCACACAGCGCAAAAAAAAAAACAGGTCTCACATCTCTATTCAACCAAATCTGCACAGTTTTAGCTGGTCAAGTTATTTGTAGTGACCGTAAAAGCAGACTTTTTGTTCTGGGTTGAAAAAGCATTCCCAAATTTGCCATTCTCAAAATAACTAGTTTCTGGTATTTGAGGCCTACTTGAAATCTATCCCAAAAAGAAAATCTTACATTGAAGGTATTGATAGTGTGATTCAGAAAAACCTAAGACACACGCTAGCGTGCTGATAGAAGTGTCATTCTGTGATTAAACCTATAACTGTCACACAGCGCAAAAAAAAAAAAACAGGTCTCACATCTCTATTCAACCAAATCTGCACAGTTTTAGCTGGTCAAGTTATTTGTAGTGACCGTAAAAGCAGACTTTTTGTTCTGGGTTGAAAAAGCATTCCCAAATTTGCCATTCTGAAAATAACTAGTTTGTGGTATTTGAGGCCTACTTGAAATCTATCCCAAAAAGAAAATCTTACATTGAAGGTATTGATAGTGTCATTCAGAAAAACCTAAGACACACGCTAGCCTGCTGATAGAAGTGTCATTCTGTGATTAAACCTATAACTGTCACACAGCGCAAAAAAAAACAGGTCTCACATCTCTATTCAACCAAATCTGCACAGTTTTAGCTGGTCAAGTTATTTGTAGTGACCGTAAAAGCAGACTTTTTGTTCTGGGTTGAAAAAGCATTCCCAAATTTGCTATTCTCAAAATTGTTGTGAACGGGAACAATGAGGAAAACATCTAATAAGGGACGCGGACGTGGACATGGTCGTGGTGGTGTTAGTGAACCCTCTGGTGCTGGGAGAGGACGTGGCCGTTCTGCCACAGCCACACGTCCTAGTGAACCAACTACCTCAGGTCCCAGTAGCCAGCAGAATTTACAGCGATATTTGGTGGGGCCCAATGCCGTTCTAAGGATGGTAAGGCCTGAGCAGGTGCAGGCATTAGTCAATTGGGTGGCCGACAGTGGATCCAGCACGTTCACATTATCTCCCACTTAGTCTTCTGCAGAAAGCGCACAGATGGCGCATGAAAACCAAGCCCATCGGTCTGTCACATCACCCCCATGCATATCAGGGAAACTGTCTGAGCCTCAAGTTATGCAGCAGTCTCTTATGCTGTTTGAAGACTCTGCTGCCATGGTTTCCCAAGGGCATCCACCTAGCCCTTCCCCAGGGGTGGAAGAGATAGAATGCACTAACGCACAACCACTTATTTTTCCTGATGATGAGGACATGGGAATACCACCTTTAGCACGTCTCTGATGATGACGAAACACAGGTGCCAACTGCTGCGTCTTTCTGCAGTGTGCAGACTGAACAGGAGGTCAGGGGTCAAGACTGGGTGGAAGACGATGCAGGGGACGATGAGGTCCTAGACCCCACATGGATTGAAGGTTGTGCCACTGACTTTCACAGTTCGGAGGAAGAGGCAGTGGTGAGACCGAGCCAACAGCGTAGCAAAAGAGGGAGCAGTGGGCAAAATCAGAACACCCGCCGCCAAGAGACTTCGCTTGCTACTGACCGCCGCCATCTGGGACCGAGCACCCCAAAGGCAGCTTCAAGGAGTTCCCTGGCATGGCACTTCTTCAAACAATGTGCTGACGACAAGACCCGAGTGGTTTGCACGCTGTGCCATCAGAGCCTGAAGCGAGGCATTAACGTTCTGAACCTTAGCACAACCTGCATGACCAGGCACCTGCATGCAAAGCATGAACTGCAGTGGAGTAAACACCTTAAAAACAAGGAAGTCACTCAGGCTCCCCCTGCTGCCTCTTCTGCTGCTGCCGCCTCGGCCTCTTCTGCTGCCGCCTCGGCCTCTTCTGCTGCTGCTGCCGCCGCCTCGGCCTCTTCCTCTGCCTCTGGAGGAACGTTGGCACCTGCCGCCCAGCAAACATGGGATGTACCACCAACACCACCACCTGCGTCACCAAGCATCTCAACCATGTCACACGGCAGCGTTCAGCTCTCCATCTCACAAACATTTGAGAGAAAGCGTAAATTCCCACCTAGCCACCCTCGATCCCTGGCCCTGAATGCCAGCATTTCTAAACTACTGGCCTATGAAATGCTGTCATTTAGGCTGGTGGACACACACAGCTTCAAACAGCTCATGTCACTTGCTGTCCCACAGTATGTTGTTCCCAGCCGCCACTACTTCTCCAAGAGAGCCGTGCCTTCCCTGCAGAACCAAGTGTCCGATAAAATCAAGTGTGCACTGCGCAACGCCATCTGTGGCAAGGTCCACCTAACCACAGATACGTGGACCAGTAAGCACGGCCAGGGACGCTATATCTCCCTAACTGCACACTGGGTAAATGTAGTGGCGGCTGGGCCCCAGGCGGAGAGCTGTTTGGCGCACGTCCTTCCGCCGCCAAGGATCGCAGGGCAACATTCTTTGCCTCCTGTCTCCTCCTCCTCCTACTCAGCTTCCTCCTCCTCTTCTTCCACCTGCTCATCCAGTCAGCCACACACCTTCACCACCAACTTCAGCACAGCCCAGGGTAAACGTCAGCAGGCCATTCTGAAACTCATATGTTTGGGGGACAGGCCCCACACCGCACAGGAGTTGTGGCGGGGTATAGAACAACAGACCGATGAGTGGTTGATGCCGGTGAGCCTCAAGCCCGGCCTGGTGGTGTGCGATAATGGGCGAAATCTCGTTGCAGCTCTGGGACTAGCCGGTTTGACGCACATCCCTTGCCTGGCGCATGTGCTGAATTTGGTGGTGCAGAAGTTCATTCGCAACTACCCCGACATGTCAGAGCTGCTGCATAAAGTGCGGGCCGTCTGTTCGCGCTTCCGGCGTTCACACCCTGCCGCTGCTCGCCTGTCTGCGCTACAGCGTAACTTCGGCCTTCCCGCTCACCGCCTCATATGCGACGTACCCACCAGGTGGAACTCCACCTTGCATATGCTGGACAGACTGTGCGAGCAGCAGCAGGCCATAGTGGAGTTTCAGCTGCAGCACGCACGGGTCAGTCGCACTGCGCATCAGACCCACTTCACCACCAATGACTGGGCATCCATGCGAGACCTGTGTGCCCTGTTGCGCTGTTTCGAGTACTCCACCAACATGGCCAGTGGCGATGACGCCGTTATCAGCGTTACAATACCACTTCTATGTCTCCTTGAGAAAACACTTAGGGCGATGATGGAAGAGGAGGTGGCCCAGGAGGAAGAGGAGGAAGAGGGGTCATTTTTAGCACTTTCAGGCCAGTCTCTTCAAAGTGACTCAGAGGGAGGTTTTTTGCAACACCAGAGGCCAGGTACAAATGTGGCCAGACAGGGCCCACTACTGGAGGACGAGGAGGACGAGGATGAGGAGGAGGTGGAGGAGGATGAGGATGAAGCATGTTCACAGCGGGGTGGCACCCAAAGCAGCTCGGGCCCATCACTGGTGCGTGGCTGGGGGGAAACACAGGACGATGACGATACGCCTCCCACAGAGGACAGCTTGTCCTTACCTCTGGGCAGCCTGGCACACATGAGCGACTACATGCTGCAGTGCCTGCGCAACGACAGCAGAGTTGCCCACATTTTAACGTGTGCGGACTACTGGGTTGCCACCTTGCTGGATCCCCGGTACAAAGACAATGTGCCCACCTTACTTCCTACACTGGAGCGTGATAGGAAGATGCGCGAGTACAAACGCACGTTGGTAGACGCGCTACTGAGAGCATTCCCAAATGTCACAGGGGAACAAGTGGAAGCCCAAGGCGAAGGCAGAGGAGGAGCAAGAGGTCGCCAACGCAGCTGTGTCACGGCCAGCTCCTCTGAGGGCAGGGTTAGCATGGCAGAGATGTGGAAAAGTTTTGTCACCACGCCACAGCTAAGTGCACCACCACCTGATACGGAACGTGTTAGCAGGAGGCAACATTTCACTAACATGGTGGAACAGTACCTGTGCACACCCCTCCACGTAATGACTGATGGTTCGGCCCCATTCAACTTCTGGGTCTCCAAATTGTCCACGTGGCCAGAGCTAGCCTTTTATGCCTTGGAGGTGCTGGCCTGCCCGGCGGCCAGCGTTTTGTCTGAACGTGTATTCAGCACGGCAGGGGGCGTCATTACAGACAAATGTGGACAAGCTGACGTTCATAAAAATGAACCAGGCATGGATCCCACAGGACCTGTCCATCCCTTGTGCAGATTAGATATTAACTACCTCCCCTTAACAATATATTATTCTACTCCAGGGCACTTCCTCATTCAATACTATTTTTAATTTCATTTTACCATTATATTTCGGGGCAACCCAAAGTTGAATGAACCTCTCCTCTGCCTGGGTGCCGGGGCCTAAATGTGTGACAGTGGCCTGTTCCAGTGGTGGGTGACGTGAAGCCTGATTCTCTGCTATGACATGAATACAGATTCTGCGCTGACATCAAGCCAGATTCTCTGTTACGCGACCTCTCTCCTCTGCCTGGGTGCCTGGGCCTAAATATGTGACAGTGGCCTGTTCCAGTGGTGGGTGACGTGAAGCCTGATTCTCTGCTATGACATGAAGACAGATTCTGTGCTGACATCAGGCCAGATTCTCTGTTACGGGACCTCTCTCCTCTGCCTGGGCCTAAATGTGTGACAGTGGCCTGTTCCAGTGGTGGGTGACGTGAAGCCTGATTCTCTGCTATGACATGAAGACAGATTCTGCGCTGACATCAGGCCAGATTCTCTGTTACGGGACCTCTCTCCTCTGTCTGGGTACCTGGGCCTAAATGTGTGACAGTGGCCTGTTCCAGTGGTGGGTGACGTGAAGCCTGATTCTCTGCTATGACATGAATACAGATTCTGCGCTGACATAAGGCCAGATTCTCTGTTACAGGACCGCTCTCCTCTGTCTGGGTGCCGGGGCCTAAATGTGTGACAGTGGCCTGTTCCAGTGGTGGGTGACGTGAAGCCTGATTCTCTGCTATGACATGAAGACAGATTCTGCGCTGACATAAGGCCAGATTCTCTGTTACGGGACCTCTCTCCTCTGCCTGGGTACCTGGGCCTAAATGTGTGACAGTGGCCTGTTCCAGTGGTGGGTGACGTGAAGCCTGATTCTCTGCTATGACATGAATACAGATTCTGCGCTGACATAAGGCCAGATTCTCTGTTACGGGACCGCTCTCCTCTGCCTGGGTGCCTGGGCCTAAATATGTGACAGTGGCCTGTTCCAGTGGTGGGTGACGTGAAGCCTGATTCTCTGCTATGACATGAATACAGATTCTGCGCTGACATAAGGCCAGATTCTCTGTTACGGGACCTCTCTCCTCTGTCTGGTTGCCGGGGCCTAAATATGTGACATTGGCTTGTTCCAATGGCGGGTGACGTGAAGCCTGATTCTCTGCTATGACATGAAGACAGATTCTGTGCTGACATAAGGCCAGATTCTCTGTTACGGGACCTCTCTCCTCTGCCTGGGTGCCTGGGCCTAAATGTGTGACAGTGGCCTGTTCCAGTGGTGGGTGACGTGAAGCCTGATTCTCTGCTATGACATGAAGACAGATTCTGTGTTGACATCAAGCCAGATTCTCTGTTACGGGACCTCTCTCCTCTGACTGGGTGCCTGGGCCTAAATGTGTGACAGTGGCCTGTTCCAGTGGTGGGTGACGTGAAGCCTGATTCTCTGCTATGACATGAAGACAGATTCTGTGCTGACATCAGGCCATATTCTCTGTTACGGGACCTCTCTCCTCTGCCTGGGTGCCTGGGCCTAAATGTGTGACAGTGGCCTGTTCCAGTGGTGGGTGACGTGAAGCCTGATTCTCTGCTATGACATGAATACAGATTCTGCGCTGACATAAGGCCAGATTCTCTGTTACGGGACCGCTCTCCTCTGTCTGGGTGCCGGGGCCTAAATGTGTGACAGTGGCCTGTTCCAGTGGTGGGTGACGTGAAGCCTGATACTCTGCTATGACATGAAGACAGATTCTGCGCTGACATAAGGCCAGATTCTCTGTTACGGGACCTCTCTCCTCTGCCTGGGTACCTGGGCCTAAATGTGTGACAGTGGCCTGTTCCAGTGGTGGGTGACATGAAGCCTGATTCTCTGCTATGACATGAAGACAGATTCTGTGCTGACATCAAGCCAGATTCTCTGTTACGGGACATCTCTCCTCTGACTGGGTGCCTGGGCCTAAATGTGTGACAGTGGCCTGTTCCAGTGGTGGGTGACGTGAAGCTTGATTCTCTGCTATGACATGAAGACAGATTCTGCGCTGACATAAGGCCAGATTCTCTGTTACGGGACCTCTCTCCTCTGTCTGGGTGCCGGGGCCTAAATGTGTGACAGTGGCCTGTTCCAGTGGTGGGTGACGTGAAGCCTGATTCTCTGCTATGACATGAATACAGATTCTGTGCTGACATGAAGCCAGATTCTCTGCTATGGCATGAAGAGACTGATTCTGTGCTGACATGAAGCCAGATTCTTTGCTATGGCATGAAGAGACTGATTCTCTGCTGACGTGAAACCAGATTCTCTGCTATGGGACCTCTGTCCAATTGATATTGGTTCATTTTTATTTTTTTAATTTTAATTTTAATTCATTTCCCTATCCACATTTGTTTGCAGGGGATTTACCTACATGTTGCTGCCTTTTGCAGCCCTCTAGCTCTTTCCTGGGCTGTTTTACAGCCTTTTTAGTGCCGAAAAGTTCGGGTCCCCATTGACTTCAATGGGGTTCGGGTTCGGGACGAAGTTTGGATCTGGTTCGGATCCCGAACCCGAACATTTCCTGGAAGTTCGGCCGAACTTCTCGAACCCGAACATCCAGGTGTTCGCTCAACTCTAGCCATGGTCATTTGTGACCACAGCATCAGAGGTCGCTTTCCCCGGCAGTGCTGTCCTCCTAGAATGGCTCTTCCACATGGCCATCGGGGAGCGTTTCCTTCCTTGTGGTAGCCTCGCTCGCTCTGAAGCATTTGAGGCTACTACAGCACTAGTTCCTATGGAGGCCTGCAGGTGGCTGGGCTCCATAGGAACATAGCGCAACTTCCATTCATTGCAGTTAATAGAAGAAGCGATTTAACAACCGCTTGTTAAAGTCCTTTAAGCGGACCTAAAACGTATGTAAAAAAAAAAAGATAAAATATATTTAAAAAAATCTAAAAATAATATAATGAAATAAAAATAATCAATAAAAAAATCATTTATACATCAATTCCTCAAAACACCAGTACTATTAAAAAAATAATCAAAATGGCTGATTTGCCTTTATTGTAACTGCACTTCCTTCCAAAAATGGTATCAATAAAAACAACAGAATGCCCTGCAAAAAATGAGCCCCCACAAAGCTCCATATATATAACTCTAAAAAAGTTATTGGAGCTAGAACATGGCGATGCAAAGCTAAAATATTTTTTTTAATAATGTGTAGAGTGAATCTAAATCGCACATCCTCATTCCTATGCTTCTGATATGACCATAGTTTACAAATATCAGCATTTCTTTTGATAAAACATGGCTATACAGCACTGTTATCAATCATTTGCTGTGCACTATAAAGAGGCAATTAGTAAACAAGAGGCAACCTTGTCGCGGTAAGTGGGCCTATGCTCTTTGATCAAACTGTATACTAATTGCCTCTTTATAGTGCACAGCAAATGATTGATAACAGTGCTGTATAGCCATGTTTTATCAAAAGAAATGCTGATATTTGTAAACTATGGTCATATCAGAAGCATAGGAATGAGGATGTGCAATTTAGATTCACTCTACACATTATTAAAATATTTTTTTTAACTATATAAATGTGGTATCACCGTAATCATGCTGACCCGGAGAATGGAAAGAACAGGTCAGTTTTACTGCATGTAGAGCACCATAAAAAAACGAAACTCTTAAAATTATGGTGGAGTTGCATTTTCTTCCAATTCCAGCCCATTTGGATTTTTTTTTTCAGCTTTCCACTACATCGTATACAGTATTCAATGGTGTCAATAGAAAGTACCACATGTTTCATAAAAAACAAGCCCTCATACGGCTATGTGAATGGAAAAATAATAAAGTTCTGGGTCAGGAAAGGCAGGGAGTAGAAAACTAAAACGGAAAATCTCAAAGTCCTTAAAGGGGTTTGGATTTAGGTGACCTGAACACCACAAAAGTACTACACAAAAGGGTGTTGACAATGAACTGGATAAGAACTGGACCTATTCAATTCTAGCTTGCAGGTTTTTATATCTCACATTGATTTTAGCAGTGTGATGGCTAAACATATTCAACCACCACAAATTTGGAAACAATGTTTTTTTTATGTTCAACCATTCAAAATAAGGCTACATTCACACGACCGAAAAAACAACGTCTGTTAAAATTGGCAAAACGGTCCGTTTCACGTGGACTTTTTTTCACTCATGCCTTTTTATGGACATTAAAAAGTGTCTCCTTCAATTGTATGGAGGCAGCCAACCTGCCTCTTAGTGGTGCAGCAGTCCCTATCGTTCAGCCTCATAGTCCTCAGACAGCTAGGCCTGAAGCCTATGAGGTAGTAGAACGCAAGATGTTGCATTGATGTGATCGCGACCGCCTGCGCTGGGACACATGGCGACTCTGGCCAAGTGAGGACAACTGCCTCTTAAACGGCTGTGGAGAACCAAACACAGGTGAGTATTTTTTTTAATATATATATATATGTTAGCACTACTGCTGGGGACACTACGGGCGGGGGGGTGAGGTGGAGACACATTATATATACAGGGTTTTATACAAGAAGGGGAGGGCATTATGTACAGATGTAGCTAATCTAAAATAGACTCTGATAACACAGTGTTATTTTATGCCATCTTGTAACAAGTCATTGAAATACATTGAGTTAGTTAACCTTTTTGTGACATTTTTTACTTAATGTGTTAACCATCGAGGTTTGCTCGGCTGCATCTGTATATGGGGGCACTATACTAAAGGGGGAGAGAATTACAGTATATAGACTGGGGGATTATACTACAGGGGAGGGCATTATATAAACAGGGCCTTATACTACAGGGGGCAGAGCATTATGTACACAAGCATTATATTATGGGAGGAGAGCATTAAACGCATGGGGGCATTATACTACAGTGGAGAAGAACATTAGGGAGCATTATACTACTATATATGGGGGCATAATACTATGGGTGGAGAGTATTTTATTTACGGGGGCATTATACTATAGGGAGAGAATGTAATATATGGGGCATTATACTACAGGGAGGAGAGCACTATATGTAATACTTTCTCCCTGTAGTATAATCTCTGTTGTATATAGACAGGGGGATTATACTATGGAAGGGGGGGGCAATTGCCCCGTTGCCCTGCCCCCCCCGGATCCGCCAGTGGTGGCAGCAATATATATTTTTAGTGCAACCTGCACTAAATTGCTAAAACTTGTTAGAGACCCAAAAGTCCTTTTAAGGACTATAGTTGTATCTGGCAGCAATATATATTTTTAGCGCAACCTGCACTAAATAGCGGCATTATCTGTGCTACATCTACTGTGCACAATCTAAAAATATCTGTGATATCCAGTGTACTTTTTCCATTGAAGGTGTCCGCTGCGGACAGTTACATTACCTGCGCTACATCTCCTGTATAACGTTAGTGCATTCGAAATATCAGTGACATTCAGTGTAATTTTTTTCGCCGCTGGTGACAGCGACATTATCTGAGCTAGATCTCCTGTGTAACGTGTGCGCAGCCTAAAAATATCTGTGACATTAATTCAGTGTAATTTTTTATTAGGTGGTGGTGACAGCGACATTACTTGCGCTATACCTCTTGTCTAACGTGTGCGCATCCTAAATATCAGTGGCATTTATTTAGTGTAATTTTTTATTAGGCAGTGGTGACAGAGACATTACTTGCGCTATACCTACTGTTTAACGTGTGCGCATCCTAAATATTAGTGACATTCATTCAGTGTAATTTTTTTATTAGGCGGTGGTGACAGCGACATTACTTGCGTTATTCCTTCTGTTTAACGTGTGCGCATCCTAAAAATATCTGACATTTTGTGTACTTTATTTGCGCATACACTTACAAAACCTGCGCTACTGTACGTGTGAGATACTTGCAAGCATATATACCATTTATATACCGTCATCTCATCCCGCAAAAATCATACCCTTCCCAAGGTAATCGCCCAAAAACTGAAAAAATGATGGCTCTCAGACTATGGAAACATTAAAACATGATTTTTTTTTGCTTCAAAAAAGAAATTATTGTGTAAAACTTACAGAAATAAAAAAAAGTATACATATTAGGTATCGCCGCATCCGTGACAACCTGGTCTATAAAAATATCACATGATCTAACCTGTCAGATGAATGTTGTAAATAACAAAAAATAAAAACGGTGCCAAAACAGCTATTTCTTGTTATCTTGCCTCACAAAAAGTGTAATATAGAGCAACCAAAAATCATATGTACCCTAAACTAGTACCAACAATACTGCCACCCTATCCCGTAGTTTCTAAAATGGGGCCACTTTTTTGGAGTTTCTACTCTAGGGGTGCATCAGTGCTGCTTCAAATGGGAAATGGTGTCAAAAAAAACAGTCCAGCAAAATCTGCCTTCCAAAGACCGTATGGCATTCCTTTCCTTCTGCGCCCTGCCGTGTGCCGGTACAGCTGTTTACGACCACATATGGGGTGTTTCTGTAAACTACAGAATCAGGGCCATAAATATTGAGTTTTGTTTGGCTGTTAACCCTTGCTTTGCTACTGGGGAAAATGGATTAAAATGGAAAATTTGCCAAAAAATAGAAATTCTGAAATTTCATCTCCATTTGCCAATAACTCTTGTGGAACACCTAAAGGGTTAACGACGTTTGTAAAATCTTTTTTGAATACCTTGAGGGGTGTAGTTTCTTAGTTGGGGTCACTTTTATGGAGTTTCTACTCTAGGGGTGCATCAGGGGGGCTTCAAATGGGACATGGTGTCAAAAAAACAGTCCAGCAAAATCTGCCTTCCAAAAACTGTATGGCATTCCTTTGTTTCTGCGCCCTGCCGTGTGCCCGTACAGTAGTTTACGACCACATATGGGGTGTTTCTGTAAACGAACGAATCAGGGCCATAAATATTGAGTTTGGTTTGGCTGTTAACCCTTGCTTTGTAACTGGAAAAAAAAAAATTAAAATGGAAAATCTGCCAAAAAAGTAAAATTTTGAAATTGTATCTCTATTTTCCATTAATTCTTGTGGAACACCTAAAGGGTTAACGACGTTTGTAAAATCTGTTTTGAATACCTTGAGGGGTTTAGTTTCTTAGATGGGGTCACTTTTATGGAGTTTCTACTCTAGTAGTGCATCAGGGGGGCTTCAAATGGGACATGGTGTAAAAAAAAACAGTCCAGCAAAATCTGCCTTACAAAAACCGTATGGCATTCCTTTCCTTCTGCGCCCTGCCGTGTGCCCGTACAGTAGTTTACGACTACATATGGGGTGTTTCTGTAAACTACAGAATCAAGGCCATAAATATTGAGTTTGGTTTGGCTGTTAACCCTTGCTTTGTAACTTTAAAAAAAATATTAAAATGGAAAATCTGCCAAAAAAGTGAAATTTTGAAATTGTATCTCTATTTTTCATTAATTCTTGGGGAACACCTGAAGTTAACGACGTTTGTAAAATCAGTTTTGAATACTTTGAGGGGTGTAGTTTCTAGAATGGCGTCATTTTTGGGTGGTTTCTATTATGTAAGCCTCGCAAAGTGACTTTAGACCTGAACTGGTCCCTAAAAATTGGGTTTTTGAAAATTTATGAAAAATTTCAAGATTTGCTTCTAAACTTCTAAGCCTTGTAACATCCCCAAAAAATAAAATATCATTCCCAAAATGATCCAAACATGAATTAGACATATGGGGAATGTAAAGTAATAACTATTTTTGGAGGTATTACTATGTATTATAGAAGTAGAGAAATTGAAACTTGGAAATTAGAAATTTTTTACAAATTTTTGGTAAAATTTGGTATTTTTGATAAATCAAAATGAGTTTTTTTGACCCAATTTTAGCAGTGTCATGAAGTACAATATGTGACGAAAAAACTATCTCAGAACGGCCTGGGTAAGTCAAAGCGTTTTAAAGTTATCAGCACTTAAAGTGATACTGGTCAGATTTGCAAAAAATGGTCCTTAAGGTGAAATAGGGCTGAGTCCTTAAGGGGTTAAAAGGACTTTTGCGTCTCTAACAAGTTTTATTTTCTACAGCCCCATTGACGTTAATGGTTCCGCATACGGTCCACAAAAAAAACAGAACATAAGCGGAAAGAAAATACTTTTTTGTGCATGAGCCCTAAGACTGAGCCGAACACGTGTCATCGGGTGCTATATAGCACCCGGTGATGCGTTGCGGCCAGCCAATCACTGTAGTACCAGTAGCTAACAAGGATACGGTATTACAGTGAATGGCAGTACTTACCTGCACGTTTATTGGCTGCGTAGCAGCCAACAAACGTGTTGGAAGGAGACTCAAGTATTGTGCTCGAGCTGAAGTAAAATTAGTGTATGGCCGAGCATGCTCGCCCAACCCTAGTCTTTATAGCTTATTGTGTTTTATAAAATAGGGATTTATTCCAATTTATGTATGGTATATAATTAAATAATAATTAATAATATTTTCCCAAAATGATCCAAACATGAATTAGACATATGGGGAATGTAAAGTAATAACTATTTTTGGAGGTATTACTATGTATTATAGAAGTAGAGAAATTGAAACTTGGAAATTAGAAATTTTTTACAAATTTTTGGTAAAATTTGGTATTTTTGATAAATCAAAATGAGTTTTTTTGACCCAATTTTAGCAGTGTCATGAAGTACAATATATGACGAAAAAACTATCTCAGAACGGCCTGGGTAAGTCAAAGCGTTTTAAAGTTATCAGCACTTAAAGTGATACTGGTCAGATTTGCAAAAAATGGTCCTTAAGGTGAAATAGGGCTGAGTCCTTAAGGGGTTAAAAGGACTTTTGCGTCTCTAACAAGTTTTATTTTCTACAGCCCCATTGACGTTAATGGTTCCGCATACGGTCCGCAAAAAAAACAGAACATAAGCGGAAAGAAAATACTTTTTTGTGCATGAGCCCTAAGACTGAGCCGAACACGTGTCATCGGGTGCTATATAGCACCCGGTGATGCGTTGTGGCCAGCCAATCACTGTAGTACCAGTAGCTAACAAGGATACGGCATTACAGTGAATGGCAGTACTTACCTGCACGTTTATTGGCTGCGTAGCAGGCAACAAGCGTGTTGGAAGGAGACTCAAGTATTGTGCTCGAGCTGAAGTAAAATTAGTGTATGGCCGAGCATGCTCGCCCAACCCTAGTCTTTATAGCTTATTGTGTTTTATAAAATAGGGATTTATTCCAATTTATGTATGGTATATAATTAAATAATAATTAATAATATTTTTAAAGAGATTAATAAGTATTATATTTTAGAGCCGGCCAATTAGTGATAAAAAATATATATATTTGCCATTCAGCAGTGCAGTTATATGTTCTAAAGCCTTTTCTGGCGTGCATTAGTGGCGAAAAATATATATTATTTGCCGTTCAGCTGTGCAGTTATATGTTCCAAAATCCATTTTTGGCGTTTATTAGTGGCAAAAAAACAAATATTATTTGCCGTTCAGCGGTGCAGTTATATGTTCTAAAGCCCTTTTTGGTGTGTATTAGTGAAATATAAGGGCTTATTAGCCGTTATGTGATGAAGTGAGAAAATGACAGACTTTAATTTCCTTTTCATTTATTTATTTGATCTAACAGTATGTCAGACAGAGAAGTGCGAGGCCCTGCACAGGGGAGTGGCAGAGGCCTAAATGTTTCTGGTGCAGGCACAGGTCACAGCAGACTAAGGGGGCTTGGCAGCAGGACTCGCAGCAAAAGGCCTGAGCTCCCGGTGTCATCTAGTGGTCGTGTCTTTACCAGCAACCTAGCGGTTCTTGAATAATTGACTCGGTCATCCACTTCGTCCCATGTGACATCAGACACCCCCAGCCAAGAGTTGGTGGGTTTGTTAGACACAACCCTTAGTTGGCATGCCCCGGAAGCAGGCCCTGTGGCCTCACCTGTCCTCAACCTGCCTCTGTCCTTTTCTGTTCCCTCAGCCAGAGAAGTATTATATGCTGTGGGCCCATCTCCACTATACAGTGAGGACGAGCTACTAGAGGACAGTCAGCAGCTAATTGACAGCCAAGATGTGGAGGAGACATCCACCGCTTCCTCTGGTAGGCAGGCAAGAAGTGATGAGGAGAGTGGCGTGGGAGCTGGTGTTGCAAGCGGTCAGGCTCCTGACCCAGAGACCGCTGAGGAGGACATCAGTGATGTACAGACAGTACTCAATGATGATGATGTAACTGATCTCACTTGGGAGCTGGGTGAATTAGGGTCTTCATCATCATCGGGAGAAGAGGGTGGCAGCTTGCCCGTGAGGCAGCAGCGGAGCCAGCAAGTTGCTAGCTTGGCCGGGAATCAGCAGGGTGGCAGCAGTGGGAGGTCGGGAGCCAAATGTGCCCGGGGTAGACCACCTGCATCGCAGGAGCCTACCTGCCCAGAAAGTAGTGGTGCAGGGGTTCACGAAAGCAGCGGCGGTAGCAGTCAGTCTGCGCAGAGTGTTGGGGGTAAAATCACCTACTCGGTGGTGTGGCAGTTTTTTGATAAGCCGCTGGAGGAGGTAAATATGGCCATTTATATAATCTTTGGTCAGAAGGTGAGGCGTGGCCAGGTTGCCAATGTTGGCACCATGGCCCTGCGTCAACATTTCAGGCAGTCAAGGCTCCACCACCTCAGACGAAGGGAGCTGTCTGTCCTTCCCATCATCTGCTGGTCGTGATGCTCCTGCTCCTCCTCCTACTCCTCGTCAATCATTCCATCAGCAATCGATCAACAAAGCGATTGCCAAGAGACAACAGTATGTGTGCACTCATCCAACGGCGCAAAAGCTGAATGTGCTCCTGGCCAAGTTGCTGGTGCTGAAGTCCCTCCAGTTCCAAGTGGTGGACTCTGCACCTTTCAGAGAACTGATGGCTTGTGCCGAGACGAAGTGGATAGTCCCAAGCCGTCATTTCTTTGCCAAAAAGACAGTACCAGCCCTGCACACGTACAGTATGTAGAACAGAAGTTGGGCCAGTCTTTGAATCTGTCGGTGTCTGCCAAAGTGAACGGCAGCACCGATGTGTGGAACTGTAACTACGGTCAGGGACAATACATATCCTTTACGGCCCACTGGGTGAATGTGGTTCCTGCACAGCCACACCAGTAATTTGGCCAGGTGACGCCACTGCAACAAGGTCCGTCTCTGCTTCCTCATCCTCCACCGTGTCCTCAGCCTCCACTGCAGGGACAATTCACAGTACTCGTCCAGCATACCATATGTGCAGGGCACGGCGGTGTCACGCTGTTCTGCACCTTGTTTGCCTGGGAGAACGGAGTCACACAGGGGAGGAACTGCTCTGGGTCCTTCATCAAGAAATCGAATCCTAGCTTTCTCCGCGACAACTCAAAATCGGAACCATGGTGACCGACAACGGGAAGAACATGGTGTCAGCGCTGCGTCAAGGAGGGCTGATCCATGCACCTTGCATGGCACACGTGTTCAATCTGGTTGTCAAGAGCTTCCTGAAGTCTTCCACTCATCTGCAAGACATCCTAAAAATGTCCAGGAAACTTTGCATGCACTTCAGCCACTCGTACACCTCAAAGCACATCCTCCTTGAGCTGCAGCGGCAGAACGGCATCCCCCAACATAGGCTAATATGCAATGTTTCCACCCTCCATATGTTGGACCGACTATACGAACAGAGAAAGGCCATAAACTATTTCTTGATGATTCAGGCGGACAGTACTCACCTATGTAACTTCGATGCTAACTAGTGGAAGCTCATGCATGACACCTGCCTTTTTTTCAGGCCCTTTGAGGAGGCCACATTATTTGTCAGTCGCCAGGACTACGGGATGAACAATGTCATTCCACTGCTTCAAGTCCTGGAACAGATGCTGGTAAATCTGGCTCGTCAGGGGACTGGAGACGTGGCACCAAGATCTCATGGCACACATGAGCCCTGTGGGGGCTGAACTGCAGGAGGATGACATTGGAGCACAAGCAATGTGTAGCGAAATGGGTGGTTTTTCTACACAGGTGACAGGAGAGGAGGAGCAGGAGCAGCCAGAGGAGCTACAGGGAGATGAGGAAGATGAGTCAGAGGACCCAGAAACACCGTGGCAGTATGTAGTGGAGATGGAGGCAGGGAGTCCCTCCGAGTCACTTGCACAAACGGCCTGATGCATGCTCACTTGCTTGCATAGTGACAGCCAAATTGTCAGCATTTGGCAGAGGGATCATTTCTGGCTCTCCACCATGTTGCACCCTCGTTACCAGTCCAAAATGGGGGCCTTTTTTACACCCGTTGAGAGGGAGGACAAACTGAACTACTATAGAGACATCCTATGTAGTCAGTTTTCTGCTGCCTATCTGCGCCATCGTCCATCCTTCCCCTCTGCCATGGCTGCTGTGGCAGGGTGGGGGGGGGGGGGTAGGAGCAGTTCCAGCTCCATCAGCAGAAATTTGAGTCTAGAGTCGCTGATGAGCAGCTTTCTTCACCCGCCTAGTGAAGAAACTACTCACCAGCAGCAGCAGCCACTACACCTGGAGCAGGACCTGAACCAGCAGGTGGTGGCATACTTGGAGAACACCCTGCCACCCCACATTGAAGATCCGCTGGACTACTGGGCAGCCAAATTGGATTTGTGTCTGCAACTGGCCGAGTTTGCACTGAAAGCTGTCCTGGTCGGCCATTAGTGTGGCATCAGAGCGGGTGTTTAGTGCGGCGGAGGCCATAGTTAGCCCAAGAAGAACTCGCCTGTCCACCCAAAATGTGGAGAGATAGACCTTTGTCAAGATGAACCAGGTGTGGATCAGCCAGGATTTCCACCCACCAGTGCCTGATGCATCAGATTAGATCATCCATGGTGCCACACCAACACTTTGACAAAAGAGACAGTTTCTTCTGGCTACCTACCTCAGCTACTATTCTGATGCAGCCACCCACCTGATGCGACACATCTGATGCCAAGTACTCCTTTCACCCACCATCTTGAGCTGGTACAAGTATTGCCACCCACATCACGACTCCTTGTCACCTTGCCACTCTGTGCTCTCCTGATGCTGCTGCCACCTCTATACTATGTCACCTTGCCACTTCGTGGTCTCCTGATGCTGCTGCCATCTCCACACTATGTCACCTTGCCACACTGTGGTCTCCTGATGCTGCTGCCACCTCCACACCTTGTCACCTTGACACTCTGTTGTCTCCTAATGCTGCTGCCACCTCCACACTATGTCACCTTGCCATTCTGTGGTCTCCTGATGCTGCTGCCACATCCACACTGTCATTGTGCCACTCTGTGGTCTCCTGATGCTGCTTCCACCTCCACACTATGTCACCTTGCTACTCTGTGGCCTCCTGATGCTGCTGCTGCCAACTCCACGCTATCATTGTGCCATCCTGTGGCCTCCTGATACTGCTGCTGCCACCTACACACTCTGTCATTGTGCCACCCTGTGGCCTCCTCCTGATGCTGCTGCCACTGCCACACTCTGTCATTGGGCCTCTCTGTGGTCTCCTCATGCTGCTGCTGCCACCTCCACACTCTGTCATTGTGCTACACTGTGGCCTCCTGATGCTGCATCCACCTCCACACTGTCATTGTGCCACCATTGGGCCTCCTTCTGATGCTGCTGCTACCGCCAACGCCACACTCTGTCATTGTGCCACTCTGTGGCCTCCTAATGCTGCTGCTGCCACCTCAACACTGTCATTGTGCCACCCTGTGGCCTTCTCCTGATGCTGCCACCTCCACACTCTGTCATTGTCCCACTCTCTGTTCTTCTCATGCTGCTGCTGCCACCTCTACACTGTCATTGTGCCACCCTGTGGCCTTCTCCTGATGCTGCTGCCACCTCCACACTCTGTCATTGTCCCACTCTGTGTTCTTCTCATGCTGCTGCTGCCACCTCTACACTGTCATTGTCACCCTGTGGCCTCCTTCTGATGCTGCTATTGCCGCCACCTCGACACTCTGTCATTGTGCCACTCTGTGGCCTCCTGATGCTGCTGCTGCCACCTCAACACTGTCATTGTGCCACCCTGTGGCCTTCTCCTGATGCTGCTGCCACCTCCACACTGTCATTGTGCGACTGTGTGGCCTCCTCCTGATGCTGCTGCTGCCGCCACCTCCACACTCTGTCATTATGCCACTCTGTGGCCTCCTGATGCTGCCTCCCCACTGTCATTGTGCCACTCTGTGGCCTCCTTATGCTGCTGCTTGAACCTCCACACTGTCATTGTTCCACTCTGGGGCCTCCTCATGCTGCTTCCACCTCACCACTATGTTATAGGGCCACTCTGTGGACTTCTCATGCTGTTCACACCCTCCCCTTTTCATGACTGGGCCTCTATTTTGCCTTTCGGCCTGGCTGACATGATCATTTATTTGACCCTTCTTCTGATCTGTCAGAAGGAAGGAAAAATGAGACGCTCAATGGATCCTGTCTATGTAACAGCTGTAAGGCCTGCATGACATGGTCCCTATTTTGCATCAGAATTGGCTTATGATTTGGTAGCCAAAAGCAGGAGTGGGTACAAAACACAGAAGACATGCAAATATTCCATTCACGTGTCATCTCTGTTTTGGATCCACTCCTGTTTTTTTGGGCTTTAGCAATACTGATGGATTACTGACCACATGCTGACCGAGTGAATGCAGATGCTCTACAGACTGGATCCATTTTTTGGGGGTTATTGTTCTGACGGATCAGAGGAAGGGAAAAATAATCCGTGACGTCAACACAAACTTACTGCTGACACCCTCTCCACGCTGTCGGGGGGGCTCTACTTGTATAAGCGTTTAATAGAACAGGCTCTGTAGACATCTATGTGGAATCAGCTTCCGATGGTATAAAAGGAGTGCACTTCTTCTTGACGCTAACATCGACCTGTAAGGCTGAGTTCACACTTATGTTACTTGGTCAGTTTTGGCCCCGTAACTGCTCAAATAAGTGAAGTGTGCAGTGATTCTAAGAGCGACGCCTGTCATCTGCATGTCATTGAGACTCACAGTATTGTTTCACTACCACAGCAGACTCCCTATGAGTGTTACTGCAAGGCACAATGTTCTACACCACTATAAAGGCTCTCTGCAGCAAGGAAATAGCTTTTTTTTTAACACGATTTGCCACGAATAAATTCAGATTGAAGCAAAAAAAAAAAATTAAATTCGGCGAACAGGCTGAATCGAATTTTTGAGAAATTCACTTATCTCTAATATT